>NC_084773.1:0-600000 GCF_028858725.1 Colius striatus
TTCATATAGTTTTGTTCTGTTACAGAAACACTATTTCCCCAGCATTGGTTTACAAAGTTCATACCACGGCTCCTTGTGTTCCAATTAAAAGTACTTGCCCCAGCTTGAAAGAACATTTAGTTCTCAATCTCCACATGTTGTCTCTAGGAGCTTGCTCTGACATATTCTATTGTTCCCTCCTGTCTTCCACTTGCTGGAGAAGAAACAGGCACAGTACTGCTCAAAGTGGCTGGGTGTGACATGTGCTTGAGGCACAGCATCTGCCTTAAGAGGGCTGTGTTGAGGAGACAGCCTGGAAAGCAAAGGCAGAGCCCGATTCCCCGTTCTGCTGAGCTTTGCAGCCCTGGCGCACTCTCCTGCTGTGAGGGCTGAGCCTGAAGCCCCGAGTCTCTCCTGGGAGGGAGCAGCACTGAGGCCTGAGAAGAGGAAAGATTGCCCAGCATGAAGCTGCTGTCAGCCTTTGGCAGGCAGTGGTGGCGTTTCTGAGCTGCCTGGTGCTGCCGTTCCTGGGGAGCACTGAAGAGCCAGGGCGGCTGCCTGTAGCCGCAGGCAGGAGTGTGGGCAGCAGCAGTGAGCGGGGCTGTGTGCAGCTGGGGAACGGCTTTGGCACCGGCACCGGGACTGAAGTGCCCGAGCCCAGGGCAGCATCGGCAGTGTCGTTCCTTTCTGTCAGCGCCGGCTGCTCGGGGCATCGCTGCACCCAGCGTGCCCCTGGGAAAGGAAACAACACAGCTCCCATCCCTTACGGAGAGACGAAGCGACGATCCCACTGTGGGCACTGTGGCCTGGCTGGAAATGCTTTCAGCTGCTTTGGCTGCTTGGTCCCACCATTTACAGCCCAAACACAACTGACTGGCCCCCATAAGGCTCGCTCCCTTGGCCCTTCCCAGGCTGATTGCAAAGGGCTCCTGCTCACAGGCGTCTGCACAACACACAAGTGGCTCCTGGCACTATTAAACACTTTCAGCCCTTGGCTTGCCATTCTCTCCCCGTTCATCACTCAACTCCTCGTCTAAGTCCACACCTGCTGGTATGAAATAGCAGCAGAGGACAGGGATCTGGGGCCTGTGAATGGGAAAGCTCTCAAGTCTGGTACCTGGTTCAGGCATTAAAGGTGTCCCACCTGGGAAGCCTGCTTCCCTTTTCCTTGCAGGTGCTATTTAGAGCTGAAACAGTTGCTTTTTGAAAGCAAAACCACCACACAAAAGCAAAGCACTGGCTGGGTGATTTCCCTTCCCCAGGGCTGGCCACTGGACAAGGTGCTGGTCGGCAGCACTCTCAGGGTGCAGGGCTGGGCCCAGGACAGGCCTGCTGCAGGCACCACACTTCTGGAGGCTCCTGCTAATGCAGTTCCTGGGCACTGCTCAGGGAATGAGGGCACTTGTCCATAATTGCTAGCTTTGGGCCCTCCCCATCAGTCGGTCTGGCTCCCTGCCCTCATCTTTCACCTCCTCCCTCTCTGTCTTTACCTCATCACTGTTTTTTCTTTCTCTTTCTCTGTAGGACTCCTTGTCTGTATTTTCTAACCCCTCCCTGTGTGTCCTACATCCTGTTGCTATTTCTTCTTTCTCCTCTCCTGCTCCCTGCCCTTTGCCTTTTTCTATCACCATGTTGTGCTTCCTGCCCTTATTTTCCCTCTCTCCCCCACAGCCTGTCCCCACTTTCCTGCCCATCTCTCTTGCTCAGCTGGCTGGAACTTGTCTCTTCTCTCCAGGCCTCCACCCTGCTCCTCACCCCCTTGAAAGGGCTCTTCCTCTGACTTTCTCAGCCCATCACTGTTCCACCCTCCTGCACCTCCTTCTGCGTCCCTGTCCAAGTGCAGGTAGTCGTAAGCGTTGCTTTGCAGTCCTTGGTGTTCCACGAGAGAGAAAACTGACAATGGCTGGGGATATAGAGCCAGTGGAACACGTGAGTTTCTGAACTTATGGGGTGTCAGACACACCACTGGGATCCCAGGGAACTCTACTGGTCAAGCCATGATCGAACGTACTCACCAAGCTCTAAAGGGGCTGGTAGAGAAACAGAAAACGGGGGAAGAGGGGGTGAGCCCTCAAGACAGACTCATGAAAGCCCTTTCTACAGGGAATCATCTCAGAACCGTGGCAAACCGGAATGAAGCACCAGCATTAACACACTTTGCCCAAATGAGTCGGGATTTGGATTTAGGTTTGAAATGTGCTGCTGAACGCTGGCTGGTCCAGAAAGAAAAAGGGGGGAACTGTAGGCACAAATGTGGCTTGGACCAGACAGCTTGAATAAAGATGGTAGGGACAAGTTAATGCAGCTGGCAACCTACTCCAATTATCACAAACAGGTGCTGCAAGGTAATCAATTGAGCCCTGGGTGATTGATCACATGGGTGGAAGCAGCATATAAGGAAGCAGCCAGCCAAGGAAGGGTGGCTTTGAGTCAGCTCTGTTGGTTGTACTCTGTTGCCTGTGTCCATCTCTGCATGTGCATTATCCAGCTTCTCTACATCTTTGAATGAATATAGCTTGCCCTGCTACAGTAGTTTGTGTTGGTCTGTGTAAGCTCCTCCCCTTCCTGACATTCCTGCCACAGACATCACCCAGATGCTGTGCTTCCCCAGCTCATTTTCAGCCTCTTGTCTGGCAGTATGTTCTGATGATGGAGCTGCTTGATCCTGCTGGGCTCGATCCACAGGGTGACTACAGCTCTGTGGGTGGTCAGTATCATCTGGACAGGTGCTTTCCACTTTTCCTTCAGTGGTCCTCAACCTTCAGTGGTGGCCAGGCTCCCTGTGGCATGCGGGGCTGTTGCAGGACAGGCCGTGTGTGTGTGTGCTGGGGGCATCCTGCTCTGTTTGCAGGCCCCACTCTGGAGCCTCTGGGCATATTCAGGGTGAAGCGTCCAGAAGCCGCCTCTGCCTGGCTCCCCCTTCTCCCAGGGCACCCTGATGAAGCTCTTGTTCAAGGAGAGGTTGCGCTGGATGGAGCTCTAGAGGCAGAAGAGAAAAAGCAAAGTAAAAGCAATGGTGAGTGTTGGGCTGGTGCCGCCGCACCGAGCTGCGTGGGGCTGGGGGAAAGGCACATTGACCCCTGGGGGCAAAGAGAGGAGACAGCAATGTCAGGGCATCTTTAGGTTGATGAGCAGAGGAAGCTGTGGTGCATTGAGTAAGAAAGGAAGAAAGAAAGAAGGAAAGAAAGGAAGAGAAAGAGAAAGAAAGGAAGGAAGAAAGGAAGGAAGAAAGAAAGAGAGGAAGAAAGGAAGGAAGAAAGAAAGAGAGGAAGGAAGGAAGAAAGAAAGAAAGAGAGGAAGGAAGGAAGGAAGAAAGAGAGGAAGGAAGGAAGAAAGAGAAAGAAAGAAAGAAAGAGAAAGAAAGAAAGTAAAAAGGAAGGAAAGAAAGAAAAAAGGAAGAAAGAAAAGAAAGGAAGGAAGAAGAGAGGAAGAAAGAAAGAAAAAGAAAGAAAAGAAGGAAGAAAGGAAGGAAGGAAGACAGACAGAAAGAAATGAAGAAAGAAAGAAAGACAAAGGAGGGAAGAAAGAAAGAAAAAAAAAGAAGGAAGAAAGAAAGGAAGGAAGATAGAAAGAAAGGAAGGAAGAAAGAAAAAGAAAGAAAGGAAGGAAGAAAGGAAGGAAGGAAGGAAAAAAGAAAAGAAGGAAGAAAGAAAGACAGAAAGAAACAAAAGGAAAGAGAGAAAGAAAGAAGAAAGGAAGAAAGAAAAAATAGAGAAAGAAAAAGAAAAAGAAAGGAAGGAAGGAAGGAAAAACAAAATATAAAAAAATATAATTAAAAACAAAGGAAATCACAAAGATAAAGAAAGAAGGGGAGAAAGAACTTTAAAGAAAGAGAAAGAGAAACAGAAAGAGAAAGAAAGAAGGAAGGAAGAAAGGAAAAAACCAAAATAAGGAAAATTAAACAAAAATAAAGTTTTTTCCTCTGAACAACAGAAGAAAAAGGGAAAAGTGGAAATGAAGAGCAGGAGCACAGAAATCCCTGCAAACAATCCAGGCTGTGCTCAGTGCACAGGGACAGTTGAATGGAACTTTAATGCTCACAGACTTGCAGCTGATGTCTCTGCTCCCCATCTGCCCTCCTCAGCCCAAACTCCCTGCAGCCCGGGCTGCCTCTGTTCTTCCCTGTCTGCTTCACACCTTGAGCATTCCTGCCTGCAACAGCCCTCTGCAGAGAAGGGCTGGAAACCTTCCTGCCTTTGTTACTAAGCACAGTTGATGACGAGCACAGTGAGGATCCAGCCGTGACTTGGAGGAGAAACCACCCAATGGCACCCAGCTCCTGTCCTGAATCCCTCCCATAAGTGCCTCCAGCACAGGGGATGGGGAGGAACCAGGTGAGCCTGGAGAGGAACCAGCAGGTCCCCTTTTCCCTTGCCTTGCCTTGCCTTGCCTTGCCTTGCCTTGCCTGTGTGTGCTGCCCCCGCACACACAAACGGCCTTTTCTGCCCCGACACGAGGCTCGGGGCGGCCACAGCCCGTGCCCGGCCCCGCGCCGGCAGCACACGCGGCCCGGGACGCTTCTGCTCGGCTTCTCCGGCCGCAGACGAACGAGCCCTCAGCGGCAGGAGCCGTCCCTGCCGGAGCTCTCCTGAAGCCGGCGAGGGCCGGAGCGCGGCCTCCGGCGCGGCCCTGGGCTCTTCCGAGCAGCCGGGGACAAAGCACTTGAGGTCCCGCTGCTGCCGTCCCCGTGAGGCCCCTTCACGGGCCCTGGCACCCGCCGGCCTTCCCCCGCCGCTGCCCCGTGCTGCCCCTTCACGGGCTCTGGCACCTGCCGGCCTTCCCCCGCCGCTGCCCCGTGCTGCCCCTTCACAGGCTCTGGCACCCACCAGCCTTCCCCCGCCGCTGCCCCGTGCTGCCCCTTCACGGGCTCTGGCACCCGCCAGCCTTCCCCCGCCGCTGCCCCGTGCTGCCCCTTCACGGGCTCTGGCACCCGCCGGCCTTCCCCCGCCGCTGCCCCGTGCTGCCCCTTCACGGGCTCTGGCACCCGCCAGCCTTCCCCCGCCGCTGCCCCGTGCTGCCCACACCGCACAGCAGCCCCTGCTCTGTGTCCCTCCCCGCTGGCCAATTGGTTTCTGCTGCGTCCCTGATGGCTCCACTCTCTGCTGCTTCTTTCCTCACCTCAGCTCCTTGTTCCTGCAGGCTGCTGGTTGTGTTTGTGTTGGGAATCATTACTGTGGCAATCACTTCTTCTCTCTGGCCAAATAACAGGAAGCTTCGTCCTGTTTCAAGGCTCTCGTGATGTTGTCCCATTGCCCTGATGAAGAGGAACTTCTGGGAGCCATAGTCCATGGGCCAGCCTGGCAGGTTGGATGAGCAATGGGGATACATGCTGGAGCACTGCTCACATGAGGTACAGGCTGGGAGCCCTGAATGGTGATAAGCTAACCATGGGCAGCAACGTGCCCTCGTGGGCAAGAGCCAGTGGCAGCCTGGGGGCAGCAAGAAGAGTGTGGGCAGCAGGTCAAGGGAGGTTCTGCCCTGCTGAGGCCTCATCTGGAGTCCTGTGTGCAGCTCTGGGCTCCCCAGCTGCAGAGGGGCAGGGAACTGCTGGAGAGAGGCCAGTGCAGGGACATCAAGATGATCAGGGGACTGGAGCATCCTCCTAATGAGGAAAGGCTGTGGGCCCTGGGGCTGTTCAGTCTGGAGGAGACTGAGGGGGGAGCTCATTAATATTCACAAATATCTCACTGGTGGGTGTCAGGAGGTTGGGGCAGTACTTTTTTCTCTTGTATCTAGCAACAGGACAAGGGGTGATGGGATGAAGCGGGAACACAAAAAGTTCCATTTAAATAGAAGAAAAAACTCTTACTGAGAGGTGAGGGAGCCCTGGCCCAGGCTGCCCAGAGGGGTTGTGGAGGCTCCTTCCTTGGAGGGCTTCAAGACCCCCCTGGACACGTTCCTGTGTGACCTGATCTAGGTGGGAGCTGCTTCTGTAGTGGGGTTGGACTGGATGAGCTCTAAAGGTCCCTTCCAGCCCCACCATTCTGTGATTCTGTGGTTCTATGATTCTATGATAAACTCCTTGTGGATCCCCTGTAGCCTTTGTTCTCCTCCTCCTGTTGTCCCAAAGACAAGTTCTTTCACCTGCTGTGCAATGACCAGTTCACACACCAAGTCATGATATGAGATCCTTTAAGTCTCACTCATTTTATCATCTTTTTTTTTGTATCCTTTCCTTCTTTTTCCCATGGCCTTCTCCTGCCAATAAATCTGTACCTTTTTCTTGTAATTGCGCTAGTGTCCTCCCTCAGTCTGCTGGACGTTAGCAGGACCTGAGGTTGGCTTCCATGGTCTTGAAACACTTTCTTATAGAGCTTTAGGATGCACTTAGAGACAGGATGCATCCCCAGAGAGTACACAAAAGTACTTTGGCAGCTGCATCCATAGTACACATTACTGTTTCCTGGGAGAGGCTGCTTCTGCAGTTCTGTACCAAGGTACTCAGAAGTTGCCCTGGCTCTGAGACAAAGACACCTTGGGCTGAGCCAGTTGGGTGTTTCTGCAATCACTTTTTGAGAAGCTGGAAGAGGAGGGTTGGAGGGGGTGGGAAGATTGGAACCAGAAAGCCATGGAGACCCCAAGGTCAGTGAGAGAAGCAGGAGGAGGTGTGCTGGGGCTGAGTCCCCTGCATCCTGTGGGGAGAGGGCAGCTGTCCCCTGACCCATGGAGAGCAACGCTGGAGACGAGAGCTGCTGACAGCTTGCAGAGGATCTCAAGCCCAGAGTGGTGACTGTGCTCAGAAGGGCTGTGCCTTGTGGAGGAGCACAAGGTGCCTGGAATTCTGCTGCCTCAGAAACCCACACTAGAGGAATTCGTGAAGAGCCCTGGGAAGGACTCACATCAGAGAGGTTCCTTAAGGGCTGTTGCTCATGTGAGGGTCCCTGTCCTGGAACACAGGAGACACGTGAGGAGTCATCCTCCCCTGAGGAGGAAGGAGTGTCAGAGATCATCTGTGTGAGGCTGACCACAACCCCCATTCCCTGCCCCCCAGCACAGCTGAGAGGGGAGGAGGTACAGATATGGGGAGCAGTGACCTGAGCCCAGGAAGAAGGGAGGGAGATATGGTTGTATTTTTCTCATCATCCTGCCTAAGCCTAAGTGGCAGTGAGCTCTCCCTGTGCTTGTCTTGATGCCCAAGCCCTTGGTCATCTCTTCTCCTGCCATCTCACTGTGGCCTCTGCCAGCCTGCAGGAGGTAGGCTGCAGGGAGGAGGCAGCAGCCCTGTGGTGCTTCATTGCGAGCTAGGCTTAAACCACCACAGGTAACAAAGCTGTGGGGCACTTTCCAAGGCTCCAGGAAGGGGCAGATGTGGGCACAGAGGTTCAGTCTGTTCCAGACGACTCTCTGCAGCATATAGGCCAAACAGACATAAAAAGACCTTTTATGTAAACGTGCCATTCATTCAACGTACCACCAGCAACATTTGTCCTTTATCTTTATTAGAAGTAGAAAAATCTGTGGAAAAATACAAATATACCCTTTTCCCAAGTCTTCCCTGTTATAGATGTATGTTCAGAACCCTCTGATAAGACCTTTACTCCAGAAATACTGCATTCCAAACACCTGCAAAGCCATCTCAAACAGGACCTCTGTCATGTTTGGCACAATGCCGGCCGTACAGTCTTACAGACACAGAGCTACCTGCTCTTCCTCAGCCCTGTGCAGCAGCAGGACCTGAGAACACGGTGAAAGAACTCAGTGTTGCCTTTGTTATACGACCAAGTTCTCAAAAATCTTGCAGAGCGGCCGGTCACATCTAAACCATACAGACAAAAACCCCCCAGACCGTGTTACAAACATTGCAGTGACACAGTGGACACGCTCATCCTTCACCTTCAACAGTCTTTCAGAGTATCATTTCCCACCAGAGCTTCGAAAGACAAGAATTTGGGGAGTCACATTCTTCTACAACTTCTTCACAGAAACATGAAACATTTCTGACCAGTACGATCAAGATTTATTGTTTTGCTCTCACTTTCCTTCGTGCATCCTTGTGCTTCTTCCGGCACTCCTGAAATAGTCCAAGTTAAACACCACATTAGGGAAGGTTTCAAAAGGCCTGTTTGCCTCAAAAACTCATTTCACATGAAGCGACTGGTCCTGTGGAACACAGAAGTTCAGTAATTCACCTGGCTGGACATCAGAACGTGATGTCATGCACATTTCTATGTCAGCAATTTCCAGTTCCCTGGTAAGTATAAAGGCTCAAGCTCTTCTAAAGGTCCTGAGGAAATTGTTAATGCAGATTAAGCCTGTCAGCAGCTGTGTTCCCACCTCATCCTTGCTTTCAGCTGCAGTTACCACATAACACGTTAAAATACTCACCTCAAGCAATAACTGACGTCTGTCTTCCCAACAGTCTTTGTCTTCACTGAGGTCTACTGAACTACAAAATAACTTAGGGCCCTCTGCACAAAGCAAAGAACAAGTTAGGATGGTGAAATGCTTCTGAATATGCTGCTGTTTGTAAATCTCACGAGCCACACAGTGATACATTCAGAAGGCCCAATGTTCATGTTCCTCTCTTACCCCCACAACATGGTTCTCTCAAACTGAAACGTGACACTTTGCAGACTTCCAAAGAGGAAAGGCAGCAGCAGTGTTCCTTAATTTGCTGCCCGTTAAGGATTCAGAGCTCAATTTTAATTGGCACCATAAGTCAGATAAGCTGGAAGATTACAGTGCTGTAACTGCATTAACACAGTAACTTTTACCCATCTATTGATGGTCACCTGACGTGTCAGGAAACAAACACCGCTAACGGTAATTTCTGTAGTAAAACAAAGCAATTGTTTTGGAGGCCTGGGGTTGGGTTGTTTTCTTTTTTGTGAGTATTTTCTTGGTGGTTTTCTTTGCTTGTTTGATTTGTTCTTGTTTTATTTAAATTATCAAATTTGTTATATTCACAAGAGAACACAATCTCACATTATTTAGTGTCAAGAACTGAGTGATTGTGGCTGCTAAGAATATTCAACGTTCAACAAGAACAGAAGAAACAAAGAAATAAAGTTACAGGTCAGATGTCTGCCTGGAAGAAGCCAGAATGTCTAGAAAATCTGAACAAGTGACATTTTTTTTGTGAGCCCTGACAGCAGCCCCACATCAGGCCACTGTGTGACGGGTGCTGAGCGCTGACGCCAGCGGGACCTTCCCGCAGGACCTGCTGCCACAATTCATACTACAAGTCATGATGGAAACCTGCTATTTTCTTCCGTACAACTCCAATCTGTGTTTTAACTATGAAACATTAACAACCAGGCAGGTGTTTTTTTCTCACTAAATTTCAGCAAGTTTCCAAAAAGGGTGAGTTCTGTTGTACCTCTCAGTCGTTCATCATCTTTGGAGAAGAAGAAAAACCTGGCACTTCCTGTTTGTGGTAAAGACAGAAACCTAGACAAACACAAAGGAATTTCAGCACCATAAAAGTCACTGTCAAATTTCATTACTACAAATTAAAGCTGAGATGCTTCAGACAAACAGGATGCATTGAAGCACATTACTCACAGTAAGCAAAGAAAGCTTTCTATGAAAAAAAACCATTCCTTAGGAAAACACAACAGATACTCGACTGTTGGCCAAACCTACTACCCAGTTAAGTCCTCAGGCACTGAACTAGACACATAGGTTTTATATTCAACCTCAAATCAAGTGTGGTATTGGGAGTTTGGACAATCCCATTCTGTGCAGCAAGGAAGAGTTTCCCAAGACAGCTTCCACTGCTGAGAGATGTGGAACGATGATCTGAGAGACTCAAGTTACTACAACCAAGTAGACAACAAATACAAATGTGACTTGCTTTTCTTTGTCCTTTTCACTTTCTGATGCCTCTGGTTCATCATCACCCTCAGAACTGCTGTCTTGGAAACGTGGATCTTCTTGCCACATGACTTTCACGGGTTTGATGGTTTCAAGCACGTAGGGCTCTGCAGTTAAAAATAAGGGGAAAAAAAATCAGATTATTCCCCTACTTCCCAGTCAAAATTTCTCATTCAGAGTGAAATACTTCAATTGCAAAAGACAGACTCAAGGACAGAAACCTCCCCTGCTAGGTTTTCCTCCACACTCTGGACAGATGGGAGTTTAGTTATAGATTTTTCTTGCCCTCAGAGTTCACAACTAGTATCATCTCAGTAGATAGAAAGAGTGCTGGAGTCTTCTGAAGCTTGTTATTAAGGTCCAGGGTTCTAGCAAGTCACTCCCACCTAACAATCTCCCTCAACTTTGTTGGGAGTAATGGTGCCTATTCATACTTCCAGCTGGCAGAAGTTGCAAGAAAAGCTTTCACTGGGAGCTACCTTCATATGTTCCCTTGCAAAGAAATTCACAACGCCTTGGCTTATTCTTTCTGTGTCTTTAAGCCCTGCTATTTTTATGTATGTTTTCTTGCCTATAGCACACAGAGAAAGATGCCAGAAACACAGTTTACACATGCTAACACGAACATATATCTGAGCCCTTACTACTTCACTTTGCAGCAATGACTGAGGGTATGAATCTATGGTACCCATTTCTCTTAGCGTACAAGCACAGCACACGCCTGGAGGACCAGAAAAGGGAAGACAGCTCCTGTTCTGCCTCTGAAAACATAAATGCAAACAATTCCCAAACCCAACAGTAGCCAGACTGTGAAACACAAGTGGTGTTTTATTCAAGAGAAAGGTCAGAAAATCCTGCTTTGGAAAAAGGGCACAAAACACCCACAGTCTGAGCTCAAAAGAACCACTACCCACATGTTCTTTCTTCCTGGTTACCACATGACACGTACAGTCTTAAACAGGTGAAACAAAAACAACAGCAACCACAAATACAGTCACAAAAAACATTAACTGAGGTATATGCAATGGTGAGAGACTTCTCTCTTTGTTTGTGTCACTGCAGCAGCTAGCACAGTGCCCTCCTGCCATCAAACAGGATTCTTATACAACAGAAACCAAAAGTTATTCATGACAGCAAACACAAGACACGGTGCTCAAGTGTGGTTGTGGGTGCTAAGAACTTTGTCAGCTCTGAGCTACATCTCTGCTCAGATACTTTCCACTTGAGAGATCTCTTGCAAAGCTCGTTCTGACACTGCCCTCAGAAGACACAGAATACTTTCTCAACTCAGCTGAAATACAGGGGTTTCTTGGTTGGGGTTTTTGCATTGGGGTAGGTTGCTTATTTTTGTACCTCAGTTAACTTCATGCAGTTTGTTTTATTTGCTACATTACTACTTACTGACTTGATTTCAGATTTTTAGATCTTGATTTCATTACAGTTCATTTGATTTCACCTTAGGTCAGCACACCCCAATAATCACAGGTCATGAAGCTTCAACTTTCTAAAGGCACAATGTCATGGTTTGACATGACAGCCTTTTCTGGTGAGGGGGAAGGGGCTGTAAAGATGGCTCCTGTAAGAAGTTGCTCGCAACTCTCCCCAGCTCTGAGCCAGACCCACTGCTGGGGCTGAGCCAATGAGCCACCTCCACCATCACTTTTTAAGAAGAAGCTGGAAGGGGAGGTTTCTTCCTCCATCTTCTTCCTGCTTCTGCCCTTTCTTCTTCTTCTGGCTGCTGGTGGTGCAAGGAGTAGGAACAGTGAGAGAAACAACCATGTGGGCTCCAAGGTCAGTGATGAAAGAGAGGAGGAGGTGTGCTGGAGCAGAGACTCCCCTGCATTCTATGGAGAGACCTGGTGAAGCTGAGATTTGTTTGCATTTCTTTAAAGACCCCACATCAGGGGCAGAGACTCATTTTGATAATGAGCCCGTATCAGGGGCAGAGATTCATTTTGATACTGAGCCCGTATCAGGGGCAGAGACTCATTTTGATAATGGGCCCATATCAGGGGCAGAGACCCATTTTGCTAAAGCTGACCCCGGACCAGGGGCAGCGATTCACTTCATTAAAGGCCCCGAACCAGGGACAGTGACTATGGCAGGAGGAGGCCGTGTCCCGTGGGGGGGACCCAAGATCCACAGCTGTAACTGTGGGGAGGAACCCATGACAAAGCAGTTCATTAAACTTATGCCCAGAAGAGGCCTTGTCCTGAGAGAGGAACCCCGTAACTGCAACTGTAGTGAAGAATCCACGCCAGAGATATTCACCAAGGACTGCGTCCCGTGTGAGGGACCCTGTATGGGCAGAAGCCACAGCTGCTGGGAACAACCCACACCAGAGAAGTTCATTCAGGACTGTGTCCCGTGTGAGCAGGGGAAGAATGCCAGGAGTCATCCTCATCTGAGCAGAGAGAAGCGGCAGAGCCCATCTGTGAGAGACTGAGCACATCCCCATTCCCTGCCCCCCTGAGCTGCTGATGGGGGAGGAGGGAGAGATCTGGGGAGCAGTGAGCTGGGCCCGGGATGAAAGGAGGGCTGGGGGAGGGAGATCTTAAAGTGCTGGTTGTAATTTTCTCACCATCCTGCTCCCTTTTTGCTTTTATTCCATTCTGTTTCTTGTAGAATAAACTTTCCTCCTTTCCTCCCTCAGTCGAGCACTGGAGTCTGTTTTGCCCGGAACCGTAACTGGCAGCGAGCCCTCCCTGCCCTTGTCTCCATCCACAACAACCTTGGTGATCTTTTTACTCCCATTTCGCTGGGGCCTCTGCCATCCTCACAAGGGTGGGGGTGAATGGGGGCACGGAGGGAGAGACTGTGGTGGTGCTGCTGGGCTGGTTGGGCCAAACTACCACACACAATAATAAAATTAAGTATGTAATGAAATGCTCTTGGATCTTGGGGTCAACTCCAAGAGTTTCTCTACTTAATTAACTATCTTAATTAACACACATTTTATTCAAAATCTTGTTGGTTTATATGAAACCTGATTTACCTTGTATAGCATCATTCTCCCTGTTTATCTGAGGAATCCAGTGGATGACAACAAATTTTCCATCACTGTTCAAAAAAACCTAGTTCCCTCTCAAAACAGCCCTTTCAAACTGCCTGAGGTGCAAGTGTGAATTAACCGTGATTGAACTACAACCATCCTGGCAAGCAGAAGAGAGGATCATGGTGCTTTTACATGATACTGGCTTCTGAATCTGAAAACATCTGGATTCTGAGTTTCTAAATCCTGTGTTACTCCCCAGTGCCTGACTCATTAGGAACTACACTGGGACAGTTTTCTGTTACCTTCTTTTGTGCCCGACTCCTCAGTGTCTCTGAAGAAAGAAAACGTGAAAGCACCAAACTCCTGAGCTCTGTTTCCACCACCATCAGGTCCCAAATGGTCAGCTGGGGTAGAGTCCTCTGCATTGTCTTTGTCCCAGGGTGCTGCTTCATTTATTTCTGATTTTTTCTTTGAAGATCCAAACAACTCTTTTAAATCAACAGCAATATTGTAATACGTTTCTTTAGACACTTCAGGCAGTTTCTCACTCTCTTCCCTCTTCTTCTTCCTTTTAGCTTTACTGAAAAGAGTTTGTTAAAGGATAGTAACATGGCACACATAAAAAAAAGGTTCCCTAAGAGGCAACCTGGCTATGAATGTCTTCCTAAATTTAGCTAAGCATATTTTAAAGTATTTGAGTAGGGGGTTGGTGGGTCTTTCTGAGGGAGGTAGTGGGGGGTTTTCCCCTTCTTTCTTAGCCAATTCCAGGTTCTTGCAATAGACTATTTCCCCCTGCCAGAAACAGGCTTATTGGGCAGCATGACTATTTTGTGGCTCAGATTTTTGACCCATTTCTTTTCCCCTCCTGCAATTTACTCAACCTTTGAGAGCAAGCAGTGGAGAAACACCTGAAGTTTAACTCCAAAGGCAGGAAATAAGTCTATTTTATAATTCACCAAATCCTGACGTTTCACGTACTGTGTGATAGCACAGTAGGATATTAGGATTAGGATAGGATATTTAGGACAGATTATTAGGATTTAGGACAGATATCAGGATTAGGATTAGGATATTTAGGACAGATTTCTTTTCTGGCAAAAGAAAAGATGAGAGATAATATTTTTTTCCTCACAAATTTCAAATCTTCAAGTCCATGCCATGAAGCAAAGGCACAGCCTGAAGGTGAGAAAGGAAGACAGAAAATGGCACGTGGAGAGTACATGGACCAGACACACCAGACACATGGACCAGGATGGCATTACGGGGCAGTTTTAGTGGCCACTATCATTGTTCCTTAACTTTGGTAATAACACAACTGAAGGAAAAACAGGGCAGTTGGCATAGTTTCAGACTCAGTTTTGTGCTATAGGCATCCTTCCACAAGAAAAATCACCGCAGCTGTAGTCACCACGCTGCAGTGTTACCTCTCGTTTTCGGTAGCACTTGGTTTCCTTTCAAAAACCGCGTGGTCCTGTCGCGTGGGATCGTAGCGGAGGGCATTCATGTCTCTAGAAAAATGAAACAAAAACGTGAGGCATTCTAAATGCTCAAATGAAAGCTACTGGAAACTTTTACACTCAGATTCAAATTCACACAGACCTTTTTACCAAAAAAGCTCCAAATCAATTCAAAACTTCACTGGTATTTAGAAAGTACCCGCTAGTCAGCATCCAGGTCAGGAACAGTCACAAACACAAGTGGCTTCAATCAAATTGTAATAATTCATATAAAACATAGACCTCAAGTTGTGTGTGCCATACACCTGCCCCTGTTTATCTTTTGAGGAGCTGTATCAATATCACTATCTCTATCAATATATCCATCTATATTTCTTCTAGCACCAAGCACTGCATAAATTCAGAGTTCAAGGACAAGGAAAAGAAAAACAAACCAAGAAAAGCAAATAAACAAAATCCCACTCTGCTCACCTTTCCAAATCTAAACACTCTGGGGACTCTGGAATCCCTCAGGGCTCAGTGATGGGACCTGTACTGTTCAATTTGTTCATTAATGACCTTGCTGAGGGAACTGAGGCACTGTCAGCAAGTTTGCTACTGATACTGAAGTGGGGGCAGTGGCTGCCACCCCAGAGCTGTGCTGCCATTCAACGAGAGCTGGACAGGCTGGAGGGTTGGGCAGACAGAAATCTAGTGAAATTCAACCAGGGCAAGTGTTGAGTCTTGCAGCTGGGAAAGAACAACCCCATGGGCCAGTACAGGCTGGGAAATGAACTGTTAGAGTCGTGTAGGGGAAAGGGACCTGGGGGTACTGTGGGCAGCAGGATGAGCTTGAGCCAGCAACGTGCCCTCATGGCCAAGAAGGCCAATGGCATCCTGGGGTGGATTAGAAGGGCTGTGGGCAGTGGGTTGAGAGAGGTTCTGCTCCCTCTCTCCTCTGCCCTTGTGAGACCACATCTGGAATAGTGTATCCAGTTCAGCACAGGGCCACAAAGATGATGTGTTCAGTTCTGGGTCCCTCAGTTCCAGAAGGACAGGGAGCTGCTGGAGAGGATTCAGCTCAGGGACACCAAGATGATGAAGGGAGTGGAGCATCTCCCTTGTGATGAAAGGCTGAGGGAGCTGGGGCTCTTCAGCTTGGAGGAGACTGAGGAGTGACCTCATTAATGTTTACAAGTCCATCAAGGGTGGGTGTGAGGAGGCTGGAGCCAGGCTGTGCTCAGTGATGGCCAACGACAGGACAAGGGGCAACTGGCACAAGCTGGAACAGAAGAGGTTCCAAAGAAACACAAGATAAAACTTGTTCCCTGTTGAGGTGAGGGAGCACTGGCAGGGGCTGCCCAGATGGGCTGTGGAGTCTCCTCTGGAGACATTCCAAACCCAGCTGGATGAGTTCCTGTGTGACCTACTCTAGGTGGTGCTGCTCTGGCAGGGGGGTTGCACTGGATGAGCTTTCCAGGTCCCTTCCAGCCCTTGAGATTCTGTGATTCAGCTAAAGCTGTAAAAGCTTTGCACTGACCCTAACACTAGTGGAGCAAAGCCCACTGTAGGGCAAGAAGATAATCATTTTCCCTCCTCTCCCTAAATTAATGCTTATGAAATAAATCAACCAATTTGAAATGTTTACATGCTAGATCATTAACTGGGTATTAAGAGAACACTGCCACTCACAAGAGTTTCCCGTCATGGCCTCTGGGGTTGCACACATTTCCTCTGCTTAGTCTTTAGAGAGTGTGTGAAAATTTGTATTGAGGTCATAGAGCTAACTATGATTGTGCAGCAGTCACAATAGTCTTTGGCAGTCAGCCATCAACTGATGCAACTCCCATAGTGACTGTCAGTAAAACCTTACTAATTGCACACTACTGCATTACCCTTAACACTATTAACTTCCTCCAGTTCAGGCCACAGGCCGATTTCTGTTGAAGCCCACAGTTAAATGTCACTATCCTTCCAACGGTCCATTTCCAAGCCCATCTTGTTATCTTCTAATGAAGGCTGGAGCTCAAAAACAACACCTAACAAACTCCTCATCCAAAGAAGAAATTGCTCAAGAGCAGAAGTACAGACAGATGGAAAAAATACAAATTCTCAATTGAAAAAAAGAAGTTGGATGCTAATCCCCTGTAGGTCAAGGAAAACAATAACCTTATTAACTGCGATGGAAGTTACAGTCTGACTTACTGACCTACTGCCCAACTTCCACCTTCTGTGTTTAGCCACCTGAACTTTGTCTCCACAGTGAACACAAATGTATCTTGCATAGGCAACGGGACTTATTAAAAATGTTCATTTTCATAACCAATGATCCAACCATTCAAAACCCACTAGAAGAAACTCAAGCAGGTACCTGATAATTTCCCCCCCGAAACACGCTAATTAGCAGGTGTATAATCTAGTGGGACATTCAAACTGGGAAACTGCATTAAGGACTGCTTTCAAATGCAGACATCAATACTCGTCTCAGTAAAACAGGCAGAACCGTTATTTGTGAAACATTGGCAAACTTAAGCTTTCCTAAAGTTCCTTCTTTTCTGATAACAGATGATTCATACTTGAATTTCTTAGCACTTCTGGCCATTTTAGTTGCCTTAGGGTGTTCCAGGTTGATATTCAAGAGGCTTCCCAGGATCTGCAGATTTTTCTTTTTCTCTGCAGCAAGCTCTTCATCCTCATCTGCCTCCAACATGCCTGTGTCTGATGAGACAAAACCACATTATTTTCCCCCGCTATGACCTGAGCATGTGCATTATATATTTGATACGTAACATCAGTGCTAGAACTCGCATGTATCACCATGTCACTTCCTTTAAAATAAAGCTGCTTAGAGGCTGTAGAAAATCTTAGATTAGACATGTCATGGGCTTCTATTTCATGTGAAAATCAGATCAGTTATTTCACCTGTTCCCTGCTTACAGCACCTCACTGTGCAACTGCTCAGCCACCAACCAGTGCTGCACAGATGCAATGAAGGCAGCAGCAGGACCTGGTAGGAATTCACATTTCAGAAACAAACTAAAAATCCTGAAAACTAGGTTAGTAATTTGAGGGAACTGGTTTTTTTAATGTGCCTTTTTCAGCTTCTCTGCCTTCTGCTGTTCAGAAAGAATAAAAATCTTTCTTTCTAAGGCTGCCAAAGCAGCCATGGACTGCAGGATGACTACAAAACAAACACTTTCAATGAATGTAGGGGGCAAAAAGTTCATAAGTCTCCACTCACTCTGTAAAAAACATTCAGATACAATCCTGTACTAATATTTTGAAGTCCAAATTTCCCAAGTACATCTCATTCACCTATTGAAAATACTTTGTGTCATCCACCTTTCAGAAAACACAGATACCGATATATACCATGTACAGCCACAACAGAGCAGGGTTATTTTCCTTAAGGAATCACCAAAGAAGCAAAAGCAGCCCACAAGCTGCTTCGGGTGTTCAAAATTAAGGCTCTGTGTTACAGTTCCATTAGTGTCATTAGGCAGGAACTTCGAGCAGGCTCACCTTCTTCCTCATTGTCGCTTTCAAGGAAGCGAGCATCCATGCGGAACCTTTCATCCGTGCCAAATCGAGATTGCAATTGCAGGAGCTAAACAAAAGTAAACAGAACCTATTAAGCACTGGAGGAGAAACTCATTAACAGCCATTTACAAACTAATAATCTTATCCATTTACATACTAATAATACTAAAAGCTCTTGGTGCCTTTTCCTGAAATGTCTTTGTATTCAGAGACAACATCATCCCAGAAGCCCCTCCTGCTCCCCAACACACATTGTCTCCTCCATGGTTATTGCTTCCTCCATTTAAGAAAATTCCATTGCTAGCTTGTCAAAATCATCCTCAGCAGTCTGCAAAGCTACACATTACACTCTTCTCAAGCGGCATTGTGGAGGCTTAGAAGAAAACTAAATTGCAGTAACAAGTTCACTTACTTTTTCACCAGCTTTGCCTTCAAACTGGGGCTTAATTTTGAATCTCTCATCATCTGTATCATCTTGCTCATCCTCGCTGCTTTCAAACAGTCTGCCTGAACTTTTAGGAGCAGATTCATCCTTTGTTAAACAAAAAGAGAAAACAGAAAAGCATCCATTTGTATAAGTTTGAGAAAATACACTGGTTTCAAATTTCTTTATGAGCTTTCCAGTTGATCTGAAAAACTAGATTCTTGGAACAACCACCTCACTCACCAATCCATGTGCTGCAATTGGATGTACACAATTGTACAATTCTGGGTTACAGTCAGGGCTATTAGATTTTAGCACAGGAAAAACACTCATCTAAAGGGTAACTTGGGTTTTACAATATGAGAGTTGAGTATAGCAATGCACAGTGTTGGAGAGACTGTAGACTCCTTCTACATTACTCAAGGCAAATCTTCCTTTAGCTAAAAGCAGCAAAACTTCAAAACAAATTATGCATATACCCTGTAACTTTAAACATTCTTTTTTGTAAACCAAGTTGGAGTATCTTTTACAAAAAACTCAGTCTCCCTACAACCTGTGCATGCTGCCCAGCTTTAGCAGATGTATGGTTAAGTTCCTTGCAACCCACTTCATGTCAGCAAACAAAGCAGCATCGTTCTTATTAATTCAAACCTCGCCTACTAGTTTTCCCATCACTTCACTGTGAAAAATAGTCTTCAGAATGAAAGGCACAGTCATAATGAAAGGGAACTACCTGACAGAACACTGGACTTTCCCCTAAGAACACTTACTTCTCTGGAGAGATTTCCCAGGCTCGCGTCCTTCTTGATCTCATCTGCTTCAGCTTCACTTTCCACATCTGAATTGAATATGATGTGTTTCTGCTTGCTTGCTGGCTGGCTATCCTATGGAAGAGTGAAACCAACTCAAACATATCAAATACTTCCTACGGTCATACATGAGCATCTAAGAGACATTTCCATCACATGAAAGAAGGGATTGCTTGCAACTCTAAGACATTCCAGGACTGAGGATTGTTTCATTTTGTACACAATCAAAAGAAAATTGCAATGTGATCAGAAATTCCAGAGTACTTTAAAATACCTTAAACTGCATCTACTAATTTCCCTTTTTCTTTCACTATCCAGACAGAAGTTGTGAGGGTAATTACCAGATTTGAAAGAGCTCCTTGAATGAGTTTCTTCTGTAATTCTCTCTCTTTTTGTCTCTCTTCTAGAGCTGCCAGCCGCCTCTCATTATCCTGCAACTGCTTCTCTTTTGTAACAGGTGCCTCTGAAGCAGCAGCACGAAGACAAAGCTCCTTGTTTTCAAGAAGGTTTGTCTTCCCATTCTCACATGTAAGAGCTTCACATTCTGGATTTTTACTGCTTACATCCCTCTTCATTTTTTTTGAAAGCAGCTTGGGGCTTCTCAGTTGTCGTTTACCCTGTTTCTGTGACGCTGCACCATTACTGCCCCTGTCACCACTCTCATCTTCACTCTGATCAGGACCAGGAGCAGCACCTCCACGCCTTGAATTTCGGTAATCTTGTGAAGAACTTACATCTTTGTTCTTTCCTTCTAAACGTGGCCTGGAAACAGGCTGATGTCTCTCAGCTGCTAAGGAGGCAGCATCTGACAGTTCCTCGTGCTGTTCACAAGGGATATTTTGTCTCTTTCTACTGCTGACTTCAAGTGAATACAGAGGACAGTTCTTAGACTGTCTTTTAGACGACTCCTCCCCACAATAAGAAATAGAAGCTTCAAGACCTAAACTTTCTACAGACCTCTTCTTTAAACCAGTGCTCTCATCATTTGCATCTTTTTCACTAAGGGACCTCATTCCTCTGAAGGGCTGATACTTCAAATGTGAATTACTTGGTCCCTTGGAGCTTTCTTCATCCATGTTCTCCCCTGATAAAATAGCAGCAACCACATCTTCAGGACAGATACATTCCTTAACTGCAGGGGGAGATTTAGACAGTTTTGATTTATTTACAAAGTTACCTTTTGTATTTTCTTCCACACTCCCCCACTCTTCCACCTGTGCCTCCGTGTCTTCAGCAGCTAATACTTTTAAGTCATCTAATGTGAGGTCTAAGTGGTAACAGTTTTGCATCATGGATTCATAATCAGAACTGATTTCAGACTCCTCTTTCTCAGCCTCTGAATACGAGGTCTCACTATCACTTGTCTCTCTTGCACTGGTGACTGCTGTACTCTGTAAGGCAGTAACTTTGGATTTGTTCATTTCCTCTCTTCTTTCAATGTGTTCTTCCTTTGAATTGCGAGTTTTCAGTGAGGAGTCACTTACCAAACCACATTTGTTGTTAGTTAATATTGCTTTATTTTTCACCTTCACCTGTTTAGAATCTTCTACAATCGAAGTCCTCGTGCTACTTAGATTGGGAGTTTTACTTTCAGCAATAATTTCATCTGTATCTGCTGAATCATATCCATTATCACATTCCACAGACTCTTTCCCTCTGATGCCTTTCTTCATGGCATCTGGATTGCCCAAGGACCAGTGACCACTGTACTTTAATTCAAAATGACCCCCAACAATTTCCACGTGGTCACTTTCAGTCTCCACATTTTCAGCTTTCTGTATTTCTCTCTCTTTCTTTAGCATTGCTTGGACTTCCTCTTCAGAATCAACGTCACTGTCAGAAATACTAACAGCATTTTGAGCTGTAACTCCAGAAACATCGTTATTCTCTGATAATAAGCCTCTCCCAGAGCTTTTACTATTAAGGCTCCTCGATGGAGGCAATTTAGACTGCTCAGTGGGTTTGGATTTTGATCTTTGCTGTAGCTTTGAAGAGCTTGTGTTTTTTGAGTGTGACTGGCATCCAGAAGAGAGAAGTGCTGCTCCATCCAGAGCCTCACTGCCCAGCTGCCTGAGCTTTTTCGGTGGTGTCTTAGCTCCGGGGAACTCTCCTTGCCGCTTCTTGTCATCTCTCCCTTCCAAGTGCCAAGTAAGCTTGGATACGGGAACTAGAGGTGGCAAGTCTGGCTCCAGCTTTCTGAGGTTATGGCAATATTTTGATGGGTCATATTTCACAAGGTTAGTCCAAGTTAAGGAATTAAAACAGGATTCTTTCAGCAAGCAGACTTCTAGTCTTTGTGACCAGGCTAAATTCTCTGTGAAAGGACAACAATGAGGCCTTTTTAACTTCACGACCATAAGCCTCTAACCACTGACTTGCAGTCTACAAAATGGATCCAAATCACACAAACTTACTTCAAGATTTCCTTAGGGGATTCGGTAAATGGGGTAGGTCACAATCGTCAAGACTAAGACTGTTAAGCAAATGTTTCCCTGTTTGACAGAAGAAGGAGGGGAATTCTGCCCCTGCCCAACCCACAGCAAAAGGATATTTTATTTTTTTGTTGACTCCTAAGGTGTAGTACAGGCAGGACTCTGCCAAATTTACCAACAACCCACTTCTAAAAGAAAAGAAAAACAATCAG
This sequence comes from Colius striatus, assembly GCF_028858725.1. Taxonomy (NCBI): domain Eukaryota; kingdom Metazoa; phylum Chordata; class Aves; order Coliiformes; family Coliidae; genus Colius; species Colius striatus. Next base: position 21,644 of record NC_084773.1, read on the forward strand.
TGTTAAACAAAAAAGGACTGGAAGTCACCCTGCAATCAAAAAAGATGTGTATTCTTTGATCAGACTAATCAAGAACCATCTGTGGCTACTTTTTATTTACCCTCTTCAGTGAGATGTATTCATGCTGTGCAACTTAGCCAGCTTCCTTCTCAAAAATAAACAAATCAAGACCAACCAACCAACCACGTTTCTACAGCCTGCATATAAAGAACTGAATTTCTTTACTTTGCAAGTACTATGCTGCTGGTTTACAAGTTAACAGTGGTATCTGTACAGACACAGTCACTACTATTTTGCCCTTTTCATTGAAAAATTAAATCTTCCCATTGCCTTCCAAAATTATTCTGTGCTTAGCAAATAACTGTGAAAACTTTGCAGTAAATATAAATTTTGTTGCCTAAACTTGCATGTTCAGTGACTTTATCCTCTCTTCCTTTTGTAAGCACATGTAGCCCCTGATCCTGAATGTGCTGAAGCACAGAGATGACTTCCTCACAACCCAGCAGCAAAAATATATGTGCTATACAAAGATAAGTCACACATTCTTTTTACATGCTTTTAAGGGTGGCATGTATCACCATTAGTACCACCCAACATAAACAAGGAACAAAGCAATTACTAAGTTAGTGTGACAAGAGAGGTCAGGATGATCAAAATTCCAGTAGTCTGTACAAAAGACAAGAGCATTCCACATGTCTACACTTAAGGTATTTCTTTAGTTGGATAACCACACTTAATAAAACTTTCTTTACATACAGTTTAGAGACTTGACATAAATTTAGATCTAATAACCTTATGCCCAATTCTGTTTGTTTTAATTCTCTGTACACCTACCCCACCATACCTTATGGTCTGGCACCTCTGTACCTGGTACTGCTTTCATGTGAAAGCCCACAACTCCAGCCTTTTTCAGGGATTCTAAAAGGCCCATTTTGTCGTTTCTCTGTGGCTTTTCTTTCTGAAGCTTGGCTTCTTCCCTCTCTATGACAAGTCTGTATAAAAAAGTACATCAGATAAGAAAAAAGGTCTGCCTCTGTGCTACATTACAGCTAGCAGTGACCCTCTCCCACAAAACAGTAACCATCCACTACTTCAGGAAATGAGAGCTACTACCTTGAAGGGAATAACAATGCAAAACATTTTTGCTATCATCAGCAGTAGCCCATCTGTGTCAAAGACTAGAAAGAATGAGAGCATAGCAGATTAAAGCACAATCATCATATTATCAGGTAAACAGGGAAAGGGCAACTTTAGCAACAACACACATTTTCTTCAATTGATTTTTACCTGTGCAAAAAGCTTTCTTTGGCCAATTCGATTTGCAGTGTTCCCCCTTTCCACTTTGTTTTATTTAAAATTGATATGCCTGTAAAACAAGGAGATAGGAAATGACGATTTTCTTTAGCATGATCTTCTACCTCATTACCCACTTGACCTTAATGTTATGTATGAAAAGTTTAATACCCAAAACTTAAACAAGAAAGTCTACATCCAAAAATGACCTTCTGACTTGAAAAAAAATCATTCAGGTCAGTATGGTTCAGTTCAAATACAAATCTGAAAATTCAGATACATGTGCCCTGAAAGTTGCACACCACTGTCAGGTAACCTCTACTTACCTTCTTGTGTGCTTTGAAAAATAGAGACAAGGAATATTGAAAACCAGTCAGAAAACCATTGCACTTGGAACTTCAGGAAGCTAAGAATCAAAGGCTGAGGATAGGTTTTAGTCACTCTCAAACAGCTTTCCTCTTCCTCATGTTACCTGTCTCTCTCTTCAAGATATGCAGGCATCTTCTTCTACCATTCTGCTGGTACTTATGACACAGGTGGTTTTATAACCCTGCAGACAGTTTTGTGATCCAACTACTTGGGGATTTGTAAAATTGCTTTGACAGAAGCACACTTTATATAAACTGCTGCTGGGTTTCCTCTCACATCAAGCCACTTTCCAGGATTTTATGGACCTGATGAAAGCATTTGAAGAACATTTCCTATACCTTTTCATAAAAGGGTTACAACAAACTCGTCAGTCACTTACTTCAGTCACAAGGAACCCTTTCCATCTACTTACATCTACCTACTGAAAACCCCAGTAAAGCAGCCTCCATAAAGTTACAGCTTAAAGACAATGGAATTATTGTGACAACAGAATGAAAGAATGTCTGTCTTGACCACAGCTTGATTTGACAACATCAGATGCATTATTATAGAATCACAGAATGGTGGGGGTTGGAAGGGACCTTTAGAGATCATCCAGTCCAACTTCCCTGCAGAAGCAGGTCCCACCTAGATCAGGTCACACAGGAACGTGTCCAGGTGGGTTTGGAAACCTCCCAAGAAGGAGCCTGCACACCCTCCCTGAGCAGCCTGGGCCAGGGCTCCCTCACCTCAACATTGAAAGAATTTTTCCTTCTGTTTAAAGGGAACTTTTGTGTTCCAGCTTCTTTCTATCATCCCTTGTCCTGCTGCTAGATACCATTGAAAAAAGTGCTGCCCCAACCTCCTGACACCCACCATTGAGATACTTGTAAATATCGTTAATGTAACCCAGCTCAAAACCACACACTGCTTAAAGAAAAAATTAAAATGTACTTACACTTTCTAAGGCCTTCATCAGAAATGCTGACACTGATGTAAGCAAAAGTTTTCGTGGGGTTCCCTGATCAAGGACAAACATTCAGTTAATTTCTAGATCATTTCAGCGCCGCCTTTAAAACTGAAAATTCAGTTATTTTCACAAAATAAAGCACATCTAGAAGAAAAATCCCATTTCACCCTACACATTGAAACACAATCTGCTTTTAAAGTGAAGGGAGGGGTGCTGTTAAATAAGTAAAACATAAACCAATAGTTATAGGAAAACTAAAGTAACAACAGTTATTTTATTAACCACCTGTGTTATAGTTTGCAACACATCACATACATTGCTAGAGGTCATCTTACTATGACAGAAGCCTTGCAGATACACAATTATTTAACAACTTAACATCACAATAAGTAGTCAAGCACTTGTTAATCACCTAGTAATAGTTCAATTAATTAGCTAAGCACTTGCAAATAACTCAGTAAGTATTCATTTCAATCACATAAGGATCAAACTGCAAGAGTTACATACCACACCTGATGGGGACCTGTTACCTTAGCTATGAGACCCTGGTAAATGTATTCACTAGGTTACCTTGGCTGTTACCTTAGTTGCTACTAAACCAAAGGGACTGATATCTTTTTTTGACCAATCATTGTGATTTTGGAAATGTTGTGTTGGTTGGGAACCAATCAAGGTGAAGGGTTAAATTGATAGATGGACATTTGATGCATGCTTGTGTTGGCAAATGTGATTCTTTTGTTTGAGCTGTATAAAACCCCTGAAAAGGGTAACTAACAACGAGGAGGAGCTATCCCCCGTTTTCCCAGGGCTGCATAATAAAGAAGTGCCTGCTGATCTGCAGTCCTGTGTAGAGAAGTTTTTCAAGATTGTGGATCTCTCAACAGAAGAATCAGACCATGAAAGGTCATCTGGTGAAAGATGAAGAAAGGCCACTAGATGAAGTAAACGACCACCTAAGTGAAAATCAAGGATGTTAAATGGATGGTGGATGGCAGCAGGGCATTGTGAAACTGGCAATCTGAAGAAACTAACATCAATGAAGTTATGACATGGTTTGTGCCTGTTGGGGAGGGAATATGATAATCACTTTGGAAACTGTGTAACTTTGGGGGAATAAATATGAAGTTGTTGTCTAACTTAGTGATGCACGTTTGGTGGAGATACACACCCAGCGCTGCAATCAAGAATCGCTACTTGAGAACAACTTGGTTGTTATTGAGGCCTTATTCCAGAATCCTTACCCAGCACAACTCACCTCCCACTCTCAGTGAGAAAAGTCAGAGAGCAAAGGGGGGTCGGGTGTTCCTGCTTTGAACGAAAAGTACGATGCAAAGCTGTTACCTTGGTCGTCTTTTCTGGTAATAATCTCTGTATCCAAAACACGCCCAAACTCGCCGAATCTTTCTTGCAGCTCCGCCTCAGAAACCGTATGGCTGAGCCCTCCAACGTATAAGCGTTTTGAGACTTGCTTCTTCTCCATGCTGGGAACTGAAGCTGTTATACTTGTCACACACGCTCCTCTCCTCTGCAGGCCGATAACAACAGCTCGCTAAAGCTCACACCACGGGGATGAGCGTAACCTGAGCGCCGAGTGATGGCACAAATCGCCCGTTCCCGACTCCTCCGCACAGGCCCTCCGCAGAACGCTCCTGTGCCGCCCTGCCGCCACGCCTGAGGCCCCGCGCGGCGCTCAGCTTCCATCCCGGCCTGGACACCGCCACTCCCCGCTGCTGCCTCCCTCTCCCCCTCACAGCCTCCCCTCTCCCTCTCCCCTCACCGGCGCCCTTCGCTCCTCCCCTCACCGCCGCCCCTCTCTCCCCCCACCGCCGCCGCTCTCCCTCACCGCCGGCCGCAGCACGGTTCCCTGAGCGCAACGCACCTCGCCTTCCCCCTCACACCGCTTCCTGTTAGTCGCTCCGAGGACACAACACAAGCGTTCCGCCTCCCGTGGCCGAGGGATTCCGAGTCTCTCTCCATCTCTTTCGGGTTCCTGTTTCCGGCCGGTCAAGTGCGACGCGAACACACGGGCTGGGTCCCGTGGCCGGAGCCGGCTTGGGTCCAACCAAGCGGGAGGAAAAGTAGGGGGAATGTTCGCAAAACGCGAGAGGGAGGAGTGCGGGGGAGAGGGAGAAAGAGGTGACGAAATGAAGCTTTTACTACTCATCTCGAGCGATGATCGCGGGAACCGGCCTTCAGAGTTTCCCCCCGCCCCGAGGGGGGAGGGAAGGCGCGGCCGGCTCCCCCCGCGCGGGCAGCAGGCGTGGCGCAGCCCCGCGGCCGCTGCTTGGGCGCGCAGTTCGAAGGCGCGCGGCAGCGCCTGTCCGTAGGCCTGGGCGAGCGGGGCCAGCGCACGGCGCAGTACGGCCCGGCCCGGCACCCGCCGCGGTACGGCCCCACCCGCCGCGGTACGGCCCCGGTACGGCCCGGCACCCGCCGCGGTACGGCCCGGCACCCGCCACGGTACGGCCCCGCACCCGCCGCGGTACGGCCCCGGTACGGCCCGGCACCCGCCGCGGTACGGCCCGGCACCCGCCACGGTACGGCCCCACCCGCCGCGGTACGGCCCCGGTACGGCCCGGCACCCGCCGCGGTACGGCCCCGCACCCGCCGCGGTACGGCCCCGCACCCGCCGCGGTACGGCCCCACCCGCCGCGGTACGGCCCCACCCGCCGCGGTACGGCCCCGGTACGGCCCCCCACCCGCCGCGGTACGGCCCCCCACCCGCCGCGGTACGGCCCCGGTACGGCCCGGCACCCGCCGCGGTACGGCCCGGCACCCGCCACGGTACGGCCCCACCCGCCGCGGTACGGCCCCGCACCCGCCGCGGTACGGCCCCGGTACGGCCCCCCACCCGCCGCGGTACGGCCCCGGTACGGTCCGGCACCCGCCGCGGTACGGCCCCGCACCCGCCGCGGTACGGCCCGGCACCCGCTGCGCTCGCTCCCCCTGCCCTGCCCTGGTGAGATCTGCTGGCTGGAAGCAAAGCGGCGAGCGGAGCCTCGCCAGCTCCTGCTCGGCTGTTCTCTCCCCGCGGGTCCGGTGGCAGTGCAGAAGCAGATGCTGTGTAGGGCTGGGGGTCCCCGGGACGCTAGCGTGCGCGGAGCGGCGGGGCGGCGGCGTTTGCGGGTCCCCTCGGTGTGTGAGGGTCTCCCCGCGGGTCCGGTGGCAGTGCAGAAGCAGATGCTGTGTGGGGGTCCCCGGGACGCTAGCGTGCGCGGAGCGGCGGCGTTTGCGGGGCCCCTCGGTGTGTGAGGGGTCTCCCCGCGGGGTTTGAAGGGATAAGGGGAGGGGTGTCCCCAGGCCTCCTGTGACCCGTGGGAGGGGGTTATGAGCAGGTACGTAGAAGTAGGATGTATTTACCGATCATGCCCAAGTCGATGTGTACGCCTCGGGTAAGGAGAAAGGATTCCTTGCTTGTCGTTAGAGTTACGTTTGATTTAATTAAAAGTAGGCACAGGTTTGTTTGGGGTTTTTTTCCCAGAGGAATGTGGTTTGACGTCACTGAGTCTTCTGTAGTCTAGGTAATACCACTGGAGTTAGGGTAGCTGTGATCTGTTACCATTTTCAAACTAGCCAGCTGTTAAAACAGGAGCTAGCTAACACCCTAGGGTAAGGCTCTGGCTATTGGAGTGGGTTTTTGCTTTTTCCCAATGTATTCTTTATTGTGACCAAAACTTCCTTCAATGTATCTAGTTAAAAAGATAAATAGAAGAAGAACTTAATAGGATGGATTACAACTTGGAGAACTTCTCTTGTGTGTCAGGAGGCTGGAGCCAGGCTGTTCTCAGTGATGGCCAAAGATGGGACAAGGGGCAACAGATCCAAGCTGGAATAGAAGAGGTTACAGAGAAACACAAGGAAAAACTTTTTCAGTGTGAGGATGAGGGAGCACTGGAAGGGGCTGCCCAGATGGGCTGTGGAGACATTCAAACCCACCTGAACAAGTTCCTGTGTGACCTACTCTAGGTGGTGCTGCTCTGGCAGGGGAGTTGCACTGGGTGAGCTTTTGAGGTCCCTCCCAGCCCTTAAGATTCTGTAATTCTGGGTTTTTAGATGAATTGGTTAAACCTGGATTCAGTTTTTGTGTCTGTTTAGGATTGCTTTGTACCTGTAGACTAGCTTGTTGTTCTGTCACATATTTAAAGCAGATAGGGAGACTCATGAATGAAAACATGATAACTTAAAGAAACTTTTAAAGCCTTTGACTGTGCTAAATTCTGGATTTAATTTCTGCATTTAGAAGCTACACAGTGATCTGTCTTAAAATGGGTTTAATAATTACATTTGGACTTAATGAATTAGGTCTTTGAGGAACTAATGTAAGAAAACTACGTTGATATCTCATTTGCAGAAAACTTTTTACCTAAACTCAGACATTTGTTCCTTGTCCCATTCTTGCTGATACCTGTATTTACCTGACACAGAGTCTTTTCTGTTTGTGGTGCTTTCTACAGTGACCCATCATTGTTCTTATGAAGCTTTGTTACATTAAGAATGACAGAAAAAAGCAGCTTTCTTCTCTCGTCTGCTTGCAAAATAGTGTCTTCCTAAGTGGACTTTCTAGTGTTTCAGTAGCAGTTACGTTGATGGCAGAGTGTTATAGTATTAAGAGCAGAGTTTCACTGCAAGCCCAACTCTTTTGAAGTTGATGACAGAATTCCTGTCAAATTTAGCTGCTGAAGATCAAGATTTAGATATTTGTTTAATCTTCTGTAGCAAATGTTTGACACTTCGGGGTTCTTTATGGATGTACAAATTACTGTACTTGTCAGAGCTACCTGGGATATTTAAAAACTACATGTAGCAACTCTTCAGTTTTCAAAAGTTATGTTACAACTGTCTCATTTTAAGTAGAGAGGAGGAAGGAACAATTGCCTGATGTTATATTTGTGTTTCTTAAATAAAGTCCTTTGTATCCAGAAATATTTTAATTTTCTATTTTTTTTTAATTTGGCCTACTAAATATGCTTGTTTTGTTTTATCTAGTGACACTGATTCTAAGAAATGGACAACAGCGTTTGTCAATTTTATGAAGACGAAATCCAATCACTGGAAGAAGAAATTAAACTGTTGACTGAGAAGTATGAAGACAGCCAACAAGAAGCCAACTTTTTTTCTGATGAGATGTTAATGGCAATGTATGTCTCTTGCCACGTGTTGGATTAATAGTATTTCTTTGTCAAAACTGTTTAGGATAAGCCTTTACCTCTATGTTAGGAGTTATTTTTACAGCGCTGATCTTGTTTAGGACATGGCCTATACATGGTTAAAAATAACAGATAATAAGTAGCTGATCTCTTTTTTTTCTTTTTTTCCCCTGTTGGTAGCTTGTGGTTTCTTCAGGGTTTGGTTTTGTTTCTGTGTCCTTTAAAAGGCAATGTGAGTGACCAGAGCACTTTGAGGGCTCTGTTAAGTCCGTGTTTTCCGTTATGCACTGTAAAACAGCTCAGTGGACATTTACTTAAAAGTTAAAATTTGGAGACTGGGGACATAAAACAGTGAGACCAGCCATATGCTAAACTAGTGCCACGTCAGGGCTCTTTATTTGCATTATTTAACTACTGTGCTGTAGTAAATGTACGCTCCACAGGTAATATAAGTCATTTAGGTGAGTGAAGTCTACCTGACAGTAAAGGGGAAGTATTTATGTAGATTAGACTAGCTGACTGTTCCTGGTAACGTGGCCCAACTGAAATTTGACTCATTGAAAACTGATCTTTGCCTGAAAATTGGTTAAAAATGTCTTTTATTTGATGGTATTGCTGTACCAATGTGACAAAACATATTCTCTTTCCATTCTAGGAAATCATTCCAAAGAGAATTTCAACGAGAATCTAAGGAAAATGAATCTTCATCAGACCTGAAAGCTCAGCTTGAAAGTCTGGAAAAAGATCTCTCATTTTTAATGAAGTGTACTGGTATTCAGTTCATGAGTCATTCCAAGAAAACAGTGGAAAAAAGTAAGCATTTTTGTGCCTTTTACTGGTGCCATACTGAGCACACTGTTTGTTTGTTATATTTGCAAATGCATGTTGTAATTCTGCTTTCTGTGTTAGCAGAAAGGCAATTATTTTTGAGATACAATAGAATTTTATTTACTCATATAGTTTCTGGGTAAGTGCAGTATTTTGCGTAGTCGGAAAGAGAGACTACTGTGAGGTTAACTGTAGCTTGTTTTTGTCTTAACATGTTTAATTGTTATTTATATGATGGATGGTATCAGTTGGTACTTTAAATATGGCTAATGGAAGAAATGCAATACTTGTTGAAGAGAATTATGATCAAGTATTTTGTTTATAACAGCTAGAAACAGAACCAGACAGAAGCACAGATTATCAGGGAATTGCTACTCCCTTTCTTTTCAACTGGAATTCCAGCTTCTTGAAATGCAGGTAATGATCAATGTTTATTTATTAAAAGCTTATATATATTTACATATATTAAATTATTATATATAATAAGGCTCAGGCAGTGTGGGTTAGATGAGTGGAGGTGAGTTGGATCAAGAGCTGGCTGAATGACAGAGCCCAGAGGATGGTGATCAATGGCATGGAATCGAGTTGGAGGCCTGTGGCTGGTGGAGTTCCACAGGGATGGGTTCTGGGGCCAGTCTTATTCAACATCTTCATCAACCACCTGGACAGAGGGACCCTCAGCAAGTTCCCTGCTGGCACCAAATTGGGAGGACTGGCTGATTCCCCAGAGGCTGTGCTGCCAGTCGGTGGGATCTCGACCGGCTGGAGAACTGGGCACAGAGGAACCTCCTGAGGTTCAACAAGGACAAGGGCAGAGTCCTGCCTCTGGGAAGGAACAACCCCCTGCACCAGGACAGGCTGGGGGATGACCTGCTGGAGAGCAGCTCCAGGACAGGGACATGGGAGTGCTGGTTGACAGCAAACTAAGCATGAGCCAGCAATGTGTCCTTGTGAGCAAGAAGGCCAATGGCAGCCTGGGAGCATCAAGAAGAGTGTAGCCAGTAGGTCAAGTAAAGTTCTCCTCCTCCTCTCCTCTGCCCTGGTGAGGCCTCATCTGGAGTCCTGTGTCCAGTTCTGGGCTCCCCAGTTCAAGAGACACAGGGAACTGCTGGAGAGAGGCCAGCACAGGGCCACCAAGATGATCAGGGAACTTGGAGCATCTTCCTTCTGTGTTCGTCGGGAACTGGGGCTGTTTGGTCTGGAGAAGAGGATACTAAAGGGGGATCTCAATATTTACAGATATTTAGATGGTGGGTGTCAAGAGCTTGGAGCATCACTTTTTTCTGTTGTACAAGGGGTAACGGAAAGAAGCTGGAATACAAGAAGTTCCATTTAAACAGAAGGAAAAACTCAGTGTGAGGTGAGGAAGCCCTGGCACAGGCTACCCAGGGAGGGTGTGGAGGCTCCTTCTCAGGAGGTTTTGAAAACCCACCTGGACACGTTCCTGTGTGACCTGATCTAGGTGAACCTGCTTCTGCATCAGGGTTGGACTGGATGATCTCTAAAGGTCTCTTCCAACCCCACCGTTCTGTGATTCTGTGATATTAAAAAGAAACAAAAACCACACCAAAAAAACCCCACTAAACAAAAACCCAAGCAAACATCCAAACTTCAAATGGACAAATGTCAATATTTCCTTCTCCAAATTAAACTGTCAGCTGGTATTTTGCCATGTTGATTGCCTGAGTCTCCTTAATTTAAGCCTCAATGGCTTGTTTTCACTATGCAACAACTGGAGCCAACTTCTAAATTCCATGTGCATCCAAGCAAAGTAGTTATGAAGATCTGGTTCAATGTTCAGTCACAAGATTCTTGTATTCTCCTATAGTCAGGTATCTTGTTCTGGAGACTACAAACTTTCAAACCGTACCTCTTTTGAAGGGACTGAGCAGAAGCTGAAATTCTAGAAACTTGAACAATTGTTTAAGGTGTTTTACTTTAGTTGTATTTCTCTTCTCTTGGCTAGTGTGCCTAGCCATTACATCACAGGACTGCACAGTAGTTACACTAATGACTACAGTTTTTTTGCAAAGAAACTCTTTCATAAGAATCATTTCTTGGCACAGAATTCAAAGTGGTAAGCAGTGGAAAAAGGTGCTACCTCAATTTGTGATAATGTAATAAATTTCATGATAGAAAAAATATTTCTTCTCAGGAAATTTTTCTTCTCAGCTTTAAAGGATATTTTTTTAATTTAAGGTAATTGAACCTGATAGTATTACAGTGCTTTACTGTTTAAAGGTGTCCTTCCTCATCTTAAGGAAAGCTATGAATAAGAAAAGTCAGGAATTTAGGAAATGAGAATATGGGTAGCCACGTGTGGTTTCATAATTTGAAACCACAGAAGTTCAACTGAATGAGATTATTCTGCAACCTCTGAGGTCCAGCGGTGACTTCAAACTTGTGGTCCTAGTATATACTTGTATAAAACTCTATTTAGCTTTGAGCAAGGAAATAGCCATGGAAGAGACCTTTAAGCTCATGGAGTGCAGCCTTTGTCCCAACCCTATCAACCACCAGCCCATTTCCCTCAGTGCAACATCCACCAATCTCTGAAACCCCTCCAGGGATGGTGACTCCAGCACCTCCCTGGGCAGCTGTTCCAATGCCTGATGACCCTTGCAGCAAAGAAATTCCTCCTCAGATTCAGCCTGAACCTCCCTGAGGTGACTTGGTTAGATTTGCATTTATTTCCCACCTGTATGCTCCTTCAAGGTGATGACGTCTTGCACTGTCAATGGAGCTCAGACGAGTAACTGGATCCTTCGAATTTGTAGCTGCACTGGTGATTTTTAAATCTGTCGTACCACGAGATGGCAGCACTTGTCAATGTCATGCCTAAAACTGTACGAATTAAGCACCGATAACAGAATCAGAGAATGGTGGGTGTGGAAGGGACCTTTAGAGATCATCCAGTCCAACCCTGATGCAGAAGCAGGTTCACCTAGATCAGGTCACACAGGAACGTGTCCAGGTGGGTTTTCAAAACCTCCTGAGAAGGAGCCTCCACACCCTCCCTGGGCAGCCTGAGCCAGGGCTCCCTCAGCTCAGCACCAAAATAGCTTTTCCTTCTGTTTAAATGGAACTTTTAGTGTAAGTAAAAGTTTTGTGTAGACACAGGACTCCAGGTGAGGCCTCCCCAGGACAGAGCAGAGGGGGAGCAGAACCTCCCTTGAACTGCTGCCCACACTCTTCTGGATGCCCCCAGGGATACCATTAGCCTTCTTACCCACGAGGACACATTGCTGGCTCATGATCAGTTTGTTCCCAACCAGCACTCCCAGGTCTCTCTCCTGGAGCTTCTCTCCAGCAGGTCACCCCCAGCCTGTGCTGGTACAGGGGGTTGCTCCTTCCCAGATGCAAGACTCTGCCCTTGTCCTTGTTGAACCTCAGGAGGTTCCTCTCTGCCCAACTCTCCAGCTGATCAAGATCTCGCTGAATGACAGCTCAGCCTCTGGTGAATCAGCCAGTGCTCCCAGTTTGGTGCCAGCAGCGAATGTGTCACTAGAGTAGGTTTTATCTAGGATACCAAGTACATATGTTTAAAAATAAACACTTCTGTTGAAAAAGTGTAATTTTTGTATCCTTTTTTGCATTAGTTTTTTTTTTTTAAATAAAAATACACGGCATCCATAACTTGCATGGTCTGCACTGCATGTTAAATTGTATTCATTTATTAAAGTAAACTTTGAATTGCCACTCTTTTCTGCATATGTATGGAGTGAGTGGTGGGCATGTTGCAAAAAATGATCAATGAGTTAAGCAGACATCAATGAGGAGTACAATTTTAATTATGCCACAGTATAAAGGTTTTCTCTTTTGATGTTTCTTTTGATTTTGGTGTTACATAGCCCAGTCAAGAAGTTCACTTACTGTTTCAAACACTGACTAATTCCTGATCATTTGTTTTGTGATTATATATGAACTTGAGTGTAATTAAATGTTTTGCAATTACTTAAAGGTTAATGTTGTACAGGTTATACAAATCATCATTGTAGTGGTTTGGTTAGGGTTGTCAAATACAGCATCGTGTACAGCTCTATTTTTACTCTCTTAGAACTGTTCAAATCAAACAGATTTTGAATGAATGTGGTAGTTCAAAAATTCCAACTCAAGGAATGTATTTAAGATACATAATTCTTTAATCTGTATGATTAAAGAAAATCACTCTCTTCCATTTCTTTATCTTGAAAAAGCCCATCTCGTGACTTACAGAATCACAGGGGCTGGAAGGGACCTCAAAAGCTCCTCCAGTGCAACCCCCCTGCCAGAGCAGGACCACCTAGAGTAGGGCACACAGGAACTAGTCCAGGTGGGTTTGAAAGTCTCCAGAGAAGGAGAATCCACAACCCATCTGTTGACACTTCCATTCAGATACTTTGCCTAATTCTACTTGGCCGTGGCATAAAACGTAATGATGTGTCATCTTGGTTTTGCCACAGACTTCATACGCTGTACCAGGTCATCCTGTCAAGTCAACAGGTCCTCAGCAGATGCAGGAGTCCGCCTTCTTGGCTCTCAGGGAGGTTGTGACTTCAGACTAAGACCTGGAAGCAGCTTTAACTTTCTTTATGCCTATGACTTCTTGTGTGTAAAGATGCAAAAACCTGGTTTTGAAGATATTACATTAATGGTTATATTCAAAATAACCTGTACTGAGATCTGCGTAGGTGAGACAGGATGAAGTTACAACTAGTTTCACCCATCTTGAGAAACAGATGATGATGACAGCTGGTTTGGGGAAATGCTTCATAGGTAACAACTACATTGGTGTGCAGCAGAAGATAATGAAAAGCTTTTTTTCCCACCATTAACTCTAGCTGTTAAGTAGTTAACTTACTGTGGAGCTGAGTTGCCTGCATGGTACTCTAAGTCAAACCTGTTGATACACAGTATCAAATCATTCTTGTAATTCTCTCTAATGTGACCGTAATCAAGTTGTTAAATGTCATTCATGTTCAAAGCTCTGTTCTAGGATTCAAGAGCACAAATAAGACTGGGCAGATCTGAGTTCACTCTGACTAGCTTTGAATGGTTGAGATTCTGTCTGTCTTACTCTGTCACTCATTGCCTGACATATTCTACTTCTTAGCTATTTCTTTAGTTCTGGCACAATGTCAGACTAGTGTATAGTTTATATTCCGAAGTTCATTAGTGTTTTGCCAGCTTTGAGTGCAAGCAAAGAAGCTCCCATCTGTGGGAGCTTCATCTTTCCCATCCATGCTTAGAGAAGTCAACATGAGAATGAAGATGAGGGGTTAATGCAAAAGCAGTGCTTGATTTATTTTCCTTTCTTACTGTTAGTAGTTATTCGGAGAGGATGTGTACAATTAGCTTCAAAATCTGCTCAAAGAAGTCTTAAACCTCTTGAGAAAGCAATCATTCAAATAAGAATTGTTTTCTTCTCAAGACTTTTCTTTATTAAACCCCAAGACAGCAACTCGGCATATGTTAGTAACCCAGTTACTGGAAAACCACTGTCTTTAGAAGATAGCTTGTGACTACTATCAGTTTCTCTACAACTGTAGACTGTACAACTCTACACCTGTTGAACCTTTTGCTCTCACTTGTTTTTCTTAATGTTACCTACTCAATCCACTAAACTTTTTAGTGCATTGGTTTGCTTTTTCGATCATTAGTGATGGCAGTATTAGCAGTACTTCTGTCCAATTAGTTCTGGGCATTGCTACGATATGTTTGCATTTGACTCTAGCTTGTCTCTTCAGTTTCTTCTGTTGCCCTTCCTATTTGCTTGTGTTGACAGGATATAAACAAAATTAAGTACAAAGTCTTCAGTATAAAGTGAAGCATTTGCTATGGTCATCAAGCTTTCATAGCTTTTTTAAAAATTATTACTCTGGCATGTTCAAGGATGTGTAGAAAAACAGAATTAAGTTCTTTTGTGGCTTTATTTCTGCTTTATGAACTTCTCTCTTTTTTTTTAATAGTTCTTAGATATTTCAATTTTTAAAGGTTCTGCTTTTTAAGTATCATGCACAAATCCTTGAGCAACAGTTACTGTAAAAAGGGACAAGAATTAGAGGCAAAACTAAAGGCTTTAAAAAAAATAAATGGAAAACCAATGAGATTTGTTTTTTCATTTAGGGTAGCATGATTATTTGATGTCAGGAGGTTGGGACATCCCTTTTTTCTGTTGGATCTAGTGACAGGACAAGGGGTGATGGAAAGAAGCTGAAACAAAAAAAGCTCCATTTAAACATAAGAAAAAACTCTTTACTGTTGAGGTGAGGGAGCCCTGGCCCAGGCTGCCTGGGGTGGGTGTGGAGGCTCCTTCTCTAGAGGTTTCCAAACCCACCTGAACTGTGTGACCTGATCTAGGTGGGAGCTGCTTCTGCAGGGGGATTGGACTGGATGATCTCTAAAGGTCCCTTCCAACCCCCACCATTCTGTGACTCTATGATTCTGGTTTCAGATGAATTTCTTGTATATGAGGCACCTAGGGATTGTGTTAGAAAATCAAAATATGATGAAAGAAGTGGAAGTGACACAGAAAGATGTAGATGAAACTCCTACGTATATAAGTCTTCCTTTATACATATACAGTCTCTGTGATGGCTAGTTCAAGTATTGCTCCGAAAGCCTTGTTGTATGGATAATACTGATAGTGTTGACATGAAAGAAAACAACCACACATTAAAGCTGTAGTTTAAAAATTGTTACTTTAAGGATTCTAGTACTTAACAGCACTGGTGTACATTTGTTTCTATTGTGTATGCAAATAGATAAAGTTTTGCTTCTTGCTAGAGAAATTTCTAAAAGACAGCATTGTTACTTCTCCCATCTAGAGCAAAGAGAACATATCTACTGTTATTACTGATCTCAGCATTGTAATGGAATCTGGAGAAGATTCAGATGTGAGCAAGTTTGTGTCAAGGTAAGGTGGAGGTTTTTGTTTAAAGAAGGGTGTTGCATGGTCCATCTGATACTAAAAGCAGAACTGAGTTTTCATGTAAATTGCTAACAGTCAGTTTCTTTGGTAATTTACTGTTAGCCCAACCTAAACACTTCTGTTCCCTTGTCTGTATCCTTCTGGAGAGAAGGCCTGAAAGGAATCATTGAGAATTCGTGTTATACAGAAGCAGTTCTTGGATTAAAGTGTGTTTTAGCTGTTTGAAATTGTTTGGTTCAGAAAAAGATATGACAAGGTAATCCCAGCTATTGTATTTTAATTTTTAATCAGCATGTTAACTTTTATTCAGATGTATGAGCAATGTCTTAAGAAAATGTATCTATTAAAATTCCAGCATATGTGTCGTGGTCTGGCCCAGCCAGCACAACAGCACCACAACAATCTCTCCCTCCGTGCCCCCATCCACCCCCACCCTCGTGAGGATGGCAGAGGCCCCAGTGAAATGCGAGTAAAAAGATCAGCAAGGTTGTTGTGGATGGAGACGAGGGCAGGGAGGGCTCGCTGCCAGTGACGGTTCTGGGCAAAACAGACTCCAGTGCTTGACTGAGAGAGGAAAGGAGGAAAGTTTATTCTACAAGAAACAGAACAGAATAAAAGCAAAAAGGGAGCAGGATGATGAGAAAATTACAACCAGCACTTTAAGATCTCCCTCCCCCATCCCTCCTTTCTTCCCAGGCCCAGCTCACTGCTCCCCAGATCTCTACCTGCTCCCCCCTCAATGGCTCAGGGGGGCAGGGAATGGGGGATGTGCTCAGTCTCTCACAGATGGGCTCTGCTGCTTCTGTCTTCTCAGATGAGGATGACTCCTGGCATTCTTCCCCTGCTCCAACACGGGGTTCCTCCCACGGAACACAGTCCTTAACGAACCTCTCTGGTGTGGGTTGTTCCCAAGCAGCCGTGGCTTCTGCCCATAGGGTCCCTCACATGGGACAGAGTCCTTGATGAATAACCCCAGTGTGGGTTCTTTCCAATAGATACAGCTTCTGCCAATACAGGGTCCCTCCCTCGGGACTTGACCTCTTCTGGCCATAATCTTAATGAACTTCTGTGGCGTGGGTTCTTCCCCACAGCTACATTGTGGGGAATGTTGGATCCCTCCCATGGGACACAACGTCCTCTGGCCATAGTCACTGTCCCTGATGCGGGGTCTTTAACAAAATGCAAACAAATCTCAGCTTCACCACTCCTCACCATAGAATGCAGGGGAGTCTCTGCTCCAGCACACCTCCTCTCTTCCCTCACTGACTTTGGAGTCCACATGATGGCTTCTCTCTCTCCCAACAACTTGCACCACCACCAGCCAGAGAAGAAGAAGGGACAGAAGAAGGAAGAAAGAGGAAGAAGTGTCCTCTTTTGGCTTCTTAAAAAGTGATCGTGGAGGCATCTAATGGGCTCAGCCCCAGCAGTGGGTCTGGCTCGGAGCTGGGGAGAGTTGCTAACAACTTCTTACAGGAGCCATCTTTACAGCCCCTTCCCCCTTACCAGAAACAGCTTCATGTCAAATCATGACAGTAAGACTGAATGCTACTTTTTTATTATTTTCTGGAGGATATTGGCTTTTGCACACAGAATGACCAATGGTTAAATTATGTGCCTGTGGTATTCCACTGTGAAATGTACTAGCAAACTGTTCTGAGAACAAATCTGTTTATTAATAATTATTATTTGGTTGTTGACTTAATTCTTAATCCTGTTCTTTAAGGGATTTCTTTTTTAATTATTGTTATTTTTTGGAGGAGGGAGAGGGAAAGGCACGTGAATGGGAGAGAAAAAAGGTCTGTTGAGATACCTCAGGCTCTGTTAGTCTGTACTGAAAGCTGAGTTTTTTGTTAGAGGTTTCGGCATTTTTGGACAAACTGACTAAATCTGGTGATATAACTGTGGGTAGTAGCTGACTGCTCTCAAGAAGCAGGATTTAGAAGAGGAAATTACCCTGCTTTTTTCATTAGTATTTTTTGACAACAGAAGTGTGTTGGAACTGAATAGTCACACTGGAAAGGAACGTGTTGAAGTAGTGGCAGACTTTATTTCATCCTGGCATGAGCTCTGCTGTCTCGTCCTTGTGTCTTTGCTACCCAATTCTTTCCCACATTACTGCCAGTATTCATTAGTAAATACAGGTTTTCATGAATGGTTCCAGATGGATTAAGGCTTTGCAATAAAGCAAAGCAAGTAATTCTTGCTTTATTTCGTGGCCTCTGTTTGCATGTACCAGCTGTTGTCCTTGTGTCTGTGTGTGCACTTTGGAAGCCACTTGGCAAATAGGATCAATGTAGTCATTTGGTTGAAAAAGTAAGCGAGGGGATAACCCAACCATCACCCCCAACCCCTTCACATTTCATTTCTTCTACTTGACCTGTCCTGTGATGTCACGGTGTTTGTTGTTGATCCAAGGCAGGCAAATACCTGGCCAGAGTGGGGCTTATGTTGATGATGTCTGTTTTGACAGCAACCCACTGGTAGAGTGACTTAATCTTATTCTGTGATCTCTATGGCTTGTTTTCTTGATCTTTTTGTTGATCTAGTTCTTGTTTCTTACTCTTAAGTCCTAATCACCTTCTTTTCATTTCCAGTTTGAAGCTTTTCCCGAGTAGCCCTTTATTCTTTAATCCACCAGGTGCTCTTAGGATCTCGACTCTTACATCTTTTCCTCCCTTTCCCTCCATTCTTGACCAGATGAATGTGGTCTCTCTCTGTATGTTTCATTCTTTTCAGCCTTCCTACCATTTTCTGTTTCTTTTGCCTCCTTGGCCCAGTCTTGCCAAATCCATTGTCTGTCTCTCTTCTGTTTTCTCTATTGGCTTGGTTTTTTTTTACCTTCTCAGCTTTCTAATTTTTTTTGTCTCATAATTCATATTGCATGAGAGAAAAGGGTCCTGAAGAGCACCAGGCGTAAAAGCTTGGCATTCACTTGTAATTCCTGGGCCCTTCCTGTTTTGGAAGAAAACAGGGGAATGCCAGAACACTGGAGCAGCATGTTTTTAAAATAAACAAAATTAAGCAGTCTATTTTTAACTAGGTACTGCTGCAATATATAATACCTGCTTTTAAAAGATGTGCCATTCTTTAAGTGAGTTGTGACAGTAAAATATGGATGCAAATGGAGTCACAATATTTAGTCTTGTATTTTGTGGCTTTCCTCATGCCCTCTTTGCACCCGTTATCATTTATATTGTGTACTGCTTTTCTAGTGTTGAGGACCACAGTATCTGTGAAAAATCTTGTCAGTCTTTTTTCAAGTTATCTCATTAATTGTTGGATTACATAACTATTGCATAGATTACTTAGTCAAATACTTGTTAGTCAAATATCTTTTTAGACAGTTTGAAAACTGCTTCTACTTTTTTACTAACCAATTACAATTTATAAGTCAGCTTGAAGGATTTAGGGAATGACTGCATTACATTAAACACTGCATGGGTGAGATGTCTTTGAGATGAGGGGAAGCATGAATTCTTCCCACAGCTTTGGGTTTAGATCTTTTATGGTGGTTTTTTTTAGTTCTTTAATGCAAAAAGGCTTGCATCTGCAGGGAGTTAAAGTAGATTGCCTCTTAAAATAAAGGAGCATATTAAAGGAGCCTTAAGTACTTTCACAATAAGTTAAGTTTCTTACATACTTTTGCATGCTGTAGATGTTATTTTGTAAAAGTGAAGCAGTGCTTGGATGAAGGGCATGTGATTTTAATCTGATACAGAGTTACTCTCTGAGTATACTTTCTGTTGGTTTTGGATGACTTCTCCCTTACATGGATGTTGGCTTTGAAAAAGGGGTATTTTCTGCTCCTAGTGAATTTTTTCTTTTAAATCAGGTGGCATTTTGCAATGCTAATTTCTTTTTTTTTCTTTTCTTTTTTTTTTAAATTGTAACTTGTAACCTTTTAATGCCTTGTTATTGTATACCAAATTCTCTTGGTGGTCTACAGCTTGTAGTTGGCTTCAGCGTCAGGAATTAGACTGACTTAAGCAAATTGTTTATTGGTAGTTGAAGTGCTGTGAGACAATTAACTGCAGTGGTGCTGTTTATGCAGATTTTTTTCTCCCTTGTCAATATAAAAGTATGTATTACATATGTCTGAACATGCCAATGCAGATTTTTTTCCCTTTCTAGACACTGAATCCAGTTTTCTGTCTGAAATTTAGCCAATGCTGTATCTGTACATGAGAAGTATATACTTAGATATAAGAGGTAGACTGACTTTTACACTTGAAATTGTTCGCTTGTTAGCCAAAAAAGTCTCTTCCTGCTTTGTGATCTAGCCTTGAAAATTTCATCTGCTTTATAGTCTAAAAATGAATCTGAGAGGAAAAAAGAAAGAAAAACAAACTAAAGCTGTAATGCTGAAACAAGCTCACAAAGCCTGGGATAGTCTTTCAAATTACGTAAAATGGATACTCATAAAAAGCTTTTAAAAAAGAATTTGAAGTATGTAGTTTTGTAACAAAGTTTTGTGTTGTCCTGTTCCACATATATAAACAATAGCTTGCAGTGTGTGTAAAATCATGTTTACTAGACAGTGAGACGTGAGCAGGCATTTCTAAGTCTTGATTTTTACTTTAGCATATGTAGATTTTTATGTGTACCAGTTACAAGTTGTCATTTTAAAAAAGCTTTCCAGAGCACAGAGCTAGTCAGATATTATAAATCAGTATGTGTCTGCATCCTTTCAGAGCCTGTGTTGCCAGCAATTTTTTAATCTTGACCTGATGTTGTTGGCAGCTGCAACTACTGTGGTAACTTCCTTCAGCAATGCTGTTCTTTCCAGGCTGGGATAAAACTTGTTTGGCTTTTCTTTTACATTTTCGATATCTGAATGAACTTCATGTATTTTTTCTGGTTTACATTGGTGCAATGTGTTAAAGCTCAGCCTCACCTCCATCCCTGGAAAGGTGATGGAAAGGCTTATCATTGATGTCATCTCTAACCGCATGAAGGAAAAGATGGTTATTGGGGGAGTCAAAGTGTATTCACCAAGGGGAAATCCTGTTTGACCAACCTGATGCCTTCTATGAGTGCATAACCAGCTGACTAGATGAGGGGAGAACAATGGATGTCATCTACCTTGACTTCAGCAAGGCTTTGACCTGTCTCCCATAACATCCTCATCAGAAAGCTCAGGCAGTGTGACTTGGGTGAGGTGGATGCAGAACTGGCTCAATGACAGAGCCCAGAGGGTGGTGATCAATGGCACAGAATCGAGTTGGAGGCCTGTGGCTGGTGGACTTCCACAGGGATGGGTTCTGGGGCCAGTCTGGTTCAACATCTTCATCAACCACCTGGATGAGGGGACAGAGGGACCCTCAGCAAGTTCCCTGCTGGCACCAAACTGGGAGCAGCCTCCCCAGAGGCTGTGCTGCCATTCAGCGGGATCTCGACCGGCTGGAGAGTTGGGCACAGAGGAACCTCCTGAGGTTCAACAAGGACGAGGTCAGGGTCCTGCATCTGGGAAGGAACAACCCCATGCACCAGCACAGGGTGGGGGTGACCTGCTGGAGAGCAGCTCCAGGAGAGGGACCTGGGAGTGCTGGTTGACAGCAAACTGAACATGAGCCAGCATCGTGCCTTCATGGGCAAGAGGTCCAAGGGCAGCCTGGGAGCATCAAGAAGAGTGTAGCCAGCAAGTGGAGGGAGATTCTCCTCCTCCTCCTCTCCTCTGCCCTGGTGAGGCCATACCTGGAGTCCTGTGTCCAGTTCTGGGCTCCTCAGCTCAAGAGGGACAGGGAACTGCTGGAGAGAGGCCAGCACAGGGCCACCAAGATGATCAGGGAACTGGAACATCTTCTTTATGAGGAAAGGCTGTGGGACCTGGGACTGTTAGTGTGGAGGAGACTACGGGGGAGGAAATCTCTTTAACATTTACAAGGTGTTTGTGAAGAGGACAGGGCCACACTTTTTTCTGTTGTGTCCAGTGACAAGACAAGGGGTAATGGACAAAAAATGGAACACAGAAACTTCCACTTAAACATCAAGAAAAACTCTTTCAGTGTGAGGTGAGGAAGCCCTGGCCCAGGCTGCCCAGGGAGGGTGTGGAGGCTCCTCTAGAGGTTTCCAAACCCACCTGGACATGTTCCTGTGTGACCTGATCAAGCAGAACCTGCTTTAGCAGGGAGCTGGGATGAATGAGCTCTAGAGGTTCCTTCCAACCACCACCATTCTGTGATCATGTAGCCACTTGTAGTTGAACTGATAAATCATGACGGAGCCCAAAACTGCAGAAATACTGAGGGGCATTCTGCAAGAATCAGCTCAACTCTGTCCAGACTAAATAATTTCTGCTTACAATGGGCTTGGCACTTAAATCTCTGCACTTCACTTCTCACTACAAATGTATCGCCATCTCTGTCACTTGTCCTGTCTCACTCGCTAGCTAATGAGAACATCATCATCCTTCGTAACAGCAGATAAATCAAGTTTTAACTGCATAATAAAAGTTTTGATTCAGATGCCTTGTGTGATCTAATGAACAGACCTTCTTGCTTAATGAAGTTTCAAGGTTAATCTTGAAGCTGAAATGTAATGGGAGCAGAAGCAGATCAAGTCTCTTGTAAGACCTAGTGAATAGGACAAAGCTTAGTGATTCAATTTAGTAGATTTTACCAGTTTTGTAGGTTAAAGTTTGAGTATGCAATGTCTTGGAAATGATATAGAAAACAAAAGCATTGGATCAAAAATCTAAGATTTTACAGGCAACTATTTTGTCAAGCTATAGCATTTTACATCTAAGACTCTATTGCTGCTTACCTTTCTGAGGAGTTGAAAACAATGGTTTATAAATTAATTTCTCCATTTTTTCTCCAATATCCACACTATATCTCTTTAATTTTTTTTCCCTGATGTGATAATTATTTGGGGTACTTTGGGTGATTTCTGGTTTCATTTCGAATAATATTAATCACAATTTTTTTAAGGATAGTACAAATTTCAGGCCATGGAATTGGTCCATCTGACTAGTACTATTTGAGTTAAACAGTTTATTTTTCTTTTGCAGCACTGAAGAACGTGGAGATCTTTTAATGTTCTTCAGAAGCCTTTCATCTTACGCTGAGTGGTATGAACATCGTAGATGCACCTTCCTACACTTCAAGGTAGTGTCTGTCAAGCCTTCATGTATCAGTACTAGATTTATTTCATTTAGTTCATTAAGACAGAGAAATGGAAGTGAAAGCACTCTTTTAGTAGACTAAGAGAATCTTAATTTTGCATGTTGTAGAGAAGAGAATAGTAGTTGAAGATTTTTTATATTGTATAGAAGGGACAATGCCTTTGCCTCGTGCTTGTTTTGATTTTTACCATGATATGTTCCTCACATATGGGGGAAAATAGGAAAATCAGTGCTTTCTGTGAAGGAGTAAGGTAGTTTGTCATCGGTATTTAATTTCGTTTTTGGGGGAAAAAAAGCAAAATAAGAACTTGAAAGAAAATTACATTTTCAGTCTGGCATTTAAATATTAGTTTAGAAGGACCAGATCTGTCTTTCGTGAAGATGTGCCAGCAGGCTTTTGGGTTGACAGCATTTTTATTTCTGAAGTATTTTACTTGAATGTGAAATAAACTGTTAACTGGAACATAATATTTGAACTTAATTTTAAATTACCATTATTTGCCTTGTTTGCTTTTGTTTTCTCGCAGTTTTAAGATAAACAGCTAATCTTTGTAGTAAAAATACTGCAGTCTTAACTGCATGCATAACGTGAGAGGAGAATGTTTAGGTGATTAATTGTGAGTGGAGTTTTAGAGTTCATTTTTATTTAGCTCAAGCATTTACTGTCATTAAGCTCAGCACTGTCATTGCTTTTCAGTAGTACGAAGTAGCAGTATGAAGTAGGAACTGCTTTGTTTCCTATTCTTTGAATTTTTAGACATTTGACTTCTATACTAGGTTAATCAATTTCTATTAAATGCAATAAAGAAAAAGAAAGAACTAATTTCTGATAATGTTAAAAATGAAAGTCTTGTGGTCAGCTGAGCAATGAACTGATGTTGTTGAATCCTACTAGTTATTGCGTAAGGACTTTTCTTTAATCCTTCCATAGAGAGGCAGAGCCTCAAGGGCTTTATGGCTTTGGTGTAGGAATATTTTTTGGTTTGGGAGTTATTTTATCTTCCAACTTCACTTGATGCTTTCTCATCCTCTAGTCAGCCTCATAACAAGAGTCACTGGTTTCTGGGATAGTGATTCAGTGAATTCTTGTAAATGTTTGTCTTTAAAATCCCGTACAAAAATGAATGAACTGAAAAGAGATTAGGTCTGGAGATTATTTTTAAATTGTCCTGTGTATCTTGAGCAATTTTTTTAAAGTATTTGTTCAGGCATTGAATGTAAACAATGAAAGAATATACTCATTGCTAAAGATGTGTGAAGATAAAGTCACTGAAGACGTACATTACAAATATTCTTTGTAAAGGTACTTTTCTCTCTATGGGCAAAGACACTGTTGAGAAAGGCCAGCTACCTTGGGAGGCTATTTATCAAGTATGATTGACTCTGCATTTATGAGAAGGTTTTTTAGGCCTAATTTCTGCAAGCATTAGTTATGATTTTGTTTTAGAAGACTTTCTGAGGCAAGAGAATGAATGAAGAGTTAAAGGATTAAATGACCAGATTGCTATGGAGAATGTGTTCTTGTCACTTAATATTCTGTAGTATTTTGTGTGAAAGCAACTAGAAATACACTTTTAACATATGCATAAAACAACGGAAGGGTCTTACAATGTTAATATTCAGACTTGCCAACATTCAAAGATGAGTCTATAATCTTTGTAACTTTTTTTTTCTTACTTGCTTGCCAGAGTTCAGGTATAGAGGCAGGTAACTGTGCACAGTATTGGAGAGAAGACTGTTTTGGCGTGGGGATGTGGGTTTATAGCTTCTCTATTATTTTGTTATTTAAAAGAAAATTACCTGGGCTGTTAAGTAGAAATAGACCATGCTTCTAATTGTTTTCTCACGTGCTTCTAATTGTTTTCTCACGTGCTTCTAATTGTTTTCTCACATGCTTCTAATTGTTTTGTCACAGCGTAGTGCAAAAACAGGATATATTATTTTTCCTTTTCTGTTAGTTTTGGTAATTGAGAAGAAAGGAATAATGTAGAAGTGATTGAATACTTCAAATAATAATGAACTTTTGAGATGAATGAGAGTTGCAAGTTTCAAGCAAAGCTGGACAGAATGATGTTTCTAAAAAGTTGACCATCACAAACAGCAATTTTGGAGTGAGAGTTTTCCCAGATAACACGAGGGAGGGTGGGATGGATAACCTGAGTTAAGCAGAAAAGGCAATTTAAAATACAAATTGCCTTGACTGTAACCAGGAGTCCCTAGCAATCAGGTGCAGATTTAGGTTGGTGTGAGTAGAACAGCATTCAATTGTAACGATTTTGTGCTCTATGAGCTGTGCATCAGCGATTGTGGTTTTTACTGAAACAGATTAGTCTACAACTGGCACACTACACACAAACAATCAAGAATGGAGCATACCCTTACCACCCTCTACTGCTGCTCCTCTCTTCTATTGAAAAAAATCTCCAACATAGTACTTTAAATTGTTGTTTTGAAGGAGTGAAGTGTCTCACAAGTCTGTTGTATGATATTATTTGTATGGCAGGTTTTACTGAACTGCCATAGTTAATATCATGTCCACAAAATGGATTTATCTCTGCAGTTCTATTTCTGGTCTAGATGCACCCATAGTCTGCTCTGAGGCTGAACAGCTGAAGATTGTTGACATTGTTTAGAGAGCAGGTTTTTGAAGCTGATGTTGATAAACAAGGAAAAAAATTCAAGTTTTATTGGCAATACAGAACAGAGTCATAGGAAAAAAACAGAGTGGAGTACATTCAGCTTGATATTACTCCTAGTCACACAAACAGAAGGCAAAAAATCCTGCATACTGAAGCACTTCTCAATATTCTGATGAGTTAACTTGCTACGAATGGGGAAATTGATCAGATAAATCAGATAAATTATTTCCTGAGTGAGACATTCTGAAGGTGCCAGTTGTCTACTTGTGTTTGCTCACAAAATATTAAGAGCATTGGTTAGTGTTACCATTGATGCTTCTTTCAAAAATAGATACAACACTTTAATGTAAAATTAAGAAGATGACAGTGGTTAGGTCTCAGAATGTTTACATGTGGCTATATATCACATAAACATGCACGTATTTGTGTATACACTTATAATTGTTTTCATAGGGAGAGTTTTGGTGATACACACTGACCCTAGTAACACTGGAAGGAGTTCTTAGTAGCAACAATTTCTGATGAGAATAAGATCATAGGCCACTGCCTATGTAACATTATTACACTTTTACCTGTGTTTTCTCCATCTTGGGCATTTATCAAAAGAGGGGTGAGATAATTAGTGGCTTTTATTTTTGCCTAGATAAATTTGGCTTGGAGTTGGAATGTGTTTTTACATGCTCTGAGGTTATTTTCTACCCTTTGCCAAAATGGTAAACAATTACTTGTTTTTCATTTTCTCATGTATTAATTCTCACTGTCAGATTTGATTTTGTTCTCAGTTGTGTTAAGACAGTGGAATTTCTTTCTTGTTACACAAAATAACTTCAAATGGAAAATATTGGGGACTGCTGTGTCTTGGGTAGTGTGTTCAGGGCAAAACTACTTTGTGTCTTGCATTTCATAATTGCATCCTCTTTTCAGAAAGTTGAGCCTTCGGTTGATGCTTGACATAGTCACTTTAAAAGTGGCCAAAAGTCACTTAGGTCTCAACACTCTTAGTGGCAGAGCATCAGTATGCTAGGATTAAATGTACATTGAATTCCCCAGAGCACAAGTGCTAACAAATCAAGGCTTAGCTAAAGAAGAAAAACAAAATTAATACAAAATATCTTGTAAAATCAATATTCTAGATGCAGTGATACATAATCATGCATTTGATGCTTAACTATTTCTACAAATTAGGAATCTATATTAGCTTCAAAATTAGCACAAAGTTGATCTGGTAATAGTAACTAGTACACTTTTGGCATTCATTTATCTGAAGTGTTTACACCTGTGGTAGGTATTTAAGAGGAGAAACTGAAACAAAATAGAAATGTTGTGTCCTCTGTCAATTATGTCTAGTTTTAAGTGAGCTGACTGTTGGAGCCTACACAAGTTAACTTGTGATTTAATATGCTATGTGGTTTAAAGTTGAGTGAAATGTTGCTGGTTTAATTGGCTTGAAGTCAACACAGGTTTTAGACAAAGGACAGAATCAGCTTTTCTCTTTCATTTAATGATCTGATTTGATTTTTCCCTAATGAGCAAAAACATTGTTGCACAAGGGTACTTTATTTCTTTGCACTGACATCTAGATGAATTCTTACTTATTTAAAGGTAAAAACATTCATTCCACTTTGCTGTTAATTATATTGGCACATTTGCTTGTCAAGAAGAAGCAGCGGAGCAAGGCTTGGTGTACATCATCTGTTAATAACAGATACTTGAAGTCATACTCTGCTGTACTTGGACCATTGGAATAAAGCAGGAAGCTGGTGTTGCAAAAATTACTCTTGGGAGTGCAACTAAGCAAAATTTCTGTATGTCAATTAAAAATAACTGTTGTAAAAATAAAATACATATATATACACACTCTTAGATTATTTTTACAGCAAAATAGTAAAAGGAGATTTAACACATCTTTGAAAAGTTACAGGTGCTGTGTTTCTTGGTACACTAAGCCTGAATAGGAATTATTCTCATTTTTCACAAGCCAAGTTTTTAAGGAAGATTTAGCAAATCTAAGCTTTGAGAAGTTCTATTTCTAAACATAATTTTGTTTTGTATGCAAAAGGTCAGCTGAAAACCTTTCAGATTTTAAAAGTGGATTGGAATTAAACAGTTTTTTCCCCTCTATCTTCCTCAAAGAATGTTTTGCATTTATTTGAAAGTAAAATGTAGTGATTGTTCTGGGTACTGGTAAAGAATGTGAACGAGCAGTTACTTGTGTGGTTTTACCTACCTGTAAATAATATGTGATGAAATAAAAGTTGTGAAGATATGTGTGTGCATATATGTATTTTTACATTTGCATTAGCACGAAAGATTCTGAATGCATGGGTGACATTCGAACTACTAAATAAAATGTTTTGAAATAGTTATTTCAGAGGAGAACAACATTTCACCATAGTAAAAGGTTCTGGGTATGCAGGGAAAACAGTATTGGTAAGGGAGAGGATATAAATGTGTAAACAGAGGAAAAAGGATTATCTTCTATTACCATGCTTAAGTTTTGGCATGTATAATTACATAACTCGTGGCTAGTAGTATGTTCCTACAGGCAGTGTTCTCAAGCAGGAAAAAGCATTAACATGCTTTGCCAAGAGGATCGGATTGCCTTCCATCCTTATCTCATCCATACTTGTGCGGATGTAACGTGTATTATTAGATTTGCAGAATGTGTCATCAGTGATTGTAGTAATATTGTTGTACTGCAAAAGAAAGTAATGTACAAATAAGTACACACACACACATATAAATATGCATACCCCTTATGGTTATTTTTACCATTTCCTATCCTTGATATCCAGATGCAAAGGAGAAATTCTTGTGTGCTCATTGTCTAAGAAACAACTTCTGACCACTGAATGGTTGTGGCCATAAGTTTAGAGAGAAACTGTTTTATTTGGAGGAGCATTAGACAAATGCAGTGTGAAATGTTCCGAAGGAATCATAGAATGGTAGGAATTGGAAGGGACCTTTTAGACATCATCTAGTGCAACCCCTTGCTAAAGCAGGTCCCACCTAGATCGGGTCGCACAGGAATGTGTCCAGGCAGGTTTTGAAAACCTCCCTGGGCAGCCTGGGCCAGGGCTCCCTCACCTCACAGTGTAATAGCTTTTCCCGATTTTTAAATGGAACTTTCTGTATTCCAGCTTCTTTCTGTCACCCCTTGTCCTGTCACCAGATCCAACAGAAAAAAGGTGCTGCCTCAACCTCCTGACACCCACCATTCAGATATTTGTAAATATTAATGAGATCCCCCCTCAGTCTCCTCTTCTCCAGACTAAACAGCCCCAGGTCCCGCAGCCTTTCCTCGGAAGGAAGATGCTCCAGTTCCCTGATCATCTTGGTGTCCTTGCACTGGCCGCTCTCCAGCACTTCCCTGTTCTTCTTGAGCTGGGGAGCCCAGAACTGGACATAGGTCTCCAGAGGAGACCTTACCAGGGCAGAGGAGAAGGGGAGCAGAACTTCCCTGCTGCTCACACGTTTCTTGATGCATCCCAGGATGCCATTGGCCTTCCTGGCTACAAGGGCGAGACACTGGGTTTGGTTTGAAGTATGTAAGTGGTGAGGCTTTTTCTAATAGAATGTTAAGGAAATGCTTCAAAAATACCTGAAGGTGAAGAATACGCAGACTTTCTGGCAAATTAAGTGGAACAGATTCCAGTGCATTATGTCCTAAGTAGAGGTAGGCCAAATTTGTCAGCTTCTAATAAAAAGAAAAGGATTATTAATGCTGATATTAGTTACTTGAGGTTAAGTCACTTGTGCATGTTACCAGACGTGTTTTGTTCTGATAGAAAACAATCACTTAGAATGTGTAAAGTGATCCAACATGAAGCATTCTTTTGCTGTGAATGTTTAACTGTATTGTAACAAGGAACTCAGAGAATAAGCCTTCTATGTTTTTGAAATTTCATTGTCAGCCTCAGACCACTGCAAGGCCATATCCTTGTTTATTAGTATTACTGTGGCCCTCAGAACTGTATTCAAGGTATCAATTCTGAATCAAGTTTTTGTTTGAGTAGGAAGAGGGAAAGGAAAAAAAAAATATGAACAACCTGAGAGAGTGAGTGTGCAAAGGACTAGTATTCCAAATGCCTTAAAAACAAAACAAAATCTGGAAAGGTGCTTCATCATAGCTTGTTTCTTGCATTAAAAAATACAGAAGAAATCCCTTGGTGGTATGTTGGATAGTCTGGTTAGTAATTTTACTTACTTTAGTTACTTAAAGGATTGTCTTTTACCTACCTTGAAAGCATTTGCTTTGATTCCTCTGCTCTTGATTCTATTTTGATTTGCATTAAATGTAGTTAGTTTGGGAGGTAGAACAGGAAGTTTTAGAAGTCGATTTTCAGCAAGAGACAGTTCTTCCAATAACAGAAGCTTTGAAAAAGCTCCATCTTCTATTTCTTCTATCTTATTTCCACTAAAATCAATTCTTCTCAAGGTAGCTATGCACAAAAGAAATGAAAATGATGAGTTTATAATGACATGGCACGTGAAAGGTGTATGGTTGTATATCTTAAATGTTACACTGTCGGCTGCACCACCCTAACTGTGATATACAAATGTAAATGCTTTTAAAATGCAAACAAAATCCACATTTGGGTTTCCTCATGTTCTTACATTAAACAAATATAATAATAGTAAGGAAAAAAATATTCTGTATCCATCCTTTTTTTTTAATGACTTCAGATATTCACAGAATTTGTTCTGTTGTAGAGTGAGATAGCTGGGAGAGAGTTCCCTGGAGCATTTGAAGGAAACAAGCTGTGGTCAGTTAAGACTGGATGGGATGCAGAGTTAAATTTTATTTTTAATGATGTGTGCTTTCTCTGATTGTGTGAGAATGTTGAAATGGATATGTGAGCCAAAAAGTGTTTCCATTTTGCCTTTGTAGTTTCTTTTCTAGTGCAAGCATTGAGTTAAAGAAATAATGCACATCATCGAATCTGGCAAAGTATAAAATATATCTTATCTTGGCATACTGTTAAGGGAGAACAACTTCCAATTTGCTATCAGGTAAGCGGAAATGAAAATTTGAACATTACTTACTAATGTCAGCAAAATCCGAGACTGCTATCCTTTTTATTTTATTAAATCGTGCATAAAGATAGGCTGTTTCCTTTGGCAGCGGGGGCACAGCTTCGATGTCTATTTCCTCGCAGTACACTGATCCGCTTAAACACACACAGAGCAGACAAGTAGGTAAATCTGAAAGCAGATTATTTTGAGTAGACAGTTATAAGGTATTCAACTCACTTAGGCTTGAATATTCAAAATAGAATTTTCCCTAGTATCTTAGGATTTCCCATTGATTGTCATCATCCTCTGAGAAGATGTAATGTTCTGAACTTTGAGCTTTGTGCTTTTCCTGTGTATGTTCTCTGTTTTCATGTCTTGAATGTCTTGAAATGCTATTAACCGATCTTAAGTCAGTTTCATTCTTTAATTAGCTTAAGAGTACTGTCAATATGACAACTGTGACTCTGTGGCCATGTTAAATGTCATCTCTTTGGGAAGAGAAATTCATGCAGGAGAAATATCTGTCAGTGCACGTGTTGCATTGGAGCATTTCTGGCAGGGTCATGAATACTCTTGTGATACTCCTGCCTACTGTTTTGTCTAATGCTTTTTATAAAAACTCCTGCAATTATGATTCTGTAAGTACTTTTGGCAAGATGTTACTTTTTTTTTGTCCTGAGGTTTTTTATAGCAGTTAAGTAGTTATTTTAAGTATCATTTTTAATGCCATTTAAGCCCATTGTGGCTTGTTGTCATAGACATTAGTCTTGTATTAATCCCATGTGATGGCAGTATTAAAATGCATGTAACAAACATGACTTTCAGTACAGTTTCATTCTCACTGCTACCTGATCTACTGTGATTTCTGTACTGGGAGACTGTCTACAGTATAGTGCCTTACTGCTTGGTAGTTTATCACTGTTTAGTACATTAGGATCTTCCACAACTCGTGGAGAGTTATAGAAGTAACCAGTCAATACTGAAAAGCCAACTCAGAATGTATGACAGAGTAACTATTTTTTCTTACAGAGGTGCTGTCTAGAATGGAATTGAGATTTTGAGCTTTAGCTTTGTGAATGTGACCATTGCTTTAGAGTAATGCTGTTACTCTAGAGTTCTGCTTCATTTGCCTTTTTTGATTTAGTGTCTTGTTTGTCATACGGTAGAGTGTAGGAAATGGAAAATGATTGTGAAACCATGTTGTCACTATTTAAAAAGCAGTGGTTTATGCTTGTCTCTGACTGGAAACTTGGTGTTTTTACAGACTTGTTCCACTTTTGATGGAGGCTTGTTGACAGGTGCTATTAGGCAATAACTTTGGAGGAGATGGATGCTCCAGTTGTCTTATTGAGTCTTCAGTTATTTATGGAAGTTTAGGTCACAGATACACCTGAAATATGTGTGTCTTTTTACAATGCTCTGTTCAGCAGACAAAAGTTTTGTTTTTTTCAAGGTTAGAATTCATTGTGTCTCATTAGGAGAAATCTGCACAATATACCTCAGAACATGTAGGAAACTTAGGCTGATGAAGAATGTTCCTAATGAATTTTAATCATTGACCTCCTTGATCATCAGATGTAACCTCTAAGAATAGCCAATTTTTGGAAGAAATCGGTTTCTGTAATTTAAGCACGTGATATTTCATCATTATTTAGTTAAACTCTGGAACTTATTGGATTCTGTTTTTCCTGGTTGTTTTGCATAATTTATTTAATTTGGGTACATCTCTATAGCAAATATAACTGGCTTAAGTCTGTAGAGATTCTTATAAACTGTGTTTTGTGTATTTGGAGTTTATCTGAGGATGCTTCAAATATTTTCAGCCAGCTTCCTCAGAAGACTTTCCACGGGAGATATGAAAAACATTCGTAAATGAAAAGATTCATTCTCTATCTCTTGTCATCCTTTATATACCAGATTTTCTTGTCAAAATGTGTTCTTCTGAAGAATTTCAATGTTACAGCATTCACATCAATTAACTTACTTGTATCCTTTGTTGGTGCAGCATTGCCATCACTGTCATCCCCTTGCAGTCTCAGGGAAGTGTCAAGAGAAACATTTGTTCCATCCTTTGTGTGAGAACAAATGTCATTTTAAACAACAAACAGCAAACAAAAAGGCACAGAATATTACAGGGATCTGAAATAATATGTCTTTTAAAATGAGCTTCCTACAACATACTTCTGAATGACATTTAATTTTAAAAACCACATTAGTTATCCAGTGTATACAATGATATCTAATCCCTTTTGTGCATGAGCCATTCACTTTGAAAGGCAAGAAGGGAAGGTGATGCTGCTAGTGGTCTTTAGGAAAGAAGAGTAAATACAAAATAAAAATGGACATGAAATATAGACTACATTGTAGGGAAGGAAACAATACATGTTTATAGAAGCCTGGAGTTCTGAACAGAGAAAACTTTCCACATTTGATGGGGTTCTTATTGATATAGGTTGTAATTTTTTTTTTTACTCAAGTAATCTCAATAAAGTAAAATTTATTTGCATGTAAAGTTACCCAGAATTCCCTATTGAGATACTCATGGCATCTTTTCAGTTGCAGGACAGCTTAGTGTCCTGCTCCTTTCAAGTAGTGGTTGAAATTTAGGAATTTCTTTCCATTAACTGCATTGAAGAGTTTGAAGACCTGGATTGCTAACAGAAAGGACCTTTTGAAATGTAGGAAACGGTAGTCAAGTTTTCATTAAATGTCACAGGAATTTTAGTGGCTTACATACTATTTCTAGAATTATAGCATACACACAGTGGGTTATACTGTGATTTGCATGTATTTAAGTTAAGGGGTTTTTTAGATTGACTAAAGCAATTGTTCTTAGCCAGCATCATTAGTTGTCTCTTTTGTTAGGGAAAGTTTGTAGGACAGAGTAAGACAATATGCTTTTGGTCTGCATGGCTATTGATAACATGTGGAGCAAAGTACGTTATGGGGTGTGGAAGATGTTTTTCTCTAAACATACTCAAGGATCAGTCCCTGGCAGGAGTACAGTTTGATTCTTCCCCCCCATCAGGATTATAGCACACAGACAGTTCATCTACAAGAGCAGTGTGAAAGTAACGATGTCTGTCAAGTTACTTTTCATACTTTGTTTTGTTTAGTGTTTGGTTGCTTGCATATGTTTCACTGTAGGAATTTTTGTATTCTGTAAAATAAAGCCCTCAAGTTTGACATAAAGCTTGAGAAACAAGTATCTTGGCCAGCCTCTGTTAATTTTGACCCCTTTTTAGCCTATGAATCATCCATCCTTTGGCTCTACCCTGCATCTGTGTATCCAGGCTATGGCTCTCTTTTTGCTTCTTGTAAGGGATAGGTTAGTTTGCTCTAGTAAGACTTTTATTATCTCCATGTTAGAATGTTGGCAGCTGTAGCATGAAACTTCAGTGTAGGGTAAGAGCTTTGGCAGCGTTGGGTGCAGAGAAGCTGGGGGTTGTGAGCTGAACAGTTAAACAAGCAGCAAATCTTAAGTGAAGTCTTCTGCAAAAATTTAGCTTGCATAGATATGTTGGTTAGGCATGTGAAGACATCATTCCTCACTGAGGTATCTATGCCTATAGAGACTTCCGTGCACTTGGATTTATATTAGAACAACTGCACTTCTACTGTAGTTTGGTTCATAAGGGATATTTTTAATATGCTTGTATGAAAAACATGTTTACTGACATAGCATATCTGTACCAGGTGTAGTTTTCTAGTTCAGTATCCTACTTGAGGTGTGATCTATGAAAAAGTTTCTCTTGAGTTCTTTGCAGAATACTGTTAAATCCATGAAATTAAACAACAGATTTCCATGCCACCCCTCAGAAAAGAGAGTGGAATAAATATATTGGAAGTATTTCCTGGTCAGCTATAAAAATCCCTAGCCATAGAATATCACTGCAGAAGATTGTTTGGGTTATAACCACAGAAAGTTTGTTACTTGCATATATAAGGAAGGCACTGGAGGAATATTGGTCTACTTACATACAGTCCACCTGCCTCTTGCACTTTACATGACATGAATTATCCATACAAAATCACATTAACATTTTACATCTAAACACTTTATCCATTGTAAAGCTTCTGCAAAATAGTTAATTTCTCTTTTTAAGACACAAATCTGATGGGTTTATATTCAGTGGAATTAATTAGTCCAGACATGAGATGGTGTCTAATTAGATGATTCTGTTCTGCTGTGGAAATCAAAATTTCATGGTTTTAATTTTTGAATCTTTTTATTTTGGAGTGGAGTGGCTGTGGTTTCAAATGATAATCATTATAATAAATTTTGCTTGGCTAACCTTTCCCTTAGTAGTAGACTAAAGTTCGCTTAATTTTCATAGAATTAATTTTGTTGATAGCTGACAAATAGATTTCTTCTGATGTTTTCACTAAAAATCTTTTTCCTAGCTGTGTGTCCAAGCACACAGTAAGGAGATACATGTCATACATGATAAATTACTGAGTAGGCATGTCTGAGGAAAATGTTGGCATGTATTTCAGTTACAGTTAACACTTGAAATATTGTAGGAGCTAGAATTCATGCAGCAAATGCATAGAGGGTTTGTGAATCCTGGGATTTAAACTGGAAATGCTGGAACTTGTGTTGATGTATTTGTTACACATAAGGAGCTAATTTATTGTTTTGCAATGAAGACATGTCATTGGAGAACTGACCTGATGGAAATAATGACTGACTGGATTCCTAGAACTACCCTAAGCAGAACCATTGGCCTTCAGAAGACCTCTAGTTCATATCACTGCCAGTACGGACTGTCTGGGGCCCATTGGCACCATTTCCTTGTAGGTATACTCCTTATTTGTACTGAAAGAGTAGCACATTGTTATTAGAATGATTTTAAGTAATGACTGTCATCTGCTGCTGTGCCTGCCTAGTTAAAGTTAACACTTTTAGGTTGTTTTTTTTTTTTTAACTTAGTTGTGGATATCCACCTAATAGTTAAGAGTCGTGTGAGTGACCTCTCTTTCATAACTTTAGGGAAACTTCATCATGTTACTTCATCACTGTGGCAGATGTTTGATTTAAAAATACCGTAGACATGTTTTAATATAAATGTGTAAGTGCTGGTTTTAGTCTGAGGGGAAAGCTGTAATTTAGGTAGAACTGGGAAAATATTAAAAGGTATACAGAAGCGATTTTTCTATGTCTATGCTGCGATTTGTTTGCTTATAGTAATTATATATATCTGTCATCTTCTTTCTTATTTATCAGACTAAGTTATTGTAACAAGTACAGTTAGTTTGAATGAAAGCTTCCTTGAATTTATTAATACTTGGTTGTTACCGCTTTTGTTATGTGTTATTTTCCTTGACAGCTAGTGTTGGGGCAATCATGGCTAATTTTCCTTCCTAATCAATGCTGTATCTCATTCTCTTGATGTGTATCACTTAGGTCCTGTCAGAGGCAGTCTGAACAGAAGTAGGAGATTTTTTACTGGCCTTGTCAACTGAGACAGTTACACTTCATTTAACTCTCCCCTGTTTTTGTCTTCTGCTCAAGTGTTTAAATTAACTGGCATGTATGTGGAGTACTCAGCCAAAAAGTTCAGAATTGACCATTTGGGGGTGCTGGTGAGTGCCATGATGTACCATTTTCATTGTTGCCTTCAGGATTCTCAAAGTGTTAATATTGTAGATAAGTACCTCAAGACTGGATGTTCTGTAGTAGTTCAGGACTGCTAAACTGTTGACTTGCAAAAAACCCAAACAACCTAGCCCTGAAAAACCAAGGCAAAGAACTTGATAGTTTGCCAAGTCAAAAGACAAACTGTGGTTTATGCTGGCAGGTTATGCCCAATAAAAAGTACCATTTCAATATTATTTGAAAGAACCCATTATTTTAAAGAACCCACCCAAATAAAATCAAGCACCTTTCAAAACAAACTTGCTGTGTTATAACAGTGTTAAGCAGGTGTACTAGTATATCCCATTCTTGAAACTTAAAACAGGAGACATATAACTGCAGCAGAGTTAAAAACAATGCTTTAGTCTTATTTGTGAAAGCCTGTCTTTTGTGGGTTTCTGAAACTGTAGCAAGGGTAGTATTTTTGTGGTTTTAATTTGAATGGTTTTCCCTGTGTCTGAAGCAGTTGTAGGTTTTGCTGTTATTATAAAAGCTTTTTAATAAAACTTGCATACATGCATGTAACACCTTATATAATGCTTAGCAGTTAAAATATTAAACTGATAATATAAATAAAATACCTTTCTTATGTCGTTGGATTGCATTTCATAATCTTGTTGGATCAGGCTTCCCACGGTAGCATCTGTATCATACTCGTAAAACTGGAGTGATTCTTGCTGTATAGGCGGTGCTGAATTTACCAAAGGTACAAACACAAACAGAAAAAAGGTCTGCAAAGTCTTCATTCTTGCACGGAACAATGTATCTCACTGAGCTGATGAAGATCTGCTCGTGCGTTAACTATGGAGAATACTTTGTGACTGGAAATGAAAATGCAATTCATCAAAACAATATTTAAAGCCTTGAGGACTAGTTGGCAGAGGTTTCTAACGCATAAGAACATGGAACAACTTTTAACTCTTGATATCCTTTAATTAGACTCTAGCATTATAAAAACTATTTTTAACATGAAAAGAAAATGAGAAATAATAAACATTTTACAACTAAGAAGAAAAATATTATCTCAATTGCATTTGCTTGCTTCCCAGTGTCTTTGTTAACAGCAAGTGGATTTTATAAAGCATTTCGTTAAACATTTGGCATGTATGTATCTGAAATGAAAATGCTTTAGAACCTCTCTCATTTTTCTTGACTGCCAAAATAACGATTTTCAAAACTAAATGCTCTGTAACAATAATCTCTCACTGTCTTTGTTTTTCATATTTGAAAGTAAACAAGATAAAATACCCCCTGAATAATTTACTGATTGCACACTTCTCATTTTAAGTGCATGCACAATACTTTTTAAAATAAGTCTTGACACAGCATTTTTTCATGTATTAAGCTTTAGGTTAATGTACTGTTATGAAAAAAGTCCACCTACCGTTTCAGCAGATTCAAAGTTCTCCTGTGATTGTCCTAAAACCAGATATCCTTATCTATAGGTTAACCTAAAGTGGATTGATAAAAGAATAAAGTTATGTATTACATCCGAATCATTGAAATGAATACTCTCTCAAAGTTTGACAGTCTTAAGTGCTTTCCATGGGGTGAAAAATGCTTTGCCAGCATTCCTTCCCTAGGGTAAGAGGTAATATCCTGGAGTCAGAGGGGTTGTGCTTTGAATACTGCTTGTAAATGTTAAGTCTGTCTAGCTCATCCTACTTTTGATAGTAGTTGTTAAAATGGTAACCTTTTGCTTTGTGGTGACTTACTCTTTATAATTGCTGCGGATTTTTTGGTAAATCAAATATTGATTTTGCAAACTAGAGGTCTATAGCAAGGCATGTGTTATCCATTTCGTTTAATAGTTTAGCTAAGAGACAAAGGAGCTGCTTTCTGACTGAGACAGAGGTAGAGCCAAAGCATATGTATATCACATTAGTCACATTTTATGAGTAATAAAATGTTTCATTACAAGTTGTATATGTTTAGAGAAGTTCCACCTAAGTATAAAGTGGAAACTTTTCAGTCTGAAGAGCCCTGGAAACAAAAAATACTCTATAGAATTGTATGTGGTGAGATTTTCAGACAATTAATTCATGTCTAAACGTTTATCTGAATGCCTTGTTAGATAATGTATTTTAAAGTCCTTTTCAAGGTAAATACTTGTTTTGAGTAACATTGTGTCCTTTCTGTTGATAAACATGCTAAACATTGTCCAGGTGTAGAATTTTTGTCTGAACTGCAAGCAGCAGTCTTCTGGATTTCTAATGCATTTCTTCCTCCCCCATCCTTTTCCTTATTATGTATTTTTGGCAGTCAGTACAAATGGGAGCCAGATGACCAACTTGAAAGTTGACCAAGTAGTTTTTCTGAGTCTTTAAAAAGTATGTAGCAATAAAGTCTATTGGGAATATATTCAGATTTACGTTTCTCTTTCATTTTCTTACTTTTTTCTTTTTTCTAGATAGCCCTGTTGGTTAGAGTAATGTTAGGGTTAAACAGTGGACATATTTGGTTAAATTTTCTTGTCAGTCCTGCCTTGTTTAGAAAGCAGATATCTTATAGTAAATCTGCACATTGGGGTCTGGCTGCAGCCATTTGCTTTCTCAACTTTTTTCCAGTTTATAAGCAGTCACCACTTTCTAAACTCATCAGGATTTTACAAAAATGTTTCAGTTTAGTTCATACGCAAATTAAGCAATGTCATAGTTTGAGCTTGCTTTAGGGTGATTTCCCTGGAAGTATGTAACTGAAATGTAAAAGTCAGAGGCTGAATAATAATGGAAGTTGGGCTCTGAATCATACATGTTTCTGTTCTGCTGGAACAATAAGAACCACAAAAGTTCTGAAGTGGCTAGGTTGGTGTTTTTTGCTGCATTACTTAGGGACTTTCAGTTGGAAGTGCTCTTTGTGATAGAAGGTGTAGATTTGCTGAGGAACAGATAAAAAGTTGAGTGGCAATACCATCTTACCATTTCTTGTTGCCAGAAATAATGCAACAACTCTGCTTTGTACATGCCTCCTTC
This sequence comes from Colius striatus, assembly GCF_028858725.1. Lineage (NCBI taxonomy): Eukaryota > Metazoa > Chordata > Aves > Coliiformes > Coliidae > Colius > Colius striatus. The sequence continues at coordinate 60,528 of NC_084773.1, forward strand.
CAGATGTCAAACCTCCACCAATTGTCCAGGTTAAGATATCAGGCCCTGGGGAATCCAATACTTGAATGTAATAGAAGGATAAATATTTTAAGTGAAAAATAAGTATTGAAGCTGAAAGCATGATATAAACTGTATTTGTTACATTCTTAGAAGAATTAATTTTGTAGGTACTGAAATCCTAGGTTTTACAGTTAAGTATGTGGAATAATTTGGGAGTAGGTTAGATTTTTCCTTATATAGGATTTTTTTTTTACTAGATTAACAAAGCCTTGAAAATTTAGAAATTGTTCATGCAAGAAAGCTCTTACTTGCTTTGATCTGTGAGAGAAGAGGCTCTGTAGTGTTAGGAGACTTCAGTAGTGGCTTCTCCAGAAAACACTGTCAAAAGTCTGTGTTCATCAGAGTCGCAAGATTTCAGTGGCATGTTTACCACCAAAACATTGTGTAATGTCTGTACTCAATGTTGTAATCCAAGCACTTATCAAAAACTCATGAACACTTGGAATTACTTTTGTATAGCCATGTCTTAAGTAATTAATTTGGCATGATTATGGCACCAAGGTTTGCCTTACAGGATAGTTTTACTATCACTTTAAACAGTGTCAAATGAAGTAGTAGTCCTGTCTTGTATTTTGTCTGTCATTCCTTGTGCCAGGAAGACGAAAAAGTGTCTACCAAATAATTTCGGGTAAAAATTGGTTATATCTGAACAGATAACAGATGCTCCTATCAACACAAGAAAGGAGGTGGTACAAGTGGCTGCAAACATAGCAGGGGATAGTATTGCTCCTTTCAGCAACAGTGCTGCTTTATTTTTGCTCCAAATGACTTGAGAAACCACAGTATCCAAATGATCTGAACAGAAAAATGTCATTCGTATGCATTGTCAACAAGGAAGCTAACAGGAAGTATTCACCCTGGCAAGCACAGTGCTTTCTGAGATGTAGATAGTTGTTGCTTGTACTCTAGTTAAAAGGATCTATGTACTTAGAAGGTGGTTTCTTTTCTGAAAACCAAGAACGCTCTTTATTTAAGAAGACTTTGGTAATACGTTTATGATACGGTTCTGATTTGTCAAGAATGCCCTTTTTTGTTTTAGCTGGGATATATCATTTTCACTGCTCCCACAAAATACTTTCACTTGAAAGGTTGGACATACAAAATGGTCATTTTACTAATTGTGATGAAATTGAATCCTGGCTTAAATTTGAGCAGTAGTAATTTCCCTACGATTTTGTAAGGTTATGAAATGTAGCTGAAGGTGTAGATGAAGTGATTGTTTTGGTTGGGAATTTTTGCTGTTGTTATTGGGGATTTTTGTTCCCTTCTAGTAGAGGGGATCCTAGCCAGTCTAACAAGGGACAATTGCTCTCTGGATTGAGCTTTCAGAAAAAATTAACCTTAGGGGAAACAGCTTGCATACAAAGTAGGTATAAAATCTGTTCCCCTATGTTGCTTTCTGTCACGTTAGGTAATGAAGAATAAAAGGCTTTTAGGAGAGAAAAAGAGAGAAGCTGGATGTTAAGTACAGATTGCAGAAGTAGGAAAAAGTATGAGAGAGACAAACAGAAATTAAGGTACCTATCCAAATTATACAAGTTGCTGATTAAATCTTCAGCATCTGGGAAAGGATCTAGTATTTAGTATTATTGTGTATCAAGAATAGGTAAAGCAAAAACATCGAGCTGAAAATATCCTAGAGGAACTGGAGAAAGATTTTGTTTTGCGGGCAGACAAGTGGGTTTTGTGGAGTGTTTGAATTGGATGATGTCCAGCTCAGTCTATTTATTTTGTACTTGAAGTGGCCTCATGTATTCTGCTCTGCTCAGAGCTTTAGTATGACTCGTTCATTTCTATTCTTACCTTTCTTCTATCACTTCAAAAGGCAGATCAAAAAGAAATCAAAGTTTTCCTTAAAATTAATCATGCGGGTACATACTGCAAAAGCTGCCATGAGCAATTCTTACCCATTGTTTTTTGCCAGTGAAAACTACTGAAATGGGAGGACAATTCTCTTTATTATCATAGATGCTCTCATGTTAATTACCATTTTACCCTGTTTTCTTTATCTCTTTTTAGCATTGCTTTGAAATGCTGTAATGTGTCGCACAATGGAGCTGAGGGCTGGCTGTTGATAATTCTGAGAGTGAAGAACTTATGGTTACTTCCTGGTAAACACTTGCAAGGCACTAAAGAACTGACTGACCTAAAAAGAGCCAGAGTAAGCCTATCCTCTCTGTAAGGCTGGTTGGAAGGTACTTCTCCAGGGTGCCTGAAAGCAGGGATTGGCACTGCTGTATACTGTGTAATAGGAGGCAGGACACTAGGAAGATGTAAGAAGAAGAAAAATGGTGGGGAGGGGTAAAAAAGAGGGGGAGCTTATCTGTGGGACACATGGGTTAATAGCTCTGAAGCAGCACCAAGAAGAGAGCTGCAAAGGCTGCTATCAGGATATTCCTTATGAAATAAATTACTTTTTTAAAATAACAACTCATGTTTGTTCAGTATTTAGTGTATTTTTGCAGCTGTTTGAAGATCTTGGCTTTCCTCTTGTATCATAGTCTCTAAAGGACAGTATTGGCAAGTTCTGTACTTTCTGGATTTCATTGTTTTTAAGCATTCTTGGAAGAAAGAGATATGGACTATTTTGCTTAACTTACTTCACTAATGAACTTTGGGAATCACACAGAATGTTCAAAAGTGTCTCAGGTAGAAATATGTCTGTGACAGAATAAGATTGGGACAAATTAGGAAAGCTTTTAAAGACATCTGGGCATTTATAGACCTGGACATAGTGCTGAATTTTGTTTTGGATGTGATTTTTTTTTTTCTTCATGTGGATGGTAACACTTCAATATCCTTTAGCATCTCTTTTGTATGAAGTGTGATTAATCACTTTACAGATTTGACCAGCTGCTCTGGATTGGATTCATTATGATAGAAAAGGTTTTATAGAATAAAATATTATTGAGCCAGCCTGATAATGTGCAAAATAATCTGCAAGCACTGAGACATGGATCTGCTGTTACAGAGAGCAATGGCATGAAATTGTGTTAAAAGTGAACTCAATGTTTGTCTTTCTCTTCTTTTTTAACCTAAAATAAACAAATATTCTGGATTGTTCTCTGCACAATTTTCTTTCTATAAAATGCAGGCCTTTTCTGCTGGACTTTGTTGCTTGATTACTTTTACCCTCTGAAGTTATTTTTGTCTCTGATGGTACAGCTACTTGTTTGACTGCTGCAGGTGTGATATGGGACTTCTCAGTGACTCCTGCATCATCTGGTATTTTTTTTGAGATCCTGATAGAGGGGTGTAAAGTAGTTTTAAGGCAGTTTGATGTCTGTGGTTATGCCACGGCTGCATTTGTTCGGAGTTCCCAAAAAGGAGGTTTGTTCTTGAGCCACTGAAATTGGACTGAAGGTGATACTATAGAAGACTTGTATAATACTAAGCAAAGTATACTCCAGTTCTACATCCTTGAGGAATGGAGGAGTGTTCAGAGGTAGTATTAAATGTGAAATACATGGTCATTTAAGAAAACCTAGAATATCTGTATAGATTCAGAATCAGCAACAAAAGTACCAGAAATGGTTACAGATAAACAACTTCAGTATTGTTATGAAAAGTTGCAAACCATATCCAGGGCTCTATGAATTAGATTAAGTTTAGGTCACTGTTATGGCCACCAGCTGCAAAATAGAGACAGATGAAAAATAACCAAGTGATTGTATGAACATCCTTCCATATGTTTCTGATTTATAATCAGAGTTTTTTAAAGCTGAAGACATTACCTTTATTCCTTGCATTTCTGGAAAAAAAACAGACTATCCTTGTATCAGTTATTGTGTTGTAGATTAACAAAGCCCATTTTTAAAATCAACACCAGTAAACAAATCAAACAACGATTACAAATACAAATGGTAACTACATTAATAGCAATCTGCTATTTGCTCAAACATCTCTGCCAAACATTTGTTCTCTTGAACGTTGCCTATGTGTCATTGGTTATATCCTTCCTTATAACACTATCATCATTTATTGAGAGCCATTCCTGTGTCTACAGGGACACTAGAGCCAGGGCTCCAAGACTCATTGGCCTTAGATATATATTTTTTTTCTATATTCCTGTCATCTGTTCCTTATGTTATTCATAGCATCTGCTTTGATCTCAGTGATTATGGCTAATCTTCATATTTATCTATTTTTTTCTGTACATTGTGCTTTTAATAGGGGAAAGCTGATTTTTTTCCTTGTTCTGATGAATTTATGAAATGAATTATGAGATTAAGTTATTATTTGTTTTCCTTTAATATTGATTAGGCTGTTAAAAATGTAGATTTTGGACAAAATCATTTAAATATTATATGATAAATGCTGTGGAGTTCCATAAATTCCAACAGCATATACAGAATTTGGTTTATGGCTGAAAAGTTCCTGCTCTTGCAGTAACATTGGAAAGTGATCACAAATTACCTGTTGATGTATATAGGTTTTGGTTATTTTTAAAAGAGTACGTTCTCCTTTCATGTTTTTCATGTAGGAAATTCCTATGTTTATTGCTTGCAATGGCCATGTTGAGAAATACAAGGAATATAGATCATTATAACAGTGGAATGTAAATATGTTACAGGAAGTCAGAAAACTTGAAATGTAAACCATCTGTTTTCTATAAAGGAGTTATTTTCCCGATCCATGTAATTTTTATCACAGTCCTGAACTAAGTATCTTGAAAAGTAAGCCTTATAGGTATTAAAAACCATCCAGAAGAATGGAAAAGGTAAAATATATTCCCACTGTTTTGAGGCTAAAGGGAGAAATGCAGACAGTTGTATTAAACTCCTGTTATTTCTTTGTTTTGATTTTTACACCACCCTTTTGGAGTATAGAGTTTGTGGAAAAAAAAAAAAGAAATCTGTTGGTCTCTTTTTTAGTTTTGAGAGCTTTAATTTTTTGTGGATTAAAGTTTAGTCTTAACTGAATGTTTCTCGTGAAATCTTTGAGACTTTTCCCTATAGGTTTCCATGGGTGTCGAAATATTTGACTAGTACACTATTACAACCTTGCTAATAATTGTGCACTTCTGACTAATGCTGAAAAGTAAATATTTAGCTTAGAGTTGTAGAAGTTTCCATCCTTGTTGACACAGACAAGACTTGAAAAACATTTTTTTTCAGAGTAGTTTGTCCACAGCTGAAAGCAGAACTGAGATTTCATTTTTCTCAGTTGCTGTGCCTCTGGTTATGTTTCTGTTAGTGTTTCACTACAGATCAGGGATGTATTTTTGAAGCAAATCTGATAACCCCAGCTTACTGCCCCTTGATTCATATCACAGCACTTTCCAAAGTACATGGACTATTCTTTTGGGATGTAACAAACCAGAAGATGTCTGTATTCAGAGCTGTACCTGATGTGCTGCAGCTGCTGGTGCATTTTAATTAATGACTAGGGCTAGACCGAAGTAAATCTCCTCTCCCTCAAAAAAACAGTGGTTGTCATGGCCTCGTCCCAAGTATCTTGCTCTACTGCTCCACTCCAGTGCTTCACATTAATTGCTAATGCAGACACAGTATTGTAAACCAGGTCAGGATTTCTTTCTGTATTCACTGACTCTACTGGAACTAAATTAAGCTGTTTGACACTTGCTAGCTTTTGCTGTTACATAAAATAAGTATCATTTTAATATGTATGTAGTACATAATTTATTAATCTATTTCCTGCTTAAAAATATGACTGTGAATAAAAATACTCTGAAAATAAATACCAGAGCATACATGAAATAAATATATTTTGTTACCAAAATCTGTGTAGTTATGCAGTGGTATAATTTTGTTTATACAGAGCTCCACATTTACATCTCGGTGCTTTGTGTACCTGAGTCATGCTGCCCACAAATTTACCTTGGCATGTAACCATAGTTGGAAATGCTTTAAAAAAAGCAAAGCAAAACCAACAACAAACAAGAAAACCACCCAAACAACCTGCCCCCAGTGTTTTAAATCCAAATGAATCAATGCAATAAGCATTTACTAGTAATGAAGAACAATACCAGTGTGTTACCACAGTCAAGGATAGTGAGGAGACAGAACTGGCTGTGGGACACATTCCTGTGTGACTTGCTCTAGGTGGGACCTGCTTTTCAGGGGGATTGGGCTGGATGATCTCTAAAAGTCCCTTCCAACCTTTACACTGTTCTGTGATTCTGTGAATTAAAAATTGCAGGTTAGTGTACAATAACCTGTCTCCAACAATGGCCATAAGCAGATGCTTTGGGAAGAGTGAGAATAAGCAAAACATGTAATTGTTTTCTCATTCTGTCCCCAAATATTCTTCCATTCTCCAGCTATTTTCAGCTCAGCACTTTCCTACCTACTCTGCCTTGTCTGTTTAACATCCTAGAATGGATCTCTTCCAAGAAATGCAATTACTTATCCAATCTTGCCTCAAAACTATGTATAAAATTGATGCTGCATCCACTGTGTTCCTAGGCATGCAGTTTAATAAACTGACGGCTTCTTGCTTATAATCTATGGTTTGTTTGTTTAGTTTGTACTGCATCTATACTAACTTCATTTGATGACTCCTTGCTCTTCTACTGGAGCTGTTGATCCCCAGACCCGTACTGTCTACACAACTCATACCTTCCGCATCTCTCCTTAGCCATCTCTTTTCTGAAAGGCTGATTTCTAGCTTACTCTGTGTTGCTTATATAGAAGCCATTCCTTACCTTTGGCAATCTTGTTATCTTCCTCTGATCCTTTTCTAATTATGCTATATGTAATTATGCCAGCTACCTAAAGGGCTGGAAAAATCAATTGTGTGTTTTCTCTCTAGTTACTCTCTACATTTGAGTTTCGTTTTTACTGTGGCTGTGTACTAAGCCAGTGTTTTCATTGAACCACCTATTATTACTTCTGAATCTTCTTTCTGAGTTGTGGTGCTGGTGGTGAGGTCATGCTTTGCTAGTTTCTGTGCACAGGTAATACCTTTTCCCATGGATATCACTTTTTATTTAACAATGTTGAATGTCACTGGCTATTTCAGCATCCTAAAGACCTTTTGCAATCATTTTTCTTTGGTGCTTAGGAATCTTTGTTGTCATCTCACTTCTCAGCCCACTTCGTCAACCTGCAACTATACTAAATTGAAACAATTCCGACACAGGCCCTTTGCAAAACTCCCACCAATGGACTCCCTCCACAGCAAGAACTCACCTTTTATTTTTATGCCATTTTGTAATTTTATTAGATTTTGACTGTGCTGCCACCTCTCAATCAATGGCAATTTAATTTCCTTAAAAACTTCTCAGAAACTTCTGTAGGCTGTTTGGACCAGGATCTCCCTTTTACACATCCTTCATGTTTCTTTCAGAGAATTCCAAGAGATTTGCCAGGTAAAACCATCATGGCATTTAGAGAAGCTGTGACTGGTCTCAGCAGAGCAACTTCTATTTCTCTAGATAGCCGGTAATTCTGTACTACATTATAACTTACCATTTCTCCGATACAGACGTAAGGCTAGCAAGCCATTATATTTGCCACAGGTGACATGTGATAATATTCATTGAATGAAAACTGAATTATGATGGTTCTGCTTGTAACATAATCCTCACATTCTATCCGAATGACTTTAATAAAACAGTTCTACAGTTTTCAATAATTATCAGTGTGGCTTGTGTTTGTACTTCAAGAAAGGATAATGACTAGTTGCTACAAAGTAAATATCATTAATTCTAATTTAAAACTAAATTTAACCTTTGCATCATCGACTTTTTTTTAAAAAAAGCAAAGTTCTTACTATATTTGAATAGTGTTCTTTAAAGCTGAGCAAGTCTTCTAAAAAAACCTGTATTAATTAGCGTCTTGTGCACTATTCACTTAAAATCTTAAATAATTGAAAATTTGTAAAGATTCCCTAAGGTTAATATCCTACATGCTTAATATAACTATAAAGCTATGTGTATATTTAAATTTCTATGTCTATTGTACTTAATTTTTTTATAAGACTGTAAAGTAATGAATACAAACGTATATTCTTCCTTCATGAAGCCGAAAGTACTTGAGGTTGATAAATGGTAATAAACTATTTTAAGAGGAAGATAAATTCTGCAGATAAGAAGATAAAATCTGTAGATTTATGGAGAGACCACAAAATATTTCAGATTGAAATCTTAAAATTTCAGTTTCTACATTATAAAAAGAGGAAGAAGACAAAGAATAGATTTCTTGAGTTAGTTGACCGAAGACCTACCGCTTAATAATAAAATAATGAGTTTTATATGCATAAATTTTTAGAGCCAGTTGTTCTTAAAGAATATATGTATTCTTAAATGTTTTATTCATGGGCATATGAGGAATTTCATTCCATTAACAATAAGATGTCATTAAGTATTTTCATTTTGTTGAAATTTCAGTAGTTGCATTAGAAACTAATACATAACTGGATAGGCTTCACAAAAATAACTGAAGTTGTAAGAGGAAAAACCAAACCTGTCTGAAACTTTTAAGAAACTCTGACACAAATTTGCCTGCATAAGTTTATGTAGCCTTTTTAGTTTTCCTACACTTAAAACATATTTATAACATATTTAAAACATTTATCAGGAAAAAGTGCTGAAAAATAAAGAATTTAAATAAAACCAAAGCAGTAAAAGGCCCTATAATATTATCTTACCTTGTAGTTATTTGCATCTGTTTCTAGGCACAAGACATAACTAACACAATTACATAGCACAAATAGTATTTTAGATGGCTGAAAGCTTTTTTTTTTCTGTTTTGCAGAATACAGCTCACTGGTATATAGCTATGCAGAGGGATAGTCTAAATTAAGATTCTAAAGTCCTGGAATGGTACTGGTTTGTAACTGTTGTACTTGATGAACAATTCTCATTCAAAGTTCACGTTACATTTTTACGTGCCTTCTCAAATAATATGACCCAAAGCATAGATAAAATGTATATACCAATGGTTCAGTGTTATTAATGCACATAATTTTCCTAGATATAAAGACCTTTGATGGAAGGTCATTTATTGCCTATATTACTAAAACTCATTTGAAAGCATTAGGATAGTTGAGCTGTAAAGCTGAGAAGTAAATATTGTCAGGACACTGCAAACAATATGAGAAAGATTTGAAGCTTTAAGTTGGTCTTTTTTTCCTGTCCAGTTACAAATTGCAAGAAGAAACTTCTGTATTTCTGGAAGATGTGGAGGAATATTGTGGAAGTATTTTTGTACCTCACCCTCTTATTCTTTTCTCTAGTCTACCTATTTTCTTCTGTTGTCAGTAGTGGGACCTATAGCTAGATAGATTTTGTCCTTATCCTATTGAGCATAACATTAACTTGTAATTTAGTAATTTTTGCAAGTTCAATTCCCTTAGAACATAGAAGCTTTTTCCAATCAGTTTTCTTCAACTTAGATTGCTCAGCCAAGCATAACTCCATTATCCAGGAGTTATCAGACCGCTGTGTAATGACAAGATGAGTGCTCTTTTCTCCTAACGTTACCGTTTTTACTGCACAATAATAGGACGTTTACCTACGCTAAACTCCTATCTCTACTTTATAGATGTGTCTTAAATATCCCAAACTATCCAACTGCTCTAAAATGGATATGAATACCCTACAACTGAGGAAAAGTTTCCATATATACTCATTAACAATGATCACTGAAAGTATGGATGAAAATAGTTGTCTTCTGTGTCATGTTCTTCTTCTGTTTCATGATCATGTGTTTCACGATCATCTTCTGCTTCGTCATATTCTTCTGGTGTTAAAAATCGTCGAAACACTGGTATTCTTAGCTGAGTTGACTTGTTGACCTTTTGCTCACCATAATAAATGGCTCGAATGTGAGGGAAGCAAAAGAATGCATATGTGCTTATTGGAATGGTAAGCTTATTTTGGTCCACCCGTATGTACGTTAATTGGTTGGTGTTGATTGGATCAATAGATGGACACATCAAAGTAATATTTACAGCTGTAAGAGAGATAAATATTAGTGAAAATACAGAAATTAGTTCTAAGACCTGTTGCAATAGTGAAACTTCAGTTTTGAAATTTAAAACTGGAAATATTTTTGCAGTGCACAGCTTTAACATAATCCTTCCTCTGGTTTTTTAAATGACAGTAATACCAATTTTAGGGTTTGCAGCGTATAACATTGTGAGGTAGAGAAAAAAATACTACCACTACAATTGGTAATTACTATTTTATGTGAATGGAATATTTTCGTAATTCCTTTTCTATATATGTTTTTATCAATTGCCTAATCAAAAAGCTTTTAGTTTAGTTATGTGAAAAACTGATATTAACTTTTATCAAAAACAGAACATTTTTAGAGATAAGGTGCAAAAATATAACCCTTTTGGTGTCAGCTAGCAGAGGATGTGTTTGCACTGCATTTTGAAGAAGATGGGATGAAATTCTTCCTGTTCCATAAGCTGTTCAGAAACTATAGCTGCATTTGCTCTTGAGAAGTACAGTGTATATGAACTCTCTGTCAGTGCCACGTTAACTGGCTAGGACAGAGCAGTGAGAGCTCAAGCTCACCTCTCTGCACAGGACACCAGAGTACCTCTTGAAATACAAGCAAGTTTGGTGGATGACTACTGTATTCTATGCTTGGTTTATACATGATCTAACTGAGAAGCTGTAGGGTGGCAGGTTCTCAATACCAAGGACTCAACAAAAGAGATGTTTCTGATAGTTTTTGATGCAGGATAACGTTCTTAATTCTGGATGGTAAGGAAAATATGCCAAGCTCACCTCCCTCCCACAAACAATGCCCAAATCCACTATGTTTTTTGGTTTTAAAGAATTGCAACCGTCAACGTACTTTCGATGTCATTGTCTTCAATGTACAAGTGCTGCAAACTTCTTGGAATATAGAATACTTGTTTCAGTTTGTTATGTCCAAGATTAAGTTCTAGAAGGTTGGGCAGGTTAAAGGTGTGGTGTGCAATGTCCTGCAGGTCATTGTGAGACATTCTTAGAGCAATGATTTTTGGAAGTCTATTGAAATAGTTTTCTGGAATATAAGAAATCGAGTTATTTTCAAGAGAGAGATACATAAGTGATGATGGTAGATCAGGAGGCATAGTCTGTAGTTTGTTGTTGCATAAGTTAAGCTGCATTAAATTTTTCATGTTTGAAAAGGGTTTTCCTTTAAGTACTGAGTCGTCAAGAAAGTTATTGCAAAGGTCAAGCATGGTCATGTTATGTAATCCTTCCAGTGCACTTCCAGGTAACTGAGAAATCTTATTGAAACCAAGAAGGAGTCTCTCTAGAGAGCTGGGGAGCGGAAATGGAAATTCTTCCAGTTCATTATGTTGCAAATGAAGTTGCACTAAGTTGAAAAGTTTGGCAAAAATGCCATGGTCAATCATATGAAATTTAATTTTGTTGTGGCTGAGGTTAATTTCTCTTAAGAAGGTTACATTGGTGAATGGTCCTGCAGGCACAGCTTCAATATCATTGTTCTGCAGATAAAGTTGTTGAATGTGACTAGGGATATTTGGTATTGTCTTAAGGCTGCGATGATCACAGTACATTGATAACAGAAAAGCTGGTGGACAAAAGCATTCTCTGGCACACACAACTGGAAAAGGAAAGTGAGGAATTTCAGCTCGTGTGTTTGGATGAAAATAATATGGATGTTGGTGGTCTGGCTCCTCATATTCATCCTCAAAATCATAGTCTTCATATTGACAGAAGACTATAGCAGCCCAGAGGAGATGAATGATTGATAACTGGCTCAGAATCGCCATATTTAAATGTGTGTTTTATCCTGTTGGTGACAAGGGAAAATAAGTTTATTAGATAGTCATAAAGTAAATAACATGTTTCTGTTTCAAGAAGAAGCAATTTAAAATAAACTAAGTAGAATAATGCAATTTTTGGCAACAGTGTCGGTGACATGATTAGCAAAACCAAGTTTCTAATATATATCTTCCAAGAAAACAGCTATAAGCAAGTACACAGTCCTTGAAGCAAATGGAAGTTTTCTTGACCAAATTCAAGGAACAGCTTTCTCCCTGTACTTTGCCTGTTACCAAAGGACACCATGATACTTGGGAGTATATAAAAGATCAAACTCTTCATTCTTTTCTCACTTTATTACAGCAAAGTTGCAAAAGGACTTTTATGTTTAAAGAGGTATATTCTGGTGTTTGTATTTAAGGTTTGAGGTGTTGCACTCTTTCCAGTGCTTTCCAGGGTGATGCATCAGCCTTCCAAGTCAGTTTTAAATGGATACAGATGGAATTTCTTAGCAACATGTCTTCTTCAGGCCTTTTCAAACACAGAGATAGCCTTATTAAACTCACTTGAGATGAAAACTCTTTTTTTTTTGAAATGTAATTGTTATTCTCACTGTGAACTTGCACTGCACAAATGCTGTGTGGTCAGTATCCTAGAATCATACAAGTGTCATTTGGAAGTGACTTCTGGCAATCAAGCTGTCCAGCTTGGTGCTCCAAGTGTTTCCAACAGTAGATTAGATCAGCCTAGACTTTAGGTGAGTCTTCAAAGTCTTTGAGGGCAGAATTCCAACAGGTTAATGCTGTACTAGGGTGCTCGTGAAGAAATTTGATATTCTTACTAAGCAGCAAAGCCATGGCTTCTGTCTATTGTTCTTGTTTAAAAACAAGGTTATTTTTGTTAAAAATATATACCCTCAACTAAAGTGAGTTAATTGCAGGATTGTTTCTATAAATAGAACAGTGAAAGAAATTACTTTAAAACACTGTATTTTCTATAATACTGGAAATGTGCATGGCATTGGTGGTTGTATGTTCTGTGGCATTTTATGTTGGTTTTCTATTTACTACAAAACACATCTGACAGTACAATGCATTAATTATGATCAAGAATTCTTCTCTTCCCATCATTGAATTAAATCAAATTAAATTAAATTTAGCTTTTGTGAAGATTTTGTAAAATCTTCAGCGACAAGTTTTCTTTAGAGTCCTCCCTATGCTACTATACTCATATGTTCTTTATAGACATGAACTAATTTAACCTTCATCTTCTGAGGTGAAGTACTGACGTGAAAAACAAATAGTTTTGCATGTCAAATTTCCGACGCTCAAAGCCAGACTAACATTTTAGAGCACTTTTTGCAGTCAGAGGAACCCTTGTATTTGGCAGAATTAGAGTTGTGAATCATGTCAAGCTATTCAACTTAAGGCATGAGTCAAAATGTAACAGTGCAGGTCAAAGCACATAAATTATGGAAAATTTTAAGAGATTTTTCTCATTATAGTATGGGAACCCTACGGCAAAGGAAAGCAGATTTTTCATGGCTTTTTTATAATGACATTCCTGTTTCTTAATCTCTTTGTTTTATTCATGCTCTTAATGTTTTTTTTACCAAACATAATTAACCAGGAACAAAGGAGATGAGGCTTACAAATGCTAATTTCCTATGCTTCCTGGTGGTGATTGATGCCTAATGCATTATGTATTCTACAAATTGAATGAGAGAAAAAATTCTAAGAGAAAAAAAGTAGTAACAGAATCATGGAATTCAATGTGTCCTCATAATCTCCCTGTGTTGCACACAGCCCATTATGTGACAATGGCTGAGTGAAATCAGTTATGGTGTCTAACTTGCATTTCTAACTTTGTATTTGAGTGCTCCTTTAATCAATTTTCTTAACTGATTCAAACGTTAAAAATGGAGTCATTTGCTTGGAACTGACCCCACTGAAGGTAGGTCATTAGAAAAGCCAGGGTCTCCATAGCCCTGATCATCATCAGCTACCTGAGCTAATCTAGTAGCAGAAATATATCTATGCAGAGTGCAACCTTGCACTACAGCCATTGTATCAATGCACTATGCTGATTAACTTTGCAGACACTTACTGGGCTGAGAAACAATACTGTGCTTCAGGAGGAATTCATTGGATTTCAGACAGTGTATATTGGGAGAACACAGTATTACCACATTTCTGACTTCTACTCAGACTTGATGGTGTCTACCTATATAAAATCTGTCTCTAAATCCTGTGCCTTGACTATATTTTTCGAGAACGGATCCTTACACAACCTGTCCCCTGTGCCTATTTCATGTTCTTGGTTTCTGTTACTGCTACTCACCCTGAACTTCAATACAGAACTTCACCTTCATCTTCTGGTCGTAACCTCTTAGTACTTCTACTAGGTTTCACAACATTTCCAGTTAATAATTTTGGTTCTCAGTGCCACAATAGTCCTTAGAAAACAGGAGGAACAACTCTGGAAGGTCCTGCTCGGTTTGAGGAAAAAGCTAACTTAAGCCTTCATGAAATTGATCCACTAGCCAGGTTAGGCAATGTGAAGAGACTATCATCACTTCCGATGGAATAATAAGTAACAGGTACCAAAGTCATTCACTGGTTTTTACAGAGAGAGGAGGTGGTATTTGGGAGGGGATTTTTTTATACCTTGACTGTAGTTGAATGCATTTTTTATAGTCTGGTCCTGCCAGGCTTGCTAGTCATGTCTCAAAGCACAGATACTAGCACTTCACAAAATATTTCTAAGAACTTAAGTAGTTTTACAAAAGCAATCATGACAGGTAAAACCTGATAATGAGAGATGCAAATCAGATACACAGATATTAAAAACTCATACTTAAAATTTAAGAAAATAGAAGAATCTTAAAAGCATCCTCTACCATCTTAATAAACTCAAAGCTTAGTAACTGTATTTATAAGCAGTTTACTAGCTGAAAGCTAGAAATTATATAACGTACACAGATTATTCGTAACTGCAAAAATAGCACAACTGGTTCATTTTATTCTTGCTTACCAAAAAAACTTACGCTTTGGAAGTCTGTGAAGCTCAAATTGTAGAGGGCAGCAACTTACTGTGCTGGTGAAATCATCTGAGAAATAGCCTTACACAGCTGGAGGAACAAAAGATATCTCTAAGCCATATTTTGTGGTGAGGAGCCTTGTGGGAAGGCAAAACAAAATAATAGCCTTAACCCATCTTCTGATTTGACAGTTTAAGAAAAAAAGTTTGGTGCCACATCATCAGTTGTTTTAGATGCTGTATCATAAGTCTGTGAAACAATTCCTCCTTTTGTTAAAATCACGCTAAAATTATTTGCAAGCTTCTTTCAGCATTACTAGTTATCCTTAAAAGAAAAAAAAAGGGAGTAAACTTAAACATTTCAGAGGTCATTAGTTCATAGGGCAGTTTCAACTGCAGTGATTCACTTACACAAAGGATTTGTTCTCTAGAGGATGGAGTCAAGAAACAGTAAATAACTAACCTTGTCAAGATTGAAGGAAGGCATGTGCTATAGTAGAGCTTTTATGAACATCTTCCATTTTATACTTTTTTCCCTCCATAATCCTTCTTTCCCGTTTCCTTCCTGCAAAGCAGCTGTGCTATGCAGTACTGTTGGTATGGCCTCATACTTCTCAGTGTTGATTTACAGTTGTAATTCAGGATTCACGGTAAATCTCCAACATGTTTTTTCTAAGTTGCATAGAAAGAGCATAAATCTTCCTATGAAAAAGACAATTATGGTATGAGATATAAACCATTTACTGAAGAACAAATAGCTTTTAAGAGGGAAGAAAAAAAGACATGGTTATCTGCTTTCCCTGTCCTTAAATAACTGCCATATGCAAAAAACAAAGGGAAGTATAAAAAGAAGCACCAGAAGTCCTGACCAAAATAATATTACAGGACTTGGTAGTACTGGGATTAAGACAAAGCAATGATGTATTTATGTAGAGAATACAGGGCAGAGGTTGAAAGAGTAAAATTAAGCCTACATCATTCTCGATTAACAGTACTGTAAATAGTTGAGTAGCTGCATTGTACCACTAAACCCAAGTAATGCTGAACAACAAAAGCCATTGATTTCTAAGATAATTAGAATATATTCATAATGATAAATTAAAAAAAAAAAACAACCAAACCACTAAGTTTGTTATGCCAGTTTGTAGTAGCACGTAACATTTTGCAGTGTTTGGGGCATTTTTAAGCAGCAGTCAAGGAACACAGTGCAAGCTCTGGAAAGCTCCATCGTATTATCAGTTCTAAATAAAACGTGCAAAAATTAAAAAAAAAAACAAAAAACACCAAAATTGGACTAAAATAGAATTTAATTTAATATATTAAGTTTTTCTATTGTTTTCTTCTACTGATTGCATCCCAAATCCTCTTAAGCTATCAGGAGACTTACGATTTCACAATGCCTTAAAAATTGTAGTGTCAGAGCAAAAGAATATGTCCTTTGAAACATTGTAACAAAGCTCTTGTTTTAAAGCATATTCAGCTGCAGAAAATGATGCAGATCTATCCATGGGATATATTAAGACTCAGTTCCTTGCATGAGTTGTCTTGGATACAAACAAGTCTATACTTTGTGATCTTGGGCAAGCTGTGTGGTTTGACCTTTTCTTAGTGTTCATCTGAGGTAGGAATTTCCTTTCCAGAAGGATAATGAGAAGATTAAACTTAACATCATTCCTGTAAGACTTCCCGTTTCAAAGGCTGTAACAAATTTAAGAAATCTTCAACTTGTCTCGGTTTTTAGTTTTAAAGAATGTTTCGTAACAACTTATTTTTAGTATTGAATTTGTGAGGGTTTTTCATGGTTGTATTTATGCAATTGTGACACAAAGTGAGTTGTGTATCAAGCTGGAAGTCAGAGTTGTCCGGACCTGGATGGATCCTTTTTGTAAATTCAAATGTTTGAGACTTTACCATCTTAATTAACTACATTCAGCTTGTGAGACTTGTTAGATTTGTCTGGTTCTGAACCGAAGGCTTAAGAAAGGAGACTGTTCTAATATTTTGTGACTTTAAGTTTGTTTAGCTAATTGAGTAACAGTCAACTTAAAATCAAGCTTTTCAGATTTTAGCCAGTAAGTAGGGAAGATAACCTGACACTGAGGTGAAGGGGATTGGCTCTATTATAAGAATATTGGCTCTATTATAAGAAGGAATTGGCTCTATAAGAAGGGGATTGGCTCTATTATAAGAAGGAATAAATTGCAGTGCTTGACCTTTTTCTTATATTGACTGTTTTACTTTAAAAGATTCTTGGGTTTGTGTTTTGAGATTCTTTCCTTATTCAAAACTTGTAATAGTCCTTATAAAGCCTAGGGAAAGTAAAAAGAAAATGTTCATAGAGGATTAAAGGAAATCAAATCAAGCTAAGACATATAAGTTAGAACTGAGAACGATCTTGGAAGCATGACTTGCTAGAATTATAAAGTTCTTCAGCTTAAGCCTGACCCTGCTATCCAGAGTCTGAAGAAAAGCATCAAGCTTGACATTTTAAAATCATCAGTTGACAATTGTGAAGGAATTCTATGGTTTAGATGTGAATTGGTGATGTGAGTTTGTTACTCTGAGTGACTGCACAGCAGAAAAGAGAATGTGTGGTCAAATGTCATGAGGAGGTTTGAGTGTTGTAATTTGATTCCCCATAATGCTCATGGGTTTCTGAAGTATAGAAACAGATTTAGGCATGTATCATCTAGACTGGGCTGCACTTCAAAGTCAGATTGTAGACACAGAAACTCTTTGCATCCTAATTTCTAGTGCCTTAACTGTTGATCCCCAAACACTGTCAGCAGACCACCCACAGCCTCTATGAGTCTTGTGTATGATCTGCTTATTTGTGCTCACCATCAACAAAAGTAACTGATTATTAAGACTGTGGTGACTGCTGGATTTATCTGTCCCATGCCACAGTTAATCTGAAAATTTAGTTACTGAAGTGTGGAGGTCTTGGCAAATCAAAACACTGAATGGCTTGATCTCTCAGAGCCTGCATCCCAGCCAGGGCACCCCTGTTACTAATAGCTTTTACAGACTTCATCTTCTTCTGCTCTTCAGTGCCAGGTCATTCTAGGAGCATGTCACTGTATGGATATGCCTTCCAATTGTATCAACAGTCCTGCAGAGTTGAGATAAGATTCAATCTGTTTTAAAAAGGAAGGGAAGACAGAGCTATGCTATGTGTGGGGCTTACTGTTACCTCTAACCTGAACCTTGGTGTGTGGTCTCCAAGTATTTCCCATTTAGTAGGTGGCATTGCAAGATCGAAACTCTGGCAGCCCTCATCTTATGCAGCTTGTTTTATATGTGTTAGTTTGTTTAGCTCAGAGCAAAGGAGAAAAAGTTAAGCAACTGAAAAGAGTTTATAAGAAGTATTTTTGAAAAATAATTCCTGAGATTTGCTAGACCATAGAATTTGGATATATTGAGCAAATGATACTTTGCAATGCCTTTCTTCATTGACTCTTGTAGTCAATATGCAGGTTGTGGTTGCTAGTTGTTCTTACCAGTCTGTTATAACTTGAGTATGTGTGTTACAGCCATGAATTTCAAGAGGAAATTAAAGATGTTTTTGTGTAGGTTTTATGGCTTCATTTCAAGAATGTACTCTGCAGGCATGAGGGGGGGAAAAAGAAAGTCCTATGTTTTTACTAGAAAACAGTGTAACTTAAGGGATAAACCTTGTGATGTATTCATTTTGTGCTTGTTATCATTGTGGAATATAAACATCTCTCACCCATGCTGTAGTATATGGAGGCTTTTTTTTTTCTCTGCGTTTTTAGCTCCTCTTATGTGGATTTGATGATTCTGAGTTGAATAACATACCTTCTCTTTTAATTTTCCCTTCTCCCTAAGCATTCCTTTACTTATTTAAATTGTCTAATTTTGTCTCATATTCTACTCTTCCTGCATTTCTGTGTTTTTTCACAGAATCATAGAATGAGGAGGGTTGGAGGGGACCTTTAGAGATCATCGTGTCCAACTGCCCTATTAAAGCAGGTCCACACAGATCAGGGGGCACAGGAACGTGTCCAGGCAGGTTTTAAAGACTTCCAGAGAAGGAGCCTCCACACCCTTCCTGGGCAGCCTGGGCCAGGGCTCCCTCACCTCAACATTGAAAGACTTTTTCCTTATGTTTAAATGGAACTTGTGTTCCAGCTTCTTTCCATCACCCCTTGTCCTGTCACCAGATACAACAACAAAAAAAAAAAGTGCTGCCCCAACCTCCTGACATCCACTTTTCAGATATTTGTAAATATTAATGAGATCCCCCCTCAGTCTCCTCCAGACTGAACAGCCCCAGGTCCCGCAGCCTTTCCTCATGAGGAAGATGCTCCAGACCCCTGATCATCTTGGTGTCCCTGCACTGACCTCACCAACATTTTTCTATCCCTCTTGAGCCTCACCAGGGCAGAATTAGAGGGGGAGAAGAACCTCCCTTGACCTGCTGCCAACATTATTCTTGATGTCCCCAGACTGCCATTGGCTTCTTGCCCATGAAGGCACGTTGCTGACTCATGGTCAGTTTATTATCAACCAGCACTCCCAGGTCTCTCTGCAGAGCTGCTCTCCAGCAGGTTACCCCCAGCCTGTCCTGGTGCATGGGGTTGTTCCTTCCCTGATACAGGACTCTGCACTTGCTCTTGTTGAACCTCAGAAGGTTCCTCTCTGCCCAACTCTCCAGCCAACTGAGATCTCGCCTATCCTTATACAGGATTTTTCTTATCCTCTATTTGAAAACTGTGTAACTGGGGGGATGGGGCTTTTGTTGGGGTTTTTTGTGTGTGTGTGTGTTGTTTTGGGTTTTTTTCCCCAAAAATATCCCCCACCTTCAAAGCACATCAGTAGTTAACAAATGCAGCTACATTTGGATCTCAATGACCAATCCGAGATCAAATGACTGAGAGCAAGAACTTATGGACCTTCAGCATGGGTATTAATAGAATCCCATAGATAATTTTTTAGTAACTTCTACTAATAAACAGTAATACACTGACTTTTTAGAGACAAATTCTCTGGAAGCATCTAGAAGCAATACATTAGGAAGCTATGGTCTCATTCGATGTTTGGTTAAACATGTGAATGAACAATTTGCATAGCAATTTCCTTTAAAAGGAAAAGGTAAGTGTAGAGCTTCCTGGCCTGTTCAAATCTGTAATGCTGAAAGATTCTGAACAGAAGGGTGGTCGAGAAGGTGGTTTTGCTATGACAGTATCAGTTTACAGAAATGGATAATAGACTTTGAAATACTAATGGAAGAGGAAGGCTGTAACTTTTCTCTGAGTGAGTTAGGGTTTTTTGTATATGTATTTTACTTTCTACAGTAGAGGCTGTATTCTGATAGTCCTAACCGTAAAATGAGTCTACTACTACAACAACAAATAGGCATAAACCATTGATACTGGAATAATAAAATGAGTTAAAATTCATGTAAGCAATAATATCTGTAGCAAATAATGTCTAGTTGCTCTAAAATAACCTTGGACTATTGTATGAAATTGCGAATCTCTTCTAAGGAGAGTCACTGTTGTTAGATGACACCTTTTTTAGTAACTGAGCTATTTGTTTGACAAATATCCTTTGCTTTATATTTTGTGGGTTTTATACAGCGTACTTTGGTTGATGTAAGATAGATAACTTTGGGCTGTGTTTTCCTCCCACTTGGAGTTCTGATATATTCCCTACTTAACTGGAGATAGTGTATCTGTGAACACCAATATAAAATGAAAGTATCTGCCTGTTTTTGCAACCACCATTTACTGGTGAAGGTATATTCATTTTCTTGAGCCATCATTAGCAATTGAACTCAAACTTTATCAGAGCCTGATTTTGCTTGAATTCTTTCCTATAGAAAGTTTGTA
This sequence comes from Colius striatus, assembly GCF_028858725.1. Lineage (NCBI taxonomy): Eukaryota > Metazoa > Chordata > Aves > Coliiformes > Coliidae > Colius > Colius striatus. The sequence continues at coordinate 81,183 of NC_084773.1, forward strand.
GATGCTATGAGTATATGACAGGTGTCTTGCACTCCCTAATAAACAAAAGTAACAAACACTGGAAAAAAACTTAAAATAAGGTACAGTGTTTTATAATGGAGGAAAGTGGGAAATATAAATAGCTGAATATAGAGTACAGAAATCCTTGGCCAGTACCAATCCAAGTTGGTAAATCCAAACAGTGTAGTACTTTGTACTTGTCCTTATTGCTTCTGGAGTAGTTAATTCAGTGTCATTTAACTGTTTTAGTGTAAAATGTCACACATTTTAAAATCACTAGTTTTTTAAATGTTAGCGTATCTTTCAGTTCTTTTGCAGCTTGAGCATTACTTTCATGTCTAAAAAAAAAAGAAATCAGTGAAATCTGAGGACTGTTATCTTAACATGTGATGTTGGGTAGAAACTTGCCCCTCGCTGAAGGAGCATTTTTAGCATCCACTTGAACTAAATGAATTCCTTGAGTCTATTCCAAAGCAGGCACTTCTACTCGTTTATTTCTAACAGAACAGCTGACCTCAATGCCCTGAGCAGATAGATGCCTGAAAGAGATAATGTGAATTCTACCTTTTCTTAATAATGTATGCTAATACCTGATTCATTAGCTTAATGTAGCAACGGACTTCATGCATTTTTGTTGAAAGAACTAGAAAATATGCCTGCAAATTCAGATTGTTCCCATGTTTGTATCCAATCTGCAAATCACATAGTCATTTATAGCCAAAAAAATAAGGTGGGTTTTTTTAGGCACTTTCCAGCAAGGATAAGGAGTAGTTGTCTAAGTTCTCTGCCAAAGAATTCCTGAATGATCATGCATGGGAAAATATTTTGCATTAGCAGAAATTTTCCCCTTGTGTGTGCTGGAAAGTGCTTCCCATTTACTCCAAGTATGATTAAGAATAAAGGTCTTTACTTGTTTTTACAATGACTATAGAATGTGTTTCTTTTTGTGGTAGATGTATTTGAACATTTTCAGAGCAATAGATATTTACAACTATCATGCTTTGGGGTGCAGGGGATTTTTCCAGGCAGCCATTTAGCTCTGACCTATAGTTTGGAAACTGGATTCTGGTTCTTAGATCATCCCTAAACTAATTCTTAACTTTTATTATCCCTCTTTCTTCTAAAGAACAAATCCCTCATTTTAGCACAAGACCTTTTAAAGCTAGCATCACAGATTTATGACCCGAAGTACTTTTTTTTTCTGCAATCAGAATCTGTGACTTGGAAACTTTCATAGAAACACCAAATAATATCACACATCTGTACCCTGGCACATTCTCTTACAAGGAAAGATATAGTCTCTGTATCCTTTATTTTCTTCCATTACTCTCTATTTTGTTTGGATTTTCTTTAAATAATATAAAGGCTGTTTTGGGGAGATACTTGTCTGTGCACCTTTATTCTGCCTGACATATAAGATAAAGGTATCATTTGATTTATGGCAAGTAATCAAATGGAAATGTTCCTTTACTGTTTGAATAATTTGAGTCATATCTGCTTCTTGGCAGACCTGAGACAGGGTGTCATAGTTATTTCATCCAAGCACTCTGTGGCAGGAAGTCTGTTTCTTCTATTGTAAGCCATTCTGGGATTCTTGAAAGGCCTTATGGCTTCTTCTGGTGAGGACTTGAACATAGTTTACACTTAAAACTGCATTCATGTTAGTGGCCATTTCATTAGGGAGGATGAGTTGATCTAGTACTAGTTACAGGTCTTCCATGGTAATCAAGCAGATGTTCTTGTTGCCTTAGGTCATCCTTCTGACACCTGACTCTTGCCTTGTTCTGTTGCTTTTTGAGAGTGGAAGTAATGCCTGCAATGACTTGTAGCCAAAATGTAAACAAACATAATATTTTGATTTAAAAAAATGAATGGGTCTTAGGGAATGATATGAAACCTCGTGCTTTGAGTGATTAGATTGAACTCTATCAGAATAGAGCCTGTAGTAGTAGCTGCCTTTAAAACTGTTAATGTTCTCTGTGACTGCAAGACAGCTGTCCAAAACTCCCTTCACATCTTGCCAAACATGTCTGTATGTTGTGAAAACAGTCACAGATTGATGACTGGTGTAATTATTAGGACTGCAAATGGGTAAACTGCATACTTGTATTACCCATCATGGAACATTTGAATGGAAACGTACTCTTTAAAAAGACAGAAAAGTTAGTTTATAAAGCAACTGCACATCTAACAGATGTGTTTTCCATGCTTACATTTTCTCCTCGAGTTCCTGTGCATTCTGACTTTGGGAGGGAACTGTTATAGTGGGAAGTATGTGTTAGGCTTTCTGTTCTAAGCACACACAGAAGCAGTGTGAGTCTGTAACACACAGGTGTTGCTAAGGCAAAGCATTCCTCAAACAGGAGTAATGAAGTATTGCCTTATGTATGTGTGATCCAATGGAACACGCTCAAGAAAAACATCTTAGAGGTTTTTAGTTAGTATGGTAAGAAACTTCTTATTTTTCTTTAAAGTTCACTGTATTTATGGCTTTATCTTAAGTAATGATTACAAAGTCTTTATAAAGAGTTACTAATGTTTTTTTCTTCCATTTATTGGGTAGAAGCAGTAAGTAGAATAGTGAAGATTGGGTAGAGGTCAGACTTTGTTTCTAATTTTCTGAAATAAAATATTGTGGGTTCGACTTTCCATCCAGAAATTCACTCTAAATGGGCTTTAGCTTTGAACAGCAAAATTAATTGTTCTAGGAAGACCTCATTTTAATTTTTTTTACATTAGAGACAACAATTCCGAGGGATTATAGTACCAATCCATCATTTTCTATAGATTTTGTCTTGATTATGGTCTCAAGAAGAGATAGTGGCCTGTTGACCTCATACTAGCTTACTCTGCTTTGTGTTCTGAAAAGTTCATTGTTATATTGTAGAGGTGAATGCTAATTGTTAACTGAACTGGAAATGAATTGAAGCAAGGAATCTCTTGCCATGTTGCTTTATGGGATCTGGCTATTACCGTGGTAGTTGGAGGTTTGAATTATGTTTGCCTCTGCACAGCTTCACAACAGACTTGTATCAGTTGTACCAAATTTCCAGGCCTCTATATAGGACCGTTGTTTGCCAGGTACAACATAAAACTATTAAGTGTACTACCCAATTAATGTAGCTATTTGCATGGAGCACAGCTTCTAAAAGTACTCTGATTCTTTCATCTCAAAATTTATCATATTACAGGAAGGTTTTACTGGTTGTTATTATATGACAGTACTATGCAGTTAGTGAATATGGGAGCAAAGTGTTATATTGTGGTACTGAGACTGCTTCTGTATTTCTGAAAGTTATTTGGAAAAAATAATTTACAGGAAGATAACATCTTGATGGAAATTGTACATATTAGCTTAAAATAGAAATGAAAAACATGCATTCCAAAAAGGAAAGTAAGCTTTGATTCAATTATTCATTTCTACTTTATTAAACACTTTTTCCTGAGCAAGTAATAATTATGCTGCTGGAGGAATGAATAGACAGTTGCTATTAATATTCTTGCAGAATACTAGGTTATTGTCTCACTTCCTGAATCTGAGCATCTACTCATTGAGTTAAATACATAAGTGGATTCTTCACTTTCTTCGTGCCAAAAAATTAGGCCCTGTTACTGACCCATGAGTCACTCATCCAGTCTATTCCTTGTTTCCTAGAATGAAGACTGAAGATAGAGCTGACAGAAGAATAGTATGGTATCTGGATGTTCTTCTATCCTAAATAGGATATAAATTTTGTTAAATTAGTATATTTTAGAATGACAGGACAATTTTCTTTTCCACAAATGAGAAACAAAGGAGTTGAGGTATTCTGTAAAGAATGCTTCTTGAAGGAAAATATTTTTATTGGTCCCTATATCTAAAAAGCATTTGGAAACAACGCAGGCAGAACAATTAAGAGGCAAGTGCATGTCTTCTTCCCCTCTCTGTCCCTCAGGAAATTATACATCCTTTGGCAACCATTGAGCTAGGGATTTTTTTCCATGCTTAACAGAGAATGTAACTCCTTAATAGCTACTGCATATGTAGTCGTGAAGAGACCACATTAATTCCAACATTGCTTCCTTTCACTCTGATAGAAATCTTTGTATAGATGATGGACACTACCTGGATAATGAATCGGGTGTATGAGACATGCTGCATGAGATGCTTAGATGGTCTATATATATGTGGCTAGTCTGATGTATACAGGTTTGTTAAATATACTGCTTATGCACAGGGAGTTTGTGACAAGACTTAACTGTGTGTGGAGTGTGTGGGATTCTCATCAAAACTGCATCCACAGTGCTGCTGTTCCAGAAATCTCATAGTGTTCAAATTTATCCTGGACTAAGAATTGAGACAGCAAAACAGTTCATGCATAGGAAAATCTATCTGTGTGGTAGTCCCACTGCAATCATAGCAATACAGTGGTTAAATCCAGGGTTGTGTTGTTCAGTTGAGCAGAACTGTTCAGATTTTATATATAAAACTGCAAGTCTGTCAGCAGCAAGTTGTGTTGAGATAATCTTTCATTGGCTAACACAAGCTTTAAGATCCAAATTGGCTTCATAATATTAATTAGTTTTTGAAGTATCATGAAAGCTTTTCTGCTTATTTTGTGCTTAACATTGGCTTCCATCTCAGGTCACTAATTGAGTATGCAGGGTAAATCTCATGTTTATCTTAGCAGATGATTTTAAACAGTGGTATGTGATAAGTGACAGTGGTATGTGATACGTGGCATTTGAAATTAGAATCAGATTTTCATTTACTCCAGGGCTTTTCCATATGTTTCTTATTAGCATCTTTGTTCTCAAACTGCTAGTCTCCCCAGAAAGGAGGAGGGGGAAAAAAACCCCACAAACCCAAGAAATGATCTTAAATTCTAAAGAGAGGAAGAAAACAAATTGGCTTCAGAACTTGATTTCATTATTTTTAGTTCACCATTGCTTTTATTGTAATGCTGGTGTTTTGATGAAAATTAAATGGAAATATTAATGTTTCTTTCTTTTGTTGTGGTGTACTGTCGTTTTTCTGGATAAATAGTGCAATATTTTAACTGGGAGTCTGCTCTTAAGTCTGTCAAAGCGTGAGTGGTGATGGTTGGTGGTATTCTTTGAATACGCTTGAATTTTCTTCTTTTCTTTTAACTTCATTATAAAAGAAAAATAAGCTTGTGTTACAAATTATTTTGTTCTCTCTGAACTGTCATTAAACAACACTTGTGAGGTAGATTTTTTTGGAATCAAGGCAGCATAGGAAAATAGCCAGAAACTTTGAGTAATGGAGAGAACAAAATGGCATAGTTCAAAATTAGAAAGCTGAGGCATCTCAGTTTTGTTCACTTTACTGACCAGTCCTATCCAAGATAATGTGAAGTTTCTTCAACATTCCAGAGGATGTAACTACCTGTAGAATTACTCATAGTAAGTATCAGGACAGTAGCTAAAAGCTTAAGCTCTGAATTCTTTAATTCTCTGAAGATGTTAATTCTTGAGATTTTAAGTGAAACTTGAAACATCATAAGATCAGTAAATGGACAAGTGTAGTTGATGAATATGGAACACAGTATCATGTTGGTAATAGCTGTCTTCAAGAGACTGCAGAAATTCCTTCTTAGGACATAAGTTGCTTTTTACAATTATATTAAATTACGTCAAAAACTCGTAACAGTGAGGTTGTATCAGATTTCTTATGCATAATCTGATTTAGGTAGCTGAAATATTTTGTTCCTTTAGCAAACCAATATGAATGTGTGAAAACTTATGTAAGTTTTGTATATAAATGAAGATATATAAGTTTATATAAGTATATATCTTATAAACTGTTTTCTACTGGTCTGGTCTTGGGCATTTCCCTCACTTTTGGGAAATGCTGGTACAGGAATTCTAGACAAGATACTTGCTGATGTGAAGCTTTTTCAAAGTTTCCACTATGTTTAGAATAGACAAACTTTCACCTCTTTATTTCTTAAGGAAAGGAAGCTTTTGTCTTTGTCCCTTATTTCATTCAGATTCTTTTTATCCTTGTTACCAATTATAACCAAATTTGACAAGGGATAGAGGGAAATATATATATACGTACTTGTTACCAACTTGTGAAAAATAGCAACTGGGTGGAGGAAAGTGCTCAAAAGAAGTACTTCAACTGAGGAAAAGACAGTCAGAAATTCTCCTTCTTAGAGTAAGCATCCAGATGGCAAGATGAAACAGAGATGTTGACTAACTGCATGGCACACCTTTAGCTCTTTCACTAACAGCCAAACAGGTGGTAGCTGTGGGAGGCAGCTGTAGGTGTTGGTATGAGGTGGAGACAAGCTGCAAGAACCCACTGGTTGTAAGAGCAAATCCATAGGAATCCAGGCATCTGTAGCTTCCTTGTTCATTGGTGTAATTTAGTGACAGTAAAACTGGAAATGAAGAGATTATACTTATCCTTCTAAAGCAGCCCTAGTTAACTGCAAAGGCATGTTTCTGCCTCACACTGAACTTACCATCTACCAGGACTCTCCATTCTGCAAAGCTGCTTTCAAGATTGTCCAGCATTTACCAATGCATGGGATTTTTCCTTGTGATTTCCTTTCCTTAATGATTTTACAGCTCTTTTTTTTTTTTTTTTCTGAAAGGCATGCAGCTGTGCTGTCTCTCTGTCCATACATCCTTTTATTTCTTAACGCTACAGAGCATATTGGACACTTTTAGCCAGTTTGCCAATATACACTGAATTGCTGCAAGATTTATGTACAGCTGGACAGAGGAGGAAGACACTCAATACTGGGAAATGGAAAAAAAATCATCACTTCTTCGCTTTCTTTAACTTGTTTGTCAGCATGAGAGAGCACCTAGATGATCTGTGAGCTTTTTATACTAGTCTGCAGAAAACAAAGTAATTGATTCAGTGTAGGGCCACCGAGATGATCAGGGGACTGGAGCATTGTCATATGAGGAAAGGCTGCGGGAAGTGGGGCTGTTTAGTCTGGAGGAGATTGAGAGGAGATCTTACTAACATTTATAAATATCTAAAGAGTGGATGTCAGGAGGTTGGGACATCCCTTTTCTGTGTTGTAGCTAGCAACAGGACAAGGGGTGATGGGATGAAGCTGGAACACAAAAAGTTCCACTTAAACATAAGAAAAAACTGTTTCAGTGTTTGAGTGAGGGAGCCCTGGCACAGGCTGCCCAGAGGGGTTGTGGAGGCTCCTTCCTTGGAGGTCTTCAACACCCGCCTGCACATGTTCCTATGCGACCTGCTTCTGCAAGGGGGTTGGAATAGATGGTCTCTAAAGGTCCCTTCCAACCCCTACCAGTCTATGATTTTATGATTCTGAACCCATGCTTAACCTAGGGATATATTGCTGGGAAGAAAATGTAGGAAATAAGTCTCAATGTAGTGTCTTCTTTAAATAAGGGTATGGAGTGAGATTTTGTGATAGGAGATTGAGGTACCATGGCATAGGTACCTTTACAAATGTATTCTTCATTGGGTGCTGTGCAGAACAAACTTTTTCGCTCAATCTCAAGAGGTTTGACCCTTCAAAATTTTAATTTTGTTTGCTTGACATTTCAATATGGATATGAAAGAAAACCTGTTTTATTGAATGTTCTTCTTTTCTATAGTAGCTAGCAATAGGACAAGGGGTGATGGGATGAAGCTGAAACACAAACAGTTCCACTTAAATATAGAAAAAACTATTTCACTGTTTCAGTGAGGGAGCCCTGGCACAGGCTGCCCAGAGGGGTTGTGGAGGCTCCTTCCTTGGAGGGCTTCAAGACCCGCCTGGACATGTTCCTATGTGACCAGATCTAAGTGATCCTGCATCTGTAGGGGGTTGGACTGGATGATCTCTAAAGGTCCCTTCCAACCCCACCATTCTGTGATTTTATAATTTACATGTTATACACTTGCCATAGCTGATGGTACAAGTTAAAATCATGACTTGATAACATCTTATATTCCTTAAACTCTCTGTATTGTATTAATTTTATTGCTATTTGTCCACTTAGTATCTTATTATTCTTTGTATTTCTGTGGTTTAAAGTACAGCATTAGATAGGTAGATATAGGGGTTCTTCATTATGTGAGACAGGAGCAACCAGACACTGATACGATGTGCATCAACTCCAAATTTATTGTCACATAATCATCACTTATATACTTTTTCCAAATGCTGAAACGTGCTACAATTCACGACAATTAGTTAATGCTAAGGATCATATGCTATGCATAAGGCCTCAAAGTTTCATTTTTGTAACAACTTAGACACCAACTTCATCGTGTTAAAACACCATCCTTGTTGTACTTAAAACATCAACCTTATTGTGCACCCCATCTATTTGGCCTTCAGTTAGTTTTCTCTCACACTAGGTTATGCTTACCTTACATTTTACTTATACTTTATACTATTGTTGGTTGCATATGTTACAATTTATTAGTCACATACATGCGATCACACAATGCTTAATTGAATGCTCTATTCTGTCTTCTAACAATGCTTAGTTTAATGCTCTGTCCTGTCTTCAGACCTTGTCTCTGTTACAGTCTGTAGCTTTGGTTTCCTCCCTGCTCAAGCTTGCTGTCACATGGGCATTCTCTTCTTTTCTTTTTCTGCTGCCGAAGGTGATTCAAAGATGAGCTGCTGACTTCCTCTGTCTTTCACTAACTCCATAACGTTCATTATAGCCCAGGCCCCAATAGGTAGATACTGCAGAAAGAGGCATGGAGAAGACTTGCAGAGATTAAGTTGTTGAACCCATTGGCCAGTTAATGGTGTAGAGCAGCACACAGAACTCGGTCTTCTGAAATATTCAAATAGTACTTTAGTACTTCAATAGACTGCTCTGCTTAATCAGTATTTGTACCATTGGCTGAGCTGCTGCTGTGCAGTCGCAGTCTTTGTTTCTGATACTTTAGAATTTCTTTTCCTTCTGTTGGTAAAAACAGACTGCCATCCTCTGGTGAAATTTGTTAACTCTCTTGTAGGGACCTGTCAGATTTTTTCAGAAGAGAGAAGCCCATTAAAGTTTGGAAAACTTAGACAGAATAAATAGTAAGCTCTTATTAGAAGAATGTAGTTACTTGTACAAGGAATAAGTAATAAGAAAATACCCTTATATGAATTTGTATCAAAGATCTTTCTTCCTCTTTCCTTTTTCCATAACATCTGTGGAGAATACAAAAGTAGAGTTGATCTCTTGACATTTTTTTCTCCCTAGACAGGAGACACCTGCTTATACAGTCGAACACCAGTGTATTTTATCATTAGTTAGCTATTATTCTGTTAATTTCATTGCTGTCTATATTCAGAAATCATTGCTGAAACTGGGCAAGGTGCATTTTGTATTGACTTGAATTTTTATGAAAGTACACCAAAGACACAAACTGTGTAAATTATTAATTAGTATTACCCGCAAGTGCTAGCTGAAGAGTATCTGGAAATAGTAGTCATTGGACATATTTGTTTTTTTCATAAGTGACAGACAAATTACTGTCTTTTCTCTAACCCTTACAGGAAACAGTTGAAATGAACCATTTGATACTTACCTTTGCCTTGATGCAAAATTGCCAGTGTAGTTTAAGTCACAGATAAAGTTTTTTAAACTTCAAAGCTAGCTGAATTTTCCTTGAAGATGATGTAAAGCTAAGCAGTTTATAAAATCCCTTAGAGATTATTTATTAAGCGCAAGAGTGGAGGTGGTATCTTAAAAATAGCATAGCAGTTTCTTCTGTGAACGTTATCTGTATCTATGGATGCCAACTGCAGAAAGAATTTGTCAGTCTAAATGCATGGAAGAGTCAAGAGAGATTTAAAGGCTTTGGAAGGAGAAAATCGAGACTATTTAGTCTTCTCCCTCTTAGCACTTTGCTACGTTTTTACAAAGCTTTCCCGTTATATTGACTTCAACACTGGACCTAAAATTGTATTAAAATCTTGCAAAACTAAGAATTCTTAGAAAGCTTAGAAAATGCTAACTATGCTTTCTAGGGACTAAGACTACTCAGCTCCAAGGAAAGTTTAAGATGAGCTCCAAACCTGAGCGATGTTTTATGGAACCTCTTATTAGTATTGTTAACTAGACTCAGCCAAAACTCCTTGCCTTCAGAGAGCAAAAAGCCCAGTGGCCAGTTTTCTTCCCTTTACCTGGTGGTTAGTCAAAGGAACACAGCCAGTTTGAACAAGAGCAAAAGGGATTTGATTTCTTCATGTGGCAACCTGCTCACGTCTGGGTGTTTGTTACATTTGGAAATCTCACGCAAAATGCAGTTACTAGTGTTTACTGAGAATGTAAGTAATTGTTTCCAAGAGTAGGTTTATTGGCAGTGGTTTGGTTGAACTGACCTGCTCTAGGGTAGAGGTGTAGGCTAACAAAAGGAAGCAGAAGTTGTTCTATGTGTGTTCATACCTTAGATGTAAATAGCTTTGTCTTGTCAGATGCAGCCTTCCTGTTGTCTAGCGCGTAAGCTTCAGCTAGATAAGGAATTGTTTGCTTTCTCTGCCATGTTTCTTTCTAATCCTTACCACTACATTGGGATAGAATAATGTACTGCATTACACCATGGGTTTATTGTTTTAGTTAAGCTATAGAATTTGAATCAGTTTTTGTGCTGTCATTGCTGAATTAAGAAGTATCTAAATGGTGAGTGTCAGGAGGTTGGGGCAGCACTGTTTTCTGTTGTATCCAGGGGTGATGAGATGAAGCTGGAACACAAAAAACAGAAGAAAAAACTCTTTTACTGAGAGGTGAGGGAGCCCTGGCCCAGGCTGCCCAGGGAGGGTGTGGAGGCTCCTTCCTTGGAGGTCTTCAAAACACGCCTGGATACGTTCCTGTGTGACCTGATCTAAGTGGAACCTACTTCTGCAGGGGAATTGGACTGGATGATCTCTAAAGGTCCCTTCCAATCCCCACTGTTCTATGATTCTATGAATTGGTGTAAATAATACAGCATGACTATTTAGGAATACATGTAAATTACTGATTCACATAAACATAATGATTTTTCTGCATTAAATTCTGTTCTTTTTAGTAGCATTGTACTTGTTCTTTGTGCTTTCAACTGAATATTTGATTGGAGTCCAACTTTATGCCACTTGACTCAAGGTGTCATTAACTTACTATTCTACAAGGTAGATAAAAGATTTGGAAATTTTCCGTCCATTTTTTCTTCTTGACTTCTTTAGGATTCAACTTCTTTTTTCTATTATGTTGCTACTTAACCACTTTTTTTTCCACTGGATCTTTTGGCTCTCGATTACCCTCTGATAATCTACACATTTTCCTACCTCCTACTTTATTGGCCTTTCTTTAATTTTTTTTATAGTAAACTTTAGAAGCAGTGAACTTTTATGTAACATCCAGCTTTTTAGCTGTTACCAGGTAAGAATGGGCATTTATTTCAGACCTTTGCTTTCTCCTTGAACATTCAGTTGTTGTTGACAACGGTTTGTGTCTCTGGTATGGGGTTTTGAACTGTTTATGGTAGTATAAGGCAGGGGAAGTTGATATTTCTCAGAGGGTATCAATGTGCAGTTGGGCTGTTGCCAAGAAGTAGTAGGTGTTCCTGCATGAGTATGAACATAAAGGTTCCGTGTGGTGGTGATTTACATCAGGATAAATGATTAGTCTGTGTGCTGTGTTGTTCTTTATGTAACTAGATATTCTCAGTTACTTTTTTCTGCCTTTGTTGTTTTCAACATTCTTCTGTGCTCCATGTAAGGTGGCTAACGAGCCCTATCAGATTTGTTTTTGTTGGATTTATTTGAAGTGCAACATACAGAGAGAGTCAGATTTGCTTTGCTGGGAATGCAGTTGCAGTAAAAGCCGATATGCATTCCATATATGAACTGTACATCAGCTGTTCAGTGTTGCCTATGAGTGTAGTAACTAATTCCCTAGTGGAGAAAATCTGTTGAAAGTGTTGCCTATATATATATATATATATATATATATCAGACTTGTCTTCTAACACCAGTCTGTGTTTAGAGATCATAGCTCTTCACACATGATGATGTAGCAGTGACTGAAGAAGTCAATGATATAAACTAGACATGATGAAGACTAGACTGATGAAGAATATACTCACTAACTACTGTTTTCAGTACTTCTCACTGCTTTCTCCACATTATTTGCTAGGAAATACACTCCTTGGAAACATTTCCAGAAGCCAGGAATAGAAAGGTGCTTGATGATCTGCAGATTTGTTTTGTTTTTATTCTGCCTTGAAGTGTTTTACAAAATTTCTGTTTGCAAAAGCTGCTCTTCAGTAAAAGCCTCCCCTGGTCTGCTCTACCTCCTCTCCCCATGTGGTTTTGGGTCTCAACAGCATAGTGGTGCTAGCAAAACACTACGTGCAAAGAGACCAAGCAGATGGATAAAAATCAGATGTTAGACTTGATGCTTATTGCTTAGTGTTCTTAGGAAGAAGTCAGATAGGGGCAAGAGATTGAGAACTGTTTTATTTCTATACAGTAGTTTCATCTACTAGCAGTCTGTTTCTTTTCCCATAGCTGCTTCAAATAAAAGAAAAAGAAGAATAGAGAAAATACCTAAAGAAGAGTCAGAAAGATGTTTGGTTATAATCTCTGAATGTTTTGGCATGACCTATTGTGTAATCAAGCATACAAATGCAAGTGTTCTTTAAGTTTATTTAATTTATTTTGAATCCTGATAGCAAATATACACTAAATAGATATCTAAAATATCCACTTTATACAGTACTGTCTGTAATGAGAATTCTATGTGCTGACCTACGTAAGGGCAGTTGAGTTCCAGCTGTCTGCTTGCATTTGGCAATTAAAGGTACTTACATTAATGAGGGATTGTTAACCCATGTGATGTCGAAATATAAAAGAGGAAAAATTAAATGCAAAACATGGTTACAATTCTTAGACAATTTTTAGGAGAAAAAAATGTTGTGCCAGCCTAAAGGGAGTTTAACAATCATTCCTATTAAGCTTCAAGCATATGATAAACCTGAATCCTACTTTTTAATGTTCAGAGTGCATCAAATTATATTGATAATAAAACATTGAATGACATTTCCCTCTTAAAGTTGCAAGAAAAAGTACCAAAACCTTTTAAAGGGCTTTTTCTTGTTTGTTAGTTCTTGATATGAAACACGCCTTTATTTCACTTAGTAGATTCTAAAAATATCTTCTAGTTTAGAGATCAAAGACCTCACAGTACAAGAACTTTTTATTGCATCTTTTCTGATCATTAAAAATGCCACAAGAAGTTGTCTTTGGAGTCTGAAACATTTTTTTGCAACTTTTCTTACAACACTTATTGCTGGAGGAAAATGTCCTTACTGTGGAAAAAGTCACTTCCACTGGATTTTTAGAATGTATTTGAAAGAAAGAATATGCTAAATCTATGTGATTTAAGTAAAGAATTCAATGTCTATAATAGGAAACATCAAATACAGTTTCCAGTTCCACTTCCTAGAGTCCTTACATAAGATATAAAGGCTTTTGTTTAAATTATTCAAATGTAGGTTGAACATTGTCAAGTAATAACAATTAATTCTACTAACATATTGTTTCCAATTAATTATATTTGAAATAGTAAATACTTTGTAAACTGGTCAAATAATGTAAAAATTGGCATTTTTTCTGCAAATTTCAAGTATTGTAGAACTGATTTGGACAAACTGCTTTTTGAAATTACAAACTTTCAGCATCACTTGAGGAAATTTCCAAGTTGCACACTGTTTCTGGCCAAAATGCAACGGAAAGTTGAAGGCTGAACCTCCCAGTACTTCACAGGATTGTTGAAGAGACTTATGCCACTGTATAATGCTTTCTTCTTTCTTCTTCCTGTTGGACAGAAATCATTCACTCCCAATTTTGCAATATGATTGGAATGAAGGAAGACTACCTGCAGCAATAAGAAACAGTAAAACATAGCAGTTAGAATGGAAATGAAAAAAATATCTAAACATGTGTTTACATGTAGATAACTGAGGCTTGCTCTAAGTTGAACCAGTTGGATGCAGGCCTTAATAGTAACTAGAATTAAAAAATTGTGTGGAATATTTAAAAAATGCCTCACTTCTACCAGTTTCTCCTACTAAAAAAGTAATATATGGTATCTTATCAGTGTGCTGTCAGAATAATTGGACTTTATTCTTATAGATAGTTCTCCTAAAGTACAATTTTATGTTCTCTTGTAGTAAGAATTATAATGATGCAGTATTATGTTCTTCCATAATGCAAATTATCAGTGATTTAATAAATTTTAGAAATTAGTCTCTAGAAGAGGTAATGTTGAAAGAGTTGGCAGTATGGTTGTAGGAGCACTTTAGTCTAATGGTGATATAGCTTAAATTACTAAAAAAGAGAAAATCTTGTGACAGTAGAGATTAGAACTTAATAGTGTACATTAGCTAAAAAATTCTTTTGTTTGTATATCTAAATTTACATGACACTGTAAGCTGATCTTTGGGTTTTGTTGGGGGTTTTGGGGTTAGTTTTTCTTTTTCAAATATACAAATATCTCAAAATATTTCCCTTTAATTTGAAGTGAAATGAGAAGTGGAAAGAATTGAAACTGAGGTAAGCCTTTTACCAAACAGCTTATAATGTGCTCTGTCACCTGTGGATTTCTTCAGGTTACCTCAAGCTTTGTTCTGCTTAAGTAACCTACAGTATATGTCATCTTATAAAAAAATATGATTTTAACTGCTATTCCAGAATTCTGTAAATAAATGTATTTTGAAAGCATTTTACACAATTTATCTAATTCTAAATACAGATTTTTAAATCGTATCTCATTCTTTCAGCCTTGTAAATCATTTACTTTGGATGTAAACTATGGTGTGGGAATGGAAAAATCTCCACTCTGCCTTGCTAATATGGAAATTATGACAAATCTGTTACAAACTTTCTGGAAACATTTTCTGGGTGTAGCACGTTGATTTCATTTGTTTTCTCCCAGTATCTTGTTTGATGATTTCAGGTTCTCCTAGTATGAGAGCGATGTCAAAATATATGTGACAGTGAATTATGCTTTTAATTAATTTCATTAGGTTGTGTCCTAATTAGTATGGCACTGTGAAAGTCTAACAACTCTAACTAGGAGAGCTTTCAGTTAAGTTTAGTATACGACCTGGAGATATTTCAGTTCGGGTAATCCAGGAGGAACTTTCTTGAGCTTATTTTTTTCAAGATGGATTTCACGTATACTTGGTATGTTGGCGAAACTTCCATTTTCCACATCTTTGATTTTATTGTTCCCAAGGCCTAGCCTAGAAATAGTAGAAGGAACATTAATTAAAGAATAATAGAGATTCACAACAGCACATAAGTGCAGAATTTGAAGACAAAGGGAAAAAAAGCACTGTCTAAAGATGATGAAACCTTACCTCTGATAGGAAAGAAAAAAGAACAAGTCTTGTAAAGAAACAGTTACACATATAGCTTAGTCAAGAACTTTATATCTCAACTATAAACAGGACTGCCTTCTTTCTTACTTCGACATTTTCACTGAACTTCTGCCTTGGTTAGATTTTTTGCTCTAAGACTTGAGCCTGGGTTGCTAAGAAGATGATTCGGAAAGTGGAGACACAGGTTACTTTGGAATAGCTCTTTCCCCACATCCTGCAATCCTCTTTCTCCTTCCTTTCCTGATTTCTTCAGACACTGAAGCTAGTATCTAAATGCAGTTCAGCAGTTCCTCTGCTAGTAGTTTCTATTACCAAATATAAAATTTAGTGCTGCGCAGCTGGATTTTCTGAGTACTCAACCGAGCTTTAAAAAACTTACTTCTACCGTACTATGTCAGTGATAGGTTCTTGGGAAAAATGCTTTTTTTTTTTTTTCTTAAAGCCCATCACATTTGGAAACAGTTGGCAAGTTCTTTCTTTTACCAGCTACTACATTTCTTTTGGGCTAGTTTTCAGGAGACAAATTTATCTTCTCATATTATGAGTTTTCCCATGTGTTTGTAAAAAAAAAAGGTCTCAATTTTCCCTTCTGTTACTATCCTTTTATCTTTTTCATTGAAGGGTATCCTTCTGGTGCACTTAGGCTTTTCTGGAATGAAAAAACTTATGACTCTTGAGTCCTATAAATTTAGTTGCAAGAAAGGCCTTCTATTCCTCAAACAAAAATCAATTGGTGCTGCTGTATACCTTGTTTTAGGGGGTCATATGTTCTGTGAGAAATACATACTTAATTGAGGCATTTTTCCATGCCATGAGGAAAGAATTTATGATTGTTACATTTTCTGATCAGATACTGTTCTTAACAAACACTTCTATTGGGAGCTGTAGGCAAGACGTGTAATAATAAGGCTGATGTTTGCAGGTGTTTTGTTGGCTTTTGGGTTTTTTTTAATTTGGTCTTATTTACAGCAGTTCTTAGTATATAACAAGTCATATTTTTAATTCACTCGTCTCACATTAACAAGAGAAGTATCAAATAAGAGGTCCTGCTAGGTCTGACCTTTTGTCAAATGCAAGCATTCTGCATGGGAATTTTACCTTTGAAGATCTTTGTAACGGTTAAAATCTTCAAGTTCAATTGCTGTAATTTTATTGTCATCTAAATGAAGTTCTAGTAGGCTGGAGGGCAAATCTGACAAAAAACAAATGCACAGTATAAGAAAAATAATCTAACTTGGTTTCATGGATATAGCTATTTTGTTGCAAAAAGATTTATTTCTTTGTGTTTAGGATTGGTTGAAGAATTTTGGGGGGATTATCTGCATCAAAGTAATAGATACTAGATACAAATATATTACTTTTATTTAATAACTTAATTAGGTTTATAATAGTGACTTCTTAAAAAGAAATTAAGATGTGAAAGGGAACATGCTAATGTTGCAATTTCAGAGTTCCAAAAGTAGGTATATTTTTGCTAGCTTTCTTTACAACAACTTTCAGATACTTTTGGTTACCCTGTGAAAGATGTAAATTGTATGTTATGGGCAATTACTGAGCAGTTGGTAGTCAAAATCCTGCTCCTGTGGAACCTGTGACTTTTTTGCAGATAAGCGTTTTCTTCTAAATGATGTAACAAATGCACTATTGAAGCTCCCAAGGTGTGATCTGGAGGAAAGCTTTCAGAATTCTCTGAGTAAAATGAGATCTTTGGGATGCTCTTTCCAGTGCCAGTATGCAGAATGTTTTCTCATGGAGTACCAAATAGTCCCAATCCAGAACTGTCCATGTCTGGACCAGGAAACAGAGAATGTTTTGTACAGTATCCTTTTAGTGAGGGCAGAGAAAGATAGTCACAAGATTCGGTTTCACTTTGCAAAGCTTACCTTGAGTCTTACTGGCATCTGTCTAGATGGCACCCTGGCACCAGGCAAGCAAAAACCACGTTTCTGTAACTAATACGGCTTTGAAGAGCACTGCTTCCATTGCCATTGCTTGTAGCATTGCAATACTGAGGAAAAGAGGGGTGCTTTCCAATCTGTGTTTGTGACACTTGATGCTTGGGGGAATGGGCTGTATTTGAGCTTTTTTACAGTTACCTTCTGGTTTCCAGTTCTGTGAAGTGCTGCTTCTGTCTGAGTTACAATATTAAGAGGGAAAACTACTCATCTGTCCATTTTAGGTTTTAAAGGTATTTTGTAAATTACATTTTTTAATCTATGTGTCAGGGAGGGTGTGGAGGCTTCTTCTCGGGAGGTCTTCAAGACCCTCCTGGACACATTCCTGTGCGACCTGATCTAAGTGCGACCTGCTTGTGCAGGGGGGTTGGACTGGATGATCTCTAAAGGTCCCTTCCAACCCCAACCATTCTATGATTCTATGACTATAATGTTTGCAGATAGACAGATCTATAAACTTAATTTCCATTTGTGTAGAATGGATTCACCATGAAATCCTGTTTGGTTATGATTTATTGATGTATTTGACAACACAAATTGGACCTCATGCTGTCTCCTTATAAGAGATTTCTCTATAACAAAGACAAAATCTGAATCACTTTATGTACCTTTTTTTTGTGTAAGTGATAGGAGAGGGTGTTATGATGATACCAGAAGAATGTCTTTTTTATGTGTTGGGGAGTGTTACCAGAAGCAGACAAATGGTTTCTGATATTAGAATTACCTTATCAATGGGGATGAGATATTTTGGGGTTTTGTTGGAGTACTTCTAGTGCTCTCTTCTAGGGGGATGCTTTTTGCATATCTGTCTACAAGAAGAGATTAAATCTAATAGAAACATTGTTCTTTATCTGAATGATCCAGAAATAAATATCTTAGGGGCCAACATTTAGTTTCCCTGTAAGTTAATGGTTGATAAAACATATGACATTATGCACTGTTTCCTCTCTTCTAGCTAGCAGTTTTGAGCAGCTGCAAATCATGAGAATTCAGTTAAATACTGCAGTGACCTACAGAAAAAAGTGCAGGTGTTTTACTGAGTTCCTCCATGTTGCTTTGTGTGTGGAGATCAGAGATTTGTGAAGTTATTGTTTTAACTTATTGCTATCTCCAAATCACAAGTCAGTTGTTTTATATGAAGGAATGATTTAATTATGTACTGTATGATGTTGACATTCTTTTAAATGTTAATATTAAATTCCACTTAGCAAAGCCCCATCAGAATAGATACATAAAACTCTGTATTGGGTTTTGCATTAAGATGCTCATATGGCAGAGCATATTTGAGTTGCTTGAAACATTCAAAATTAAACTTAAAAAAAAAGATATTCTTTTAAATGCATAAAGGAAGTGGGAGTTCTGTGTCTCTTATGACTCAGATCAAGTATCAGGGGGTTTATCCGTTCTTTTTAAGTATTTTTGAGACTGATTTTAAAAATATGAAGTGACATTGTATTTTAATTTTCTTCACATCATTTCTCCTGAGAAGGGTGTCTAGATGTCTCAGAGAACTGTGCCTGTTAGGGAGAAGGCATATATGCACTTCTGAGATGTGGAATTGCATGCTAAGTGCAAAAAGGAAAATATGATAGGAGGTGATATATTGTTAATGAACAACAGAAAATAGAAGTCATGAACATTTTAACAACCATATAGATAGAAGCATTTTATTTAGGAGTATAGTGGTATAGGTAAAATAGAAAATGTAAACCAAAGCATACCTTTAGGAATTGAAGTTAATTTAGCTTCTGCAATTCTTATGTGATAGATATTTACTCCTTCAAAAGCCCCTGGCTCTATTCCTTCATTGTCAAGAGGATTTGCACTCATTTCTGTCCAAGGTTAAAAAGGTAAAAAGAAAGTATTTATTTTGGCATAGGAACTTGTGCTTGTTAGACTAACTCGTAAACATCTGATCTCATTACTTCTGAGGTTCTAAGCATCTTGCTCTTTTCTACTTAATTGTACTTACCTAAAACGTGTAGAGACTTCATTCCTTTAAATGCATCCTTGTGGATTTTCTTAACCTTATTAGCATGGATTCTGAGCTCTGCTAAAGTCTTCGGTAGTTCTGTTGGAATCTCAGTTAGCTGATTATGGGACAAATACAGTCGTCGAAGCTTCTTCGTTGGTTGAAAGGCTTTTGGATGGATCTTGGATATTTTATTGTTGTTCAAAGCCAATGCCTGCAAGATACGGGAAGAGCAATACAAAAACAATGTCTTTAGACAGGAATGTTGTGATTATCGATTTAAGCCATGAATTTGATACATGATTTAGCAATTAGGTATTTTAATTTTTTTTTGCATCATGCCAAACTTTAGCACTTGGTGGATACTTTGGGCAGTTCAATTGATTCTGCCATTCAGAAAAGAATCAGGAAGCTGGTGCATCAACTAGGAGGTAGAGAAAAACTAGTCAGAGGTGACAAGGTGCCATCTGTTATCTTGATATATTTTGTGGGATTGTTTGGGGGTTATTTTCTTTGTTGTTCCTCAATGCAGACATTCTAAAAACTCAGAATTTCATCTTCTATTTCAGCATGATGCTGCAAAATAAAAGTCAGTATTTTGTTCTGAATTTCATAAAAGTTAATGTCTGTATATGACAAATAAATTTATAACTTATTTGCCATAATTTTTTCATTCCTGTATATTTAGTCTCTGTCTTCTGTACAGTGCCCTAGTCCTTTCTTGGGACAGTTTTCTGTTCTTTGTTGGTATATGTTATCAGAGAATTTGTTATGAGTTACAGGCAACAAAATACCAGTTATCTAAAATTATTTTCCATGTCAAATCACTTCTCTGCATTTCCATACCTTGAATATTAATTTTTGTTCCTTTTTTATTCCTTTGAGCAGTTGGTAAGTCATCTACTCTCTCAAATTGCAAGGGAAAAAGTAGAGTGAAACAGAATTAATCTTTTTTTCCCAGAAAAAAAATGTGGATATCTTAAGGAAATAAACAGGAAATGCTCCTTCCTCATCCAAGTTGCCATCTGCCTTTGCTAAGTAGACTAGTACCCAAACAAGTTTGACAAAGTAAACTACTTTCAATAAAAATTTTGTAAGGCCTTGCCCCTAAGTCACTGATGAGAAAAATCACATCAGCTTGGAGTTTTCAGTTACCACGTACTTAAGCAATGACTCTGATGTGTAATGTGGTGGTTGTTGATATATTCCGATAACTCCCCCAGTCACTGGAGGTTAGTTTCTATAAGATCTTTTGTACTGAATATAAGCCACAGCTAGTGTGTTTACCCTAAATTGCCGGTAACACCATTCTGTATCCAGACGTCAGATGCTTAAGAGGAATTGGAAATGCTTTGTTGCAAGCAAATTTATTTGGTTCCATTTTTTTTTTCTACCCAAGTTTAACCCATAATAATTAACAAGTTCATTCATAGTACTTGAATCTGGCAAATTTTCAGTTCCTGATAGGAAACCAGATATAACTGAAAAGGCTTTGATTTATGTTAGTTTGATATATGCTTCATGTCTTTCTAATGTGGAATACAATTATGTTAATTTGCTATAACTTGTGGAACAGATTTGTCATTTTTATAATGAAAATTGTCAGTGACAAATCTGGGCATTCCAGATGGTGAATCATCTGGATTCATTAATCAGTCTGGATCTAGAGTGACATCTTAAGGAAATATGTATTCAAAAAGAGATTTAATCTATCTTTCCAGACCTCTGATATCCTCTTATTTTCTTTCATTATAGAAAAGAGATCATATGTAATGTAAATATCTAGATTTATCAGTTGCTAGCGATGCTTAAAGCCTGTCTCTATGTGCATACATGAGTGTATTACAAATACAGTGGTAAAGCATTTGACTTTTTCAGTAAGTCAGTGTAGGTCTCTTTCTGTGCAGGTCAACTGGATTTGTAACAAGTTTCAGTGGTCTATATGTGGTTGTATGCTGTGTTGTTTTGAAAACGCCCTTACAAAATACATAAAGATCTGCTTTTTTACAGCTAAGCAGATAAAAAGTCTGCACTTGTCTTGCAGCCTTTAAAATGTAGAGAATGTTTCTGTGCATGTCAAGGACTGAATAAATGTTGAGTACCTTTTTGGTGAGCTGCATGTGGTACATTTTCTGGACATTGCAGAAAGTAGCATAGGTCTTACAGCTCAAAGAGCTCTGCTTCATACTATGTGGAAGCAGTCATTGGATGCAGGCATTAGACTGTATTTTTGTGGATACTATTGGAGAAGACAAATACCATTGGTATTTTTAAAGTATCAAAATATTTCAGATTGCTGAAGAAGATTTCAGACTTGAAAAATAGCAAGCTTACATAAAGTGATGTGAGTCCCCGGAGATCATTTTCCTTGACCTCTCTGATTTTGTTGTTTTGAAGGTCAATCATACGAGTATCTGGTGGAATGTTGCGAGGTATTGATGTCAGACCTGTTCAAGTAGATGAGATAAACACGGGCGTTATGTGCCTGCATATAAGTCAAATTAACTACTGGGCAGCAAAACATAGTAAGATTATTGATGAGTATGACAGGAAAGAAAATACAAACAATCGTAAAGCAAAGGATAGAAAAGAACATTCAATCTGAGAGGAACTTATCGTGTAAGAATGTATTCTAAAAATGTGTGGCTAGTTTCAGGAGGAATTGCTTCTGACCTTGACCATGAAAAGCTTCAATGAGATGCTCATTACACACTTTTTGTGTCTGTGAAATGAGCAGCCTCAAAGCACTGGTGGTTCTATAGGAAGGCTCCTGAAGTCCCTGGAGAAAGCAGTCCTTGGAGGACCTGGCGCTGTGGCTCTGCACTGAGAGACAGGGCCATTGTGGTGGTGTTAAGGGACTTCTGCTCAGGGTCTGACTACTCCTTTCTACCTCTCCACTGCCGCATCCATTGTACTGGCATGGTTGCTTATATAGCCACACAGTTAATGCCAATGCAGAGAAATGTATTCTTGGTAAAAGTGGATAAAAAAATTATCTTAGAGCTGCCAGTACTAAACTACCAGTTGTATAAATTCCCCGATCCAGTTGATTGTTCAGATACAAAACCACTGCCATTCGTGACATCTGAGTGTGTCAGCAGAAGAGACTAGCAAGGGGTAGTGATTTTCTTTTCAGCAGAAGTGCTGCTGTATCAAATGATAAATGCTGGTCCAGTTTATTAACATTCCATAATTACTAGCTTACAGATATTTAAAGATTAAATCTGTTAATAGGGGATTTTTGCTATGTGTGAAGGGGTTTGCGATCTCTAAACCAGATGCAATATCCACAGTTTATTGCTACCAGCCAAAGTTTGATTCCTTCATAATGACACATTTTCTAAAACCCAACAATTTATGTATTGACTCAATGCTTCAGAATGATGGCAGAGCTGAGATGAGAAAGGATGTCACTGTTGCTGTGGTAGTGGCAGGGGCATAGCCCTTTGATTACCCTGAATCATTGGAAAATGTCAATGAACACTAATTCAAACTCACATAATTAAAACCGCAGTTTAGTCATGCTGTTTAGTCTGGAGCAGAGGAGACTGAGCAGAGGTCTTATTAACATTTATAAATATCTAAAGCGTGGGTGTCAGGAGGTTGGGACAGCACTTTTTTCTATAGTAGCTAGCAGCAGGACAAGGGGTGATGGGATGAAGCTGGAACACAAAAAGTTCCACTTAAAACATAAGAAAAAACTCTTTCAGTGTGAGGTGAAGGAGCCCTGGTCCAGGCTGCCCAGAGGGGTTGTGGAGTCTCCTTCCTTGGAGGTCTTCAAGACCTGCCTGGACATGTTCCTATGTGACCTGATCTAGGTGAACCTGCTTCTGCAGGGGGGTTGGACTAGATGATCTCTAAAGATCCGTTCCAACCCCACCATTCTGTGATTCTATGACTGCAGTGACAGTTGCAGGTTTGTCTTCGGCAACCTGGGTAAATAGTTTGTATTCCATCATGTATTCACTGGCATGAAACTTCCTTGTGGTTTATTTATTGCTTGTTTTTCCTTTGTTATGCTTTCTCATCATGTGAGCTGTTCCTTTATAGTTGTGAATGTAAGTGCTTCTTTAGCCATAGTCTTTTTTGAGAGAGGGGACTAATAGCTTGTCTATGATGCAGCAAACTTGTGCTTCTCTGGGAATAACGTCATACAAGTAAAACAAGAGGAAGTGCAATTAAAAATGTAAATATAAGATTTTTCATGTTCTGTGATTGTTCTCTTAGTGGATAAAAGTCTGTGTGGATTATTATATACTTAAAGCCTTTCCATTCTATGTTGTTATCGACAGAAATCGTCGCTAATGGAAGATGTCTATAACAACTTAATTTTCTAAACTGATGCACATGAACTCAGAAAAAAGTAATGTTGCAAAAAGTGCTGGACACAAATTAGTTGCAGGACATGAATTAGATACATTTTGAAAGCCCAATTGAAGAAATGTAAGCTCCTTTTGAAAATGGCTAGTACACAAATGTTTGAACATGTGCAAGGCAAATCCTCCAAAGGCAAGTCAAGTGGAGAACAGACACTGTGTATCTTCATTCTTACCTAGGTCAGAGCAGTGGACAACTCTCATATAGCACTGGCATCCAAAGGGGCATGTTGGGAAGAGATCAAAAGGAATTAGTGGTATAATTGGTTCAGTGGTGGGAAATAGAGAATTGTCATCATCATCATCATCATCATCTTCCTCCATATCTTGGAGCATCATATTCTTTAGTGTAAAATATGAAGGACCAATGAGAGGCTTGGCAGAGCACAAAGCCAAGAAGAGGAGGAGTGTGTATTCTTTCATATCTTCTTAATCAGGGCAGCCAATCTTGAAGAGGAAAGTAAACAAACAAAAAAACCCACAAACACAAGAATCAGTGAATGTCAAAGAGCAAATAAAGGTATTGAACTATTTACTTCACTCATTGTTAGTCTCTGGTCCCCAAAAATGGTCTGCTATGAATGTTAAGGTTTAATATGTGAATGTTGAAAAAATATAAAAACTAGTCTTCAAAATATAAGCTGTTATTGTAAAATATAATATTAAAATGTAACTTAAGTAAAATTAACGAGACATTAATGTCATAACAATATTTTTAAGTTTAAAAAATAGTGTGATCATTGGCTTCAGGCTTTGAAGTGTAATTTTTATAGTAAATTTTAACAGAACTTGGATTTATTTTATTCAGTCTTGATAAAATTATAGGTTTCATGGGATACATGGACATATGTGCATCGCTTGTATTTAGAAAGTTGGAAGAGACTTGATTAGCAAATACATAAAATACACTCATCAAGATACTCTCTGAAAACTTGTTATTCTGCTCTCTCAATGCTTCCAATTAAACTCTTATTATTCTCATAGGGAAATATAGAGTTTTCAATCCTGACAACAGCTTTTCTCAGAATCACAGAGTCTTAAGGGTTGGAAGGGACCTTGAAAGCTCATCCCGTCCAACCCCCCTGCCAGAGCAGGACCAGAGAAGGAGCCTCCACAGCCCATCTGGGCAGCCCCTGCCAGTGCTCCCTCACCTCAACAGGGAAGAATTTCTTCCTTATGTTTCTTTGGAGCCTCTTGTGTTCCACTCATTGCCCCTTGTCCTATCATTGCCCATCCCTGAGCACAGCCTGGCTCCATCCTCCTGACACCCGCCCTTTATGTATTTGCAAACATTAATGAGGTCACTCCTCAGTCTCCTCTTCTCCAAGCTGAAGAGCCCCAGCTCCCTCAGCCTTTCATCATAAGGGAGATGCTCCCCTCCATCATCTCTGTGGCCCTGCACTGAACTCTCTCCAGCATCTCCCTGTCCTTGTGGAACTGAGGGGCCCAGAACTGGACACACTATTCCAGATGTTGTCTCACAAGGACAGAATAGAGGGGGAGCAGAACCTCTCTCGACCTGCTGCCCACAACCCTTCTAATCCACTCTAGGATGCCATTGGCCTTCATGCTCATCCTGCTGCCCACAGCACCCCCAGGTCCCTTTCCGCTACACTACTCTTTCCCCATATTCCAGTCATTTGTTACTGCTGTTGGTAAAAGTTCACTTGTGTATGCAAGCACATTTGGGTTGAAGTTTATTTATTTGGTAAGGGCTCTTCTCTGACAAGGGCTTGGAGGTTCTGAATCTGTGTCATTTGAAATTGGTAGTGTAAATTACATCCAGAAAAATAATATGCACACTTCTTGAATAAATATGTTATTTTTCCAACCCAGCTTTGTAATCATAAGGCATGTACATGACAGGCAGCCAACTGATAGGAGATGAAAATGAGCTATGCTTGAATTTAATGCTGTAAAATCCATCACCTTCCTAGATTACCCATAACTTGAAAATGTCTTGTGTAATCATAAGTCCTTCACTAGGGAAGAAAGATGCTAGATCATTTAGGGCACTTTCAAAGCAGAAGATGGCATGTCAGATAGCTACAACTATTTTGTTATGTTACTAAGAAGAATACACAAGTTATGAAGGGCTGAAAAAGTCTTTAGAAAAATATGACCTATTCTGTCTCATTAGAACTGTTCATTCAATTTCATTCTGCTTTGAGTTCTAATTTTACCAGATTTCTATTAGCCACACCTGACTTAAAAAAACAGGAGTCCAGTCCTAACAATATATACTGTGTTACCAGAGTAATATCTAATCCCTTAGATATTTTCCACATATTCTGGTTTTATTCTAAAGATTCTATTGATCAAACTCTCAGGGAAACAGATAGGATGTTTTTGTGATTCTGTGAGAAAGACTGTTAAATTCTGCTCCCAGCTCCACATAGTTCCCCTCCAAAGCCCAATCCTAGAAGCTGTCTGGATCCTACAGCACTCTGCAAACTAAGAAGATCCTGTTTATAAAAAGTTCCTATTTATATCTGTCATAGGTCTCTTTAAGGAAGTACTAAACAGATGTCGATTCATGTTTGATCACCTAATTAAATACTTGCTGATCTGTTTATAGCTGAGGAATGCCTTTATGGAATCATTTTGCCATTGATCTTCAGTCAGAGGAAAAGGAGTGCACTGATTTGTAGCAGACTGTTGGCTTATTCAGAATTCTTAGGTTTTATTTGTATTGCTTTTTTCTATACAAGGTCCTTTTGACATTTCTTGTATGTGGTTCATAACAGCAGTGAAATGCTATGTATTGCATACATTGCTACTACTGTAATGGTGTCATTTCAGGGAGAATATCCAACAGCATTTAAATTACATAACTCACGCTTTCAAAAAAATGTGTCTGAAAACAGAAGCATGATGTACTTTGTATCTTGTAGATATGCAGCATATAACTGTAAATTTATTGTTATCTTCCATGCTCATTTGAGTAGTGTGTATATCTTCAAGTCATTTAACAATCAAGTCATTTAACAATCTCTTATAGGAGTCTTTATATGTGTTTTTCCCCATGTATTCTCCTTTGTGTTCAAACTAACATTCCCTTTCAATGCTCCTAGAAGTTGTACTTGCAATCCTATACAATGTGTTTCCTTCAAAGAGTTTTTGAATACAAACAGTGCTAGGAACAAGGTATGGAACCTACATTTGTTTGTTTGCAGAGAATTGCAGTCATGTCTGGCTGTACACCTTTGAAGTATTTGGCCCTCTCAGGCTTCTATTACAGCTTCAGCAAAGCAGACAAAATGTTCAAAGCTTTAGTCATACCATTAATTAGCAGAAGAGCAGTTGGAAGACTTTCAGACTTCTGAGTTTTTCATATTTTTGGACAAGTGCTTTAATGACTGGATTTTCACAGATGAGCACTCAGGCTGGTCTCCTTCCTATGACTGCTTAGGTATTAAGTGATGAAACTCTGTGCTTTGTTCACTATAGTGCAATTTCTTCATGTAGTATATTGAGCGTTGTAGCATGTATCATGTCTTGGGACATTTATTTTCCAAGTCTCTACTGACCTCTATTTGTGATAGGCACTGGATGTATAGTTACACTCTGCCTAAAATATAATCTGCTGTGTACATTCATGAAATGCTGTTATGGATCTGTTGCTGGGAAGTTATATTATGAAACGATTTTAAAACTTGTTTCCACACTTGCACCTGTAACAAATGGATTGCACATTTCCTTTCAGCTCTTCAGAAAACTAATTTTGAACTATGAGAATGTTGAGTCTGTGATTGGAGTAGTGACCAATGTGAACTCTTGACAAACGTGCATTGTTCACAAACGGGTCTAGACAAGCAGTGTTGAAATATATCACTGATGACATGCATTAGTCTTGTGAGTTACATCTCTTGAAAACAAGTCCCTTTAGAAAAGGAAGCTTGAATTGTAAAACATCTTTTTAAAATTTTGCTTGCTTTTAGTGAAGAGAAAAAGCTTTTGCTTCCTCCTCTCATTTTGCCATTAAGAAATCCTTATTGCTAAGTGGCTTTGTAGTTAGGAGTGGTAATCAGGTTTGACTGCAGGTTTGTGTTGGCGAAAGAACTGCCAAAAGAGGGATTCCAAAGAACCGTATTGTATGGAGCTTTTTTAATTTTTTCCATGGTTGAGGCTTTGAGTTTCCCAGTAAATAGGTGTTTGATATCTCTCGGTAGAAATGCACTCTGCAGCTCATCTCAGAGAACTTATGGAAACTTTCTGCATGTTAAAACTACAAGACTGAGATAATTAAAAGGAAACAAAAGCCTAAAATCAAAGATCCTAGTGATCTTTCTGGAAATACTGTACTTATTTTATTATGATAATTTTATGAAGTATTTAATTAATATTCAGAAAGCACAGTTCATCAATACAGCTGTAGTTATGTTCCATTGCTGCCACTTGAGGCTGATTCTGCTCCCAGGTGTATGCTTTGAGTTCTCTCATTCTAGCTTTTCTGCCTAGTGAACAGCCATTCAGTGAGCTGATTGAACTCGCTGAACCTGCATAAAAATAATGTGAGCAAGAAAAAAAGCCCAACACATTTTTTCCAGGTGTACAAACAGCATCAATCTGTGTATCACAGCCAGCACAAAGGAATGGGTGGAACAGCCTGGCTCAGTGGGATGGAATGTGAGAGGGAAAGACAAGATGTGAGACTCGTTGAATTTGCTACATGGCTTCTCAAACTCATCTTCAATATTCTGGTGAGACAGCCATTCTAGACATGTGCAAGCTGTCAGCCCAGCTCAGGTGTTCTGTTGACTGATATCCTGAAAAGATGGTTGTTGCTTGGACAAAGTCTGCCCTCACCCATTCTCATTTATACACTCCAGAGCATTGAAGATAACTTTGAGAAGGCTTGTAGCAAATTCAGTGAGGCTTACATACTTCTTCATGGTACCTTCTTTACAGCAATCCTGTGTCATTTGGTGCAAAAAGCTCCTGAATAGCATCTTTTCACTGAAATACTAGACACTCCAGAAAAAGTTAACTGAATGTGGAGAGTACATTTTATATGTAGAAATGCTGAAAGGCTAGATTTCTTTCCTGCAGTATGTAACAATCCTAAAATCACTGTACTAATTGCTTGGGACCTACTTATACACACTTAAGGTAGTCATCTTTACCACATATTGCCAAACAGCATGTGGAAGATAGAAACTTTTAATGTTATTAGTTTAGGATAATACTTACCATTTATAACTAATTAAACACAGGTGATGTCACAGTATGATAATACGGTTAAAACCTTTTAGAAATTATGTGGTAAATTCCCATCTAAGTGTGCAACAGTTCTGTGACATGAAAAATCCAAACACAAATTATGGAGAGAAAAACACTTCCCGTCAGTATAAAAGTTATATTGTTAGTATGGGATGTGTGCATGGAAAAAGAATAAGTTTGGATTCCTTGGCAGATGCCTGCCAGTCCTGCAGCATGTGATCTCTGTTGTCTTACCAGTTATGACACTGAAGGAGTTAATAGGTAAAGTTTTAAGACATTAAAAGATTCTGAATTGTATTTATAAATCAGTTCTGTTACCGGTGTACAAAGACAAATTTCCTATGGCATTGTTTCTGGAAAGGAAATGTTTAAATGACACAGTAGTGGTCTTTACAGAGGCAAAGAAAAATCCCCGTGTTCATTAATAACACAAATCATTGCACTGCACACAGATTTTGTCCAAAGAAAGGCAAGACCACAGCTGTTTTGAAATCTATATTTAAAAATAGTTCTGGTTCTATTAGTCATTGTCCCATTCCAGAAATAAAAGGAGTTTATGTTTAACTCTTTGCCTACTCGATTGATTTGTTTGAATAGCTTAAAAAGAAGGGGAGGAAATTTTTTTGTCAGTAAGACCACTGAAGAAATTCTGTCTTGAGAAATAGTCCAATATTGAAGTGATGTAGTAAGTAATGAATAACATGTTTACGAAACAAGTTTTATGTTTAGAGCATTTACTTTTTGTGGAAAACTGCTCCAACCCTGTGTGTTACTCAATATGATCTTTGAGCATTTTTAGGTTGTAGCTTGTCTACAGTTCACTCTTCCATGTAATTCTTAATTACTTTGCTGATATCTACTTAAAAAAAACCCTTGAATACCAAAATACACAAAGTTAACACAGTTGTAACTGTAAGAACTGCTGTAATTTGATACATTTTCATAGTTTATAGTAACTGAGAAAAAAGATTTTGTCAGTTAAATCTCACAAGTCTTCAGTAGTTAAATAGTTCTCTGTAGCTTTTTTTTATTCTGTAGCTGTTTTTGCTTTGCAGCTAAGACATAGTAAATACAGAATTATTTAAGCTGCAAAGTAGACTTGCAAACGTTCCATTAAAAAAATGGTACTTCTAACTCTACATTACCTAATGTTATTAATCTGCACATAGTGACTGGCAGCCTGTTGCTTAATTCTTTATTGCTATTTTATATAGAATAGATATTTTAACTGGACATACCTTGCAAGCTTGGTAGTTCTTCCAGAAGCACTGTGATAATCCACCTGAGATCTTTATGTCCAGTTATTTCATATTTAAAAGAAAAAAAAACCACAGAAGAGAGAGAAAAAGGAAGTTAGGCTGAGTTGTGTGAAATGGAAAGTAAATAGAAAGAGAAACACACTTTCAAACTTCTTGATCCTCCTGGCACCCTGGGTGATACAAGAGGAAAGTGCTGCTTCAGATTAGTCCATCTTAGTACTGAAGAATGATATTAAGATGACTTGTTACCACTCATATGTTTTTCATCACTGCCTGTATTACAGCCAAAACTTCTGGCTTAACTCTAGACGTCTAGTGGAAGACTTTGTAAAACCTGTAGTTTAATAATAGTTGACATCAGGACACTGGAAGTACAGTGAGGTCCATATCAGGTCATTCCTGTTTCGGAATCACACTTATTTATTATTTCATTAGCTTTTACTCTTTAAAAAGTGTGACTTGGGTAAAAGTAGGAAACCTTAGCTACTAGTAGAGTAAATGAATAGACTATAGTAATCAGCACATTGCCAAACCTTTCAAAAGTTACAAAATTCAGGTTTTATTGTGTAGTTACTTGTAAATTTACTTGTAAATTCTGCCTTTTGCATTCAGTAGACAACTGGCTAGCTGGGGAGGATGGTTCAAGAATGTAAAATGTAGATCAGATTTTATTAGTCAGTAAAGTTAATTGATTTCTCCTGCGTGGGGTAAATACAATGTATTTTTTTATTTAAAACAGATACTATTTACCATATTCCATGGCAAGGATAGAAGTTGTGAGCATAAAAGTTGTGATCCCTTTTAAAGTCTGTACTGACATGCACATCAGAATATTTAGAAACTGGATTATTCTTTGTTTACCTTTCTAGGCTGCCTGTTTATGTGTACTTCAAAAATGCATGACTGAGTTTACCTAAAGCAAGTTTTATAGTCAATGTAAGAGTTTATGTCTTTAAATTTACAATCCATTGTAGCTATCCAATTCCACACACCTCTGTGTCTTTAATTAGCTCCTTTCCCTAATTAAGAGTTTGGTCTTGCTGTGGGAAAAGAGCCTAGAATTTTTATTTGTTTTTTTAACATACATGTAATGTGGTGTCTGCCAAATGACAGTTTAAGTTACATTTTACCTATTTTGTCTATTGTTCCTTTCTTAAGGAAGTAAAAGATACTCTGCCGAAAGTTTAGACTGTTGTGGTATCATATCAAGCAAGATAAGGGTTGTGTTAACTGTTGCATTGTTTTTGCATATGTTCCAGTAGCATAGATAAACCATGATAAAGATTCTCTCCATCACTTTTCCCAGGGGATGAAATTACAGTTTCAAAAGCATTCACATACCCACATAAACATCAGAAGGATGATCTTAATTTTTTTTTAAATCTCAAATTGCACAGATCTGCACTCTCTTGCCTGCATTTAGAAACTGAAGCTTCTTAAGCAAATGCTCCCTTGTGTATTGAATAGCTTGGTTTGAATCTGTTTACTTGAGCAAATTAGTATTAAATTCCTATTTTAAAAAGACCTCCAATGCTTTCTTGGCTCTTTAATAGAAGAGAGTGGGAATTGAAGGTTATTATATGAACACACTGGTTTCTTTTTCACTTTTCATTTCAATAATATAAAGTGTTGAGTCAGCAATTTCAGTTCATCCTAGTTTCACAACAACGCTCCTTGTCCCTGATATTTAGCAATGTCTCAGTCAGTTTTCAGTAAGTCACTTTTTAAAATTATTCTCTTCTTGCTTGACTCTAGCAGTAGGAATACATTCCTATGTGTATAAAGTTGTCATAGCCATACTATATAATGAAGCGTACACAGAGACATGGTATTATCTGAAAAAAAAGGTAACCATCTTAATTTGTTTGCACAACATATAGTATCAACATGGAAGGAACAAATATTGCTCACATTTGCGTGCTGTTCTTGCAATACTAACCAGTTTCATTACATGGATTTAGTATTTTGATTGTGAATAAAATTGCGTTCTAAAATAATATTCTATGATAATACACCAGAAAGTCACTTTTTAAAGTTCTCTTGACTACCAGATTCGAACAGAATCCTGGAATCATTACGGTTGGAAAAGACCTTTAAGATCATCGAGTCCAACCCCTCACCTCACACTGCCAAACCCAACACTTAAACTAAACCATATCCCTCAGCACCTCATCTACACATCTTTTGAATATCTCCAGGGATGGGGACTCCATCACCTCCCTCGGCAGCCCCTTCCAATGCTTAGCAACCCTCTCAGTGAAAAAGTTCTTCCTAATCTTCAATCTAAACTTCCCTTGCCATAGCTGGAGCCCATTTCCTCATTTGTTACTGCAGAGAAGAGATCAACCCCCAGATCTCTACATCTCCCTTTCAGGTAGTTGTAGAGAGTGCTCACGTCTCCTTTCAACCTTCTCCAGGCTAAACATCCCCAGCTGCCTCAGCTGCTCCTCATCAGACTTGTTCTCCAGACCCTTCACCAGTTTCATTGCCCATCTCTGGACACGCTCCAGCACCTCAGGGTCCCTCTTGTAGTGAGGGGGCCAGAACTGGACACGGTATTTGAGGTGCAGCCTCACCAGCCCTGAGTACAGGGGCACAGTCACTTCTTTGGCCCTGCTGGTCACACTAGTGCTGATAAAACCCAGGATGCCTTCTTGGCCACGTGGGCACGCTGCTGGCTCATGTTCAGCTGCTGTCAATTAACACTCCCCGGCTCTTTCCCTTGGACAGGTTTCCAGCCCCTCTGCCCCAAGTCTGTAGCATTGCCTGGGGTTGTTGTGACCCAAGTGCAGGACCTGGCCCTTGGCCTTTTTGAACTTCATACAGTTGGCCTCAGCCCCTCGCTCCAGCCTGTCCAAGTCTCTCTGAAGAGCCTTCCTACCCTCAAGCAGGTTTACACACCCACCCAGCTTGGTGTCATCAGCAAATTTACTGAAGATACACTTGGTTGTCTCATCCAGATCATTGATGTTAAACAAAGATGTTAAACAGAAAAAGCCCCAGCACTGAGCCCTGGGGAACACTGCTGGTAACTGCCTGCTAACTGGGTTTAACTCCATTCCCCACCACTCTCTGGGCACAGCCATCCAGACAGTTTTCCACCCAAAGCAAAGTAGGTCCATCCAAGCCATGGGCAGGCAGTTTCTCCAGAAGAATGCCGTGGGAACCTCTATCAAAGGCCTTACTCAAGTCCATGAAGACCACATCCACAGACTTCAGACTGCATCCATAGCCTTTAAAAAGTAGACATTAGCTGTTGATAGCAATTCTAAAAACTACAATAATCAATCTAGTTTGAGCCTGTTCTTTCAGATATTTACAGCATATTTCCAATTTAAAAAAAAAAAATAACCAAACATAAGTACTATTAAGTACAATTCCTCTCCAGGAGCACTATTTCTAGTATTCTTGAATTTTTAGACCCAGAGTCATTATTTGAGCCAGCACAGTAGGGCAGCTGTGGAGTTCTGAATGAAAGTTGGAGTGTGCAAATAAATTAATGGATGCTGGATACTTCATCAGTATTCTTCTTTTTTGAGTAAGGCTATGATGTACCAATGTAGAATGTGTAGCAGCTGTAGAAGCTGCAGCCTTTTGAGGTAGCACCAAATGCTGCTTTCCTAGCTATGTTGTGAAGCAGTTTCTTTGAGGTGATACAGTTGAAGATACTATTAAAAGAAAAACTATGTTATTGCATCTGTTACTTCATTAACAGTGAGGTTTTGGTTTTAAACAGCCTGATAGAAAAATGCGTCTGTGACAAGATATCTATGATGTTGTAGTCGTAATGAAGATAGATGATCTCATATAGAAAGTAGTCTGAGAGTATTTTCCATTGCAAGCAGAAGTATGTATATTTTCCTACAAGATATTATGTACTATTAAATAACCAAAAGATTATGTGAGGTCAAACTGTTTGCTCAGACCTTTTCAGTGATTTTTATTTCCACTGACAACAGAATTGGTTGAAGGGATTTTTCTCCTTTGCTTTAAAAGACATATGTAATTTTCTGTCTAGTGGAGATGAATTTCGGAAGCAGAGGACAGGAATATATCCAGCATCTGGTGCTTCAGAATGCTGTCTTTCACTGTGGACAAATATGCAAACGAGGAAAAAAAATTGGATGTTATTTTATAACATTATCACATCAGTGGTGTAAAATACTAACGTGATTTCTTTATTGAAAAGTACTGTATTTGTATTACTTTATGCATCTGAGCAATATTCTGCCATATGTGGCCTGTGCTTACTTTGCAATTTCCTTTTAAAACCAGTCTTGTATAGGTTTGTTATTGCAAGGCAAACTAAGTACTTTTTCATTTTCTAGCACTGTTTATAAATGTGGTTTACATAAAATGATGAATCTAACATCAACTGCACAAATGTGTCTTGGAGACTGCCCATCACATTTTAATACCATG
This sequence comes from Colius striatus, assembly GCF_028858725.1. Taxonomy (NCBI): domain Eukaryota; kingdom Metazoa; phylum Chordata; class Aves; order Coliiformes; family Coliidae; genus Colius; species Colius striatus. The sequence continues at coordinate 115,748 of NC_084773.1, forward strand.
ACATATTCCTTTCATGCTCACAGTCAGCCCATGTGGAGTGCTGTCACATATTTTGGTTTTAGCTAAGTTTTGGCACTTCTCAAGTTGAACTACACCACTGAAGCCAGCTGAATATAGAAAAACCTATTCTTCAGTTTCTGTAGTTCATTGTGATTCTTCAGTATTTATGTGTAGATCTATCAAAGTAATTGTTGTGAGTTATTATCATGCATGAATAAACTTTTGCTAGTTAGTAGATGCATATTTTTTGCAAATTTTTGGTAACCGACTTAAAAACTGCAGCAAAATACTTTGTTTCATTTAGCAATCAAAGTTTTTAATCCCTGGCATTTATTAGCAATGTATCAATATAGAAAGACAATTCATAGCATGCAGTATTAAGAGATTATGTACGAAAAGAACCACAGAGTGAGGTGCACGTGTGTGCAGCAGTATGGTTGTCAGGCTTACATGTTTTATGCATGCAAGAAGAAAGTAATCAGGAATGAGTGGAGAAGAAACAGTAACCTAAAGAGACAGATCTTATTTTTCACCTTAGCAGATAATTGTGTTGCCTTAGGAGAATAAGTTAAATTTGTTCTGCCTTTGGCTACCAAGGTAGCCACAGATTTCTCTGTAGGGGAATGATATTTTCACCTTGATGCTCCTCTCTTTGGTCCTGTAAAAAGGTTTGTGCACTTAATTGGATGAGGAAACTGTTCTGCCTGAAAAATAACCTGTAAGGTGAATGAAGGTCTTGAAATGATTTTGGTTTTTGTACTTGTCTTGGTTTTGATGCTGCTTACAAGTTTGAATAATGTTACATGGCATTTTTATGGAATATGAGTATTTATTTGCCTTGAAGACAAAGCAGGACCATGACCCTGGGTTTCAGGCGAGCCTACTTTGGCCTCTTCAGAGATCTACTTGGATGGATCTCATGGGATATGATTCTAGATGGTAGAAGTGCCAGTGAGAGCTGGTCAGTCTTCAAGCACCACTTCCTCCAAGCCCAGGATCTGTGTGTCCCAATGCGCAAGAAAGGAGGGAAAGGAGGCAGGAGGCCTCCATGGATGAGGAAGGATCTGCTGGGATAACTCAGGCAGAAAGCAGACATCTATGAGAGGTGGAAACAGGGACTGGCTTCTTGGGAAGAGTATAGGAACATTGCCAGGGCATGCAGGGGTGCAACTAGGAAGGCCAGAACCCTTCTAGAATTAAATGTAGCCAGGGAATTTAAGGACAGCAATAAGGCATTTTTTAGGTACATCAGCAGCAGAAGGAAGACGAGGGGGAGGCTCCCCTGGTGTCTGAGGATGCAGAGAAGGCTGAAGTACTGGATGCCTTCTTTGCTTCTGTCCTTACGGCCAAGGCCGGCCCTCGGGAAGCCCAATCCAGCAAGGATAACAGGATGGCCTGGACAGCAGGGGACTTGCCCTGGGTGGAAGAGGAAGAGGTTAAAGACTTGTTGGCCAAGCTTAAGGCTCAGAAGTCAATGGGTCCTGATGGGATGCATCTGAGAGTGCTGAGGGAGCTGCTGATGTGATTGTTAAGCCTCTCCCCATCATTTTTGGACACTCATGGAGGACAGGCGAGGTGTCTGAGGACTGGAGACAGGCCAATGTCACTGCAGGCTGCAAAAAGGGCAGCAAGGACGAGCCAGGAAACTCCAGGCCGGTCAGCCTCACCTCCATCCCTGGAAAGGTGATGAAACAACTCATCCTGAATGTTATCACTGAACATACAAAAGAAAAGATGGTTGTCAGGGGAGTCAACATGGATTCATCAAGGGGAAATCCTGTTTAACCAACCTGATATCCTTCTATGAGTGCATAACCGGCTGGCTGGATGAGGGGAGAGCAGTGGATGTCATCTACCTTGACTTCAGCAAGGCTTAAGTTCCACTTAAACATAAGAAAAAACTATTTCACTGTGAGGGTGAGGGAGCAGTGGAATAGGCTGCCCAGAGGGGTTGTGGAGTCTCCTTCCTTGGAGGTCTTCAAGACCCACCTGGACATGTTCCTATGTGACCTGATCTAGGTGACCCTGCTTCTGCTGGGGGATTGGACTGGATGATCTATAAAGGTCCCTTCCAACCCCACCGTTCTGTGATTCTATGAAAGACACTGGAAACAGTAGACATTCTTTCATGGAAAATCAAACAGTAGTTAAAGTGAAAAGCTCTGCAACCAGTGCCAAACTACTGAATCACTCTGATAATAAGCTCTAAAGGAAAATTCTCTCTTTCGGAATACAAGCTGGACTGAGCACAGCATTTCCGCATAGAGTATCAGGCGTCTCCTCTGCCAAAGTTTAACAATTAAAAATAAAACCTGGTTATCTTCAAATGCTGGATTTGGGTTTTTTCTCTTTTTTTCTGGTTTTCCCTTTGTTTTAACAAACGTTAAGTTTTCCTAGACATGTACTTCTGCTCAATTCAGATAGTTGAGAATATAAAAATAATGTTTGAAGCTGTCATCAATTTCCATTGCGTTAGTTTTAAGATAAAAGAAACGTGGCCATCCAATCACTATTGAAAGTGTATTAGACTGCAAAGATAATTGTCCAACTTGTTATTACATTTTTTTCTTAACCTATGTATCAACAAAAGTAATTTATATTAGCTTAGAAATTCAGAGATACAAAAGAAGGTGACTTTGACTCAGTTTGTGATAGACTGTTAGAAATGAAAGCAGTAAATGTCACATAACATAGGAATTGACCACAGTTTGCATTTCTATGTGTGATAAAGAACACGGATCTCCAAAAATGTTTGCATGTGCTTTGAGCATATACTTATTTATAGATGGGGAAAATTAACAATATTTCTAGGAAGATTTCCAAACTAAATTTCTGTGCAAATTTTGAAACACAGTTTGTTACTTTGGAATAGTCAAAAGCTTTCACAGACATTACCAATTAGCAGCATATTATCTCAGTAAAGAAGTGATTTCCCTACCGTGTTCATTAACCTAACGTGTCATCTCAGGTGAGTGTTTTGTTCGTGGGAATTCTATAGGATGGTCTTATTTGTGTCTCATCAACACAATAGCAGTAACTTGGTCATGCAGGGTTGGGTCCAACACTAAATACATTGGGGGAGTTCTGAGAACATATTTTTTAAGTGTAGTTAACAATGGCTGTTAGGGTTATAATATTAATTCCTCATAGTTGTGCTATTATTAAATCATAAGTGATATGTATTCTGTGTTTGTTTTTTTCCAAGTTAGCACTTAAGACAATTAAATTTGATTTAATTACTTATATGTCATGAAATGTTTTGCTGATTTTTAACATTCACTCTTTTCTCATTTCACCTTTGGGGAAAATCACAAGTAAGCATAAGAAGACATGGAACAACTATAGAAATGACATGTAAAGACCAATATTTGATACACTATAACGGATCCAATAATTATACTGTTAAGTCTGTTTTTTCACCAGTGAAAATACATTGAGGTTCTGCATTTATTCATATGAGTTGTGCTAATGCATTAGAAAGTAAAACTTGTATATATAAAGTAACAAACACATTCTTGGCATTATTCTTTCTGTGGGTATGTGATACTCAAAGAGTTGATTCTGCTAGAGACTTTCACAAACATGGTTGCTTTGATTTGATCAGTGAAGGTTCTATGGCTGGTTGAATCTAGGCGTGAGCTCAGTCCCACATACAGCACTGTGGTGTGGTAGCTGTTACAGCAGATGTGACAAAAAATGAAAGAAATCAGAAGAGAAAACCTTATTAACAGATCTAAAAAAAACCCCAAACCCACATAGAAACTAGCAGAGAGGTTAGAATTGTCTGACAGATAATCTTATCTTAAAAGATATTTGTTTGGAAACACAGGAATGTATCACTTAAAATGTTTGGGTTTTATTATAGGTGGGAATTCACTAGCTGATAGAAGTTACTGTTACCACTGAATGGAGAAAACATGTGTCATAGCTGCACATTAAATTGCAGCATTGAAAATGAGATCTTTTTTCAAGAATGATTTCCAAAGCAGAGGCTATTATTTTTTTTCTTGGATGCTTATATTCCACAAAGGGTAATTTCCATATGGCTGGCCCCCAGCAGTACAAAGTAGCTTTGACTTTATCAAGTAAGCTTACTTATCTATGTACAAGGATTTTGTTAAACAAGCAAACTGCATCTTTGGTAATTTATCAGCATGTAATTCATACCATAAAAATTTCCACTTAAACTTAGGAAAAACTACTTTACAGTAAAGGTGAGGGAGCCCTGGCCCAGGCTGCCCAGGGAGAGTGTGGAGGCTCCTTCTCGGGAGGTTTCCAAACCTATCTGGACACGTTCCTGTGCCCCCTGATCTAGTTGGCCTTGCTTTAGCAGGATGTTGGAGTGGATGATCTCTAGAGGTCCCTTCAAACCCCTGCCATTCTGAGATTCTGTGACTATACTTTTGCTTCATGGTTATTATAATTTCTATATGTTTTACAATTAATGTAAAATGTGTGTGTGTCCTCACATAAAACCACAGATGTTCTTTGCTTAGAAGATTGGAAATAAATTTAACTGAAATGGAGAATTGATCAATGTTACTTTTATTTAAAGTTTAAAGTTCATTTAAAGAGGCCATCGAAATAGCCTTCAAAATAAATATAGATAATACAGATGTGTTTGAACCTATATGTGATAAAGAAAGAAAGAATTCTTTTTGCCTTTTACAATGCAAAGCTAGGTTAACACAAAAGAAATGATTGGGTGGCAGGTTCAAACCAAAAGGAGGTACTTGATGAAACATTTGTAATTCAGCTGTGAAAATGTGCAAGAAAATATAGTAGATTGTAATGTTTTATGTAGATGCAAAAAGTATTGGGACTAATGAAAAGAAGAAAAGTCTCACTTCCTGAGCTGTTTGTTATGAGAGCCAAACTCTTCTGGAAAATATGGAAAACAAGTTCTCACTGGAAGACTGGTAGTGAAGAAAGTTTACTGAAGAAGTGTAGAACCATCTTGCATTAGAAGAAAGCAAGCCAGATGTATATTTATGAAGAACAGTCATTTCAAAGGGAGTACAAACAGTGAAGGGCAGTCAATCTCTAACTGTGAAGGTTTGTAAGAAACAGAGTGCATGAGGCCAAAGGATAAAATGTAATGGCGTAGCCAGCTCTCAGGATTTGGGAGGAATTGCTGTGAAAAGAGTGAAGTCAATTTTAATCCTTTTTCCTAATTTTAGTCCTTTAAAAGAACCATTACATAATTCACTTAGAAGATTCTTGTCTTGATTGATAGTGTTGTTGAATATCTAACATTTCCACAGCTGTGTTCAGTATTACTCCTTTGAGAAAAATATCTGCCTTGTGGAAAAAATAAGTCAGCTTTTATATGTTTTCCCTAGGAATTGCTATCACATGAAAAGTTCCCACAGACAGACATAGATTTGTTTTAGTAATACTGTATATAAAACCTACAGTTTTCTGTATATATAATCATAATGCTACACTCTTAAAATGAAAGTTCTTTTCTCTGAGTTAACAGACCTACTTCAAGTACTTTGGAGAAAGCAATACATTATTAGCTGGTCTTAATAACTCAGTTCATCAAAACTGATATGTTAATATAAATAGCAGCCTAAATCAGAAGCTATGAATTACAAAAGTGTTTGCATTTCATAACTGTGTCGAGATCTGTATCCTGCATGAAAAATTCTACTGTAGTATAATAATTGTTTGCTCAGTGGCCATAGGAAATTCCAACAGAGTTTTAAAGAAAAAATTATAAAGTAAATGTTTTTTTAAGATGAACACATGAAATAATGCAACTGGTAATGCTTTAATTTGCTTTAATTCTTAAATCCTTTTTTTAAAACTCAATTTGATGAATGGAGTCAGGATGGCCCAAGCAGACTGAAAGAATGTTGTTTTGGGAAATTCACTCAGGTCTTGAGGATTTGTTCACTTATAGTGACCATAGGGGATGTTTGTGTGAACATGCATTATGTCTGGAAAACTCATAGGACTGAATTTGAAGTGTGAGACAAGAACATTACTGGCTTACAGCATTAATGAGAAAAGCAAATAGCTAAGCCTCTGTGACTCCCAAACACCAGGTAATTTTTTGAGACCAGCACAACAGCTATTGGACTTTATGATAAATAATCAGTGCTAAGACATTTCTCCTAACTGCCTTGCCATTAATACCAAGCATGGTTTTCAATGTTCTGATACTCCTATAGAAAATAAATTAGTGTTTCTAAAGGAACCTGCAATGTGGGAAACTTTACTTAGAATCATAGAATCGTTTCAGCTGGACTTCTAGTTTTAGTGACTGAAATAGAATGATTTGTGCAAACTGTGTAGGCTGATATAATAGTACTTAGCTCCTGGGCAATGACAAGAGGTGAAGTTGTCATCGGTTGTGGCGTCACCTCACTGTTCAAATGGGATTCCCCTTCATTTATATCTTGTAGTATCCTGGGAGACTGAATTTGGTGGTGGAATTTTTTAATAGGCAGGACTGCATAGAAGAGGTAGTCATGTTTTGCACCAAGGAACTTCATAGCAATGACCAGATTGTGTATTGGGGAACTTTATTAACTGTGTTCACAGGCTGATCAAGTCAGTAAATACTTAATGGAAAATGTGCAGAGTTTACGTTCAGCAGCAGTTAGGCAGGGCTATGTGTAAAGTACATAAGAGCATAAGACAGCTATGCCAGCTCAGATCAGAGCCCATCTAGTCCAGTCCTTTGTCTTTGACCATGACCAAAATTTCACAGAGAAAGGGTATTGCTGTTTACGGTGTTCCTTTGCTTTTACTTTTCCTGAAGCAAAATAAAGCTGTGTTTTTAATGTGACTGTTTCGATTAGCTTTGAGATTCACCCTGAGGTAGTTTGACTTTTTTATTCTATTCCTTTTGAAACCGATCAAACATCATCCAGTTTAGGTAAGGATGTTGATTGTGTGGAAGAAGGAGACACCGTAATGCTAGCAAATTTGTTGGTTTAGTTTTACTTAACTAACCAGAGTATTTCAGTATCATAAAATAGATGATAATTTCTCATGAATTGTTTTATGGTGTAACAAACTGTTTTATGCAGTACTCAACAATGTAGGTTCTTTCAGGGACACATGATGGTATACGAAGGTAATGTAATGATGTAGTAACTATTGCAGCCTTTTCATCTTGCATCACATATAATAGAAGATGTTTATGAGAAGTTCTGTTTCATGTTCTCTATGCACTCCTTAAACTGAAAAGGAAAAAAAGTGCTAAATCTTTATGGGTCTATCCTGATGGAATTTTAATGTGGAACAGAGTGTCTGCTAGTGAGGAACACTACATCTGTAATGAGACTTTGTAAGCTAGATATTGGGAACATTAAAGCAATGTATTTCCATTTAATTTCATCATAGCAGTTGTAACCAATTTGTTAAAATTATGCTTCCTGGCATCGGAGTGTTGCTGCTTGGTGCCTGAATTGGTATAAAACTTTTGAGTAACATGTTCATTTATTAAGAAAATAAACAACTAAATTAATTTTGATCGTATGATCACTTCTTAATGTTGAAAAGGAGATCTGTTTAATACATTTGAGAGTTCTGTAAGTCATGTCTTCACTGCTTTTAGATGGAAAAAGTTTTCCAACATTTTTCCACAATATTTTGGGACCTTGCAACTGTACAGCAGTTGTTGACACCATTAAATCAGAGTTCTTATTTCACATCAGCTGTTTTTTCCCCATTTAAAATAGTTTTCCATGTGCCAAGAGAAGTAAGATTAAAGCCTTTTCCCTTGAAATAGAGAGTTTGGGATTTAATGGTAACTATATAATAGGAGGGTACTGTTACTAAACAAGCAATGGCAGCAGGGATGTCTCTCTTTTGTTCATTAGAAAACAGGAATATGTTTCTGCTGAATAAGTCAAACCTATTATTATGAGCTAGTCTTTTTGGATGTTTATACCTCTTTTCCTTTCAAGAAGACAGTTATGCAGTGTTTTCTCCAAATGAATGCTGGTTACATGGTTGACTTCTGTTCCTGGTCCACTAAATCTTTAAATGCCTTCTGCATGCAAAACCAACTTTAAAAGTAAGGCTCTTTCAAAACATGCACTCTTTCCAAAATAGGCTTCACTTCTGTGTTTGCAATGGTCACAGTGTGATTCTGTCCCCCTTTAAACAGTGATTTGACCTGAATTTTGTTCTTCCAAGGCTTGATAGTTAACTTTAGCAAGGAATGATTGGATAAAAGTTACTAAACATGTTGATACTGCATATTCATAATTGCTTTTTGCATTTAAACAGAAGGAACAACCCTTTGGTTTTTGTTTCAGGCTGTAAATCCACAGAAGATTCCGGCAGGTCCCACTGGTTATGTTTTTAGGTGCCTCCACTTCCAAATTAGTTGAGGTTTTGAAGCTTACTTAAGGAAGCTTCAAACTTTCAGAGCACCAAATATCATATTGGTCTACCAACCATATGATCTGCAGAGTTGTTTTCTGAAAACTATGTGTCATATAGAGAGTCATCAGGATTATTGTTTAAACTTATTTTGGCATTGTTTTCTCGTATTCCTCGTGTTTTGCTCCGTACTCTGTATTCTCTGAAAATCGTATACATTAGAAAATAAACATGGTACTTGAATTAGAAAATGTTTTCATGTGAGAGTTTCAGAAACTTAAAACGTGTATCATCATTCAACAGAAATGATGAACTGTTTCTTTCGTTGCCATGACATAACCGTTTATAAAGTTGTGATTTGAGAGAGAGCTTAAAAATTCATTAGTTTTTTTTGGTAAAACAGTAACCAAACCATGGGTAGAGAAATTACAAAATCACACATACCAGTTCTGACTTTTTTTTATTATTATTATTAAACGTTAAAGGGGATTTTCAAATAAGTGCTGGAAGGATGCATGCTTCAAAATTGAAATTCAGAACTGGTTTCAACCACTTTCTATAGGGTTCTGTATAAGAGAAGTCATTGGATGAAATTTCTTTGTTGTCTTGAGCCACTAGAATGGTAGTGGTCACACCTGAGACTCCTTTCTGGGGCAGAGTTACGTAGCTTTGACACGAAGGATTGTCTAGTCCTTATTAAATAAAAATGGAAAATAGAGAAGGGTATATAGTGTGAGCTCTACATTTTGGGGGTCCAGAGGTTTCAACAGCCTCAACACATGGGAATTAACAGTAATAATGTTACTTTGGGAGGCATTTTATGATTATTCTTCTCAGTGGTTTGTTGGTTTTGTTGTTTGGAGATTTTTGTAGAGAGGCCTTTTATCTTAGAAATGTTGCTTCTAATCATTGCTTCAAGTTCAGAAAGCTACCTGAGCTTCTATGGTAACAACCTTATTTTTTTTTAACACCTTTACAGTTTTTATCTTGCCAGAACTGGATCTTCCTGTGCACAAAAGAACGGTTTAGTTAGATCCTCAAAGTGATGTCATCGTTTAACCCGTAGAAAGACCCTACTAATAAAATTGTCAGTGTTAATACCTTTTCTTTTGGTTTGGACACAGAACTCTGTTTGGTACTGAATCTTCAGCAATACCTGTTCCCTTGCATGGATGTTTGAGTTTAATCCTGAAAAAAAAATTACTTGGTCAAGTGGAGCTGTGCTGGTGCTCGATTTCCTCGTGTTTCTGTGTCTGTTCCTCAAGTCTGAATCTCATTATGACCAAATGGCCAACAGGAAAACATTCCTTAAATTATACCAGAATGGAGAATGTAGAGATGATCAAGTGGGTTTTGTTCAGGGCTAGAAGTACACAAGTATTTTGTGTTATGTTGTGTCTAAGGTTCTATCTCTTTTGGTATAGAGGAAAGTTAGAATGAGATTTTTTTCCCTTGCACCTTAAGTGTTCAGGTTATGTTTAGAATGCTACTTTGGCAATTACATATTGTATTCCTTACTCTAATTGCACAATATCATGGCATTGAGGGACATGGTTTGGTGGTGGCCTTGGCAGTGTTAGGTTTAGGGTTGGACTCGATCATCTTAAGGTCTTTTCCAACCTGCATGGCTCTGTGAACTTGAAAGATTTAGCAAGTCTTATCAAAATTCTTACGTATGATGCATGGGCTTACAATGCAAATCAGAACTGAAAAATGTAAAGACGGGGTAAAGCCCCGAAATTTCCCTTACACAACAAAGCACTGTGGTTCTGGAGTTACTATTCTGGATCTCTTACCAACTCTAAAGCATCTTACTCTCTAAAACAATCAAAGTTTACATTACATCCTTGTATTCAGATATATTTACCTTACTGGCTTTAGCTGGGTTACTAAAAAACATTTTTTCAGGTTTTTGCCCTATTCTAAACAGTTTCCTCACTGAAATGGCTACAAAAAAATCAGATTGAACATTTCTGTAGTCCTAGCAACTTGCAACTTGTTCTCTCATGAATTTATCTGTGAATACAAATTACAGCTACATCTGGATAACAGGAGAAATGAGAGTACTTCTGTGCATCCACCCAAATCTGATTGTCAAAATTGTTGCTTGATTGGCTTAACAGTTTTCTTCCTTGAACCATGTTCTCATCAGTTTACATTCAATGACTCTGTTGGCAGTCATTATTCCATCTATCTCTAGGAATAATGGGAAGGGTCTCCCAGTGTATCTCAATTGAGCTTCTTGACAGACTAAAAAGATCAAATGATGATCTTCAGTAAGACTTAGGAGATTTTCAAGTGACCAGTATGACCAAGGTTCAAACAAGTTATTTCAATTCCAGAAGAATATCTAATGGCTGTTACAGGGTTTGATCCTATTTTATAAGACTTCCAAGCCTGATAATACCTTAGCAGTATTATATTACCTTCTTAATCTAATTTCCTCTTTGAAGTATATTAATTTTCCATGTAGGCCTGCAAAAATTAATTATTTGCTCAAATATATTTTAGAAGACAAGCAGCAACTATAGGGAATTTCTGTTGAACTGTTCTTGTACGTTTTTATTCCACTGGTGGCCGAAGTTACTTAACTTGTTCCCATATTTTTCTTGACCAAGAATGGTCAGGTCACTTCGGTGTCTTGCTGGCAGAAGCTGCAAACTCATTTACTTTGTTTATAAAATCTTTGAGGTTCTTTTTCTTTTTAATAATAAAGCCCATTTCATTTCCAATGTTGTTGGTAATTTCAAAGAGTGAACCAATTTAACTGTTAACATTTGACACAGGGAAATGTTGTCCAAATCTAATTGCCCGTGTATTTCTTAAATGAGTAAGCATCCATGTGTTGCATACCCTTCGTCCCTTGACTTCTTTCTCCCTCTTGGTCTTCTGCCTCTGCTACTGTTGTGTTCTGGTTCCAAAATGTTTTTCTTCCAATCTCTCTGTTTGGAATTATGACATTGTATTTGAACTATAACTTGACTGTAGATCATGATCTGTTATTGAGTGCCTCTTGTAGAAGCAATGTAACACAGCATACTTTCAGGCAAGCTTTATATTCACTGTATTAAATGACCAAAGGAAGTATCTTAGACAAATAACTTGCATAAAATTCACTTTGCTGATACCTTGAAAGTGAAAAAGAGCACAGTGGAGGAAAAATTACTTTTCAAAAGTATGTTTTAAAAATATGTTTTGAGAACTGGCTGAATGACAGAGACCAGAGGATGGGGATCAATGGCAGAGAGTCGAGTTGGAGGCCTGGAGGAGTTCCACAGGGATGGGTTCTGGGGCCAGTCTTGTTCAACATCTTCATCAACCACCTGGATTAGGGGACAGAGGGACCCTCAGCAAGTTCCCTGCTGGCACCAAACTGGGAGCACTGGCTGATTCCCCAGAGGCTGTGCTGCCATTCAGCAGGATCTCGACCAGCTGGAGAGTTGGGCAGAGAGGAACCTCATGAGGTTCAACAAGGTTCAAGTGCAGAGTCCTGCATCTGGGAAGGAAAATAACTGCAGCAGTATGTGATGTTTTGCTTTAATTTTTATAGGAGTGTATATTGGTGTAATATTATATTGGTGTAATACAGCAGCTTGTTTACCTGGAAATTTCTCCTTGGGTCAATTTGTGTGTTCAAAGTGTGTAGTAAATTTTCTGAAAGCACTTTGCTGCAAAATAAGTCTGAAGTTATTTAGCAATTGACTAACAATTAAATAATTTAGGTTTTTAGTCTCACAAAACGGTAGTCTGGGAACCTAATGATGACAAAGTCAAAGGAATATTATCTGAGGTATCGACTGATGTGAAAAGGAAGGAAGGAATCAGATGTTGAAAGTGCACAACCAATGAAACAAAACCACTGAAAATAGAGCATTATGTATAAAAGTCAGCATGTTAATTTCACCATTCTTTACCAAACTGAGAGAATCACTGAAGTATGACTTCTGACTGTATTTTACCAGCTTGTATGTCCAAAGCAATCTTTCTACAGAAATTCACACATCTTAGTATTGTTTCTTACAAAGAATATGTTGTATTTGGACTCATTACAGATGAAGTCTCCTTGTGCCTTGCAGGTACTCATTTATTTGAGTAAGAGAAAACCTTGAGATAGAACATTGTGACTTTATTTTTATTATGATTGTACGGCTTAGCGAAGACAAAGCTCAGGTGTTGGTATATGCACTCTGTAATACAGGAGATGTGTGAACACTGTGCTTATACTGATTATGACATGTCTGTTAGCAACAGATTGATTGAGATGTGTGGGAAATACATAGTGAAACCTTTGATTCCACAGTGATGGCAATAGAGTTATGATGTGCAGTTGCTTACAGCATCTATATGACTGTAAGAGAGTCAAACCCCATATTAAGCCATTTCATGCTTTGTTCCGATCCATTTTTAAGAAAAAATGGTTAGGCAGCATACCTGTAGTACTCTTTTGGTTTTTTTATGCCTCACAAAATAGCCCAGGAGAAAGTGGAAATTCATTGCATGAGGAATAATGACTTGCCAATGTTCTCTGTTTCCTACCACTGCCTACTCTTATAAGAATGGACTGTAGAGTTCTTTAAAAATGCTTCTTTCTCCTTTCTGGGGAAACAGAGATCTATATGTAAACAATTACTATTCTGTACCTGAGCTGACATTCATATCAAATGTACTACCGAAACTGCTTTATCATCGTTGTTGCTGAAGTGAAGATTTATCACTATCTAGAAGCTTTCAAAATGAAGTAATAACTGAAGAGTTTATAGGTTTGATGAAGTCTAATTAGTCCCCTAAATGTGCATCATGATCCCAGCAAATTAGCTACTGTACAAATGAATGGGACCTACACTCTCTGACTTTAAACAAAAACAACCAAATATTTTTTACATTTGCTTTTGAGGTTGCTGGTTTTTTTAAGAAGGCATGCAGAAATTAATGGCTCATTCATCTAGCTCCCTGTATTCAAACACAGCATCTAATGAGTTTTCAGGGTTATGTCTCTAAAACAAGTAATTTAGCTTTTTTTCTGTGAAATTTCAGTTGGAAGAGAATTTATCACTGCACAATTCTTGATAGTATTATGCACATTTTTTTAAAATGATTCTTGCATTGCTAGAATGTAAAGGGCTTATATTTCTGTCACATTCTAGGCTGATGGTACCATTTAAAATGTTTTCAATTCAGTTCACCAAACAAGAGAGGACCAAGCTGAGTGTTTAGATACATTTTTGTTTTCTAAAATCTGATCTTGTGGAGGTGTATCTGGGGACACAGTTTAATTGAGTCTGTTTAAGCAGAATTTCATAGAATCATAGAATGGAAGGGGTTGGAAGGGACCTTTAGAGATGATCTAGTCCAACAGAGGCAGAGTAGAGAGAGAGGAGAATCTCCTCCTAGCCCACGCTAATGAAAATTTGATGCCAGCTTGTGCTTCTGTTTATAAATTTAATGTTTTTATAGTGAAATAATATTAAGAAATACACTGCTTCCTTATTTCAGTATGTAACATACTGTATCTTATTTATAGTAGTGAGAAGGGTTTCAATCAGAAATAAGCAAACCTGTTAGCAGCAGAGAATAAAGCAAGCTGTGTTCCTAGGAGATAGGGGCTGCAATGCAAAAGTTGGGCATTTATTAGTTCCTCTGTGGTTTAAGAACAACACTGCAGTAGGATCTTATGCATGAAAATGCATGTGGTGATAGCTGTCTTGTATTGATGTAGTTGTTTTCAAGATGAACATGTTCCAAGCGTGACTCTTCATTCTCCTCCTCTTCGCTGTTGTCATGGTTGTCATCGTCATTGCTGTGAGCCCTGCAGATGCGTTCTGGATGGACTGACCTGTGACATTGGGACAGGAGTTCTATTTTAATTATTCAAGATAACTCATAACTTCATACTTTATTTTAGAGATGCTGTGTATTTAAATACTCTAAAATGTTTACTGAATCAGTACACTCCATTTTCTCCATAATACATTGATTGATGACTGTTACAAGTAATTCTTTGGAAAATTCTTTCCTTGCATTGTTTACTCATATGATATATCATATACTTAATTTTCCTGAGGAAACTATTGTCATACATTGCTGAATGAAAACTTTCTGTGTAACACAGGTAAGATCCTCTGCCTGCCATTCCTTTGCTTTGTAACCAGTACAGAGGACAGAGAGGGAATACCTGACTGGCGATTGGAACTGTGGAAAGGCTGCTTTGGTGCTCAGCAGCAGTTGATGACTCCTAGTTATTTTGGGCTCTAGTCCAAGAGTAGGAAAAGCTGGTACTTTGCTGTTCTATCAAATTGTGTTCAGCATCACTGTGAGCATTTTCCAGAACTATGAGGACTGGTAAAATTTCTCTCTTCTCTCCTTATATGCAGAAATACTGCATCAGAAAACTCAGAATTTAGCTGCTCTTTCAGAATTTGCATTGGAAGGGGCTGCCCAGGGAGGTGCTGGAGTCACCGTCCCTGAAAGTGTTTAAGAGAAGGTTGGATGTTGCGGGAAGTGATCTGGTGGTTGATAGGGCTGGGACAAAGGCTGCACTCAATGAGCTTACAGGTCTCTTCCAGCTGAAATTATTCTATGATTCTACAAGTTCTCAAAGCATGTCTTGTGTCTTGTGACAATTATTTTAATGCCATTAATGTAACAAAGAGCTTGGAAATTACCTTATTTTATTATTGTTCAGTCTTAGAAAACGTAATTTTCTCATTTCATCGATTCCAAATGGTACAGACTTTAATTCATTGTGATCCAAAAACAACTCTCTCAGAGAGTGATATGCTCCAAAAAAGGATACCGGATCTATTCCATCATCAGTAAGTTTGTTAAAGGACAGGTAAAGGTACTCCAGGCCTGGTTTCATGTGGCCAAAGACATATCCTGGAATTCTTTCAATCTGATTTCCTATAAGTATCAGATGTAGTAAAGATTTTGGCAGATAGGAGGGAACGTGATATAACTTATTGTAAGAGAGATCGATTGATTCCAAGTTCCTGCATGAAAGGAGAAAAACAAATGGGATGAAAACATTAAAGCCTACAGCATTGTTAATGCTACCCTCTGTACAAAATAGTGCTTGATCATTATAAGAAAACAGAATTTCCAAGGGAAAATTGGTTTTGCTAATGGAACAGAATGCATTCTATGGAACGTGAATAATTACTCTGGGAGTAGAAAGAATTGAAGTCATTGTCAATCACGCCATGATTCTGTTGATGGGAAGAAAATACGGTGAGTACAGAGAAACCACTGAATGGGGGAAACCCAAGGGGCTAATTTGTGGTTGATAAACATTGCTGAATTGCAATAATGGGTTACACTGGAAAACACATAATGAGCTTGGGACCTTAGTGGTTATCCCAGTGATGTGGATTTTAAAATTTTGTTCTAAAGCCCATTTGAAATAGAATTGTTTTGTGAATGGCTCTTGTAGCATCACTCAGATATGCTTCACTTCATGAGAAGCTGTTAGTAACAGTGTGATTGTTTTCAGATTAAGCAGTTTCCAAATCCAGAAGTCAACTGATAGGGAACCAAGAAATCAAAGCAATCAAGCTGATAGGTATGATATGGCCAGATACATTACCTAGCTGAGTCAATAATTTACCAGAAGAATCGAAAGCAGTATCTTTTGCTTCTTTCATTCTTGTTCTTTGCTCTGCTTATATTCTACTCTTACACAATGCTGCTATATCATCTTCCCTTCATCTTACATGCTTTTGTAATTTTGAATCTAATGGAAAATCAGACTAGGATAGTATTTAATTATTTTTAATTACCTGTTAGATTATTACATATTACAACCAAATTATCATATAATTTTATGGAGTATTATTGATAATTAATACTCTTTTTTATTGGATGGTCAGAAAAGTATTTAGACTTGTATGTTAATATTGTACAGCTTTGAGGTGTAAGGTCTTTGTTTGAAAGCTAATTCTGAATACTTCCTAGATTACACAATTTAAGCAAAGGAAATTAAGACCAACTACCTAATGAAAACAAGCAAATCAAAAGAAAACTACAATTTAAAGTTAAAAGTAATGAAGTGCAAACATTTCTTTCATTATCAGACTTGCTAGTAACATAGAAAAATCATTTTATCTTAAATTATTTATACTTACTCTTGGTTTATCCAAGCCAAAGGTGCTATTCTGTGCTCTTCTAATTTGTTATGCTTTAGCACAATGACATTTATGTTTCTTGTATGGTTAAAGCAAATTTCTGACACTTCTTCAATTTGATTATTTTCAAGGTATAGCTCCTGTAAGTGCATTTGGAAAGAAAATTTGTGAAAGCGAAATATGCTGTTCTTTCACGTTGCAAATTCAAAATGCAGGTATTACCTGTCCTCCATTTTACCTGATATATCTGGTAATTTCTGAATCTGAATCAGAGTCAGTTTGTATTTGTAGCTTTACTTTCAGAAACAAAGTTTTTGAAACAATTGTTTTGTTTTCTCATTTGTGCAAACCGAGATTGCTTTGAAAGGTCGAGTAGAAAAAGGGTTGAATCTTTTGATCTTGCTTGAAGTTGTAAAGCACAGGAGTATATGTGAGAGTGATGAGATTGACAAGAAGTTGGTTGTTGGGGTTTTTTTTTTGTCTTGGAAAGCTGTTAGTGAGGAAAAAAATATTAAGAGTCTTGCTTTCTTGATATTTTTGCTGTGCTCTTGAAGACTTTGATATAAAATGTTAATGTTTTACAAAACTGTATATGGTGAGTCTGCAACATATCGAAGCTGCATGTTATACACAGAATGAAGTTCCTGGTAATGGCTTCTAAGGTAGAATAAATATGATGTGAAATAAAAATGGAGCAATGACTAAAATATGTTAGGACCTGAAAGATAATTTAGCGCCTTTAGAGAAAGGCTTTGGGAAAAGAGAGAAATAACTTGGTAGCCTGAAAATCATTGTGAAGTTATTAGGTGTTGGTTTAAAATTAAATATTCCCAAAGTGTAGCAAAACTTGCCAGGTGTTCACTGTTTCAAGGAAGGATGAAATAGAAAAAAAAGGAAAAATGTAAGATGTGAGTGAACAGATAGTGGAGAACACTAGGCTGGTAGCTGCAGAAGAAAACAACTACATAGAAAATATATTGTTGGTTTGGCTAGATTTGAGTAAATATTTGATAAATGTGAGGACACTGAAATGAGAAAGAGCAAACGGAAAGACTGAATCAAGAGAGTTGGTGGAGTTAATAGGTAGCAAGGATTGTCTTTGAAATGAAGACTGATACTTCTATCAGTCTATCAGAGAGTGAAACTTGACAGAGATTGAAAAGAAGGAAGAAAATACCTTCCATATTCCTAAAAAAAGAAAAACCACAACAAATTATATTTACATTCTGGGCAGAGGGATGAGATGGGAGACTATCAAAAGAAACATGTCTTGATTTGAAAAAAAAATAGGAAAGAGGAAACTCTTCAGGTAATAAAAATAACCCTTCTGTTCGAACACTACCACCCACCCTAAACGAGGTGAAATTCACCAAAGGTTTCACCAAAGGTTTGAAAAAACAAAGAAACTGAAACATGGAACAGCCAACAAAGGAAGAGGGTGGTTAGATACTGGCATCTTGCGCTCACTTTCACACTTAATCTTTTAGTCTTTCCCCATGAAACACTTTTTCTAGATCTGTCGTTATTCTTGTTTGTGAACTTTGCTGTGTGTTAACTCAAAGTTCACTTTGTTTTTGCACTAAGACTTCATATCTGGAGTGTTATGTGCATGATGTGTAACTGAACAGAGAGAAGTTGCAGGCTATATTATTTTGTGAGACACCAGTAGATAAATTCAGACTTAAAAGATGCTTTTGGGATGGAGTTGGTATGTAAGTAAATTTCTAGGAATAATTATTTAGGACTACAAGTTATTAATATATCTAGAAACAAATTTATTAAAAAGAGCCTGAAATATCTGGGAAAATGAAGCTTTCCTGGTTTGGATTTGGTTTGTTTGGGTTTTTTAGCTTATTGATTGTTTTGTTTTTACCTCAAGAGTAGCGGGAAGACCTTGTGGGATAATTCTAAATTTATTTCTTCCCAGTCGCAAATAAGAGAGACTCTTCAGAGGATAAAAGGCCAAAGGGCTGACATTCGCTTCACTAAGTTTATTTCCCTCTAATTCCAGGGTGACCAAGTTCTTTAAATCTGGGGAGAAAAAGTTGGAATTTCTGTTAATTAATGCCATCTCATATCTTGTTGAAACGCATGCTTCAAATTTAACTGTCTTACTGCTCAGATCAGTTCAAAGCAAAGAAGAATTATAGCGAAAGGATTTTCATTTATTATCTCATAATCATATCATTATATTGTTTATTAGTTATAGAACTCTGGAGATTGACTAGAGCTTTTTTATAGCTTTCTGTCCCACTTAGAATGGAAAAGGCAGCAACTGTAAAACTTGTGCATAGTGTTGCTGTTTGGGCCTTATTACTTCATGGTTATGTTTAGAACATATGTGCCTGCTGGCCCTTGTGCAGTTGCCTAGTGACCTCCATGGGTCTCCAGGTCACTTATGTGATAATGGGAATGTTAATCTTCCTGCTTTATTCCTTTCAGCCTCCTACTGTACTGTGCTGAGAACCCTTCGTGGGTTATTGTTCCTCCTCCTCAGCCACCCAAATGCAGGTCACAGAAGAAACCAGTGTTGATCAATACATGTAATCAGGAAAAAGTATTTTGTAATAATAAATTCCTCATTCAGAAATAATCCAAATAACTTGTTTTATCTCTCTGCTTGTCAGCACAGTTTTATCATTTCAAACTGAATGGCTTTTTTAGTCCTTAATCTACATTTCTTGGTCTTAGCTCAAGCCTCCATAGTGAACTGTATCATTAAACTGATCCACTCTCCTTGGGATCCTTTTGGCAGGAGAGTAAAAAGAACCCACAGTTGGCTTGGCTTAAAGTGATCATGATTTCACTATGTGCTGCTTTATTTTTCATGCATATCAAGTTCTATTCACTTTCACGAATATAGTTTTACACCACATAAAGATTACGGGGTCAGGAGAGCAGGTATGCTCAGCATACTGCAAGTGCAGCTCTACTTGCTAACCATAAATAGAAGCTTTTTGAAGAGAGCAGCAGTTGCATGAGAAGAGAAAATGTAATTTCAAACAACATTGTCATGCAAATCTCTCAGATCTTGTTGCCTAGCAATTATTTTTCTGGCTGTAGTAAACCAGGTGCATTTGGTTGTCCATTCTGCTTTTCAGATTTATTTTAATCGTTTCATATGACTGATATTAGTTTTCTAAATACCTTGTAAGCCATCTTCATCAATGGCATGAAGGTGGTTGTCATTTATTTTTATTTCTTCCAAAGCTGATGGCAGTTCAGAGGGAATACGTACCAGCATGTTTCCATCCAAGTACAAACGTTTTAGCTTTTTCAGGATCTTAATCATAGAGATGAAGAAGAGAGCTTAGATTAAATAAATAGGTGTGAAATCCATGGTTAAACATATAGCATACTCACATTTAACTTTTTTTTTTGGACATACACTTTTCAGCAGCAATGTCTAATTAACTGGCTTCTTTAAGCTAAATATTAACCATGGTGCTGTTTAATGTGTAACCAGAGCTTGACTGAGCACACCAGCTATCCAGTCATAACTGTTTGCATTATTGCTACTGTCTTTGAGTCATGTAGGTACCTCACTGCAGATTTTAGGAGTTCAAAGGACATAGGTATACACCTATGTATTTCTACTGTTGATTTGTGAGCAAATTTCTGCTTTTCTGCATGACAACAAATTTGTTAAGCGTGGTGACTGCAACTTTATTATTGACCTAGGATTTTTATTACTTCAGCCAGGTTAAAGAACTGGTGTGAAAAGTTAGCATAGCTTAACTTTGATAAATGCACATCAGAATCATGCAGTAGTGAGCATTTCTTTAAAAGATGGTGTTGTTTTAGCAGTGGATCCACTGGAGCCTGCTTTCCTCCAGTTTTGTCCTAACTGCCTGATGTGATATAAGCATCACTAAAACTAATTTCATGACTGAGACAATTTTTTTGTCTGTCATTCCATCCACTTTGATTTCACAGGAACTGGAGGGAGGCGGTATGCAGAGTCCAATGAGAAGACTTATTGCATATGGCAGGAAACAAAGTAAAAACCGTACCGTGATAATTCATTTTGTTCATCTACTGTTTATATCCATCTTACATGAAAAAGCAAAGCCTTCGTGCCTCACTTCCATGCTTGAATCACTTACTACCTGGATGTACTTGGGAAGTTACTATGGGACTATTCTGTCTTCAAGTGAGGAATATGTAGATGCACTGGAATGGTAACGACAGAAATTCCTCTTGCAAGAAGAGGACTGAACATTTACAAATTTGAGCCTAAGTATCCCAGGTGTGGAACTGAGACTGTTTAGTCTGGAGGAGACTGAGGGGGGAATCTCATTAATATTTACCAATATCTAAATGGTGGTTGTCAGGAGATTGGGATGTCACTTTTTTCTGTTGTGTCTTGCAACAGGACAAGGGGTGATGGAATGAAGCTGGAACACAAAAAGTTCCATTTAAACATGAGGAAAAACTATTTCACTGTGAGGTGAGGGAGCCCTGGCACAGGCTGCCCAGGGAGGGTGTGGAGGCTCCTTCCTTGGAAGTCTTCAGGACCTGCCTGGAGACGTTCCTATGTGACTTGATCTAGGTGGAGCTGCTTCTGCAGGGGGATTGGACTGGATGAGCTCTAAAGGTCCTTTCCAACCCCACCATTCTATGATTCTGTGATTCTATGATTAAATGATTCATGAATGTCATTCAGAAATCTTTAGATATTCTTGATTAGGTATTCTTGACAAGAAAGTTCTTGAAATAGCTGGGTTTGACTGTATTGTAATTATACAATGGTTACTTCTGCTAGGTGCAAACCGGTTTATATCCATCAACTGAGAAGCAGTTTCCTTTAAGCAACAATAGTCATACAATAGTAGAAAAGTTAATTAGAAAAGTTTCTTACTTTGAATGCTAGTGGACCTATACCAGGAGAGGTAATATTATTTTTACTCAGATCAATCCATTCCAAATTAGGTATCCCATTGAATGCTTCATCTGAGATAGTGGTGATACTATTTCCTAGGACAAAAATCAAGACAATAGTTTGAGTTACAAGTTAGATTATGCATCTGAGTTGTGTAATATTGTTCATGAAAAACATGGAAATAGTGGTATTGTGTACAATCATTGTATGTAGATAGATTTGTATTTAACACAAGTAAGCAAATCTAACACTTTCAATGTATTGGTTTAGGAGCTGAGCTGTAAAATTCATTCTAATACATTTCTATGATAAGAAATGACAAGGTATTAGCTTTACTCTTGACTGTATTTGAGAACAGGTAATATTACTTCATGAGAATGACCGTGCAAAGTAGACTCATTATTTACCTGTAAGGTCTAGACTTGTTAGATCTGGGTCTGAAATTGGTGGTATTTGTGTAAGTTTGGCATTAACACAGCTAATTGTGGTGTCTGAGGTGGAACATCCAGATGGCAAAGGAGGAGCTTCTATGGGTGGAACAGGAATTGGGAAATGAGATGGCATTCTGAAAGTACCATCATCTTCATCACTTCCATATTGTATTTCCTCTTCTGCAGCTTCCTTTCTCGTGATGGACGTCTTTCGTCTCTGAGAAGCTTTATGCTTCCGTCGATTTTTTTTCCCTTTTCTTTTCTTTTCATCCTTTTTATGACCCTCTTTCTCTTTAAATTCCACCACTTCTGTTCTGGGCAGTTCATCTTTCTCTCTTTGACTATGTGCAGGTGACAATACTTTGGTGTTGTCAAGGGTGTTGGATTCTGGAGAATCACCAGACAATTCACTCATGTCATCCGTTGAAATAATACTGGAATCCAAAGAGGAGGCTAACCAAGGCAATGAGAAAAAAAACTAAAGTTGTCTGATAAGAGCATATTAAACCAAAGTTTTAGTAAAGATTGTTCCCCTCGTATACTAAGAATATGGTACCTATAGAAGAATAGCATATCCCTGAGAATATGACCCGAAAGAATGAAAATATGGTCTTATATTGCTGCTTGACTGCAGAGACAGGCTTTGGGAAATGATTGAGCCCACAGTACAGAACGGTTTGTGGACAGGTACAATTCATTACAACTCCAGGTAAAGCAGGGAAAATTTGTATAGCTTTTGTTATCTTCTTTTTTTAATTAATAATATTAATTCAGTTTTGGTGTTGGTGCAGGTGCCTCAAGAGCAATAATAATGTGTCTGGGAGTAGGAGGAAGGCAATTTGAATAAAATTCACAAAGGTTAAGACATTCCCCTGTGAAAGGGACTGTCAGGTGTAAAGGTGGCTGCAGGTGAGGAGCTCAGTGGGAAAACATGGTAACTCCGTTATCAAAATGAGTGTTTTACTTGCATAACAGAACAATTAAAATAAAAGGAGATTAATTGTTTCAGTCAACATGACTTCTAGTTCCACAGTTAATTTCTATGATGTCTCAGTGCATATCCGTGGGTCACATATGCACAAACACACACACAAGGCTAAATAATGTTTTTACAGTCAGAGGAGGTTAAGTACAGTACTTTGCAGACTTAGAGTATTTGGTGTAGGGGAAGGAACTCACATTTCATCTTTATCTCCTCCACTCCTTTTGTTTTTAAATATACTTATTTTGTTTACATATTTATGAAGAATGAAGATTGTTGTCCCTCTTTGGTTGAATTTCTTCTCCTGTTTTACAGCAAATAGCTGCAAGTTTTTACATGCCTAACAAAGATTTACCAGTCTGTTAACCATAATGTGTTTATTATATATGTCTAATATGTAATGACTAGTAGTTATCAATTGATCCTTTGTAAATGAAAGTGGGATATAAAATGTAACCAGATGTTCTTTCTTTATACATTTACCAAAATTTTGTAAAGGTAGGAGAGAAGAAACGGAAGGGGGAAAATAAACCATACACAGTTATATTTACTATTGCATACTTAACATCTTCTTTGTTTTAAATGTTATATCAAACTCATCTAACAGCCAGTGTACTCTAAGCAAGTGACATCAACTTCAGTGGAAATATAAACACCTCTTATCATGTAATTCAAGGCTTGTTTTCTCTATAAAAAGGTTATATATACCTAGTAAGTCTGTGTTATCATTAAACATAGCATGTAGGTTTTGCACAAGGTAGTTTTAAAACAGTAGAAATGTTACAGTGTACTGTACCAGTATCAGAACAAACTGGGCAGCATTCTCCTTCAGGTATAATAGTTTTTTGACATTTCAAGGGGTGGCACATGGTTGTATCACATATCACTTCTCCTTTTGAACAGAGACAGGTAATGCAGGGTTTGGGAGACCAGACAGCTTTATCATACATAATCATCCCATTAGCTGTGCACTGTCCCTTCTTTCCTAAGAAAAGAAAGTAAAAAATTGGAGTTAAACGGCTTAATCTGAGATAAAACCAACAGAGTTTGTTTAAACCTTTGGAAAAAAAACAGTAATATTTTGTTCTCATTTTGAAAATATTCTATTTTATCCTTATTCCTTATTTTGCATAGCTGTATTTTCTTCAGTTTATTAGTGTTCTCCAGTCTCTATCTCATTCTCAGCCGTGAAGGCAATCAAGGGGTAGTCACACAATGAATGTCTACATAGCTGTTAGCCACTCACAGCTTCAATGTGAAAGCTGAGTGCAGGTTCTGTGCCCTCTACTTATCTGCCCTATTTCAGGCAGTCATCATAACAGTTCATGTCCTCCTCTCTCTAGCCAGCTGATGAGGACCCTTACTAGCTTTGTCTTCTGGAAAAATTACTCAAATTCAGTGATATTCCTAAAACCCTAAATGGGAAAATTATGTGGCGAGCTTCTGAGGGTCTTTTTCGTGGCAGCTCCTTTTTCCTCTCCATCCTTAGGAGTGGAAAGCAGAAATCACGGATCGGAATGGAAGCTGGGCAGCTGAGAACAAGCAAAAGCTTTCTCTGTTGAAATGGAGCTAAAATCAATCCTGCAGACTATTTTTTTCCCAGACCTCGTTCTGTTTCTCTCTTGTGCACTAGACATATTTTCTAATATCTTGCATATTAAAACAGAAAGTTTTGTAAAGGATCTGTAGAACTGGCAGGATAATAATATTCCCTTTATAGTAACTATTCATAGGCTTAAGGGAAGTAAAGTCCATTCTGTAATGACTGCTATAAGATGGCAAGAATCTCCTCTTTCCTTTATCTGAAAAAGCCTTTTTGCTAGCAAAGCAGCAATCCTGAAGAATTGATGCTAATAAATACTAGTCCTCCAAAGTTTCTGGATGTGAATCTACAAAACATTGAGGTTTCCTCAGGGTAAACAAATGAATTTTTCAGAAAGAAATGTAGGAAGATTTGTTTTGTAAGCTGTACTCTTGATACTCAATAGGCAAGTTGTTTGGAGAGTGTGAAGACTTGTGCAGGAAAGCATTTCAAGACTCTTTCCTTCCAGTGATGGAGTCTACCTCAACAAAAGTTTCCCTGAATTTTGTGAGAGTCTGTAGTCCCTAAACACCTTCCCTTTTCCTCTAATTAATGTAAAAATCCATTGCTGAAGTGTTTATTTCAAGCTGAAAACCCTTCTTCTAAGTTATTTTGTACACTTCTGTGTATAAATGAAAGATTGAATGGCCTCCTCCTTCAGAAGAAGATTGTCTGATACATTGGGAAAATCTTAACTGAATTTCCGTGCAAGAGACTCTCATTTGCCACAGACAAGCTGTCTTTGGAGCAATTGTTTGCGGTATTTTTCTCACTCCTCCCTGATCCATGCTTGGTTGTTGGGTTTTAAGGGAAGAGCATAGGCTCTAAATATCCTGACAAGACTACTGTAAAGATTTGGATTGAAATGTCTCTGGGATTAATCTTTAACTCCAAATCAGGCATTTGCAAAGTCCTTTAATGCAATCCTGCTCTCAGCTTCATAACAAAGGCATCCCTTTGCCTTCTATTGGACTATTGGAGGTGAACCTGTTTTCCAGAGTAAAAATTAATTATCAGAATCAGCCTATTTCAGTGCTCCTCTATATTCTTTATATTTTAAAAAAATGTTCTTTTGATTTAAGTTACTCTCAGGATGGAAGATAAATAAATTTTTTAACTGTTGCATCTTGTTTTTTCAAAGATGCAGGATACATACATATCATTTCAGCCCCATAACGCTGTGGTCTAATCAGCTCAAGCCATGTTAACTGAAGGAGGAGATGTGTTAGCCCAGACGAAATGTTATTTGGCTGTAAGTCCCTTCTCGTTCTACTCAGGTATCTGTAATCCAGCTGTTTGCTGGATCCTGGCTTCTGCTTTTTATGTGCTTGCCAGGAAGCCACAATATTCTTTTTAAATAATTTCCAAAGGAAACACAGAAAGAACACTACACTTTCTCATGTTAAACAATAAAATGTCAGCTGTTCCAGAGGAACATATCTGGCTTGAGACTGAAATTCTTTTGTGCTTCCTTAAATTCCTTATTTTGTTCTAACCACTAGACTGTAGCTGAAGCTGGTGCAGATCTTGTCTGAATAAGCAATCTGGGTTTACGAGGCCTCGGCCTCTGACACTTAACAAACTATCTTCTTTTCTGTGTACATGAGAGTAACTTAAAAAGACAGGACAAGTGTGCATGCTCAAAGACAAAGAAGTACTCTTCTGTTGCAGAACTGCTGTTCGGTACTTCGTTGGAATTGACATAATTCCTATAAGACAGAGTAAAGACTGTGTCGAGATGCTCCAGTGCACATCCTATTCTGCACTGCTTAGTGGGCAGACTGTAATGTATGTAGGACAAACAACTGCAAATTATCTTATGTTGCGGTGAGCTGTTTGATTTAATTTAAACGATTCACATGATTTTTGTTTGGAGGAAGGCGATATGTCACGTTACTGTTAAACCTCTATTTAACTGTTAATTTTCATCCCACACATTGCATCTGTAAACTAGGGGTTTTAGGCTACTAAGAGCGAAATAAGTAGCTAGGATTTGAATTGCATTTTCTTCTGTTCTGAGGCAGGGTTAATAATAGTGTGCTATTATTTAATAGGCTCTGTTTTTTCCAAATCTGACATTAACTTGAAAAAATTTTGAACTTTAAAAGCTAGACGAAAAAATACCTTGTGGTTGAAGTCTTTGGCAAATGAGCATAGGACTTTTAACCTTTGGAAATGTGGTGTAAATTCAGCATCAAGTTCCAAATAAAATGAGTTCAGTGGTTTTAGCTCAGCTTTTGGATGCAAGTCCAGATAGAAACAAACGGGGCGGGGAGCGAAGAACCACCACACATTATTTCAGCATGACTGATGGTGTCTGACAGAGAGACTGGAATATCTTACATGAAGTGTGTGCTATTTCTGTGGTATTTTCCTCTGTTTAATTTTAAAAGCATTTTTCAAATAAAGGTTAGACATTAGTAGTATGTATCATAAGAGTCATGTTGAAGTACACAATAGAAATACAGTAGTAGTTGAGAGTTTTGCTAATTTTCCCATTAAAACCCTTTACTTAAAATATTTGCTTTGAAATGGTTCAACCTTTCAGGTAGTAAGGACTCACAACAAATAGTAATTGTTAAGAAAATGTGACTAATATGTTTTGGCATTTAAGTTTTGACCTATTAACCTGGTGGTCATGTGTGTTATGTGAAACACTAAAAGACTTAAACTTTTTCTATTAAAAGTAGTTTATCATGTTACGTAGATCAGTGGTAATAAGGTAAGTGGTAATTACTTTTTTCATAAAATGGTCTATAGCTCAGTGTGTGATCTCCTAGCGCTGGAATGGAAGTATCCATGTCATTCTATTTAGTAGCTATGGAGTGGACACGACCCAGCACGGGTCTTCACAACGTCCTGGTGTCGCGTCTTCAACTTTGAACCTCCCTCTTTGGAAAGAAATTGTCTCAGTAATTTTCAACTGGTCAATAACTGGAGTTTCAAAATGGAAAAATACTGACAGTAGAATGGATGTCTGATTTTTAGACTCTTGTCAATCTTAATTTCCTGATTTGTAATTTAATTATGATTTCTCATTTGTAATGTTGAACATAAAATCACAAGCAGCCTTAGAGCAAGAGTTATCTCTACTGCACTAAGGAACGACACTCAGCAAGACTAGACTGACAGTTGATAGGAGGAGTCTAGTCTTGCTAGTCTCTGAAGAGACTGTGGATAGACCTTTTATGACTACCAAGGCATGTTTCTGTAAGGATCAATGAAATTATGCTTGATGTTTGTTTCTTAAGACATCAAATCCTCTTCCCTACATCTCCTTGAAAAAAACCATAAAATACACATCAGTGTGGCAATGTGAAAACTTCTGTGTCGCTGAAAAGGCAAGTTTTATATAAACCATACTACTGAACTTCTTTTAAATAAATCTGTGTTCTTGACATAGATGCAGCAGAAGAGTCAGCTTAGCTTAGTTTGTGTATCGTAAAGGTCTTACTTGTCATGTCAGTTTCATATTGCAACTCTTACCCTGTACTGTTAATTTATTTACAAAATAATCATTCCCGAGATATTGCATGTAGACATAGTTTGAATGCTGCTTTTCTAAAATACAACCAAAGAGAAAAAACTTAAATCCATTTTGAATAATGCTGCTGTTACTGGTGCTAGGGCCTCAGTGAAATGTTAATTGACTTAGGAAATGTACTGAGCAAGAAATGGCCTCAAACGTGTTTGAAGGTATGAAAATATCCCAACAAAATTTCTGTTGGATAAGATAAAATGACAATAGAGAAAAAATATCATAAAATATTAGTTACCTGGCAAAGCAGGAGTCTGTAAAGCTTAAGCGGAGAGAATTTTATAAGCTTCATATGCTAACCACAAAGTTGTTATAAAAGGCAACAGAAGTAGGTTAGCAAAAAGGTAATTGAGCATTATTTCAGTTACATATTGCAAGTAGAGCTCAAATGAAGCTTTCATGACTTTATGCCTCTCAATTGAACTCAAGAGAAGAATCGTCCCACTCTAAGTAGTAGAAGGGCTTTATTCTTACCTGGTAAGACACTGTAACTAGATTCCTGTCCACCCAAGCCTATGAAAGAGTCAAATACTCCCATAACACCATCATCAATATTAATAAGAGGAATGCTGGGTACTACAGCAACTGGAGCTGGAGGTTTCATCCTTGGCTGTCTTGGGGACCTGTGTCCTGCCAAGGGGCTCCTTCTCGGTCCTCTGTAGTGCATTCTCCTCCTTTGCCTCCTGGGAAGCACACCAGTTTCATTCTGAGAAAAATCAATGCACAGAGACACAAGCAGGAAATAATACACTAATGGTGTAGCTTGCATGTTTCTGTGTGTCTCAAAGTGTCCTGGAATGGGGAGAGGGGGAAAAAAAAAAGAAATTAGATATCGAGAGAACTTTTAGGATTACATCAGTCACACGGTTCACTTTTCATAGCAGGTGGTCCAAGATGTGATAGGTTAATATAACCAAGCTTCCTCTTGGAGAGAAATTGCCCTATGAGAGCTAAAGGAAGCAATTTTAGTTTGGTATTTCTCCACAGGCAATAATCAAATTCAAATAGGTGCTAGCTTTGGATTTAGGGGTGGCATTTAAAGTGGTAGTTTAGATTTACAGTGCCATCAGGTGTTTGCAGTTTAGTAATTGTTACTGCTTCCACCAAGGGAGTTCTCAAGAGCTATAAAGTGTTTCTTCACTTTTTTGATTACAGATATTTCTTACAGGTTGTTGTCACTTCTCAACGTGGGAATGGCAGAGTAACAGAAAAATGCCCAATTCATTTCTGATATGGTGCTCCAAATGCTTTTCATTTGTCATTTCCATGCAAGGTATTTGTCACCACAGATTAAAAGAGATATTACTTTGGCTTCCATTTCTAGCCATCCTCTTCTTCAACCGAGCCTTTTTGGTTCGACAGTAGAGGAGACCTTTTGGAAGTTTGGTCACAGCAATGCTGTTTGTGACATCACACATCTGTTTTTCTGGTGGAAGTTTAAATTAAGTGTAGATAGTCTAAAAAGGTTGATGGATTGCATTAGCTTTCTAAGAAATTAAAATTGACTATATATCTTGAGCCTTCATATGCTTCTGGCAGAAAAATTACGTTGACTGTTACCAATAGATGTCATTCCAAAACAGAACAGTCGAGGTTCAGGAGTATGAATGGAAATATATCCAGCAATGGCCATAGCAGCGTGGAAGTAAAACTATGCATGTTCAAAGTTCTTAATGATTTGTCGTAGCTCTGTTGGCATAATTCTTTCAAAAAGGAAATGCTCTTGTCTTGTGGACTATTTTTAACTGGGACAGTAGAGTCTGAGGACACTAGTGGTCTTGTGATGTTGAGAGTTAGTGAAGAACTTGAAACATAGAGCTCATAGTCTTTCTGTGCAAGACAAAGCTTAGAGTGTGTCCGTGGTTTTTCTCCAAGTAAGTCCTGAGGGGATTAAAAAAAATGCTTTTTCTTAATGTTCATCAGTCTGGCTTTATATGTAGTCTTTCATTTTGGAGTCAGTGTTACTATAGTTACTTATATTGTGTAAGTGTGAGAGTATCACTGCAGTAAATTGAACTGTGGTTTTGCCTGAAGCAGATTTTTTTTAAAAGTTTATGCATCCTGGTATCTTCTGGTTTATATAGTAGGTCAAGATTTTGGTACAAAATGGCCTAACTTTTATGTAAAGCATGTGACTATTTGCATGTTTTTCATGCTCTCCACAGCATAATTTTTATATGGTCATGTTTTTCAATGAGAAGTTGGTAGTAAATAAGCTTTAAACAGTGTGCTTTTGCTTCTTTCTAATATTGTTGTTTCTGGGTTTGACTATTTTAATTTTGAGTTATTATAGCAAATATATCTATTAATTTGCAGCATTTTGCTAAGCTAAGGTGTTTATTTCCACATGAAGGCACTTTGAGGTGCAAATGTCACACAAATCCATGTAACATCTCATGTAACGGCAGGGTTCGGAAATTAATTCAGACTTTTAGTTTATTGCTTCCTACCCCTTAGAAATCAGCCTTCTATTTACAGAAATTGCTGTTACTTATCATTGCAAGTGCAGAAGGTTGTACTCTGCATTGATGATGTCTGCACCTTTTACAGGAGGTGCTTGTTTCTTAGTACCTCAGCTTGCAGGAAAATGACCTCATGTCTTTGATAATGCCTGGCTATAAAATTACACACTAAACTTCTGTTCTGCAAGTTTGAATGGAACATACAAAGAGCCCTTAGAGAAAACTGAATATACAAAGACAAATGTGGAACATGTGAATTCATTCTGTTTAGTCAGTGACGTTGTAATTATGTCCACATTCTAACAGTTATAATTACACCACAGCTGTGTAGATACAATGCTGCTACATGATAGTTGTGCTGTTTTAACATTTAACCATATCTTCTGTGACCAGAGGCATGTAATGGCATGACTGAAATACTCTTCCATTATCTATGCATGTAATTTTAGAAATTAGGAATAATATAGGGTGAATTACATTACACCTACTCTACAAACAATGTCTCAGGTTTTTCCTGTTAACTTCAAAACAGAGAACAGCTCTATAGTAAATAACATTATTTGCAAGTGAAACTTATTTTCATAAAATACTTTATAACTATATTTTTAAAAAACAAAACAAAACCCAGAAAACACCTCCCCTTCAAATAATGTGTTTGTTAACTCATCCTGTTTATATGCTACATTTTTCCCGTCAGGTTAACCCTTCAGTACTGAAAGCTTAATACTGCTGCTTTCAAAAAATTATGCTCCTTGCATGCACAGCACTGACCTGAGGTTTTCTCCTTGGCTTATTTAATAAGTGCTGTCTCACATTTTAAGGCCCAAATTGTGAATATCGCACAACAAAAGAGCCTGAAATGCATTGAGCCTTTACTGCCCATCACTGAAATCTTCAGATTATCTATTGGGTTTAGTTTAGTGCCAGCCAACTCTTAATTTTGGGAAGATTCAACCGATTCAACTTGTATGACGTTTGTAATAAATTACTACAAGTCAAAACAAAACTATAGATTACTAAAATAATCCAGCCATATTATCTTTGTGTTGCTAGATACTCTGAACATGGCTGCATTGCTATACTTTTGTTCATTTTACCTGTAAATGTTTAAGCCATGCATAGCAGGTATAAGCATCTTTATTACTTTTGCTCATTACACAATGTGTTCAGTAGTTTGTAAATTGCAAAGATTATCTGCAGTAAGTTCAGTATCTACCATTTTGCTGCTATGTTAATGGAAATAGTTAATTTTTCAAGTAGTGACCTGTTAGAATTACTGGAGTTTCAGAATTTATTAAATGATCTAGTCTTAAGTTCAAACATGTTTCTAAGATGTCAAACTTACTTCTCATTATACACAGGGGTTAAAGTGACTTACTAAGATTTGTCACGCAGTCTTCTTTAAATTTATTGCATAGAAATGAGTTATATTTAGCAATACTAGCAAAAGTAATTGCACTTTCAGTTAGTTTAAGCTTGAAGTGCATGGCAAGCATTCATATCAATCAAAAAGCAGATCGACTGGTACTACATACTTCATCTAGAAAAGCATTTCTGTTCCTTATTGGTAAATACAGCTAATATTATTTCATACATATTTGCAAAGTTAACATGTAGTTTAAGCCATTCAACACCATGCTTTAAGCAGTAATTTAAAATTTAAAACATTTTACCTTGTAATCTAACCTAACAGCAGATTCTGCCTGGTGGCATTTAGTCTCCAGTTGCAAATGAAACAAAATCACAGTGATAACTTTAAAACAAACAGAGAAAGAGTGGAGATTGTTGAAACATGTTAGATGATTCCTTAGTTTAGTCTGAAATAGCTTCTTTCCCTGGGGACAAAGCACTGTTCTGGTCTCTGTGCAGAGAATCAGCTAATACTGTTACTCGGAGAAGTAAAAAACTCACTCAAGGAAAATGAAAAGCAGCACAATATGTTTGGTCCGTAGGCTGACAAGGCACAGCTGGAAATTCCCTTTCACTACTTATGGTTGCATAAGGAACAGGAAAATGGAATGTTTTTTCAAAAGACATTGAAAATGTCTATTTTATTTAGTTCTGGTTTATGTAATTTAGAAACTCAGTTTCTGGGTGGCATGATTTTGATGTGATTTATTATTTTACAGAGATAATACATTTTGGCAAGCATAACCTTAACATAAAAACATTTATTAAAATGAGAACTTTTTCCTTCAATTTATTTTTTCCTAATCCACTCCGCCTCAGAGCCTATAATTTATAAACAGCAAACCTTTTTGCTGAAGTTTTAGTATGGAAAATGTTTCTTTTGTCCATTTACAGCAATGATTTCAGCATTAAGTGGTGGCTTATGCACGGAAAATAAAATGGCTGAAGCATTTTCCCTTCTCTTTTTTTTTTTGTAAGGGTAATTACATCCTGAAACATGATCCTGAAGCACTGCTATGCAGAAGCTGCAGGGTAGTTAGTAATACAAATATGAGAACTGAGTGTAGGGGAAAGGGAGAGAATAATGGTACGTTACCACAAGTCCTTTTTATGCCAGCAGAGCCTTTGTCTTCATCCCGAGACAGAGCTTCTGCAGACTGTCATTGTTTGATGAGATGGCGAGTCTGCTAAGCTTCAGAAATGATGGATTTACCTGGTAGTCGGAGTTCTCTGCGTTCTTCTGCCATTAAAAACTTGTTCTTTGCCTGAATTCATACTCTGAGGAATGTTTAGACACATAGTCATAGAAGGTATAACCATTGCGTTAACCATAATTGTTAGCTGGTATGTGGTGGAAAGATACTGGAAGAACACATTGTCAGTGCTCACTGTGCTTTGCAGTGCAAAGGCAAAAGAAGAATTATTAAACTTTTGTAGTTTATCTGGAGCTGTTTCAAAGGAATGGGAATAGTGAATCCTTAACAAATGGAGCTAGCATCTGCAATGAGATAACACATATCAGCACCTTTCCTAAAAACATTGATTTGTGAAGGTTGAGTCGAAAAACAGGGCAACAGTTCTTCGAGCACAAGTGAGGAAACGAATCATAGAATCACAGAATGGTGGGGGTTGGAAGGGACCTTTAGAGGTCATCTAGTTCAACCCCCCTGCAGAAGCAGGTCCCACCTAGATCAGGTCACACAGGAACATGTCCATGCAGGTCCTAAAGACCTCCAAGGAAAGAGCCTCCACAACCAACCCCTCTGGGCAGCCTGTGCCAGGGCTCCCTCACTCTCACAGTGAAATAGTTTTTTCTTATGTTTAAGTGGAACTTTTTGTGTTCCAGCTTCATCCCATCACCCCATGTCCTGTTCCTAGCTACAATAAAAATAGATCATCTTCTCATGGTCAGGTAAAAGACTTCATGTATTTAAATTACGGTGTAGACAATAGAGACAAAAGTGACACTTTTGAAAAAACCCAGAGCCTCTGTCATGGATTCTTCATAAAATCTAGACTGATCTCTATTCCCTATAGCTTCTTATTTGTAGAGTGACGAGGCTTTTCCCCTTAGTTTTCTGAAATTATCCAGTGGAAATTATTAAAGGAAATCTTCAATGAAAAAGAGGAGTTAGAATTTAGGTTGGCATCATGATTGTTTATAGTGGTAACAACAGATTTTTATAACGTCTCAAACTGCAGCTATCAGAATACAACCAGTGGTGGAAATAAGCTTTTATGCAATTTGATACAGTTGAAACAAATTTTGGTTTCTATTTCTTCCTCAAAAGACCTTATTTTCAAGCCCCAATTTAAGCCTTACCTTTGTGAACGTAAAGGATCCCGTGAGTTAGGGCAGCACCACTCCTGGTGTGAAGTATTCTCTTAAATTTTAGATATCTTTAGTAACTATAATTGACTCAGTTGGGTTTCTGCTTGAGTTTTCCGTTCTGTTGCCACATTAAGTAAAAATGAAATAAGGAGTTAGAAACTTTTAAAAACTGCTCTAGGGAAGTGTATAAGAGCAAGTGTGCTCTTTAAGATAGCCATGTCATATAATATACCTGATCTCCACAGTGTGAAGCAACCTCGTTATGGCAATCTGAAGCAACAGTAGGATACTTTCTTCTGCTATCTCAACAGAACTTGTTAACCTGAGTGTGTAGCTTATTGTATTGTAAAATGGATTCTGTAAGTATCAGTGTTCCAAAGCACAAACCTTAGATAATGTATATATTCAACAGATTCACAGAGAGATTAAGTGTTGAAACCACATATGACATCAATAATTGCTCTGCTCTGCAGCTGTACTTGTGCAGTCATTTCCTCATACGGTAATAAAGATAACAAGAGATAAAGCCCGTCTACTTGTGATATCTGCTCCTGTACCATGAGGGAATGCAATCAATACTTCTCACCTAGTGAAAAATATTTTGTGACTTTACAGAATTACTTCCAAAGTGTGAGTAGCAAAGGGAATCTTTTTCACCACTGCTTTTTTTGTCCTCTTCTAACCCTGGCTTTCCACATTGCTTCTCCACAAGATCAAATTCTAATTTTTCTGTATTTCCCAAAGGCATCAAAAAGGAAAAGTATTAGTCAGTGAAAAATAGCACTGTTGTTATTATGTTTCTTTTTATTTATTTTGCTTTTTCCTGCAGGAGTGAATGATGGGACGAAAAACTTATGTTCACTACTGTGGCTCTGTTCTAAATCTCAGAGAGAGGGTAAAATTAAGGTGTAAGTTAATATCATCATATCTGCAATGTTAAAACTGATCTATTGATTTTCAATTTCTGTCCAAAAATACATGGAGCATGCTGAAACAGGAAGAGCAATACCTGTTTTTTTCATATCTTTAAAATGCATGAAGTGTAATACCTTTTAGCCATCAAGGAAAGCCCACAGGCTGGAAGAATGTAAGGAGGGCATCTTAAAAAAAAATCTTAGGTAAAACTAAGAAGGGCAGCATCTGAGACTGGTCATCTTCAGAGGGGAATTTTGAGAGATGATAGATGAGTATAGAAAGAAGACTTAAGGAGCTTTTTGTGATCACAGCTTAGAGACACCGTGAAACTTTAGTTCTACATCATACCTTTCGAAATGTAATCTTTTCTCTCCATAATGACCAAACAAAACACATGACTGGAACAGGAACAACTGAGCCAATGTAGTGATAGGTATAACCAAGCTTATCAGAGTAAAGTGCACATTTGTTTTAGACAGCTGCTGATAACTTACAGTACTGCTTAAATTACCTTCTTAACTTATCAGCACACTCATTTAGGAGGTCATTTAGGTCATCTAGTCTAACCTGCTGCTCAAAGCAGGGTGAAGACTGAATTCAGAACAGGTTTTTGTTCAGCTGGTTTTGAAAGGCATCAAGGACAGAATTTACACTTCTGCTGGCTGCCAGTTCCAACGCCTGACTGCTACTGTGAAAGCTGCTCGTGCTTCTGAGCAAGCAGCTCCATAAAGAGCTGTGCTTTGTGTTCTCTTGGATACTGTAAAGCTACTCTTAGAATCTCCCTAAGCCATCTTTTCTGCAGGCAGAACCAGTCTCTTACCTCTATTATTAGTCAGCAAACCCGGAGGAGTTTCAAAGTGGTTTAGAAGGGTATATAGCATGCTTGGTTGTAGAATCTGATTGAGGATGACAGGCTTTAAGAAAACAAATGCTACTTCCAATGGATGTATGGGGGGTTTTTTATTCTCTTATTGCATGTATTCTAAACAAGATTAGAGAAAAGGCAATGTGTTTTCAGATTGACTTTGTTGACTCTTGGCTCTGAGATCTCTAAGTAGAACTCTTTGTAGGACTGGCTTCTAGCTAGCAATGTTGCCCAGTGATGATGGTTTAAACAACATATTCAGCAGCCATGCACTGCAAGTTTTGGAGATCTGTGTTTTTTCTTGCTATGTTTTGGAGTAAATCAAAATGTTGACTAAAAAGAAATTGTCTGAGTCGACAACATCAGAGTCTATTTATTTTTGAAGCAACTCATGACAGACGTTCTGTAATTTGTAGAAAAAAAGGCCAAAATGACAGCCCTGTGGTGTACATTCTAT
Organism: Colius striatus; assembly: GCF_028858725.1. NCBI lineage: Eukaryota > Metazoa > Chordata > Aves > Coliiformes > Coliidae > Colius > Colius striatus. The sequence continues at coordinate 152,070 of NC_084773.1, forward strand.
AGCTTGAAATGTTCCAAAGTCATCCTTATTTTTAATAGCTTTCTCTCACATTATCATTAATATATCTTTGCTTATGCCTTCTCTTTTACCAGGTTATTTAGAGAAGGGCTATTTTGAAGTTGGATCCATTTATTCACAAAACACTGATGAAAATATTATTTCTGAGAGTCAAAAACCACATCCACATTCAGGAATTCAAAGCTACTTCTGTTTTGTTCAGGAATTTGAAAGAAAGGAGTACTGAAAATTACAGCAGCATCTTTTTTTAACCTTTCAATGAAATGAAAGAACCTAATGAATTTTTTTGATTGCTTTACTGTTAGTTGTCATTATGACTCTTTGCAGTTGACATCTGGTTTTGGTCAGCAACAAAGATGGAACCCTAAATTTTGAAATTACTGATATGTTTGGGGGTTTTAAATATAAACACACAAGTTTATAGTTGGAAAAAAATAGGAATGGGGGAAAAAATATGTAACTGTTAAAGTCAGCACAAAACATGAGATGGGGAATTTGGGATTGGCAGTAGACTGCATTTCTAAAACCTATAGCAGTAACTGCATTCCTTTTGGTAATCAGTGGTCACCAGTGTCCTTAAGGAAGAAAAACACAGCAAAAAGAAGAGATGTTGCTGGAAAACCTTAGGAAAGATTAAAACCAGATTTTCCTCACTTATTCATAAATACCAATAATACATTGCAAAAAGCACTGAGTACTTCTTTAGGTGGGAATAAAACTTAATTTATCAAATGAGATGTAAGTAGCTAGGATCTGTTTTCATTAAAAAGCTTATTTCTCAGCTGTAGCAGCCTCCCAATTCCAGTTCTTCACTGAAGTGAAGAAAGTATATCAAATACTATTATTCATTAGTACTAACTTTCTCAAGACACTAGTTATTGCCACAACTCAATACCTCATGGTTATATCTTCCTTCAACCCCAAAGCATCATTTTTAGTTTGAGAGATGTTTTTCTCACTTTATATCGAAAATTCCAGCGAACAGACAGATGGAATTAATTTGTGAATCCTTCCTTCAGCAGCTACCTGAAATCTAAGACCAATGTGTTTCATGTACTGCCTCTAAGTGTGTGTATCAGTGAAGAAATTTAGTACAATTTGTATTATTTCATTGTCTAGAGCCCTTTCTCAGAGGTGTTCCAAAGCAAGTTGTCAACCTAGCATGAATAAATGACTTTGAAAGCCTGGCCATTGTAAGTAAACATTCAAGATTTTCACCGTCCATCTGTTTTTTCCTTTTAAATAGTATCACTTCTTGTTTCAGATTCAAATGATGTCACTTCCCTGTATACTAGGTAGTTATATTTCAGCTGTTTTCCAAAATCTCAGCATCTGAGCACATCTTCTGTGTGTCCCAAAGAACAAAATGAGCTTGACTGGGGGTTCAGTTTCCTCACGTGCCATATTGAATATAGTTATCAATATCATTTGAGAGTTTCTAACTTTTGTCTAAAATAATATTTTGCAACATAAATACAAAAGATAGACCTTTTGGGGTTTTTTTTTTTTTGTCCTTGCCATAGTTTCCATTATAGTATTTCTAATTTCTGCTGTAGTCAAACTTTGTATAAACTGAATAGGCTTTATACAGGTGTTTTTGCATTCCTGTATGACTATGGTCCTGGACCTTCATTTCAGCAGGTTCCCGGTTTAACAGTGGGAATATACATCCATATCACAGACATAGCTCTAATTAATTTTCTAACAATGTCAGCTGTTCTGTTCTGTTGAAACACTATCATGTTCCTAGTATCACTCTGATAAGTTTAAAGTTCTCCCTTCCATTGTTCCTGTGCAGAAACACCCCCTGAGAGATTTTCTCTGTTTAAGTATTTCGGAAAGATCATTTTCTCCCGTAAACTATGAAGAATTCAGAATGGTTCTAAAAAAGAGTTAGAAGGTCATAGCAACCTTAACAATTGCTAAGTTTGTAGCAGACAGAGATAAGCCTCCTAGAGGCTTTCATTCGTGTCCTGATGTTGCGTCTTAGAATGGTTCCATTTTCTTGAACAAGCATGCACCAAAGGGACTGTGTTTCTCTCCAACTGTTTAAAGATTGGACTAAAATGAACATATGGAAAAAGTCTGTGTTTAAAATATAGAAAATTAGTATGACTTTATCAGAGTGTAAATACTGAAAATAGATTATTCATTAAAAATAAGAATATATAATTATTTTAGTGGTCTCTCCCTATTTGTTTGGCCTTTTCAAAGCAGCAGTTTGCTTTAGTTGGTTGTGCTTGATTGCACTTTCCATTTGTAGGTAAAATGACAATGAAAGTGTCCATATAGAACACTGTATACTTGTGAAAAAATATACAATACTGTACACTTGTGAAAAAACAGTGAATGCCATTTTAATAAAATTATGTATACCATGGCCAGCTTCATCTGTACCAGAAAATCAATAAGAACATTAATATTAAAATAATATTAAAAGATGTTGGTTTAACATTTCATCTAGGAGACATTCTTGGGTTCCCATGACTTGCTGCTCATATCACATTTGTTGCCTGAGGTGTTTTCACATTTGTTGATTTTAATATTTAGTAGAATTAGTAACAGGATGCCTCTCTGCTGAGAGACTGTCTCAGGAAGGAGATGTAAACTGAGGACACAAATATTATGAAGTTTTTTAGTCAAAAAGGATTTGTTAACAGCTGGTACAAGAAGACACTTTGAGGAAAATAACAAAGTTTGCTTGTGGTTTCCTTTAAAAACTAAAAAGTAGTTATCTCTGCCTGTTGATTCATGTTTTCTCCATTACAAACAGTAGCATCAAATGTTTTGTTTGGGTGAATTTGTGGACAATGGCAAAAATTATTTGTATGGCAATTTGGCAGTGCACTACCAGTGAGAATTTTAGGGGGAAATATGGGATATATGTGTGTGTGTGTGTGTGGCTAAACACCTGATTTTTAAATATAATTTTTAATATGATGTTGATATTTTAATGATTATCACATTTATAGAGACCTATCGTTGCACGTGACACAAAATTCAGGACTGAGTAAGCACTGAAAACACCTCGTTGATTATTCATGTTTGGTTTAGAATCTGACTAGAATTTGTGGCCAAACTTGTGCGAAATGTGAGTTGCCCATTTTCTGAAAGTCCAGCGCAGTTCCCTTCGTGCCATGTTGACAAGTGAAATACAAAACAAAACAAACAAATAATTATCAATCCCAACAGGATATAGAATTCTAGACCACTGTGTGTGTGTCACAAATAAACGAGTCTTGTTGAAGGAGAACACTATTGTTTGGGATTTTTTCCGGAGCTCAGAGAGGCTTTTCAAGTTTGCCTTTTCATTGTAATTTCTATCTATTCTTTGCAGTAAATCCTTTGCTTTCCCTTTCCTTTGGTAACTGGAGGACTCATCAAGTGACTGAAGAACAAGTAGAGTTAATTATGAAACATGAAGTTTTCTTTCATAATACAGGATTAATGAGGAGAAGCTTGAGGCTGAGGAGAGGCCTGGTGAGACAGTGTGAGGGGATTCACTCTTCATTGATAATTACTGTTTTCTCAACTCTTGTCTGCCGAGTCTTCAAACCTGGTTTAGGCCTTGCACTGACCTGTGTCTGCTTGCACACCATGGGACTTTTGGTTTCAAAACCAACAGTTATTTCTTTTGGAAAGTGGCAGCCTGGTTAAAACAGTCCACTTCAGGACTGAAATGCTGTTTAATTGCAGTAGCAGGATCATCAAAAGTTTTATGCTAGTGTTGTTTCCAAAAACTCTGTGTGTTTGGATGGTGGCACAGACAAGCCTAGCTTTGGTAGCGGTACCAGTCACTGCTCTTACACACAGCTCCTTTCTTCCTAAAGGTACTTTATCTTTTGCTGCTCTTGCTAAGAGAGCAGTTCCATATGAATCCTGAACAGCTTCTTTGACCTTAGAACATTTGCCTTTAGCCAGTTTCAATGCTCAAGTGCTTTGAGAAACACTTTGCTATTCTTTCATCCTGTTTGCTCACTGTCCTGCAGCTGCTTGAGTGAAACAGCCACGTGAGGAGAGGAAAACAGTGTGGTGCATTCCTGTCTTAGTGCTGGGGTGTGCTGGCTCCCAGTTGTTATGCTGCTACTGGCTTTGTGGCTGTGCTGTTAGTCATATTGAGGGAAATAATGCTGCTTTTTCATACATTGTGCCTTCTGGTTTGACCCATAGCATAGCCACACAAGCAGTTCTGCTGGCAGAGATGAGGGAGCTGTAGCTAGCAGGTGGAGAGAAAATGGAGGAAGGCAGAGGAGGTGGGAATAGCTTAAACTGCCCCTGGATACTTGTTTTATAAAACCATGTTTTAAACCAGTGCATCTCCATACGGAAATACCATGAAACATACGTGTCTGTTCTGACAGAAACAGACTAAAACAAGCTACTTCTAACTAAGAAATACCATTCACTAGTGCTGAATAACAAAATGAGAGGAGATGGAAAGGGCCTTTAGAGATAATCTAGTCCAACCCTCCTGCTAAAGTGGGTTAACCTCAATCCAGTTGCACAGGACCCCATTGTCCTGTCACTGAGCACTACAGAAAAAAGACTGGCCCCATCCTCTTCAACCAGCAATCCCAGAACTCTCTCTGCAGAGCTGCTCTCCTGTGTGTGTGTAATTTTAACTATTTTCCTCAGCTTCTCCAGTCTTTTGAAAACCATGGAAACATATTCCACACATAGCAGACCAATTCAAACTGATGTTATCTCACCTTGTAATTATAATGCTGTAATTTTCATATGACACAGTTGCCATGAATATGAGAGCAAGAGATATTTTGCAAATCATTTGTCACAAAGAGTAATGTTTGCCTGATTGTGAAATACCACAAAGGTACATTATCTACTGTATTTACTGGGATGGAGTAAGATTTTACTCCATCACCTACAGCTTTAGATTATAAGTAATACTGTTTATATTAATACAGTTACAGTAGATTAAAACTAATGGATGTGGAAGGAAACAGTTCATAGATATTCTGTGTGTGATGAGTTCTTTATTTCAGCTGAAAGAGTGGAGTGTCAAAATATGTACCATCATTTTAAGAGAATAGTTCAGGGTAATTGCACGTGGTTTATTTTTTTCTCAGTGAAATTAATGATCTTTCCAGTACTCTTTTGTTTATGTGTGCTTTAGCCTGGAAAATTTATTTTCAGATTGGTTTTAGGTTTTGGCAGCCTGGGTTTTTTAATAAAAAATAAGATAAAGGTGTAGAGAGTGTGTGGCAGTCTCATCTTTCAGCAGTACTTTGGGGTATTTGAATTGAAGAAAAAAATATTAAGCTTCACTTAAATGATATCAAATGGAGTTTACAGCATCATGACTATGTATAATTTTCAGAGATGTCATTGCAGGGTGTGTTGCCATGTCCAGATTAGCTTTAACTGGCTACCTGAAGAACTGACAGCACAGACCATTTCAACCTGCCTGAGCTACTCAAGTAGGCAGGCCACCAAAAAAATGACATACAGTCATGGTATCACTGTTAGTGGTACTTGAGTTAGCTGTCCAAAGTCTAATTCATATGTATCTGTTGATCAGACCTAACACTGTGTAGGCAAATATTTCTCTTAAAAAGGCAAGCCAGTGACTGAGGCTTTACAAGTGAATTTGTAAGATTAAATTCACTAAAGCTAACTCAAAAAAAACCCATGTCATAAAATAAGCCAGCAACTTGCAGTGGAGTATAAGTTATTTTTAATTAACAAGTATTAAGCTTTTATTAGAGTGATCTGTATTTCAGCACAAGAGTCGTCAGCTTAGCAACTCTTCAAATAGAGTCATAATTTAGAATGGTAAGGTTGTATTTTTAGTTGGTAGTTGTTGGGAGTAAAGGCTGTTTGATTTTGGTTGTCTTTTTTTTCAGTTAAGCTATAAAGTGCAAGTTCTTCAGTCACTGTGTTCTACAAACTACTGTTAACATAAGATTACTCTTTAATATTTATTAACGAAACCATCTAAAATATTGAAGTGTTTTGTTTTATTCAGAGTTCTATCAGGGGAAGACTCAGTAGAGCTACCTCTGCCTAGTGGTTAAAGCAGCAGCTTTTAGGCAAGGCAAAACCTGATTTTCTCATGAAATTGAATTAAGCAAGTAAAATGGTTTTTTCAGTCTGTCTTCTGGGCTGTAAAATTAAATCATTGTCATTAACATCTGTACTTCGTTCTTACAGGGTGACAAACAATTCATTAATGAAGTCACTATTCACCTCCATCAAAGAACTGATGCTTTTAACACTCATTTACTACATCCATCTACAGTAATGCTCCAGCATGTTCCCTATGGTAATGCACCATAAGCTTGTACCCAGCAGCACAGCTCAACAAAGTATTAGAAGGGTAGCATTTATTTTGTTTCTGCAAGCATGCATGAACTTGTATTTTCAATAAGCAAGATAGGCAAAAGGAAAGAAATTACAACTGTTGTCACCAGAGTATATTTATGTAACAAAATGCAGATGCAATTGCAGCCAGTACTGAATTTTTACCACCAGTGTAAACTAAGTTAGCATGATTAATAGGAGTGGTAAAAAATTTTAAAAGATGTGGTATTTCAGCTGTGTGAAACACTTATTGGAAAAGCCTTTTATGTCCCCTACAAGCTACACTGGCTATTAAAGCAGCTGGGAAGACAGAAGGACTATTTATATGTGATTTTTGTACTATATTTTTGAGCAAACATTGATCTCTAATTGTTTATGTTCTACTTTTTCTGTGTTTCATAGCCTGCCTTGTATTACACAATGTGCACAAGGCAGAATAAACTGATTTTGTCAGAAGCATTTGCTGATTTTGTTTCAGAGAGTTGGGTGATTTTATAAGGTATATTCCCAGTGAGTACTTGGTAGTTGAACGTTACATCTTTGTCATACAGAAATCAACAGGAAAGATCCTATGAGGTAATAAGGACTGCATTGTTGGAGAGACAGTAATTCTGAATTCATAGGGATATCCTCTCAGGATATGTTAGAAAGAAATGTGATTTTAGAGTTGGGAGAGCTGGATAGCCAGCATTTGAATTCTTTTTAAGAGGCATAAATAAGTGCACAGTCTATACAGTGCTGCTTCTACACTGGCGGGGCAGTTCACATAGATAGTGATTCTGAACTGATTCCAAAGCAGAGAGGGGGGAAAAAGGAAGAAAAGCTAAAGAATATGCTGGAGGCCTCAAATGTTAGTTTGTACTGTGTTTTGGAAGAGTCATCCAAAGGTCTTCCTACAGGGGAAAAACTGAATATTGAAGTAATCCAGAACCATTGTGTAAAGAACATTATACTGCTTGCCTTTCTTCTCAATTTTTTCCTACCTGGAGTCATATTATCTGTGTATATCTTGCACTGTGAGGCTCAGCCTGTGTTTGGAAATGTAGCCTGTCTTTGAGTGTTACACCATCATCTTTTGCTACAAGCTGGGGATAACTACACGTTTAAATTCTGTGAATGTGAATAATTTCCTTTTTCCTAAACTGTTTTTTCTCATCTGTCCATCACTGTCAAATTCTTGGTCTTGCTCTTTGCTCACTCATACTTGCTCCTTTTCTCCTGTTTTTTTTTTTTCTTTTTTTATCCTTTCTTTCCTCTTTGTTGTTGTTGCTTCTCTCTCTTTTTCTCTGTGTACAAACAATAAAATCGAGCATCGGATTTTTGGTGTTTCTCACGTGACTTTATGCTGTTGTCCTGTAAATACACCTCGAGTAATTAGAGATTCATGAGTTGCTGCTAGAATCAGAATGCTGGAAGTATCCGTACTGGTGCTTATATTTAAATGATAGCTTAAAGTCTTTTAAACTGCTGCTCTTACATCGTGTAGAAACATTACATTTTGCCTATCCAGTTAGTCTATGGCATTTATTAATAGAATTCATATGCTTATGCAATTAATACTTCAGCTGTGTAGGCCATCAGGTCAAAGCCTGAAGGATATTGCCTTTCCTTCAGCTGCTAGAAAAAAAGATGTGAACCCAGATGATGGCAGAATTGCTGAGCAGGCCCTTTGGAATCAGAGCAACGCATGGCCATAGGCTGCACATTACTGACTTGGTCCTTTTGCAGAGCACGATGAATTCCAACAGCCCTGAAGTCATCCCACACTTGGGTTGCTCTCCAGGAGCTCAGGCCAAACGGTGGCACCTCGCCATCGGTTTGTGTGGAAAACAGTCGGTAGCTGCAGGGAGTGTTTGTGGAGGGATTTGAGATGAGTGCAGACAGGGACTGGAGGGCTTGGAGGCTTATTGTGCTTCCTCAAATCCAGCAGTGTAAAAGCACACTCTGGCAAAGGGGTGATGCTCCAGCGTACACACTGCAAACGTGCGCTGTTCTACAGCTTTGTGTTGTTGAGATAGGACTAATCTTGTTAGTATACAGCTGCAAAAGCTTTAAACATACTCTAGGTTTATATGCATGAATGTTTGTGTTACTTTACTTCCTTAGAGCTTTAAAAAACACAAGAGAATTAAGCTGATGATTTGAAATACTGAAGAAGAAAAAAGAGGAAGTCAGGCTGTAATATTAGCTAATTTTCTTTCAGCTGGGCTTCTGCAAGAACCACATTTATTGCTACCAACAGGTGTTTGAAATGCTTCTGCAATGCCAGCCATTTAAATTAAAACCTGAAAAAAGCCCCAGGGTTGCATTGAAAAGGAATGAATTACACTGGCAGCCAGTATTACTATTACTTCTTTGTATTGTAGCAATACCTAGCAATAAAACAAATATTTATACGCACACATCATGGTACAGTCTTGGTGACTGCAACTTTGGCATTTAAAAACCAAATAAGGTGGAGCATAGGAATACGCTTTTGCCTGGCAGCTGCATGTGATTTCTCCTAGTGGATACACTAAAGAATTCTCATCACTACCCTAAATTCTTTTGTACTTGGCAGTATACAAAATATTTGAGTCAAAATCATCACTGTTCTGAGAGATTTAGCCTAAAGTGTACTACAAAGTTGCAGAGTGACTGGTGTTCCAATTTTTCTGTGTAATGGTAGTTTGGTGTTTTTTATTCCCTTGTGTTTTGTTATTTGGGATTTTGCTGCATTCTTGATGAAGTAATTTAGTAGATCAAAGTTTGAGGATAGTGACCATTTTTGTGAGCCTATTATTTATCAGTGGATTGACAACTTTACACCCTTACACGTACAACAATTACAAATTGTTAAATGCTTTTGTGTACTATAAATCTCTTCTTATAGTTGATTGTGTCTTCTCAAGAACATTTCCTATGTGTCTCTTGTTTATGCTGAGAATGTGTAAGGTAAACAGAAATGTCCTGCTTTTGACAGGCATAATTAAAGAATTATATTTGGGTAGTAAATGAAAAGGATTTAGTGCATTTGGAGCTTTCAAGGTCTTTTCAACTGGACTGGCTCCTTTTCTTGGTGATAGCAACAGGCATGTTAGCATTTCGTGTTAATATGTATTTTCACTGATAATTGTTAATAATCAGACAAATGAAAGCTGCCAGGTGGCAATTTTTTGTTGAGTGTCGTAAATGTAATGCTTTGTAGAACCGTTACAAGGAGATGTTCTGTGGAAAAGGTTTAACTAATCTACAGTGTATGTTTTTATAGAAAGCTTCACTTTCCATCTAGTGCTGATGTTAAACCTTTTTCTGACTCTCAGGAATAATAACAATAACACTACTACAATGGTATTTGTGCAGATAAGCACGGATTTATATGAGAATACATTTTATGTACATATCTGCATGTGGTTAAGGAAAGATCGGATCCTTATGGTGGCTAGATAAATTAATATTATTGTTCTACATGCAGTAGGGAATTATGCTGTGGACTTTGTCATTCGTGCACTGGTTCCACCTGGGTGGAACTGAAAAAGGAGCATGTCTTTATTCCTCAGAGCAAGACACGCACAAAGCTTTTTGTTTGGATTTGTGCAAAGACAGAGTGTAGCTTTGCCACTGGTGAACAGTAAACGTTGCAATACAGCTACTGCTTTCTTCAGATAGGAAGGTGTTACAGTACAAGCAGATTTGACAGCCACTGAGTGACCAAAATTCTCTCTACTGCTGGACAGTTTGCTCTAAGTGACAAGAGACCGATGTCTTAAACAGTTTATATCTTTTGGTGAGAAAGGAAAACTGAAATGTTAGATGTTCCAGGTAGGTCTATGGACATAGGCATCTTTACCAGGTGAGATAAATGTTTGCCCAGATAATGGCAGATAACTCTTGAGACTCTTTCAGAAAGGCAGTTCTCTACATTTTATTTGAACAAGACTCCAGGTATCTTCCCTATGCCTGGTCTATAAATTTGACAGTGAGTGTTAATACGTGATAATAACTGAAGCTTATTAGATTATTTCCGTGCACCATCCTTCTCGCTTTGAGCTTTGTCCTGTGGAGCCTGTAGTACGAAAAAAATTGTGTGAGGGATGAAAGTGTTGATGCCACACAACAATTGGCAATACATATTTTAGATCTATTGTATTTGTGGTGATTATTGGCTGGTTACATTAACCGACTCACTGGCTAATGAAGTCAAGGAAAGAATTCTCTTATCTGAGACCGGTATGTTATCTTTACAGGGATAGCGTACCTCAGAGAACTCCAGTTACTGTACCAATGGGCACCTGTTCTTCTAAGAGTAGAAATTAGTGGAGATTGATTCACAGTAGCTGACTGACTCTTGTCCTTAACTCTGCACTGTTATCTTCTACCTGGTCCACAGTCCAAACGAACTAACCACAACAGTAAGTGATCGACCAAAGCTGAATAACTTGTCTGAAAACTTCTTTTCATTATACTTTTAAGAAAGTAAATGCCTGACATTGAGCTTATTTAGATGGACTAGATTTTGTTGTGTCCTGTGATTTTCTTGTTTTGTAATTAATCAAGGTACTTGGAAACAAACTAACAGAGCTTCAGAGCCAAGTCATTAACTAAATTCAGATGCTTTTATTTATATTGTTTAAAATCTGCTGTCTGGACAAGTTCGATAATGTAAACTGCACAAAAGCAAGTCGGGTCCCTCATGACAGTGTTTCTGTGCTAACATCCCTGTTGCTTTATGCGACCCTGAACCCTTTTGCTAAGCCATCAAAAAGCCTTAGAGAGAATCTTGTGGCATCTTCTGCACAGGAAAAAGTGTAAAGATCTATAAAGTAACTTGCTTCTGTTGTAATGGAAGAAAATACACTTAATTTCTGGCCTAAAAATGCCTTTTCTGCAGTCTGTTTCCTTCAGACTAGTGAAATATTGGCTGACAATTATTTCTTCCCAAAATGTTGATTCTTCATGGTGTTCTGTAATATGGCATCTTTTTTCCTTTCTTTCTGTTTTTTTTCCCCTCTGTTCTTGTTACTGTCAGTATCTCTTTTGCTGAATTAGACAAACCTGCCAATTTCCACACAGTGCCTTATATTATCATCAAGAAGCCTTTAATTATACTGAACAACAGAGGCAGAGGTTTCAAAATGCAATACAATGAAAGGTAGTATGTCAATAAACTAGAAGAAGAACAGAACTACTGAGCTCTACTGAGTTACTGTGAATTGTGTTACTGGGTTATTGTGGAAAGCAGTGCTCCATCAGGTACCGTGTTAATGCTCTCCCACAAGAAACCAAACCAGTTACCATGTCTTGGCCTTGGAACTGTGCAGATACCTACACAGAGGATGGCTCTACAGCCATCTTAGTGTTCACACAGTGTATTTCAAAAGTTTGGTGACATAACAAATAAGGCCTATAATTTTAATCTAGAAAATGGTGTTATTTAAACTTAAAAAGGCAAAGGGAAATCCTGAGCTCACTCAGAGGATACGTTCTTTAAGGGGATAGTAATACCTGATACAGGCGTAAAGGATGGGGATCGTGCTGCCCTGGAGTAGCAGGTGGAAAGCTTGTTTTGGGTGCACAGTAGGTTCAGTCAGTGTTTCCAGGAGGAGGACAGCCTGTTGGAAGCCATGCAGCATCCAGGCAGGTGGTTTCAATGATGGGATTGTGCTCAATTTGACCTGGTAGCAACAGAAGAAATCTTAGTTTCTGGACTTTATTCTAGGCTCTTGCCCTTGGCCCACTGCAGTCTTCAGATTCTCCAGTGTCTGTGTCCAAGACAGCAGCATTAATGGGTGAAAATCATTAACAGGTGAAGATGATCAGCCTAGGGGTGTCTGATGGGGAAATGGGCAGTGTCTGGAGGCAGAGCAGGCAAGCCTGACAACTGCATTGCAATTTCCAATATGCTTACTTCCTACAGAAACAGAGATGGAGTCAGAAGTACCGTTGTGCAGTTGCTTTTAGGAGCTTTGGTTTGTAAATGTGCACACATCATCAGTCATCTGGCACTCTAATTTTTCTTAAATGAGTGGGAATCTTTTGCCTCAATGTTTTTAATGGCAAATAACTGAGAGAAGACTTGTCTCTTCCCCAGCAAGAGACAGTGTCTGCAAGTTCTGTGTTCACTGTCTACCCCTTCTTTCTGAGTTTTCATTTCATTCTATATTTTCATCATATTTTAAAACCAAGCATCTAGTATGTGTTTAAATTATTGACAGTCTGCTGTAATTCAGTTGCAGATAAACACGTGTTTACCATATGACAAAGTGATACTACAAGAAAATGCTTTATAGCAAACACAAAAGCTTGTACAGGAGAGACAATAGTTGTGTACTCGGGCCCAGGAAATGCTGGCTTAGCTTTCCTGCAGACATACAGCCTCGATCCAGTAATGAAAATACAAAGGGTATGGTAAATTAAGAGTCACACAGGGCACAGTGAACTGCACAATCGTGGTCGCATCAAGCATGAAAAATATTGTTATGCCTATGTGAAAGAGGGAAATAAAGGCCAAAAAAAGAGAAGCTGTAATTACCTGGAGAGAAAAAAAAGAGCAATGAATAAAGCAAAGGAACTTCACTGGTTAAGAGGCATTTGTAAGGCTAAATCTTATCAAAGTGATCTGTAACTTTGGGGTTACAGACTCGATCCGTTAAAACATTCATGTCAGAAGGTAGATGGATGCAAAGCAATTTTCATTCCAGCAAACAGCTGTACATATCCTGCTGGAGGACACCAGACGTGTCCTGTGCTTGGAAGGAATCAGTAAACATCTTCTGCACTGATTCCTTGCGTCCAGTGGCACTGGCGCTGTTATTCCTCAAATCTACCCTCCAAATTCTCCATTCCTCTTTCCTCTACTAAGAAGGAAACATACATGCTGGTATTCTCACTTGTGCTTTCAGTTTGAAAGGAGAGAGCTGAGCAGTGTGTGAGGTGTGCTATTGCTGCCACATAGACAGAACTGCTTTTTTGTTGCACGCTTCTTTTTGTAAACTCCTTCTGTGTTTCTGATCACTCTTGTAGTTCTGTTTAATTTACACAGTCACAAGCAGGACTGTTTTACTTGAGTCAAATGTTTCCTTAGATGGGGAGATGGAAGATGTGTTTATTCTGAGACATAATTGCGAGTGGTGAAGTATCATAAATCCATTGTGCAAATACAGTGTTTTTATACCGTGTAATTTAGCTGAAGGAGGAGAGTGTGTTGTTGTTTCTTAGTCTTGGTTTCTTGAATTGCACAAAATGAGAAACTTCATGGTGACTTTTGAGATCTTTTATGTTTTGAACTTTCGGTGTGCCATATTTTGCTCTATATCGACCTTAGGTTATGACATCATTATATTGCAGGCACAGACCAAACTGTGTTTCTTTGTATTCACAAAGACATACAAAGCAGTGATGAGGACACTAACAATGCACCCCACATCACAGAATCACTGAATGGTGGGAGTGGGAAGGGGCCTGCAGAGCTCATCCAGCCCAACCCCCTGCTCAAGCAGGTTCCCCTCGATCAGCGGGCACAAGAACGTGTCCGGGTGGGGTTGGAAACCTCTTGAGAAGGAGCCTCCAGCCCCTCCCTGGGCAGCCTGGGCCAGGGCTCCCTCACCTCAGCACCAAAGTTTTTCCTTATGTTCCAGCTTGTGCCTGTTACCCCTTGTCCTGTCACTGCCCACCAGAGAGAAAAGATTGACCCTATCCCCTTGACACCTGCCCTTTAGGTACTTCTAAATGTTGATAAGATCCCTCCTTAAGTCTCCTCCAGACTGAGCAGCTCCAGGGCTCACAGCATTTCCTCCTGAGAGACGTTCCAGTCCTCCCCCACAATCACCTCAGTGTCCCTGCACTGGCCTCTCTCCAGCAGTTCCCTGTCTCTCTCGAGCTGGGGAGCCCAGAACTGGACGGGACTGCAGATGAGAATCTCATTATGACCAAATAGCCAACAGGAAAACATCCTTTAACCACGTACAACCTTCCCCAAAACACCACTGTTAATCCAACAGATCTGAGACTCAGCCATACTTCCTCTATAAAACCAAGTATAAAAGTGGGTAGAAGTTATACATTCTAAGTTTTTTACACACCTTTAACATGTGAAATATGGCTCAGTCTCTGCATGTGAAGGAGCAATAACTGGAGATTTGCATCCAGTGAGATTATACCAGAGTGGAGAATGTAGAGATCTGTGCAGGGCTAGTCACTGTTTGAGAAATACACAAATGTTTTGTGTTATGTTGTGTCTAAGGTTCCATGTGTTTTGGTACAGAGGGAAGTTAGAATGAGATTTTTTTCCCCTTGCACCTTAATGTTTGAATTATATTTAGAACGCTACTTTGCAATTACATATTGTATTCCTTACTCTAATTGCACAATGTCGTGGCACTGAGGGACATGGTTTGGTGGTGGCCTCGGCAGTGTTAGGTTTAGGGTGGACTCAGTCGTCCTAAGATCTTTTCTAATTAAATAGTTCTGTGATTCTCTGAAGGCCTACCACAAACTCATGGGCAGAGACAGATCAGGCAAGGCACGAGACACTGAGTCCAGAGGTCTGCTATTATTATCCTGCCATAACTGGATGCTAATGAACTTCCTTACTCTGAATGAAACACTGATTTTTTGGTGAGGTCCCAGTTCTACATTTCTCTGAGTTTGGGAATAGCTACCTCATTGCTCCAAATATCAGTAGACAATAATGGTATAACTCTGGATAAATCACCTTCTAAATATTCCTTTACTGATGTAGTTGAACTAATTTTAAAAAACAAAACAAACATACAAACAAAAAACAACCCACCAAAAGCAACGAGAATAAATAAAAAATAGTTGAAGCCTATGGATCACACATGTGCAAACACACAGTAAATGGCTTTGCCAGGGACAAACGGCAGATTGGGGATTCACTGCATCTTCGAATTCTTGTCCTGTTGGCTCGTTACATACTTTGAAGTCCATGTGCAAATATTGAGTGTTATGTAATCAGTCGCAGAATGGTGGGGATTGGAAGGGACCACTAAAGATCATGCAGTCCAACCCCGCTGCTCAAGAAGGTTCACCTAGATCAGGTCACACAGGAACGTGTCCAATATAGATTTTAGACAATACAGAATTTATCTCCACCAAGATACCAAAGAGAAAATGAAGTGGCATATGAAGATTACTTTCTTTTTCAACTAAAACATATATGGCATGAGGTAAAGCAGTTTTTCCTTCAAAATTTAAATGTTTAAGCCTTATAAATACCCTGGGAGACCTTTGTTTCCCAGTACTAAGTTGTTGAAGAAACAAAGATTTAAAGTTGTCAGCCTGTAAGGTAAACACACTCTGTTGGATTCTGGGGTGTTTAACATCAAAGTAAATTCTAAGCACTTCTCTCACGCTGCTTCTCTCAACTTAAAGGCCTCTTCCAGCCAAAATGATTCCATGATTCTGTGCTTTCTGTATTCATTGTTGTTTTAATATTTTACAGGTCTGTATTTTACCTGAAAAATAAAAGGGAGTTCTGTCACTTTACATTTGCATTAGTTTACATATAAAAGAACAAATCTTGGCAGACCAAGCTAATCAATTTAACAATAACGTAAGGGTTTCTGTTGCTGTTGGGTAGTTATTTAATAGGCTGGTGTTTATGTGGCCTGACTGAAGGCAGTGGAGGGTGCTGGGTTTGCCCATGGTTGACAATGTCTTAATAACCCTGGAATCATGTAAGTGTGGCAGCTGTAATGCTGGGTATCTGTTTGGAAAACTACATTCCTCTCCCTCGTATTGGTCTAATGCTTCTTGTTTGGTGGAAACTAAACAAAACCCTATGGAGCCGTAGTGTAGATCGGATGATGTTGCTCATACGTTTAAATCACAGTTACTGTGCTTCTTTCTTTACATATTTTTTTAAAAGCTCCTCTAAATGAAACTTGAGGTGAAATCTAATCTAATACATAGTATGTTAAAACCAAGGAGACTTTTTGTAGGAATTTTCCCTTCCTGGGCCTTTTGTCTGCCTGACTCAGGAATTCCAGCTCATCGGACTGGAAGACTGAGTGTTGTGAAATGCTGCTTTCTATAGTCACATCTCAGACCTTCCAGGCTTTGAGTGTAATGTTTAATGACACTGGTGGTGTTTACAGAATTCTATTAAAAATTTCCAAACACTGCCATTGTACAGCAACATCTTCCACATATGGAACATCAGCTTTAGCATGTGACGGGCTCGCAGCATCTGCCGGCCATGGCTTCGTCTTCTCCTTGTGTATTTTAAAGGTTCCAGACTTTTCCTGTTGATTTTTCAGTTCCAAAGAAGTCACAAGAAATGCAACTTTGAGTCAAAAACCATCTCAAAGCCATGACTAACTTATGCTCACACGACAGGCTTTTCTTTCATCCTTGTACTTGGACGGCAATTGTGCATCAATTTACACGGTGCTGCTCGTGCCATGCAGTGGAGAGGAAGGAAAGCACAAAAAACGGGGTGCATTTCTTTTCAGATACTATATTACTCATTTCCCAAGTATACTGAAGTCTGAGGTGCATGTTGGTACCAGGAAAGTTAAAAATCTTGTAGACATTTTTCATTGCCTTAAGGCATACCCTGTGCTTTAAGACCACAGGACGGTGTAAATCCCTGCTGCCTTCTCATGTTGGTGACAGCTGTCTCGCAGGGTGCAGTATTTCAGTTGAGTGAAATGCGTTAATGTGTTGTCTGATACCTAAAAGTGAAACTCCTCAAAGTGAAACTCCAGTTTACATTTCTGGAAAGATACTTGACTGACAATGTATGTGCAACGTTTGGTTTGGGACAGATCAATGTCATCTGTGAACTGGGGATAGGAGCTAGTTAGGGGAAGTTAGCACCAGATACCACATCTGGAATATTGTGACCAGCTCTGGGCACCTCAGTTCCAGAAGGACAGGGAGAGAGCTGGAGAGAGCTCAGTGCAGGGCCACAAAGATGATGAAGGGAGTGGAGCATCTCCCTTGTGATGAAAGGCTGAGGGAGCTGGGGCTCTGCAGCTTGGAGACTGAGGAGTGACCTCATTAATGTGTATAAATAGGTGAAGGGCAGATGTCAGGAGGCTGGAGCCAGGCTGTGCTCAGGGATGGCCAATGACAGGACAAGGGGCAACGGGCACAAGCTGGAACAGAAGAGGTTCCAAAGAAACACAAGGAAGAATTTTTCCCTGTTGAGGTGAGGGAGCACTGGCAGGGGCTGCCCAGATGGGCTGTGGAGGCTCCTTCTCTGGAGACATTCCAACCCAGCTGGATGAGTCCCTGTGTGCCCTGCTCTAGGTGGTGCTGCTCTGGCAGGGGGGTTGCACTGGATGAGCTTTCCAGGTCTCTTCCAGCCCTTGAGATTCTGTGATGCTGTGATTCTGTGATCTTAGCAACGTGCATTAAGGACAGATCAGTTGTAATACCAGATCTGATAAATGGAACTGTGGCAACTGGGTCTAGCAGAAGGCTTAGGAAAAGTAGAAATATAAACTCATTTAAAAGAAAAATGTGATTGCTGTCCTGGCTTTCATTCTGTGGCCTGGTGACTACTGGTTTTATGTACCTGTAGGGCTTGCATGGTAATGGTAAAATTATTGCTTTTGTTGTTACCTGAGTTAGACTACTGTGGCTTAAAAGTCAGAATGCGGCTAAAACCAAGGAAGAGCATGGAGAACACAGCTCCTGTGAGTGCAGGCCCTCCTCACAGGGCTGGTGTCTCGCTGCGGGGCTGCAGAAGCAACTGGCCTCACAGCGTGCAGGGGGTGACAGACTGGTCAGTGGCAGTGGGTGCAGGTCATGCTTCTGGAATTGGATTGTGTCACTATCGGTATTCTGCAGTATCTAGACTTTTCATCCTTTTTGGAAATAGCTTGTGTATGAATTCCCTAAGTTACATCAGTGTTTCTGTTTAAGGCCTTTGATGCTACCACCACGTGTGTGGCGTCGGTGGATGATCCTTTGGCCTCGGCTGAGCAAAACACACATGCTGTATGATCTCTAAAGATCCCTTCCAACCCCTACCATTTTGTGATTCTACGATAAAGCAACCTGAATCAGAGCCTAGATGGGGCATCTTTGCTAAATTTACAAGTAGCTTTCTCCCGTAGAGGGTCTCAGAGCAGCGTGACTTGCTTATCACTCTTTATACTCGCTCCTTACAGAATGCCAGGTTCAAAATTAGCACCACGTGTGAACTGTTTTTCCACTCAAACAGTGTGTTTTCTTGGTAACTGGGTTAGGAATGAATTTGTCTGCTTTTAGTATAGCTTCTGCCTTGCCAGTTTTGCCTGGCATTCTTACTCATGGCTCTTAATGTGGATAACTTGAAACATTTTCCTTACGTGAGCATGCAGAAAATTGCAGGGCTGGGATTGTCAACAGCTGAGGGATAATGTATAAAAATAGATACTCCAAGTGCATTCAGTCAGATGGCTCTGTGTGTGTGTGTGTGTGTAGAATCTGTCATGGGAGAACGAGAAGGCTGTGTATCCCATCAGCATGGTCGTCCCATCGTGATTCAAGACTCTTGTCTGTTTTGAACAGAAGTTCCCATAAGATTCCCTGCTTGGACGCCTGAAGGGGCTGGAAAAACCATTTCTGTCCAGAAGTAATAATAACATGGGCTTTTGTTTTTGATCATAAACTGACATTTAAAAGTCATTTGAGGAAAAATATTTCCTGATTAAAGTCAGGTTTTGCTTGCTGCCGTGACAGCTGATCTCTGCCGGCTGCTGTGTGGCTACTCAGGGGGACACCTCTCACTGTCCCAGCAGCCGCTTCATGAGGTCCCACCAGAGTTACTCACTTTCCCAAGAGACCTCTCAGTACATGAGGTCAGTCCTTACCCCACTTGTTGCTCAGCTTTTCTTTTCCCTGAGGAAAGCTTGGAGAAGTTGCAGGACAGAGAGCATGAGGCGATAACCCAGTACCCGCGGAGTGCATTTGGAGCTGTGGTTCCATCACGACCATCGCAGCTTGTGCAGGCTGTGTGCCTGGTTGGTTGTTATCTGCCAGATTCCCATGTTTTACGTGGGATACATAGGATCACAGAATCACAGAATGGTGGGGTTGGAAGGATTCTCAAGAGCTCATCCAGCCCAACCCTCCTGGTGAAGCAGGTTCCACCTAGACCAGGTCACACAGGAAGGTGTCCAGGTGGGTTTGGAAACCTCCCAAGAAGGAGCCTGCACACCCTCCCTGGGCAGCCTGGGCCAGGGTTCCCTCACCTTAACAGTATTTTCAAGTGTGGGACACTTTTTGTGTTCCAGCTTTTGTCCATTACCCTTGTCCTGTCACTTGAGACAACAGAAAAAAGTGCCAGCCCATCTTGACAAATACCTTTTAAAAACATGGAAGTATTAATGATCCCCCCTCAGTCTCCTCCAGACTGAACAGCCCCAGGTCCCGCAGCCTTTCCTCAGAAGGAAGATGCTCCAGTCCCCTGATCATCTTGGTGTCCCTGCACTGGCCTCTCTCGAGCAGTTCCCTGTCCCTCTGGAGCTGAGGAGCCCAGAACTGGACACAGGACTCCAGATGAGGCCTCACCAGGGCAGAGCAGAGGGGGAGCAGAATCTCCCTCGACCTGCTGCCCTCACTCTGCTTGATGCCCCCAGGCTGCCATTGGCTTCTTGGCCACGAGGGCACATTGCTTGGCTCATGGTCAGTTTATTATCACCCAGCACTCCCAGGTCTCTCTGCAGAGCTGCTCTCCAGCAGCCCACTCCCAGCCTGTGCTGGTGCAGGGGATTGCTCCTTCCCAGGTGCAGGACTCTGCCCTTGACCCTGTTGAACCTCATGAGGTTCCTCTATGCCCAACTCTCAGCCTGCCCAGATCTGGCTGAATGGCAGCACAGCCTCTGGTGTTTTAAAGCACTAAGGTTTTATGATGTTTTTTGTGTGACATGACATTTTCTGTGTGCAGCATGAAAGGCAGAGCATGTGACTGCATTTCCTGGGGTTTGTTCCCTAAATGGTTTAACATTGCTTAAGCTGGGATGTGGAGGTTTTGCTTCCTGTTTCTGCCAGCTGGTCGCTCCGGGGGTGCCCTCAGGTGAGATGGGCAGACACCTCCCAGTGGGGCTCTGGGCCAGGTCCTGCTTCTTGCTACAGCTATGACTTCAATTTTAGCATGGAATACACCTGAAAAGGGATGTTGTAGGTAATTGTGGTTTAGCTTTTGGCGTGTTTTGCAGATTGCCAAGATGTTTCCTGCTAAGAAGCTGAACTCACCCAACGCACTCTCTCCCACGCACAAGGAAGCTTTTATACAACAGAAAATTATACCCTCTGAGATTTCCTTGAGATACCTCAGATTTCTGTACAACAGAAAATGTCACCCACTAGCTGGGAGTAGATGCATTGGCGATGGCAGCTACCCAGGAACTCTCAAACAAACCATGACTACATTTCACAGCAGCTTGAAAACTGCAACTCATATCTAGTTGCTCTGATCCCTTTTCTCTTGTGATTCCCAAAGGTCTCAGTATGGGTGGATGCAGATAAAACATGACTCAGTGTTTAGCTATGGTATATCGAGATCTCTTGTAAAGAAGGAGCTTAAGTTGAGTTTACCAGATAGAAGCTAATCCTAAATTTCTAGGGTTTGCAACCTGGAGCTGACGACACTGCGGGATTCTCTGGGGCTCGTGATACCGGGCAGATGAATGTCAAAGACACACACGGGGTCATTGAGATGGAAAGCTTGAAAAACTTGCTGTATGTTATCACCAGAGAGGCATAACTGCACAGGGAGTAAAGCTGAAGATGTTTGCTGTGCTCAGCAAGTGCCCTGAGATGAGCCCTGTTTCCATGCTGCAGCTCCCACGCGCTGCTGTCCCTGCCGTGTCTTTGTTCCCAGGATAGCGCTCGGCCTTTCTCCCCATGGTAAATACAGCACTAGCTGCTCTGCAGTAATTAAAGCTGGCAAATTCCATGTGGTTTATGTCACTTGGCATCCTGCACAAACCCCGTTCGGTTTGTCATAAATTCCTAGAGCAGAGCGAGGTCACATCTGGTAGCAATTTGCGTCTGCCAGATGAGGCGTCATCCTCTCACCCCGGCGTTCGCTGCCGGGCTGCCCGAGCCCAGCACTGCCTGTTCCCCAAGGCACGCCGCCTGCCCTGGCACCTGGGGCTCACAGACTCTTCACACACTATAAATGGCCGGTTTTGGAACGTAGCTTTGTACCTAGTACACGAGGAGTGAGTCACAGGGAGGAAGTTTCCACAACAACAGGCTGTGTCTCGGAGGTTTTCTCTTGCAGGGACAAAGGATGCAGTAACTGGGCTCTTTCTCAGTACCCTGATGAGCAGGCATCTCGTTATACTCTGAGTAACCTGTCACATCCTGCACAACTTCTGCAGAATCCTACTTTTCTTTTACCTGCTTTTAAAATACTTACAGCAAAAATTCTGAGTCTTAAGAAATTCAAGGTCATAAAATCACAGAATCACAGCATGGTGGGGTTGGAAGGGACCTTTAGAGCTCATCCAGTCCAACCCCCTGCAGAAGCAGGGTCACCTAGAGCAGGTCACACAGGAAAGTGTCCAGGTGGGTCTTGAAGCCCTCCAAGGAAGGAGCCTCCACAACGCCCTGGGCAGCCTGTGCCAGGGCTCCCTCACTGAACTGAAAAAAACTCACTGAAAGAGCTTTTTTCTTCTGTTTAAATGTTAGATGCACGATCCAAGTAACAGAGCAGCTGTCAGCCTCTGCACACTGTAGGAACTGAAAAGAGCTCTACCTCCAGCAAGGTGGAAGTTGACTAGTAGTGGGTAGTTGTAGTTGTTTCATTATGCCTCCGTTGTCCCGTTATGTTTAGGTAGCAGTGGTGGCTTTGGTGCCTTGTTGCCTGTTGTTGCTTTGGGCTTTCCATGTGCTGGATGGAGACTGGTGATTCAGTTTCGCAGAATCTCAGAAGTGTGTGCTAGTAAGGTCACTGAAACAAGGTGGGGTGAACTGGTGATGTATTATACTGTGTTATTAAACCAAAGTAACAGAACAGAGCTATAAAATAGTCTTTCGAGGTTTCCCAGGAACTCCTTAGGCCTGTTTGTGCAAGTACGTGATGCTGCTTGTTCCTCTGAGAGGAGCGAGTTTAAGTATCTCTTGATATCACATGAACGATACTGAACAAAAAACCAACAAAACCTCGAGCCATCAAAGCTTTTAAAAGTCCAAACTTCAAACAGTGTTGTTACTATTACAAGTCCAACCTAATGAACCTCACCGCAACTGGAAGGCACTGGCTGGAAACCACCTTTGTCTGCTGCCCTTTTTGTGACCCTGTTGAACCTCTTCTTTTCAGACCAAATATCCTGATGTTGTCACCCTTCCAGAAGGACTGCTGGGAGACCACATCATCCTGAGGAACCCCAAACTTTCCGGGTAAGCCAATAAGTACATTTCTTGGGAAATGCATAGTGACAGCCTATAGATAATCTGCATGAACATTGTCAGTTTTTGCATACAGGGCGTCCAAACAGAGATTGGATGATGTGTGTTACATTTTAGGGCTACAGCCACACGTTCAAAACATAAGGAGAAAAGCAAACAAACAAATATTTAGTCTGGAGGAAACTGGTGGAGGGGATCTTAATATTTACAAGCATCTGAATGGTGGGTGTCAGGAGGCTGGGGCAGCACTTTCTTCTGTTGTATCCAGTGACAGAACAAGGAGTGATGGGATGAAGCTGGAGCACAAAAAGTTCCATTGAAACATAAGGAAAAACTGTTTCAGTGTTTCAGTGAAGGCGCCCTGGCCCAGGCTGCCCAGGGAGGGTGTGGAGGCTCCTTCCTTGGAGGGCTTCAAGAACCCCCTGGACATGTTCCTGTGTGACCCGATCTAGGTGGGACCTGCTTCTGCAGGGGATTGGGCTGGATGAGCTCTAAAGGTCCCTTCCAACCCCACCGTTCTGTGATTCTATGAAAAAAAACACCCCAAATCCGTGCACAGGCACATGTGGCCTTGATAGAAAGTCAGTCAGGCATAGTGCCACCACATATACCCACTAAAATGATGGGTGGAAAAAAATGAAGGGCTCTAGCAGGATCTTCATTTGCATTTCAAACAGAAAATATATCTGTTACTGTCTTGGTTTTGGCAGCTGCTGCTACAGTGAAGAGTCTAAATCAAAGTTGAGGAATGTGGGATGCATCCTCCCCCTCAGGCATCAGCAAACATGCCAGTCTCAGCTGGGTTTGTGCCACCTTGGTTTTGTTTCTGCATTCCATGAGCAGGGCTCTGGGCATGGCAGCCGCTGTCCCTGTGCCCCAGCAGCCCCGTCCCTGAGGCTGGAGCTCAGCCCCTGGTGCAGGGGACGGCTGCGGGCGGCAGCTCCAGCTCACACCTTCTGCTGGGGTAGGAGGTGCCATCATCATGACTCACTGAAGCAAAGTCCAGTCCTTTGGTCTTCTTGCCATTAAAGAATGTAAAGAAAACTGCAGTTCCCCTGCTGCTGAGAGCAACTGTAGCTGTGTATTTCCAGTGAGGGAGAGAGGATGAGGGAAGGGATCTTTGTGCTGCGGTTTATTGGGATGAGCCCAGCACAGGTGCTGGCTTTGTTTGGGCTCCCTGCCAGACACCTTCTGGTGGGTTTATGTTTTAAACAAAGAGAAGAACACCCTGAAGTTGCATCTAAGACAAGATAACCCTCACTGTCAGGAGTTCTGCAAGGGCCAAGAGGAGAACTGTTTTTAAAGGGCTCAGGCCATTTCCTTCTCCTATCAGACCTCTGCTGTAACATGCATCAGTTTATACCCAAAGAGCTCCCTCCATCACCTTTGCCTGTGGAATTACAGCAAATAAACCTGACCAGGCAGCACTGCCTGGCTTCAGCCAAACTGGCCACGTAAAACTAACTGCTTTGACTCTGGGTGGCTGCAATGAATTGGTGTTGAACCAGCACAGTTGGAAAACAAGCTGCTGTCGTTTATCTTCTGTTCCTGCTGACAGGTGCCCAGTTCCATTACAGCTCCCTCTCACCCACAGTCACGGAACACATGACCTTAGGAACGTTTCTTTCAGTGAGTTGGTAGAAGTAACACCAGCATGTGAATTTGCAAAATCCCAGGACAAGCTGGGCACAAATTCTCAAAGGACTCTGTTGACAATGCAGTGAGTGGCAAAAGGCTGACAGATTGTATTTAAAGGAAACTTTTATCGTCAGAATTGGTCAGAAAGGGAATGTCTGCCCACAGTGACTCCTCATCACTGCCCAGCTCAGCTCTGGGGTCAGAAAGCCTTCCTGGCAGTGAGGCATCCTGGAGGCAGTGGTGAGAGGGGAACACCAGGTGCAGGATGGGGATGTTCTAAAGCAGCAAACTTGCTACTGGTGTTGCTCTAGAGCCACCCCTGTGCACTTGGCCAGAAAAACTCTTCCCCTGCAGACACCAGTCGCCTCATGGCTCAGTGTGGGGTACTTGTCCCACTGGGAAATCGGGAACTAACAGCCCTACAAAAGCACCAAAACCACTCCTGAAGTAGTAACAAGTTATTTTTGAAACCGAACCCTTGCAGGACTCTGAGCCTTGGCTGGATCCAGCCCTGAGAGCTGTTATTCTCAGAAAGGGCCATTAACAGTGTCAGTGGCGCTGGTCTCACAGCCCCAACAGGGCTGGTTGCACAACCCCCTCCTGAAGCAGTGGTTGTGTTAGGCTGCAGCTGACCTCCAGGTGCTACAAGGGATGGGGCAGGGGGGGTCTCCCTCTCATTTTCTTTCCCATTGTACTTTCTCCCACTGCACTAAGGGGACTCAACACTCCTGAGAAATGAAGGCAAGAACTAGGAGAAACTAAAAAAAAGCCTTGAGGCTGAAAGTTGAGTGCAGCCAGAACTCACCCCTGCCCTTGGCTCAGATGTCATTTCTGGTTCCCAAAGCCAGAGACAGGAAAGTTGTGGTACTTGAGAATTTTGTGTAAAAGCGTGATGAGCCTGAAGCTGCTGCCTCCTCTAGGTCCTGCTTCGAAGAAACCTTAAAGGCAGTTGCTTGGTTAAGATTTACCTGACTTTTGTGTGCACATGCTGCAGGTTTGAACTAATTGTTGTGTGGAGAATACGTATCAGTGAAGAAGGGAGAACCACGCCTATCCTGGATCTGTTGACTAAAGTTCCAGAGCAAGGTAACAGCATTCACTCCACAGCCCTTACAGCAAGGTAACCCATTCACTCTGAGCTCAGGCAGAGTGCCTGTCCCCATTGTCCCACAGCCTGGCTGTAGCTGGGATGGAAACACAAATCCCGCGGCAGGGAGCGGTTTAACACCAATCCCCAAGCAAAGGTTTACCTCCCCTTCTCCCCGAGAGCAGGGGCCCTGTTTGATCCCCATACACAGATCCTGGCAGCTGCTGTGGGCAGCAGGGCTGGGGTAACGCTGCTGGTTGTGTTTCCCTTGCAGTGCTGGAGCAGAGGCTGGCGGCAGTGACGGAGGCGGCCGGGCGCTTCCGCAGCGCGCTGCTGCTCGTGGGCATCGAGGCGGCCCTGGAGGGACTGCTCAGCGTGCTGGGCTGCCAGGAGCCCTAACCAGCAGCACCTGCCCACAGGGAGACACTGCCAAAGCAGATTCAGTGAAGGTCTTTGTGTTACATGGTCTATAGTTTTATTGAATATAAACATTAAGTTATTTTCCATTTAGAAACCATACTCATGACCCATGCTGTCTGTACAATTATGGCACGTTATATATAAATTGTCATGACAGGAAAATAAATACAGCCATTTAAATACAAAAATGCCAAATAAAATAGTTACATGTACAGAGTGATTTCATTATAAATTTATCATCTTTCTGAATCATTAATGTACCAGAGTGGTTTATCTCCTTAATGTTTCTAGATACCTGGAAAGTGTTAAAAGATCATGCACTGTCAGAATCAAGTCCATAAAAATCCATTTCATTTCACAGCTCTGTAGAAGTACAGTGATTTTTAGAATGACAAGAGAACAGTGTTGAGGAGTCTGTTCAAGAGTTAAATAGCTTTCTCATTAAATTAGGGTGGAAGCAGACAATCTGAAGACTTCCAAGACACACTATGCTTAAAAAACCCAAACACCAACACAAAAAGGGTAACTGTATGAAGGGACTCTTTTCCACAATGTGTTGAGCAGAGCCAGCACTGAACTGAAGAAGAGGGAGCATCATGCTTCTGCAGAGCTGGATGAGTTAACCCCTGGCTCACTGCAGCGCTGTGCTTGGGTTTCCTACCACAAGGGGCAAATTCTAGTAGGGAATACACTATGAAAGTATCACATTTCACACATTCATCCCTGAAGAAACACAGCTGATGAGGCAGATGTCTCCTGAGCTTCCTTCACCCCTATCAGATGCACCCCTGGCTGTCACCACCCACCTGCCTCATCCAGTCACAGACTGCCCAGGTGGGGAGCAACAGCTCTTGTTCCTGGAGTGAAGAAGCCAAAACCAGCAACTGTGGACTCTGGAGGTGCATGAGGAGAGCTGGAGCCCACAGGTGCCCTGAAGTTGCCAGCAGTACGACTGCCTGCCCCCTCTAGAAGTGATGACAAAATATTTTACAGCAACAGTGAAATGGGTGGCGAAATCAAGAACTAAAGTAACAGTAGATGGAGATTATGGTATTATAAACATACTATCTGATCACTAATACAGTCTCCTGCTGTTCTGGTAGGTCAGAAAAAACTGACAGGTGAGACTGGTTTCTGTCAGAGCCCACAGCTGAGCAAGGCCAGAGGTTGGGTCATGATGAACAGCAACTCTGTAATAAAACATCTCCTTAGAGATAAGGCAGACGAATTTCAAGTTTAGAATCCAGGAGACAGGCAAAATTCATTGCTACCTTATCCACTGACAGGGTACTGGTTTAGCCTGCTTTGTGTAACCTTTACCTTATGTCCTCCTCAGCTCCTTGCATGAACATGAAGCTGTTTGATCAGCACACACACTTCCATTTGTGGATGAAATGTGTGTAGTTACAGCATAAGAACCTGACACCTTAGTGGCTTAGTCCTTCCTTCCTCCCTCCCCTCCTCTAACAGCTGGAGGATTTATGCATTTAGAAACACAACCCCTGTCTCTCACTCCAGGTTTCCTTTGGAGAGAGGAGGCTGTTGCTGCCACTGTCAGCTGCCAGCTCACGGCCCTGCAGAGCCTTGGGGCTGCTGCTCCCCAGTTGATGCTTTTCTTTGAGCTGTGCCAACAGACAGGGCCTTCTGGGTTTGCTTTTTGAAATTCAGGTAAAACACAACAACTCAAACATGAGGCTGGGATCTCAACACGTGGGTTTTTTTAATGCTACCCTGCATTATTTGGGAAAGTAGCCCCCGAAAGCAGCCTGGAAGCCAAGATCACACAGCTCAGGGTGGGTTACCCCCAGCTGGGGGGAAAAGGGATTTCAGACAAAATGCCTTCAGCTTTCAACAGATCCTAAGTCTCCTACTCGGGATCTTCCTTCAGAGTGTCTCTTCCTGCAACATTTTCATGGCAGCACTTACCCAGCAAAGCAGTGAGAGGAGGTCAGCTCCAGTACTGGGCCTGAGAAAGTGACCCCTGCAAAGACTCACACCCTGTCACCTCTTCTCTGGGTCACTTACAAAAAAGGATCCTGAAAGCAGCTGCTGACACTACACTAGGTGTGGGATACAGTGAAGTAATGCCAATGTTTGGCACAAGCAACCCAAAGCAATCTGTAAAACTCAGAACATGTCACTGTCTTTGCTCAGTTTCAACTGGGGAAGAGCGAGCTGTGGTTTCACCTTCAATAGCAGCATCTCATCTGTAGGGAAAAAGAGACCAGTATGTGGAGGATTTCACCCCAGCTGCCCCAGAACACTCTGAGACCTTCACCTTTTAACCCTTTTCACTTAGTTTCAGAAGCTCTTGGTAGCTACAAGGTGATCACAGAGCTTGTGGGGGCAGCCTGGTGGTCTCACTCTCAAGCATCAGCACTTGGGTTGTTGTGCAGCCAGACAGGAGCTGCACAGAGCAGAACCCCTTGGGCAGCCAGTTCCACTGCATGGCAGGGGCTGTAATGCTCAAGCTTCACACTGGGGTTTGTCAGAGCATTCCCTCTTCCTTGTAGGCAGGAGTGAGACTCAGAGCACAAGCTCCAAGGCAGTTCTCTCATTAGTAATTATTAGGCTTTCTATGTTAGTGCAACACTTCAGGAAACCTCTAATTCTGTGCTCTTTCGACTCTAAGGAAGGAGGCTTCGAGTATTAATGGGATGTGTCCTCTAGTTCCAAGGTATGGCACGTTACCTGTTCTGTCACCAGTCAATACATTCATTAAGGTTAGACAGCAAATGTGTGGTTTAGTGCGATTCCATCTCTTTGAAAAGGCATATCAATTAGGAGTCATTTCTTAAAGCAAAAACATTCACAGCTGAAAAATGCACTGAACACAATAGGGAAAAATTGTTTAAATCACCATAATTGTTAACCTTTCACTTTCTAATGTGTCTGAGTAAAAACAGCCTTACAGAAACAGCTACACTTTATGAAGAACTAATGTGCAGTCTTCATTCTCCTTGAAGAGACTGGACATAACTGGGTCATCTTTGGCCTGTACATTCTTCAAATAATAGTTTACTATCTTGCCATCGAGTTTGTGCTGATGAGGAATGCTTTCATAGGGCTTTAGATCGAGGTCCAGGACAGAAACAGAGAAAGTGAATCTCGATTTGGACGTCAGTACCACGGGTCTTTGCTCCGAGCTGGAAAACAAAACCATATTGCACATCTGAGTCACCAAAGCCAACGTTCTTCAGGTGTGTGTCCTGAGCTCCCCTGCAAAAGTGACTCTCATCTTATCCTGAGGAGCCTCAGCAGTGAACTTCAGCCAGGGTGACATTTGGGAGAGTACAGCTCCAGCCTGCCCAGTCTGACAGTGAACTTGCTGGTGTCACTTCTGGCCATTTTCCTTCCAGCTCCCACCCAGCTCAAGCCAAACCTGTACTCAGGTTCTGTGGCTTTGTCCTGAGGCCTGACCTGCCTCTAGGCAGTGTGCATAGGAAGCAGCAGTCTCAGGAACTAGCAGAAGCAGAAAGAACCACTGCAAGTCTGCTCCTGCTTAGGTTGAAGGTAATGCACACTGAGTATCAGAATCGGTGTGTAAGCACTGAAGGACGGAGGATTCAGTCAGCTGCTGCACAAGTCATCTCCATCACCAGCAGCTTTCATTCAAGAACTGCTGGGCAAAGGCAGAAAACACAATAACAAGGCTTTGGGCAAAGCAACCCTCCCATGTAAGAGCAGACACGAGTCCACATGGACAGTGGTGTGGCAAAGCCTCTCCCCTTACAGCCAGAGTCCCCTCGTGATTACTGCCTTGGTTTTACACTCATCAGGCACTTAAAGGCAACTCTGCTTGACAAAGCTCTAACAGGACACCACGGCAGAAAAACTGAGCCTACTTCAGACCATGTACATCCACTATGAGTTGTCAACTCCAGTTTCAAGAAAGGGGTAAAGCCTGAACCCTTTCATCAACCTAAAACTCTTCAGAAACAGACATTTGTCCTGTCTTGAATCAGCTTCACCATATTAATACGCTCCCAGCTAAGTATTTGGACACCCCCCTCAAAAAAAGCCTGTTTTTTAACCAATTACTTGAATTGACTGAACTGTGCAGATGCACCTTCAATTTCTCAGTGAGGAGTCACTCAAAAGCAGGTCCCTTACCATTCGTCTTGGAGGCAGGGTGACAGGGCAATCATGATGGAGCAGTCTTTAGCAGTCATTGCTATCCTGTACTGCTGCACCTGCACAACACAAACAGAGCACGAATGTCCTCTTACAATTGTATTTCCCTTAGTGTACAGAGTGTGCTGTTCTGTATCAGACAGGCAGCAGGACACTCGGGATGTTGGTACTTTAAGAGCTGGCAGTTACTTGTGTAACAGGCGGCAGGAGCAAGTGCTTTCCTGGCTAAGAACCATTTTTATCTCCTACAGACACTCCTCTTAAGGGCCAAACCAGCACCAGTTCATGCAAATGCTTCCCCAGTCTTAGAAGGGAAATAACCAGCTTTATTTTTCTCTCAAGAACTGGTGCTAAACATGTTTGATTTTAACCATATCTGCTGTCATGGCACAACTACACTGTGTCCTGCACAGAGCTCTGCCAAGTCATCACAGCATCACAGAATCTCAAGGGCTGGAAGAGACCTGGAAAGCTCATCCAGTGCAACCCCCCTGCCAGAGCAGCACCACCTCGAGCAGTGCACACAGGAACTCATCCAGCTGGGTTGGAATGTCTCCAGAGAAGGAGACTCCACGAGTGACTCCACAGCCCATCTGGGCAGCCCCTGCCAGTGCTCCCTCACCTCAACAGGGAACAAGTTTTTCATTATGTTCCTTTGGAACCTCTTCTGTTCCATCTTGTAGCTGTTGCCCCTTGTCCTGTCATTGGCCATCACTGAGCACAGCCTGGCTCCATCCTCCTGTATGTATTTTATGTATTTGTAAACATTAATGAGGTCACCCCTCAGTCTCTTCTCCAAGCTGCAGAGCCCCAGCTCCCTCAGCCTTTCATCAGAAGGGAGATGCTCCACTCTCTTCAGCATCTCTGTGGCCCTGCACTGAACTCTCTCCAGCATCTCCTTGTCCTTCTGGAACTGAGGGGCCCAGAACTGGACACAATATTCCAGATGTGGTCTCACCAGGGCAGAGGAGAGGGGGAGCAGAACATCTCTCAACCTACTGCCCACAGCCCTGCTAACCCACCCCAGGATGCCATTGGCCTTCTTGGCCATGAGGGCACGTTGCTGGCTCAAGCTCATCCTGCTGCCCACAGCACCCCCAGGCCACCTTCCCCTCTACTGCTCTTAGGTGCCGCCGCCACCAGCCCTCCCTCTCCCCAGCATGGCCTGCAGGAGGACAGGCAGGCTAAAGAGGCTTGGAGGACATGCACAGCAGAATTACCTTTGTTAGTGCAAATGCCACTGTCCCATCATCTTCCGTCGACAGATCTAGCAGCTTCTCATAGAACGCTCCATTGTAAGGTCCATCTATCTGTAATGTACTTCTGGATAAATGTTAAAAGAAGATTTACAGACAGCCAAGATGATTTTCTGTTTTACAGTAAGATCTTTCCTCAGCAGCACAGATTCTCACCTTAGAACAAACCGACAGCCACACCAATAAACAAGGCAAGAGGCTGATGGCCCGGAGCTCTGACAGCAGGACCAGTCCCTGTTACTCTCCTGTACCTCAGGATCTGCTGCTGCTGAGGATTTGGGTTGGGGTTTTTTGGAGAGGAGTCATTAATGCACTGCCACTTGTGCATCACTACAACAGCAGTTTCTGCAAAACTGTCTGTGCCTTACCAGTTTGCCAGAGCTCCCAGAGGCCCTGCTGAGAACACTGGGGCTACAGGGTGACCTGCCAAGGCCCTGCTCCAAACCCAGCTAACCAGGGGGTGCTTTGTTGGGCTGCCTCTGCCTTCCCACGTGAAATACCCGAGGTCCTGAGACGCTGAACCCATCAAAGCAGGTTTGCAGCACAAAAACACCCTGCAGGTGAACACACGTTTTCAAATCACCTGTTTAATGTATAAATATAGGAGTAAGCTAGGCTGCAGCGACTGAAGCAGAACTGGAGGCCACCCCGTGGCCCACGAGATGACCTTTCAGCTCCTGTCAGAGGAGCCCGAAGAGCTGCAGGAGCAGCAGCAGCAAGGTGGTGCAAGTGAAGCCCGAGTGCCCCCGTGTGAGCACCGGCAGAACGACAGCACAGCCTCGCAACGGACAGCAGCCAGCTCAGGGCTTTTTACAGCCACTGTCATCAAAACTAGTACAAAAACAAAAGTAGCAGCGTGCTACTGGAGGCAGGAGAAAGCAATCAGCCATTCTGCTGCATCTTTCCTCAAATCTACAACTCCTGTGGTTAAGGAGCTGGGAATTTTTCTCTCTTACCCTGTTCTGAACTTCCAGTAATCATGACTTAAAAATTCAAGCCATGATGACTGACATCAAATCTTTTACCAGTACAACTCATCTTTTCTGTCCTCTGGCATTTCAAGTAAGAACTCCAGACTCTGCAATACCATGAAGGAAGGTCGTACCCAACGTAATGAGAGATCAAACAGCTGTGTCTGCAAAGAACCAATCTTGTCTGCACACCCACTTCATCAGAGCTGAAAAGCAAAGGCATCAAGTCTCACCTCTCTTCAGGGAATTCCTCTAGGTACTGTTCAACCCTGCTGTACAAAGGATAGAGCCCTTCAATATCCAGCGTGTCCAGCATCTGAGCCTGAAGGGTTTTATAAAGGAGACAACCCCTCGGTAAGCCAGAGCTTTCCAATTTATGTTTACCTAGAAGAAAATGTATTTTCAAACAAGGCAGAGATGAGCAGTGTCTTTGCTTCACTTTGCCAGTACACATGGTTGTTCACAAAGCAAACCCAGCTACTCCTGAGACCAATCACCAGAGGCAGGGGGAAAAAACCCAAACCCAAACACTTCAGCTTCCAACCACTAAGGTGCTGGGTGCAGTCAGTAACCAGCAAAGGTTTGCTGCAGAGTAAAACACCTGCTATACACACTGTACAGACCAAACCTCCAAACCCCACTCAGTTCCATTGCAATCTGCTTGTTTCAGTCTACCAAGTTCTTCACCCAAGCTCGAAGGCACCAACCCCCTTTCATCAGTGTGCTCTGTTGGCAGCAAGTGATTTAGCACTCCAGACACTGGGTCTGTGCAATCTAGTATAAGCAAGTGTGTCTTTGCTATCACTGCTGTAAGACAGCTCTTTCTCCAACACAACACAACAAAACCAACCAGCAATGCAAAAGATCCTGCTCAAAATCAGGGTCAGAAACATATTGTTTGTGTAATTAGGGCAACTTCACAGCATCTTGAACAATGAGAGCTTTATGAAATCATGCACTGAGGAATTAACGTTATTTACAGTTTTCCAGCTCCCACTTCCCATTCCTTTTCCCTGCTTGTACCTTCCCTCTCTACCAGGAGCACAGTGGTAAAAGAACTGGAGCTACACCCTGGCTGGGGAGAGGGAAAGGCAAGAGCAGGAGGCACATAACCAACCAAAACAGCCAAATCTCTTCACAGAGGACAGGGAAATCCCCCACTCGTTTGAAACAGCTGTGATGGCTGCCAGCTCCAACTGCCATTATCCTCCATTTCTCCTCTGAATTTACCTCTATCCCTCTCACTGGATCCAGTGCTAAAAGTGCTCACTACAAGGTCATTCACGTTAAAAACAAACCTCAGGCAGTTTCACAGCTCAGAACTCATTTTTTAAAGGTCACTAAAACTCCACCATTTCTGTTCTCATATCACAGAATCATAGAATGGTTGCAGCTGGAAGAGCCCTTTCAGCTCATGGGGTGCAGCCTCTGTCCCAGCCCCATCACCCACCAGCCCATTGCCCTCTGTGCAACATCCACCCAGCTCTGAAACCCCTCCAGGGACGGTGACTGCAGCAGCTCCCTGGGCAGCCCCTTCCAATGCCTGACAGCCCTGGCACCAAAGAAATTCCTCCTCACATCCAGCCTGAACCTCCCCTGGTGACACTTGAGGTCGTTTCCTCTTGTTCTAGTGCTTGTCACTAGGGAGAACTGACCCACCCCACCTGGCTACAGCTTCCTTTCAGGTAGTGGTAGAGAGTGAGGTCTCCCCTGAGCCTTCTTTTCTCTGGGCTCAACAGCCCCAGATCCCTCAGCCCTTCCCCATCTGAGACATGCTCCAAATCCTTTCCTGGCTTGGTAGCCCAGCACCTGGATCCTCTCCAGCACCTCCATGTCCTTTTGGGGCTCCCCAAAGCTGAGTCCAGGGGAACGCTCAGCTCCCTGCTCCTGCTGACAGCACTGTTCCTGATCCAGGCCAGGATGCCTTTGGCCTTCTTGCCCACCTGGGCACGCTGCTGGCTCACGTTCAGCTGCTGTCAGCCAACACTGCCAGGTCCCTCTGTGCCTGGCAGCTTTCCAGCCACTGCTCCCCAAGCCTGTAGCACTGCTGGGGCTTGTGGTTGAAGGGCAGGACCCAGCACTTGGCCTATTGAAACTCATGGCATTGGCCTTGGCCCAGCCATCCAGTCTATCTAGATCTCTCTGTATCAAACAGCAAGAGAGAGGCAAAGATCTGAATCATTAACATATCAATAGCTAATTACTGACAGTGCTCAAATGATTTCTTACCATTTCTCACTAGCTCCTTATTAAAAGCACTTGCTTCACAGTAGCTTCTTCCTTGTGAAATGGGAACTGTCTTCATGTCACCTGCCCTGCAGGCATCAGTACTACTTAGTAGCGTCATAGTTATAACGTGGATGAGTTCTTTAACAATTGTCCTTGTACAGTGGGGGCCACTGACCAACCCGTTGGAAGGGAAGAAGAAAGGTTTTAAGTGACGTGCGAGTTCGTTCCAGTCAGAGACACAGTCCTGGTCATCTCTGCAGCCATAAATTAGCTCCCCATTCTGCAAATGAGGGAAAAGAAAGGAAGAGTATGTAGGCACTTCATGAAATCCAGTTATTCATGCTTAGCTATCAAAGCATCAGATTTAGTACACTAAGACACTGCACAGGAGACTGTTACTGGGTTAACAGTCTGCATACAAATACATTCCCCATCTCTTACAAATTTGCTCTCTCAAGTTTGACCAGCTACCACAGGTATCAACCTTTGAAATAGGACACAAAAGCTCGTTAGATCAAATACTACCTTCCCAACGGTAAGGGATCAGAGAAATAAACAGGAACTGCCACTCAGCACGTGTTTCTATTGCTGCTTTCTTTCAGCTGGGGGGGCAGGGGGGAGTCAATCAAGGGGGAAAAAAAGGTCAACTGGGGAAAAGCACCACGTGAAACAACCTTCTTCTGAAACCCAAACTGGGAATTGGAAGGCAACAAAAAAGGGACACAAAAGATGTGATAGTTACCTGTACTAGTAGGAAAAAAACCCCCGCAATTCATACAAGTTTAAATAATTCAAATAGTTTCTTTTAATGATGGAAATGGGTTGTTAAGAAAGTTACTTCCTAGAGTTAACCTCAAAATCTGCACAAGCCAGCAGTCACTGCTTGGGATTTTTGCTATTTTACCCCCACATAAGAGGTGACTTCCCTTCCTGGGCGAGGTGTGCTGTGTGTTTGGTCTGCAGGGGTCAGTTAACAGTCATTTACAAAAGTATTTGCAGCAACATGCAACATTCTCCTGCGGAAACAAACAGTTTTAAACCTCTGGTCATCTTGAAAAGTCTTTTTCTATTGCTCATTTGTTGGCAAGCTATTCAGACAGTCCTGGGAAACGGACAGCTACATGTCCTAACCTGAAATCTAACTAGGAACTTTTCCCCATCTTCTTCTTTTGGTGGGTCCCACAGTGATGGTGCTGGTTAGGCAGGTTTGAAGCAAGACCTTGACTGTTCAGGTGCAAAAGTCAGATTGTTTAAAAGCCAAGGCAGAAAGACACAAGGAGAGAGATTTTATGGTTTACCTTAAATATTTTCAAGTTGTTCTGTGCCTCCTGCAATAAGCTCTTCAAAGCAAAGTGCATTCTCTGTTTATTTCTAGGGAAAGAAAAAACACATCCAAGAATGTTTGACCACAGCCTGTAGCTGTTCAAACCCACACCAGGAGAGTCTGGTGGGATCAGAACCTGGAGTGCACACACCCATTACATGTGTCATTCATGCTGCAGTCAGTGCAAAGGCAAAGTGACTGTTCACAATTAGAACTTCCAAGTCTGAGTCAGTGAAACAGTTCTTTTCTATGTTAGGTAGCAAAAGGCACTGGTACTTTAATGAGCCACTCTGATTCCTGCCTGAGGTGTAAAGAGGTGCATAGCACCAGAAATACTCACTGCAGAGGTCAGACAAGCAGGTGTTGATCATACACTACAGCGTATGTAGTTTCACTACAGTGAAAGTCAGAATCATCTAAGCAATGTGTAACACAGGGAGTTCTGGCACAGACACACACTGCCTTACCCTGAGAAGAGATCCAACGGGCAGTATTTACTCGGTCGCTTCCATTTTCCATTGGCTACCTGTTGGAAACCCACAGCCCGTTAGCCACTCCTCCTGCAACAGCTCCTCTCAGCTGCTTTAAGCCACGTGTGAGGCACTAACATCCTGTGTTCAGAAGTTCCCTGGCACTTAGAACACAAAATTCATGACTACTGGGGGCCTTCCTAGTCCCATTTAGCTCCAGCCACTGCAACGGCAGCGTGAGCTGCAGGCAGGCACACACAGGGACAGGGCTCATGGCCATGCCAGCGGGTCATGTGCTGCCACCAGCTGCCACTATGCATTTGCTGAGCTGAGGCTGCCAAGGCAATTGGGAGCAACAGCAGTAATAATCCTCAAAGACTAATATTGTATTTATTTGCTCCCAGCTTCCCACAGAACTTGTTCCATCTCTCACTAGATTCACACCCAGCAAATCAAACTGGGATCCACCTTCTGTCTTCACTCTTATCAAAGCCTTCAGCAAGTTTCAACAGGAAAGCAAGACTGGGGCAGCCAATAAAGCACAGCAGAGTCAAAGGAAAGCAGATGACTTAAAAGAAATAATTACCTTTAGATGCTGATGCATACAGTAACGACACACCTTGTGCTTTATCTCCTGGGAAACATGGCTGGAGAAAGGGATGAAGCCACACTTTGGCTGAAACAAATAAACAAAAGAGACTATAAATATAAAGGTGTTTTATAGAAAGACAATGGCAAACAAGATGCAAACCTTGTCTGTGAAAGGGGAATTTTACAACTCTGAAAACAGAATCAACATCCAACACTTAAAAGCTGTGTATTACTCCAAATTATTTGAGAGTCCTCATTTAAGAAAGAAGGACACACAAAACTGCTATGGCCACCAAGAAAAACCTAGTAATGCCCAGGAATTTCCCCACGTTTCCAAAGATGAGTTGGAAGAATCACAGAATCTTAAGGGTTGGAAGGGAACTCAAAAGATCATCCAGCCCAACCCCCTGCAGGATGGACATATTTCATCCCACAGGCAACAGTGAAAGCGGTGAGCTCTGCTTTGTCTCACTGCTGCATTCCTCAGGAACTGCTCTGGCCAGTACCTGCTTCCCCAACACAAACCAACCCCCAAGCACCTTGATCTCTATGCAGAGGATGGGCCGGTGCTCCACGAAGCGGTAGGTCTGCAGCCGGGTGAGGTTGGGAAGGCACATGGCGTAACCACTGAGAGTGTCCATGTCTTTGTCACAGCGAGACTCTGGGGAAAACACAAACCAGCACAACACAGTGAGGTGTGAGGACTGTTTACTTTACTCTCTGGTGACCTCCTTCACCAGGCAGGGGGAGGTGGGAACAGACAGGCCACGGCTGAGCAGGCTTTAGCCAATGATGCTCCTGAGTAGACTTGCCCGCTCCATTATCAGCAGGGGTACCCTCAGAGCTCTCCCAGGCCCACCGAGTGCCCCAGAGCTGCTTTTGGCACCCATACCTCAGTGCATCCCAGAAAGGCATTAGCAGGAGACCCGACAACTGTGAGGGAGTTGTGATGGGTTTGTGTGGAGCCACTTGTGCTTGGTAACAGGGGGAGGGGGCTGCAGTGCTGCCCCCATAAACAGTTCCCAAAACTTCCCCCACCTCTGGGCTTGGACCCACTTCCAGCCAATCTGGTGCCTCTGCCAGTACTATTTAAGAAGGGAAATTTGTGGTGCGTGGGAGGAGATGGAAGAGTGGGACAAGATGGAGGCGACCAGATGGACCCCGCAGCCAGAGGAGGAAGGGAAGAGCACTAGAGACCTCCCTGCAGCCTGTGGCGAGAGTGCAGCCGTGCCCCTGCGACCCATGGAGGGCAATGGCAGCACTAACGGCTGCCAGCAGCCCTGGGAGAACTCCGTGCTGGAGGGGGAGAGCACAGTGGACCCCGTGTCAGAGGGGGCAAGTGCTTTGGACCCTGACCCAGGGGGAGCAGAGAGCAGCTGCAGGCCTTGGGATGGATGCACATGGAGCGGCCCGTGCAGGGCAGCCCAGCCTGGGAGGATCATGAGGAGTCCTCCTGCCCTGAGGCGAGACAAGCATCAGCAGCCACGGGGAAAGGACTGACTACAACCCCCATCCCCTGCCCCTGAGCCACTTACGAGAGGAGGAGGTAATGACACCAGGATCAGGTGCCTGAGCCCGGGCAGAGGGGAGGGGTGGGGGGATGGGCATCTTAAAGAGCTGGTTGGACTTTTTACCATTTGCCCTACCCTGCATTGCTTTGTGTTGGGTGTTTCTGTTTGTTATGTCTTTCGTTGGTAGTGGAGCGAATCAAGTTTTGTTTGCTTCCCCAAGGTGAGTAGCCTGGTCTGTTCTGCCAGGGACCTTAAGCAGGGAGCGAGCCCTCCCTGTCTTTAGGGGGCTCCAAAGGCCCTGGGTACTTTGTTCCTGGGTGAGCCTAAACCACATCAGGAGTGCACACCAGTGCCCAGCAATGGCTACAGAGACGGGCAACTGGAGTCAGAGATTGTCACCTCACGTTTGTTTACTGGAGCTGCAGGAACTGCCATCCCTCAGTCTAGTCTAGAGGAATCTGTGAAAACTGGCAGGAACAGCATAAACTCTTCAGGAGTTCAAGAGAAAGTGTAAATCTAAACAGAACCTGCAAGTGGCTTTGCCCAGCTCCTTAGCCGGTGTGCAGCCTGCTCACAGGCATTCCGGAGTTTACATCAGAATAGTAAGTGGGTGAAGGGGAACGCATAAGGAACAAAAGTTGTCCTCCCTCTCCTCAAGAGCTCACAACTGAAAGCAAGACCTTCCTCTGCAATTGCCATCCTTTTAAAAATAGCATTTTTTAATATAACCCCAAGAAGCAGCAAAGCAGCAAAACGGTTTCAGACTCAGATCGAGAAGTATTACGTAGATAAAGCCTTTCAATTACCCTCCTCCATACCCATCCCTTGGAACAGAGAAACGTCTACGAGACTTCAATTCAAAGTTGACAGGAATATACACTCCCAGGTTTCCAAACATGTGTTACTAGAGACACACACAACACACGTCTTCTGACACTGCTTCCACTGCCAAGAAAAATGTCCATTCTGAAAAATACACTGTGACAGACAAAAGCCTCAGAAAGGGAAGCCTCATCGGGCATCAGCCTGCAAGTATGAGATGTACTCCATTAGAATGAGCAAAAAGAAACCTCCTCTCTCCGACAAAATGCTGGGGTTTGTTTTCTTTTTCTAAACTTCAACAAAAGCACATCCATGTTCAGCTGAATGCCACTTGCCACATGAGACAGGCCCAGAAATCTGAAGCATTAGAGAAGTCCCTTTGTAAGTCAGACAGGCTTGTGTGAAAGGGAATATTAAGGCAAATCTTTCCCTAAGATTTTGTTTTTAAAAAGTCCCGTTAAGAATGAACAATTTCTGTATAAACATGAACTACCACTTGTCAGCTCCCACAACTGCACTTGTGCCTCTCCCATGGAGCTGCAGACACACAAAATTCAAGTTCAAGAACTAAAACTAAATTCATCATCAGTTCTGTACCTTGGGTTAGACTCTATTTACTTTCCTTGCTAGTTCACAGTGCCAGAAACCACTTCTCAAACAGGTAAGCACAAGTCAGCAACAGTCCTGGGCTCAACTACACGTAGAGTAAGTCCATTTTCTTCTTGCATCAATATACTGACTACAGCACTTCTGATCTGATAGCATGTTTTTCTTCAAGGAATTCTGCTAGAGCAGCAGTTTCTGGCCATTCATAAGATGAAGACACCATGAGGGATAGCTTCTCTTTGCCCATTTCAGAGCTTACACCTTGCTGTGCTTTTAGCCACACATAAAGCACAATGCACCAAATTCTGTAGCACTTCACACTGAATGCATCAGAGACTGCCAAACCTGGATTCTGGCAGCATGGTCCAAAAGGTTTCCCAAGGGCAGTGCACCCTCACCTCACATACTTCAATCCCCATCCCATCCACAGGGTCAAGAGCAGCGTACTGGCACCTCACAAGGACTCCAGCGCAACACAAGAGTTGGGAGAAATCAAACACAGCCACATATCCCAGAGATGCTCACTAAACTTCAAAGGCAGCACAGCCTGTACCACTGCAGCCCCCTGCGATGGGACATGCCCAGCTGTCAGGAAAGAAGTGAGAAGCTGGAACCCGAAGTTGCACACTGCTCGAGTCTACGACCCACACGGCATGAGGTGCTCAGCCCCAACCAACATACTGACCCTGAGAACAAGACAAATGAGTGAAACCAAAGCCATCTTCCTTCCAAAGCTCTGCTGCACGGTCCACAAAAAGAAACTGATGGAATGAGGACACATCCTCCATCTCCCTCACTGACCTTTGTAAAGGACTTCACAGCAAGGTGGAAGCTGGTTCAAGGATTACAGTACATGGGCTTACCAAGGATGCCTTTCCCCAAAACGACCAAACTAACACTAGATGCAACTTTTACTTCCAGAACACACCCATTTTTTCCACAACAAGTTCTCTGCTTGTCTAAACATTAAAAGAAGTTTCCTCACATTCTGAGGCACAATGCTTTTGTTCCTTACTGTAAAGCACAACATTTTACAGCTTGAGAAAGGCCCCTTTTTCATGCTCCCCCTGATGCTTACCTGGCCTCTCTGGCTGAATCTTTAAACAGAGCTGTCTGACGAAGTCTAAAGGCAGTTGGATAATCTCCTATTGAGAAACAAAACAGAAAATATGTATTTCAACACACAAATTAATATCCAGTTTGAGGGTCTTCAAATGGAATGCCAAAGTTCAGGGGATGTTAACAACAGTACAGCACACTGCCCATCAGCAGCTTCTCCCCGACTGACCTGCACCTGCCATCACACACAGTAATTCTCCCCTCAGAAAACCAACAACTGAAATAAATGCATAACAACATTTTGGTGGAAATTTTTTGTGCACAATTAAACCTGCAGCATTTTGTCCTCTTCCCAAATAGAAAAAGCCCCGTTTCATCCTGTCCCACGTCTCACATCCCACCCTTCCGACGCACAACTGTGAAACTCTGTTCCAGACGAAGGTGCACCTTTTCCACCCAGGCCTCTGGTGTTTGGTTAACCAGATCTGGCTGCCCTGAACGACAGTGAGTGGCAATGTAAAAGCTTACCTCTCTGACTGCACAGAAACCTACACAACTCACAGAAACCAGAGGCTCCCCTTGGTCCAAAAAAATCTCTGTCACATCTCAGCTTACGCAGGGCAAGGCAATGATTGCTTTGCATTAGTAGCTTGAAACAGCTCAAACGACAGAGTACAATCCAGTCACCTCATCACCACAGAGCAGGATCTTTGGTCTGATCCAAATGCTTCTTGCATGTGAGAATTCTGCAAACTCTATTAATTCCTTTTACTGTCATTTAGTGTTCTCCAAAACACTTCAGGGTTTACATGCATCAGCTATTTAATGAGAATAAGACATTTACCCCGTGATGAACATAGTTCTCCCCAAAGAACTGCTTCATGACATGTTTTCCAAAATCTACGATGTTTTGCAGGTGGTGTAGTATTTCCTCTGAAGTCTGAAAGACAGAAGTGTAACAATAATGACAACACTCAAGAATGACAACCAGTCATCGATTTAGCAAACTAGCTTAATTACTCTGCTGACTTTGGGAGCTCACACGTAGAAATTTACTAGGCACACAAAACATGGACCACATTTGTGCCCCTGCTGCTGCCTGAGAGGCTCAGATAAACAGGAGAAGGGTCAGTAGAGATGATTATTAAGTTTCAGGGCAAAAAGGACAGAGCAAATGAAAAAGGTGGGAGTGAGAGAGATCACTCAAGATTTTCTGCTGCTTTCTGTGATTTATTTTTAAAAGAACTCAAAAAACTACAGTAGTCAAAAAGAGATGCACAACATGTCTTCTCACCAACAGGTGAAGGTGCAGGAGAGGCTTTGAGTGCTACAGAGTCTGTCACTTTCAGGTTTGGAAGAGAATGGCCACAAAGACTGAGCCACATCACAAACCTCTGCACAGATTGGTGTGGAACTTGGTGTCTGGCCCGAATCCTGACCCAGACTGAAAAATCCTACTATTATGTCAATTTTGTTATGTGTCTATAAAGAAACACCAATGTTCTTCAAGACAAAAATGTGGAGCCAGACAGCAACAAAGCTCCATGAGTACTGGCAGCAGGACAGCCACGTCAGCACAGTCAGGCTCTGACACACTTCTGCTCCTTAAAGGGGCAGCACAGAAGTCACAACAACATTATCCCATCCCCAGCACTCCAGCATACTCTGGTTCTCTGCACAGTATTTCATTGTTACTAGACACTAATCTCCAAGCTCCTGGGGCCTTTTGTAACACAAAGCTTTTCTGGAAAAACACTGGTTTGCCTGTTAGTGTACCCTGTGAAGCACTGAGCCATGTCAGTTTACTCTTGGGATTAAGTAACAGTGGAAGAAGAGAAAGTGCAATCTCGTGTCCAAGTTAGAAAATCAGAGAGGGAAAATGACACAAGCAGGAGAAAAAAAACAACAGAGAAAGAGAAAATAAAATGCTAGGAAGGCAACACTCAGATAATGACAATGTGAAAAAAAAGAAGAAAAGGCCAAATTAAAACCGTTGATAGGAGATTGCCACTACCCAGCCAACCTTACTAACCTGGTTTTAGGATACCATTAAAACAGGTAATTTTTCTCCCTGGGTTTGCTACCTAACAAACTTCGCCAAGTTGAACAGGACTAGGATAGCTTTGTTAGTCTAACACAGGTCTGCTAAGGCTACACACTGAGTTTAATACTCTTCCTCTATCAGGGTTCACTGTCCAGACTGAAGTGGTTGTACACAATACTGTGATGTGCAATAATGTTTTACAGAAAGAAAAGTTACTAGAGTAACAGAGATTACTACACACTTACTTCAGTAACACACTGTGCTACACACTGTTAGTTCAGTATGCAAAGCACTAACCAGAAGACCCAATGCTTTGCAGCGAGTAGGAAAGATGCAGCTTTTCCAAAGCACTTACACAACATTTCCATCATTTTATACAGCCCAGGACAGTGCTTATTCTTTAAAATGCCTGGCATATTGTGTGTGGAGTTGTTTCTCAGAATGGCTATCCCTGAATCCTTTTCAGAGACACAAAATAAGCTTGGAATCCCTTCATAATAGGCAATCTTCCACTGCCTGAGTCTTAGAACAAAACACACACTATGATGCCTGAAGAACTTTCTCAGCTGCAGTCATCTGGTCTGAAGAAAAAGTAATTACTTAAGAAAAAGTAATTAATAGGCAACAAGATGTGTGAGCAGAACACCCTGACAGAAGTTGCCTTACAGAGGGGAAACACCCTGGCAACGGAAAACATCCTTATGGTCACCATGTCTGCCTCACCTGATGAGGTGGGAAATGGCAATTCTGAGCACATAAACAAAAACTCCCCATCTACATACACATTTCTGCCCTTTCAATGCCAACATAACCCCTTCTGTGTCATGCACAGATATGGAACACTTTGTAACCTCACTCATCAGAACACAGATTGTACTTAACAACAACTGTCACATTGTTATGTCCAAGTTTGTCCCAAAACTCCAACTCTCCAGAACTTATCTACAGACCTGAAGGTAAAATATTTACTCTTCCTGGTCTGCTCTGTGGGAAGCTGATCCCTTAAACCAAACCCAATCAATCACCAGAATCATTCAATATATTTAAATTATAGAATCTTCTATTTAGAGGGCAAAGCCAAAAGGAACTGTGTATCACAAAGTCCACACAACCACAAAACAAGGCAAATGCAGAATGCTGGAGCTGGCCACAAGTCAGCTCTGCTCAGAACGTCCTACTCCCACAGCTGACAGGGGATCCTGCTCTGGCAGTGGCCAGTCACCCCCCCGAGCAGGAACTCAGAGACACACTGCTGTAAACACTTCCAGCAGGACACACTACCACTGCCTGTGCCACAAACAGCCTCCTGGCTGCTGCCAGAGAAAGGAGAGAAGCGTGTGTGGCCAGGGCAGCTGGGAATGCAAGTGTGTCAAGGAGCTTCTGAAAAAGCAAACTCTTGGTGCTGCATCAGCTACAGCCCACGGGATGCCTGCTGCCATCTCCCTCTGTGCTCAGTGGGATGCTCAGCTATTTCACTCATCTGATTATAAAGAGGAAAAAAGCCATTCAAGAACCTGAGCAGCATTCAAATCCCAGCAGAGCACATT
This sequence comes from Colius striatus, assembly GCF_028858725.1. Classification (NCBI taxonomy): domain Eukaryota; kingdom Metazoa; phylum Chordata; class Aves; order Coliiformes; family Coliidae; genus Colius; species Colius striatus. Next base: position 196,471 of record NC_084773.1, read on the forward strand.
GCCCAGGAGACTTTTCTTCATATGTTTCTCTATCCCAATCCAAAACACTGTAGGCATGCCACAGGAGTCGAGAGAGGTATGGCCAGGTGAGACACCGTGCTGGGTAACAGAAAAGTCCCTTCCTGGCTTCCTTGGAATATTTTGTCATTTTCTTAAAAACAATTACCATGCCACAATCTCTTCAGACTCTAAAAAAAGGGGGGGAAAAAAAGATGATACCTAGTGTTTTGTTTTCTTAAACTGACTTTTTACCCAAAGTTGTGGCTTAATTCTCCTCTGTCACATTAAAAACTGAGACAGGCATTGTTTTCCTCTTCCAATCCACTGCCTTCCTTCTTGTTCTTATACAAACTCTAAACTTTATTACCTTGAACAGAAGCACTGGACGCATTTTTGGAATCCTGCCACTATAAGCAGATCTAGCACTTACTTGAAGCACACTTGAGTGTTGCCAGACTCTTTTTCTAGTAGAATAGTAGCAGAAAGGCCATCAAGTAACTCATCCATACGCTGTGTTCATCACAGGTGTTACCTTCCTCTGCTTTCCTCTCATCTACTTTAGAAACTTCTCTTTTGTCCCTTGTTAAACAATGCATTTCACATCCTTCTTCCTCATTTAAAGCCAAACACTCTTCCTACACATTTACACATCCTTATTTCTTTCCTCCTAAAATTAAGCACTCCCTGCCCTGCCCAGCTCTCAGCTGCAGCCATAATGCTTTCTGTGCTCCTCATGAGAGCAGTCTGACAGTGTCCCTCACAGAGCTGTGGCTCCAAAGCTGCTCTGTCTCATATTGCTCCCTCTATCTGTCAAGTAACACTCACGAGCTTGAGGAAATGGCAGAATCTGAACCTTCTGCCTCTTGCAATTTTGGGGGTTTTTTCCCCTCGGTGCACTTTGATGATACTTCATTTTTACCCTCCAACTTTGATTCTTGATCATTTTTCATCCCTGTTAAAGCAACTCTATGGTAACTGGCTTTAGTTCCATCTGGCCCAGAAAAACCTTCTGCCATGGCCCACGAAACCAACAGCCTATGTCCTGCCACGTCCATTTTGCAACAGACAGGACACTGAATCACCCACTGACAAAGGCTACTCTGTGAGTATTTCCTATCTTTGTCCAAAACCCGTGACTTTTTAGTTACTAAACAGGCAGTCAACAGAAGACTTTTATCATGGCACCAGCCCTGTGCTGTTCCTCTTCTGTCTCGGTGAGCCACAGGCAGAACTGTCACTTATTCCTCAGCATCACGGCCCTCTCCTGCATCGATCTGGAACACGGACACTCTCGCAGCTGCCACAGCTCTCCTTACACAAGCTGTACCTTCATCACACTGGTCTCACAGTCTGTCCTGCACAAAGGTCTTGATATCAGCAGACACATTCTCTGAGTTACGTAAGACCATCTCAAATTTCCTCCTGTTGCCAGAACTCCTGAAACAGGCACATTTCAAAACAGACCCCTATTCTTACTCCTATCAGCCACAGTTCTTTCACAGGTTTCCCGTTTCTCTTCAGACTGGTTATTAGCTTACCTGGAGGCTTTTATCAGCAGTATGTGTTGAATCTTACCTTATTCTGGTTTGGGGGAGACTTCAAAAACCGCAGCACCACACAGCGCTAGAGGAGGACAGGGAAGAAGAGACTTGCATTAGCATTTAAGCACTCCATCACTTCCAAACAGCACAACTGTCTGATCCCCCAATCCACCTCCTCTGAGAAATTAAGGGGAGACAAAGAAAAGAAATGCTAAGTAGACATTTCAGATAGTTATTTTACTCAACTTCAAACCTACAGCAATGTCTGTTCCCAGATTTGCTGTCAATTTAACAAGGTGGCCACTCTGTGCTTCCAGTCACCAGTGTTGGGGGAAACACTCCCTCAGCTTATAGCACTGCTCTGATGGCAGAACACCGCAAATGTGGCAAAACACAGCACAAAGCACACCCAAAAACACTCTGTCATTTCTGTGCCAAGGGTCTTTGGGATGCAAGACTCACTTAGGTATCCTCTGCTTACCACATCAGTACAGCACTACAAAAATATGACAGACACACTGATGAGTTACCAGCAGCAGCTACACAGCTCCACTGACACATTCTGCAACCTGCTACTTCTGAACTTCCAAAAAGTAAACACCTAACACCGGGACAAATGCAGCAGGTTTTCAAAATATTTTACCTTAAAAACAACAAAAAAAAATGCACCACACTCGTTTCTGTAACATTTACAATTTCTATCCAGTTTTGTAGCCACTCAAAACCCTCCATCTTAGTCCTAAGTACACCAACTGGATAAACATCCTTAGCCTTAACTTTTCAGTGTTCAGAGAAAAATCATTTTGTAGATGCCCTAATTACATTTCTCCTCAAGCCTATTTAAGAGAGTGTCTTCATCACAGAATACACCTGAAGTCCCCTTCTCTCAATGAAATCTTGCTGGAATTAACCATCACACCTGGTAAACAGACCGAATTTTGACATAATATTAAGGAACTGGCAAGCCTTACTAGGCAAGGCAACACATAGCCTTGCCTCACATTAGCCAGTCTAAATACCTGATCCTTCTGATCTGATGTACTTCAGATAAGATGTGGATAAAAACAACTGGGCACTAAGCAGGTAGAAACAAACAGCTGTCTTCTGAAGTTAACTCTTAGTTACTCTATGTCTCCATTCACACCTTTCCTAGACACACCAAAAAGGAGGATGTTCTATCTGGAGTACTACCAAAAAGGTACTCACACTCAGCTTCCCCGACAAAGAGAATACAGACAAAATGTCATGGTCACAAACAGCTCGGGTTTACAGAATCTAAGCTTTTTGCCATTAAAAAATTCCCATGGTATGGCAGCACCAGGGACATCCCAAATTCCAGGGCTGCAAGCTGGCTCTGAAGAGCGCTAAGTGGGATAGATGCAGTTACCTTCAATCACTAACATGTAGAGAATGAGCAGGAGGAGAAAAGCAAAAAACAGATGACAGTGCTTAATCCAAAACGCTAACAAGATCTCGATTCAGAGGTTGTCCATGAAACCCAGAAATGGCCCCTTCAGTACCTAAACCTTCTCAAGCAAGCATAAACCTCACCACTCACCCGCCTCTGCACTCTCAGGTACAAGGATATTTGCTGAATTTTGATTCAACTTGTCCCATGAGATCCTGTGTTACAAAAGCAAACTAAATGAACCGAACACAAATCCTAACCTGAGAAGGTTGCTATTTTCTGCCATTATGACCTCCAGGTGGGCAACAGAGCTCAGGTCTGATGAGCCTGGATGCTCTGTGCATGCAGGATATCATTTTTACAGTGCTTCAACACTCTGGATCCCACACTTGGATAGGCGTAGGCAAGTGGATCAGTGATGGAGTGATCTGATCACCACTTCTAATCAATTCAGAAACTTGATTTCAGGTGTGTTTTAGATATTGATCTGTGAATCAGCTTCCAGACAACAAAAGCTTCCAGTCACCGCTTTGGAAAATCTGAATGATGTCCAATGACAGGACAAGGGGCAACGGCTACAAGCTGGAACAGAAGAGGTTCCAGAGAAACACAGGGAAAAACTTCCTGTTGAGGTGAGGGAGCCCTGGCAGGGGCTGCCCAGATGGGTTGTGGAGGCTCCTTCCCTGGAGACATTCAAACCTGGCTGGACACGTTCGGTGCTGCTCTGGCAGGGGGGTTGCACTGGATGAGCTTTCCAGGTCCCTTTCAGCTCTTGAGATTCTGTGGTTCTGTGAATGCTCCCACAGGACTTGCTACAGTATTTGTGTGCTACCAAATCATTGCTGAAGAGGCACGCTAGGATACAACAACCAAAGCTATATATGGCAAAAGAAGAACACACTGCTTGTCTAAAGATGTCAAAGGAAACAAAGGGAAGTTCAAACTAAACTTTTCAGTCACAGATACACTTCAACCAGCCAGCCTGCATTATGCAGTTTTCTCTTTTGGGAGGGCAGTTTTCAGCTAGATCCATCCCTTTGTGCAATTCAATGCATGGTTACACAAAGAGACTGTTACCACAAGTTAACCCAGCAGATGTCAAAGACGCCAACTGCTTCAGAATTATTACCACTGAAAATATTAGCCCACATTTTCCATGCTGTTGCTTTATCGATTCACTCGACTGATTCCTTACTTGGAAATATTGTGGGTGGTTGTTGCCATGAGCCTTTTTTTTGTCAGTTATCTTAAAAGTTCAATCTGTGAATATAAAAAAAAAAGATCTAAACCCCAAAAACACAACATGCTTATCTGTGTGCAAATGAATGGCCCAAACCCAAAAGAGAACAGGTTTTTTTATGAGGTTGACACTACTCCTTAGCACTTTGGGAAGCAGATCAGCCAGATCCTGAAGGTCCCTCAATTCCATTCTCTCCACACAGCCTCCATTAGAGCCCTGTTACCATCAAAGGTCATTGGATAATGGTCCCACACAGACAAAGAAAAAAAAACAAGTCTGCAAAATGAAGCTGTGAAAAACAATAAAGCAAGCATGGAGGTAGGGAAATGCAACATGGGGCACAGCAAGAGGCTTCACATCTTCTGAAGAAGCAAGACAAGCTGGAAAACCAGTAAATTCACTATGGTAGAATCCTGTCTACATTAAGTCCCATAGCCCTTTCTCTCCAGGCAGTTCAGTATCCAGCTAGTACAAAAGACTAAAAAAAACAAGCAGCCATCAGAGTCTCAAACACGACTGCTCTAACCCGCTGAGTAAAGAATTCAAGCGTGACTCTCACACGAGAGCACAGCAGTGCGATAACAGATAGCAAACAAGGTTCTCACTGGTGTCCAGGACCATACTAGGGCCTCAACAAAAACCATTTCCAATTGTTAGGGAAAGCTCCAAACAAACGACAGCAACAAGGATACAGAAACTCGTGTCTGCTAAAACACACCGGCAGTTGCTGGGCTGTGAGATGATGTCACCCGGAGCCTCTGTTCTGGCACTGTGAGCCTCCAGCCTTAAGCTTGGGGCCCCATCAAGAAAGGCAAACATGTCTTTAGCACCTTATTGTAAAACAACTGTTTGGGTTAAATCGTAACTCCAAGTTAATCTCTGCCAACAAGCAAACAAGAACCTGTGGGAAGGGCTGAGAACTGGTACTCCAAGAAGCCTCTGGCATCACAGAAACACAGGGATGGGTACACACACAGCTCCTGTCCTAATGTGTCTTGGGAAAATACAGCTTGCTGGGCTCAGTCCCCAAAAAGGCTACATTTTTTCTTCTCCAAAGCAGTTACTACAGCTATTACTTTAATCTTCCTTACTGAAATCCAAAAAACAAAGTAATCCTTGGTAGTTTGGCCAAAATATGACTGGCAGTCACCGAAGTACTTTGGATGAGATAGTAGCGTTATGAAACCAGGATGAAAGCCTCCATTTATTTCTTTACAGCTTGGTGTTTGATATTGGCCTTATATGATGCCAAAATGTCTTCTAAAAACCTCACTGCTGTAAGATAAAGCTACCATGTAGGCCTCTTGAACCTAAGAGTTTTCAAAAGTTAAACACAATGGGGCAAATCTATCATCTTGATATTCCCCTTCAGAGAAAAACCTCGTTTGCATCACTGAGGTTTTTCAAGTTTCTACCTCCTGCTACATCCTTAACAAAACCTATGCAAGAGCTGGTGCTAGTGAAAGAAAAATGTGGATAAAACCAAACTCAATCACTAGTAAAAATGTTTAGAAGTACAGAAAGATGTGTATTTTCCTTCTGCTTTTACCACCTCAGCTCACGTGGCTTTAAAATAAGCTTCTGTGCAAAATATGAGGAATTAGTCTGTCCAAACACAAAGCCTGGGAAACATCACTTCAGCTTCTGCTTTTCCAAATAAGCAGGTTCACATCATTTGTTATTACTCTATTATTATTCTAAACAGCATGCCTTGACTGTTTTTGTCCCAAGGCAAAGCATTACTCTAACATCTAGTTCTGCAACTGCCCAGTCTAACTAGAAAAGATTCTTATCTGCTTGATTGCCAACTTGTGTTCCTATGTGCAAGATCTACTGGTAGAAACCAAGGCACTTTGGGAAGGAACTTTGTAAGTCCCAAAAGGAAAACGATCCCTCTTTCCCACACCCATCAACTCCCTCACTCCCCAGCCTCATGAACTGTGCTATCCAAAAACTCACCACTGTATTTGTAAGCACTATATGCAATTTTACATCGCAGTTACCTGCCTACTACGTTCTGCTGTCAATCCATTTCATTGGAAAAGGCACACAATACACAAGTAGAACAAGAAAAAAACTCACCCTTTGCTTCAAAGTTTTACATACAAAAGTCACAAACATCCAATCATGAAGAGCATCGAGGAAAACACTCTCAAAGACTGGCAACTATTACTTTATACACACCACCACCAACTACTGCCTTAAGAGATGAAGGTATGAAGTCAACTACTTTTATAAAGAATGGTGTCTGTAAAGGCTCTGGAATTTCTTTATACAGTAAAAGCTGGTTGGTTCACTTCAACGTTGCTGAACACAGCTCTAAGTATGCCAGACCTTCTACTACCACTGCAGTCATTCAACACAATCTAAACAGTGGACTTATGACCCCATGTAGCAATGACACCTACAAACACTGCATTCAGTCAAAGGATGGAAAAGGGGTTAAATTACACCAAACTGCTATTCAAGTATAAATACTTGAATGCAGTGACATGCAAATATTAAAGACAATTTCAGCAGTACTACGAACCACAGAACTGTTTTCACAGAATCTGAAGGGCTGGAAGGGACCTTAAAATACCATCCAGTGCAACCCCCCTCCCAGAGCAGCACCACCTAGAGTAGGGCACACAGGAATGTGTCCAGCCAGATTTTAATGTCTCCAGAGAAGGAGACTCCACAGCCCATCTGGGCAGCCCCTGCCAGTGCTCCCTCACCTCAACAGGGAAGAAGCTTTTCCTTGTGTTTCTTTGGAACCTCTTCTGTTCCAGCTTGTGCCCGTTGCCCCTTGTCCTGTCACTGGCCATCACTGGCCTGGCTCCAGCCTCCTGACACTCACCCTTTATGTATCTGTAAACCTGAATGAGGTCACCCCTCAGGCTCCTCTTCTCCAAGATGAAGAGCCCCAGCTCCCTCAGCCTTTCAACACAAGGGAGATGCTCCACTCCATCATCTTCGTGGCCCTGTGCTGAACTCTCTCCAGCAGCTGATGTTTTAGAATCATAGAATGGTGGGGTTGGAAGGGACCTTTAGAGATCATCCAGCCCAACCCCCCTGCAGAAGCAGCTCCACCTAGATCAGGTCAGACAGGAACGTGTCCACGCAGGTCCTACAGACCTCCAAGGAAGGAGCCTCCACACCCTCCCTGGGCAGCCTGGGCCAGGGCTCCCTCACCTCACAGTGATATAATTTTTTCTTATGTTTAAATAGAACTTTGTGCTCCAGCTTCATCCCATTATCCCTTGTCCTGTTGCTAGACACCATCAAAAAAAGTGCTGCCCCAACCTCCTGACACCCATCATTTATACATCTGTAAATATCAATGAGATTGCCCCCTCAGTCTCCTCTCACCAGACGGAACAGCCCCAGGTCCCACACTCTTCCCTCATAAGGAAGATGCTCCAGTCCCCTCTCTCCAGGAGTTCCCTGTCCCTCTGGAGCTGCTGTTCAGCTGTCCCTGCAGTAGCTCACTGCAGCTGCAGGCAGTATCGTGTGCCAACTAAAAAAAAGTTATTCTGATTTTTTTACTCCAAAATTACATTCCACGATCCCTTCAATTTCAATTCGTGTTTGGGGGACTTAAACAACAACAACAACAAAGTGGTTTCCTAGCCAGAAAACGCAAAGGAGGCAAATGGACAGAAAGGTGTCATCTTCACAGCATCGGAGATCCGGCTGCAGAGAGGAGAACTCCTTCTGGGAACTAACAAAACGCAGTAAAAACACACCCACCACGCTGCCCAGGCACTTCCATCAAAGCTTACCTTTATGATATTCAACACAAGACACTTTTAAAGATGTCCTCATCCAAGGTGTAAGCATGCTGGGCCATGGGGAGGGATGTGGCAAATAAAAGCAAACTAAACACTGGAAAATGTTGCAGCTTTTGAATGAAGTACATTCAGTGGTATTGTACACAAGTGTCACTTTCTAAACCCGTTTTGTTCTGTATTAGGTGGATAAGATCGGGCAAAACAAAGTGAGGAAAGCTACATTTCCTGCCAGTATGGAGGAAGTTCCTCAATTACTCACACAAAGTGCAAAGAAGCATTCAAAAATTGTAACAATACTCCTTTTTTTTGGCTTAGGACTCCCTTAAGAACAATCTTTTCATTTCTTTACATGAATTAAGAATCTCTGGTACAGCACTTGGCTTGACACCATTCCATATGTTAAACCATTATTTGGAAGCAAACAAATACCACCAGGACACTTGTTTGCTTTACCAGATAGTTTGCATCACACTTCAGGTATTCATTTCACTTCTTTCCCTGCTTGCTTACAGATAATCACCACAGTTAAGTGCCAACTCAGGTTTCACTTTATAACTAAGCTTTCATAACCTTGCAATATACAGATGTTAACATCCCAGCTGTTAACAATAAGCCTGGTCCTTAACATTTGACAGTGCATCAAACACTTCATCTGTCTGTCAAACAGATGAGCTACACGTGTACAACATGAACATGAGCTGAGCTTCCTCCCTTTAAACCACTCTGAACCTCCACCCATCAGCACCCTACGCTTCCCAGTGTCACAGAATCACAGAATCTCAAGGGCTGGAAGGGACCTTGGAAGCTCATCCAGTGCAACCCCGCGGCCAGAGCAGCACCACCTAGAGCAGGGCACACAGGAATGTGTCCGGCCAGATTATAATGTCTCCAGAGAAGGAGCCTCCACAGCCCATCTGGGCAGCCCCTGCCAGTGCTCCCTCACCTCAACAGGGAGGAAGTTTTTCCTTGTGTTTCTTTGGAACCTCTTCTGTTCCAGCTTGTGCCCGTTGCCCCTTGTCCTATCATTGGCCATCCCTGAGCACAGCCTGGCTCCAGCCTCCTGACATCAGCCCTTCACCTATTTATACACATTAATGAGGTCACTCCTCAGTCTCCAAGCTGCAGAGCCCCAGCTCCCTCAGCCTTTCATCACGAGGGAGATGCTCCACTTCATCATCTTTGTGGCCCTGTGCTGAACTTTTTCCAGCATCTCCCTGTCCTTCTGGAACTGAGGGGCCCAGAGCTGGACACAATATTCCCGCTGCTGTCATAGTAGGAGGAAACGAGGCCTTTCAGAAAAATATTGATAGGGAGAGGAGGAAATAAAAGAGTCAAGTAAGAGGGATTAGAATGAAGTCACAAAATGGAGAGTTAGAACAAGTTAGTAATTCCAGGCATTCTTAACATCTCAGCTAGAAGGAGCTGAGGGCCACTTCCCCTTTCACTTTATGGAAGATACTACTACGCCGCAGTGCCTTCAGAGTATCCATTCAGTGCAGAAGCACGGCAAAGCCAAGGAAGAGGTAAATTAAACTACACTATTGCAATATGGAATTGAAATCCTAATAGGGAATTAAAATTCTGTATAGATGTTGACTCAAGTTGCTGACTTTTTTTGGGGTCAAAAAAAAGCTTTGCAGCTAATCCACAGAACTGGAAGTGCTTCCAACTTTTAATTCTTCATTTCTAGCAAAAGCTTTGTAGATTGTACCCAGGCAGACTTAGCCTGATTAGTTATGACATCTACAATCACAGTGGTACTAGTTTAGCCAAAGAAAGTTTCTTTCTTTTCCAGTGACCACAGATGTGTATTTAACTATCAGTTAGCTGATGTTAATGGGAGGAAAGGTGCAGCTTCATACAGGTGCCACAAAGGGTCTGAATTCAAACATAGACTGGTGACTGTCCCGTTAATTGCTGTTCACGGCAAGGCAGACAGTTCTTCCTTTCTTTTCCACTAATGGCACATCCTGATTGTGTACTTGGCTTTTCAGCTGGTTTTTGTAGCTGCCTTCTTCAGTAAGTTTGTACAGAATCTCCTCTACTCACTTACAGAAATAAACAGGAAACAGGGAACAAAATAATATATTATGTTTAGCCATGACCTTTTTTCTTGTCCTTTCTGTAAGTAGGCAAAGCATTGCAGGTGTGGGTATTTTGCTAGACAATGCTTAGATATGTATACCCTCAAAAGAAGATAGTTCTGGAAAGACAGACCAGGTCAAAAAAATGCCCTATAAACTAGCAAAAAACAGAAGAGGTTTTCATGGCCTTTAATCCCCACTGAAGCCCATGCTGAAATCTTGGTCCAGCTCACTCAGAGGTAGGTTTTGCATCCTCTAGAAAACTACACAGATACAAAACTCCTCCCAGTATGACATCACAGGGCCTTGGGCAAGCTTTTGACATCCAGAGCATAAAATATATCAGAAATAAGAATTAGCACAGGTTTAGAATTGAAGTAGAAGAATCTCCTTAAGGATGCCAAAAATCTTCAAGTTCAAGCCCTACCAAAACTATGTCTTTCTCATTAGCCATAAAATTAATAAATACAAGTTGCATCTTACCTTTTCTCATAATTTTTTACTGTGAAAGACACAAGACACCATAACTCAGCCATATTTGAATATTGCTCTCATTTAAGAGATGGCCATTGTTAATGAGCTATTCCCACAAGGAACAGCAACTAGTTTTTCTGTATTTCTGCCCTATCTGAAAGCTCTTTAATACAGGACTCAGCATTCTGTTCTGCATTTCCTTCAAATCATAACTTTGATAGATCTTATTCCTCAGCCAAGAAGGGTTTTTTTCCAAAACAAACAACCCAACTGAACAAAAAAAACAGAATTCAACTGAACAAAATTCTCTTTGTAGTCAGGGATCTGGAATTTCTCAGGAATGATTTGGAAGGTTTCAGGGCAGTACTCTAATTTCAACAGGACAAAACAGATTCAGCCAACTTCACACAGAAAAACAATGGAAGAAAAAACAGGACATGCAGGTTTTTGTACTTGTACGAAATGACATCGTCAGGAAAAGTGCCTTAAGAAGATTCTCTCAACAAGATGGCAATTAACAATCAGCATCACTCCCCTTCTGCCAAATAAGATCAAATAGGAAGGCTGCAGCTAGCTAGTAACTCTGACCATAAGCTTTCCATCCTTTCAGGAAAAAACCCTGTGTCTAAACATACAATTTTGTTAATGGTCTTCTCTCAAAGTAAGTTTATTATAACAAACTTTTCCTGTAAGAACAATTTGTCATTATTCTCCAACCAACCAACCAACCACTGGAACACTGTCATGTCAAAAAAGCAGTATCAGGAGCCAATACATAGCGTGATTTGACACAAAGCACTCCCTTATAAGTAGAAACATTTTATCCCAAAAAACAAAACTAAATCTATCTCCCCCACATGCAGAGGTATCTTTTTGCACACACTTTGCAGCCATCATCATGCAGCTGCCAGCAAATACAGACATAGTGAAATCAAAGTGTACAGTTAAAACACAAAATACTCCTCTCTCTTAGCAGTATCTGCTCCCCACAGTACCCTACAAAGTCAGAGGGATCAGGAAGAATGCCTGTGGAAGTAGTACTGGGCTTTCTTCCATCTTTACCCATACTCAAAGGAGAGACATATCTGTCTCAAAAGAGACAGATATTATTCACTTACTACAGACACCAACTTTGGGAATCTTCAGCAACTCTAACTATCTGACTTGACTCCCTCACCCAGTCTCCTTAGCTCCTGCCTTCTCTATCTACTCTCCCTCCCCCTTCTTCTGTTTCATAAGCTTACCTATGCTCTGGAGATTGTTTTCACACTTACTAATGGTTTACACACTTAACAATCAAATCCCACACCAGGGATATCTGTTAGAGCTGAAAGCACTCCAAGACAAGTAGTAGATTGTTACTAACAATCAAGGCATGTGAAGACATAAACCACAACCTTCTGCAAGCACGTACCAAGCTTCCTGTGGACCATCTCAATGAAATAAACCAAAAAAAACCCAATCAAGCTGTGAAAAGAAATCATCTTCCCAGTAATCACCCTGAAACACAACCTTTATCTTCAAACACATTTTGAAATGAAGCATTTGGTTACCATAATATCCCAACATCTCAAAAACAAAAATGAGCAGAGCCAAGTGTGGTGACGCCCAGGAGGAACACACATACTTCATCTCACAAAGCAAAACTGGAGATTGCAAGCATATGTTTCAACAGTGAAAGGAAAGCCATTATTTCTAGAGCTGCTTACGTTACTTTCAACAAACATCTCCTGAAGCCTGTTGAAATGAAGTTTGAGTGTCTCTGTAAGAGCAAACTATTGATTCAAATGCAGAACTACACATGAGGATTTCCAGCTACCTCCTGAAAAAGTAGATACATCTGCCTCAGAAAGTCAATAGCTTACAAGAGGTCTGCTCTACAGCAGTTCCTCTGAACCCTCTCTACTGCTCAAGAGTAGAAAGGAGAGGAAGAGTGGTTTAGTCCTCTTTTTAAATCAGAAGCCAAACATCTCCAATGAAAATGCAGGAAGTAAGAAACATCCTTTCTAACCCACCTGGTTGGGTGGGATGGTGCTTGGAGGGAGTTTGGTTCCTTTGTGTACAACCAAGATGGCAACTAGAACAAGTAACCAGACAGTTCACTGTACCATATGAAGGGTGGCAAGTAAGTTATTTGAAGAGGCTACTGTGATTCAATCAAATATTCAAAACTGTCACCAATGGACATCACATAGACACTGCTTGAATGAATGTGCAGCTTTTGTGTACTTCAGAGTAATCTGAACATCTCAAGCAGCGTCTTCAGGAACCAGCCAGAGTTGGCAGTTGTATTTCTCATTAAAATCATGAGGTAGGAAAGCTCATTTGTTTTTGTTCATTTTCTACTAGAAGCATTTCAGCAGCCTGCAAGACTATACAAAGGCTTTTTGACCACATTGCAACTTGGATTAACTTAATCACAGCTGCAAGAAAAAACAAGAGGAAAAGCTTCATAGTAGAAATTTGTTGGTAATACTCTCAAGTCTTCCAGAACTTCAGATTCATCAGCATCAACTGAAACTTTAAAATCCCATGAAAGCAGAAGCTTGAGCATGCAACAAACAAGCATGCAGCTCTAGAGACAACAATGGTAACTGGAAATGCTTGGCAGGCATTTCATCTTTATTCATCAGATCACTTCCTAAATGCTGGAGAATTAATTAAAGTAACTCAGTAAAACAATCACTGTAAGAAGGGTTGTGCAGACTCGATCATGCCCTGCTTAAGCCCTCTATTCTTAATGGTACAAATAAGGAACAGAGAGCAGAATGGCAGATGTCAGCCCCTCCTTTCAGAGCACAAGCAGACTCTCGTCCCTGTTGCATTCTGCAGGGTTAACAACCAGCAAGAGGAAAGAGCACATCAAGCAGCGCTTGACACAATGCTGACTTCTGACTGTCAGACAAACCTTTGTCTGTACATCACCATTCAAAGGCGCTGGGAAGAAAGGCCACAGGTTGCCCGTGTCCAGGGCATATCAGCTCATCGCTAGCAGAGCTGTTTGCTGGGCATATGACTTTTCTACGACCGAGTTTTAGTTTTGGTACTGTGCTAGTTCTGGATGACAACGTGTTATGTTCACGTCTTCAAGGAAAAGACACGGGGAATAGAGCAAAGGAGAGAAGTCAGCCCTGTGAAGGGAGCCCTGTGAGCTGATCCAATCCCACCACACTCTACACAACTAACAACAGGGGAGTCCAACCAGGCTGCCTGCTCAGCCCAGCCCAAACACCCTGTGTGCCTGACACATGACCCTGCACAGTACCTGTGCTTCAACGAGCAGCCTGGAGGGCAGGAGTTGAAACAAAACACCCTGGATCTTCCTTTATAAAAGGCAAAGAAGCTTGTGCCCTCTTCTGCAGGACAGGGACTCAATTTTTTGTTGTTGCCATTTTGGTTTTTAAATCTTGTCAGATCTTCCAGAAGAATCAATGAAGAGAGGCTCAGACCTAGGACCAGCTTCCTCCCAACACCCTGAAATACCACTACACATCAAAAGGGAGAATATGGAAACAAGTACACACACCCACAGGTCCACCTCTCAAGCACAACCCCAGCATCCATTCATGGCTCCCTTGCAACAATCAAATTGCTGTCCCTCCCACTAGCATTTAGACACAAAGCTCATGAACTGAGGAGATACAGAATGAAGCGAGGATGTTTAAAATGAGATGCATTGTCTTAGGCTGCTGTTCTGTTCACACAAACCTGAGCATGACTTGACATCAGATCACAAGAATGATGATGAATCATGCAAGTACGCCCTGCTTACAAGAGGCACAAAGTAACAATTAAAATGTAAACAGTATTTTAGATGTGCCAATTTTACAAGAGCTTACCGTCAGTAGACATAAAGCTCTAAGATGCCAGCTTCACTGGTTTAAGGGGACAAAAAAACCCATATCCATTTAACTTTCATGCTATCAAAGTATCAGCATCTTATTTAAGAGAGAACTGACACACTCAGCAACTATTCCAAACCTCTGGCAGACTGCCTCATTTTCCACATCTTAAAAGTTATCACAATTACAACACTATTAATCCATTACATATTCTGACCTTTACTATCCAGTGACCGAGTATTTTTTTACACTGCCTTTTTCAAAGCTAAAATTTGAACAGGAAACAAAATCTTGCCCTTGCTTCTTGTGGCAAAAATACCTTTAAAAAAATACTTTCTGTAAAGAAAGAGAAATGCCCTTCCTAAAATCTAGAGAGCAGCGTGAGACTTCCAAGTGTTTTCTCAGACTTAATATTTGTTGTCAGTCTTTACATTTAGCTTATGCTTGTACTCCAGATACCACAAGAATCCGGTACTTTTGGTCATCCATTTAGACACTACAAAATGTTTTTCAGGATTCGACTCCTGCTGTAGATTTTTGCCACATAAAGCCTACATTTCCTCATTTGGGCTTTACCAGTTTTACATCTATGAAGTACCAAGAACATTCTGTGGCAAATCCATACCAAAATTTAAACCCAAATATGAATAAATTTATAAGACGAAAAATAGCCAAAAGTATTTTTCAGAATTAACTCCTTCAAAAGGCACGTACAGTTAAAACCTCGATACCGACAGCCCGAGTGAAAACAAGTGGAGCGAGAACACAGTGACAGCAGTCACACGGGCACACGCTTTGCAAACCGACACAGACCCTGACTGATTAGATTTAACTTCATTTAATCAGTGTCGATCACCAAAACGTTGAATCTGTTCTGCTTCATATATAAATATATATACACACATGTGTAATGTAAAAGAAACCAAGCAACAACCCACAGGCAAACGGAGCCCCGAGGGTGCATGGAGGCAGGGGGTGAGACAAGCGGCCCGGTCACACAGAGCTCCGCCGCCGCGCCACGAACCCGAACCCGGACCCGTCCCGGTCCCAACTCAGCACCGCGGCGTGTTCCAGCTCCTGTACAGAAAGAGTCGGGGGCAAAAGGAAAAGCACCCCTCCTCCGGATCTCTTTCCTCCAGCACGCCTGCACACACGCATCATGACAGAAGAGGGATTTCCAGCGCTTTTCCTCACCGCTCCCGTTCCCGGACGACGCCTGTCTAAGTCATCGACCGCTCACCACTTCTATGCCAAACCCGCGCAAGCCGTAGGAGCGATGCAAGGAAAACGCCTGTTCGCCCCCCCAGGAGGACGGGCACGGCTTCCCGCACGCTCCCGCCCGCAGCCGGGACGGCAGAGCACGGAGGGGAAGGCGGCGGGGCCGGGCGGCAGCTCCCGCACGGGGAGAAGCCCGAGCGCCTCGGCGGCGCGCACCTGGGGAAAGGCCCCGCGCCGAGCGAGGCCGGGCCGGGCCGCCGGGGACGCGCGTCCTCCCGACCGGGCCGCGGCCCGCCGAGCCCCCCGGCGCGGCCCCGGCGGGCGAGCGGCGGCGCCCCCTGAGGCGGGCGCGGCGGGGCGGGGGGAGGGGGCCCGGGGCAGGGCAGCCCGCGCGGCCGGCCGCCGCCGCGGCCCCCGCACCTGGCAGTGGGAGACGACGAGGCTCTGGTTGCCTTCCCCGTGGTACTTCCATTCATTCTCATCCATCTTCTCCACTTCCATGCCCGGCCCGGGCCGCCGCCGCCGCGCCCCGCTGGGACGGTGCCGCCGCCGCCGCGCCGCGCTCACGCCTCCCCCATGGCGGCTGCGCGCCGCCCCGCCGCAGGAAGTCCCGCCCGCCGCCGGGCAAGCGGGGCAGGCGTGCTGGGGCGCCATCTTAGCGCCGGGCGGCCGCGCCGCCGCCATCCTTGAGCGGGGCACGGCCGGCGGCCGCGGGCGGCGGAGCGCGGGGAGCTGTGCTGCCGCCGGGCCGCCGGTCGGGCAGCCGCCGCAACGGCCCCGCCGCTCCGCTTCTCTTCGTTCGCCCTCGGCGGAGCCCTGGAAAGAGCCCCGTGAGACGCCCCTGAGGCGGCGCGGCCGGCGCCGGACCCGCTCCCGCACGGCCCTCTCCCGCACGGCCCCTCTCCCGCACGGCCCCTCTCCCGCCCGGCCCGCTCCCGCCCGGCCCTCTCCCGCACGGCCCCTCTCCCGCCCGGCCCCTCTCCCGCACGGCCCTCTCCCGCACGGCCCTCTCCCGCACGGCCCGCTCCTGCCGCTGCCCCCGCGGCTTGCGAGAGGCCGAGCGGGGCGACGAGGAGCGCCTTGCTCCAGAAGCCAGGACCGAGCCCCACAGCGGTGCCCGTTGGTTGGTTTCCCAGGTCGCTCACATCCTGCACCCTGGAAGGTGAATTCACACCAGCAATCGAGGTTCTTCAGGTCATGAACCGCTCGGAACGAGTGGAGTTGTGCCTTTGGAGCTGTGTTTCATGCTCGGTCTGGGTTTAAGGTTACAGATTACATGTAGAAGAGCAGCAGCTCTCGTGTTTGCTGCTCTAGGCTTGTGTGTCTCACCAACTTCTGTGCCTGAATACACCAGGTCTTTCAGATACGTAATGGAGATATTAACAAGCATTAAAATTACACCTAGTGTTGTTTACAAATACTACTAAATCATAAAGCTGGTTTCCTTTCTGTTACCGACACAGTTCAGTGCAGTTTCACCCGGTGCTTCCACACACACAAATCTCTATGTGACGATACACCTACATAATATGCAGACAATTTAAGACAAATCCTAGGTCCCCCAACCCACATAATTTTATCACTATGAGTTTTGACTACAATCAGCAAAACCTGAGTTATCATTTGAAAATCATCACTGGGGGCACTGTGAAATTTCCTTTTCATCCTCCTCACAAGGCGCTGCATGACAGCAGCCAAACCAACACCTCAGAGCTAACACGTGGCAAGCTCTCCTCTGTGGAATGAACGTTTGCATAATTTGGGTAGCAGATAAACTAGACTATGGTAATCTCTTTTAAAAGTCAAAGCAAACTGTGCTTTTTTTCTTTTCAAAAGGCGAGAAAAGCCTGGAACACTGAAAATAAAACCTTCATACGTCTGCAATGAGTCACTGATCCTTTTTTAAAGTGTGTGTAGAGCCGTAATCATTTATTAATCAGTCATTTATGATTGATTTTCACTGGAACTGTATTTAAAAATGAGGGTTAGGTAATGGATGCTTTCTTTTTGCCAAAATACTGATTGATAAGCCCTTTTTACTTAACATCATCCTGTACGTACACCTCCGTGAAAAGGGAAATGTGAATCCCTGTTCCTTTGGCCGATTAGAAAAGATGAATATAAGGATAGAGAGGTGTTTAAGGTGTCTTTCTGTCACCTGTGTTTGCAGTTTCTTTGTGCTGGGTAACCAAATGCATATAGAAAACATACAGAATTTGCCATACTTGATTCACGCCAAGCGTTATGAAGTGTCACTTGGGACTGTGGGTAAGACCGTGGTATTTATGATACTTCCAGTAAAAATCCACTGTACTTCAGAGAAACTACACGTGGGGACACTGACCAGGCTTACACAGCAAATGCTATCGATATGTTGTCTTGCAATGGCAAAGCTAATGTGTCCCGATTTTAGAAGGAACTCTAATACAGTGAGTCGATTAATCTTCTGTCATACTTCTGAAAAATGAACGTCTGAAAGGGGAAAAGAGTGCAGGGGTGAACACACTGAGAAGGGCCAAGTTCTGACACAGCCCCCCTGTCTAGCAGCTCCCACCTCACCCCTTCCCCTACCCCCCTTGAGCACATTGCAGGGGCCTTCTGAAAACACCAGGTAAAACTCTGCATGGACAAAAGCCTCTTAACACATGATTTCTCTCTGCATTATCAGCTTTTAACTGTTACTCATTTCAGGTGTTATCTACGGTGTGCTTGAGCTGAAATATCTTAAGCTTCTGTGCCATTAATGACGTGGAAGTATTGCTTAACTGGAATTTAAGTCTAAGTGGAAGTATTGCTTAACTGGAATTCCACCAGCAGGGCTGTGTCTGTGGTGTAACCACAGCTTAGTTTTAAACAGCCACCCTGAGGGCTGCTAGCACTGAGCTCAGGAACCTTCCAGCTCCACCTGAGGATCTCAGTACACGACCAGGTGTCCTCTGATATTTGAGTATGTACATAAGCTAGTCTGAAACTCTATCAGGAACACAGAAGGTGATCACACTTTCAGTTCTACAGCTCCCTTGCTCATTTCTTCTTTGATGTAACATGAAGGAGTGAGGAGAGCCCCGGGCCTGAAACACCTTTCATTTCATCTGGATCCTGTGACTGCATCAGGTGGGTCTGCTTTCCATCACAACTCCTGTTTCTTGAGACTCTTCAGTGCTGGGAATACAAAATAAAACAGAAAAAACAAGGCAAATACTGTGTTGCTTTTAAATGAGCAGGTACACTGAACTGTGCAGAGATGAAGTGGCCCAAGCTGACAGCTCACAGGATGTTAAGTGAGTAAAATACTGGCACAGAAGGCTATGGAAAAACCAGATCTGTAGCTAAAAGTGAGGAAATGGCCACCCTGGCTGTTTACATGAAGACAACAGGCGATAAGACATTAACTAATGTAAAATTTCTTCTCATCCCCTCTTCTGCCAATCCACATCTGTAGTTTGTGCCCACTGTTGTAGGGCAGCAGGTGAATTCTACTGAGAAGGCATCTCTGAGTAAGTCGGTGGGACTACCTGAAAGCGTTTTGTTAATGATGAATTGATGATCAAATGGCAATGAATCGATGATGGAATGAAAATGAAGCAGTAATCAAACGGTGACAAGGCAATAGTTGAATGGTTCCTAGAACGGACAAGACCTGGAAGATGACTGAGAGCAACAGTGAACCTAATGCTACCAAGTCCAGCACTGAACCATGTCCCTGAGCTCCACGTCTAAGCGAAAGACTCTGGGTCTCCTGCCATATATAGATGCATCCTGAACTCCTGTGGGTGGCAGGTGGCCAAGGGCATCCTTGCCCATATCTGGGGGGCACGCAGGCCAGCAGTGCTGAGATCACGTTTGTGGCCAAGCCCATCTAAAGGAATGCTGGACTCAAGCTATATCAGTGTAACCTGGCAAGGTGAGGAGAGAGGTGGGGAGGAGACAGGACGTGCAAGGGGCTGCCAGGGGCCCCAGCCTGTGCTGCAAGCTCCCCTGTGTCTCGTCTCTCAGAGTGAGCAGAGGAGCTTTTGGAGGAGACTCTGCGGCACTGCTGGGACAGGCACTCTCCAAGCACTCGGTGATACGTGCCATGTCTGCAAGGAGGCAGAAGGCCCCCAGCTCGAGAGAGCAGGGTGAGAGCAAAGTACTCCTGCTGTCCGGGCGGCCAGTGTGGGGCAGGGAGCAGTGGCAGGGGGAGGCGGGAGCTGCCGGGCTGCCCTAGGGCAGGACCCCTGCTCTCCTCAGCAAGCAGGGCCCAGGCTGGGCCCCGGGACACCCTGCAGTGCCTCCTTCCTCTCCAAGACCTCTGCCAGTCATCGGGCAGCCAGGCGGGGACAGAGCAGGCCCCTGGGGGCAATCCCTCGGGGCGCCCTTCCAGCCCTGCAGAGCTGCTCATTCCCGACGGGTTTGCTCTCCCCTGCAGCGTGCCTGCTGTGCCACCAGGCAGAGGCTGACCCAGCTATCTGTGGGCAGAAGCTGCAGGAGCAAGGGCTCTGTGCCCATCACTTTTGTTTGGTGGGTTCCTCTGGGGCTCCCTCCTGCTTTCAGACAGGCAGGCACCGCCACAGTCTCCTCATCCACCCAGCCGCCTTTCTTTTCCTTCCGCAGTGTTTTGCCAACAAGCTCTGTCAGCAAGGGGAGCGGGACTCCTGGGATTTCTCCCTGGGGATATCCTATACACGATCAAGCAGGCAGCTGTCCTGGCTTTGTCCAAACAAAGAGCCACCAGGGTGCTCACTCTCTTCTCCCCTTCCCGGCAGAGCAGGGAGGGGAACCAGAGAAAAAGGGGGAAAACCCGCGTAGGTTGAAATAAGAGCGGTTTAATAGAACAACAAGAAGAAGAAACAAGTTCAGGAAAAACCGTTTTAACAGTAAATGGGGGGATATAAAGAAGGAATGGTGCGTGCAGCCTTGGCTGGTGCAAGAGACGATCCGCTCCGCTTGAGGCGTGTGGTGATGAGCTTTAATGCTGGGTGCTGGCTGGGGCCAGGTATGGCACGGGGACTCCCTGGCCCATCTGCTGCCTTCTGCCCATCACCTGCAGGCAGGCTGAGTAGGGACATCCAGCTGCGGTGTGAGCTGCTGCATCAGATAGGGGGTGAGGAGCCCAGCGTTGAGCAGGGTCCTGCGCAGGGGACACAAGCCAGGGACACACATTTACCCAGGAAGGCCACAGGCCGGGTCTGCAAAATGCCCTTGTGCTGACGCAGAGGCTGTTCCTCGGCCCAGGCACGCTGGAAGGGTCCCAGCAGGCATCTCCCTGGGCATGGCCCCGGGGGAGCCAGCCACAACCGTCCCTGGGGCTCTCACCTGCTCAGGAGATGCAGCCCATTAGTGTAAGCCTGGGGGCTTTCCAGGTGAGCCCACACTGAGCTCCTGAGCTGACACATCCATTTCCACGCCAGGCATTTGCCCAGCACCAGCTCCAGGGCTGAAAGGAAAATCCTGGCAAAAGAAACAAAACTCGAAATAACCAAGTGTGATCAAAACAGAGACAAATCCAAACAACAGCAGCACCACAAACCCAACGAAATCTCAAGTCACGGCAGGTGAGGGGAAGGTTTCTTTTTTGCAGAGCTCAGTACCCCTGAGATGATGCTTCGCAGCCTTCAAGACTGCAGCTAAGGGGCCCTTTCTTCTTGCCCAAAGCCCCTGAAGCAGAGGAAAACCCACGTGCCCAGGCTGCCTCCAAGATGACGACTCGCACCTCTTCCCACCAGCCCTCGGCAAAGAATGACCGTGAGAGTCACGGCTTGGGGAGCGCAGTGCTGTTGTGGGAGGCAAGGTGGCAGCCATGGACAGCACGGGCTGTGGGAGACCTTCCTGCCTGGCAGATGGACTTTCCCCGGGAAGGAACAGAAGGAAACGTCCCCAGGACGGCTGGTTTCCACCTCTGCGGAGGGGGGCAGGCAAAGCTCCCTCAGCCCCTCAGGACAGTAGCCAGAAAGTCCACAGCCTGTGCAGGAAACCTGCAAACAACCTGCAGACAAGGCAGGAGCAGGAGAGAGACTGTTAACTCTCAGTTGGGCAGCTGTGGAGGGGGCAATCACTTGTCCCTGGTGCTGTGCCTGCAGTGCTGGTTAGGTCTGATGCAGCCAACCTCCCCACGTGCCGTTGGTGCCACACGGCTATGTGTGCACTCACACACCCATGCACACAGGCACACACAGCTCATGGCATCTGCCCCAGCGTGCCCAAAGCACAGTCCTGTCTCAAAGCTTTCTGCTGCGGGCTCCAGCAAACGCCATCTCGCTCTGGGGACAGAGAGAGGCTCTGGAGGGCAGCAGGGAGATGTGCAGGAGCCCAGGAGACGGGCCCCACCCTGCTCTTTGCAGGCCACTTACCTTTGCCCTTTTACTCCGAGGGTCTGGGCGGTTCAGCTCCTTGTAAAGGTCTCTGATCTCATCTGCCTTCATGATCTTGACTGGAACAAACACCGGGAGAAAAGAGGAGTCATATCTACAGAAAGCCAACTCCAGGCCCCAGATACCAGTCAAGGAGAACCCCAAGGGTGGCCATTAAGGCCCCAGGGAAACCCCGGGTGCTCTTGACCGTGCGGCAGCAGGAATTCCTGAGCCTGAGCAAAGGCTGACAAATCCCAGGCTGGAAAGAGCCCTCTTCCTCCTGGAACCATTTGCTGTGCTCTCGGGGCTCCTGCAGCCTCTGCTCTGAGCAGCTGTGTCCCCTGTGCCCCAGGCCCCCGATGTCTCTGGGAGGGGGACACCTCCCCAAGAGCCTGTGCCGCAAGCGGCTCAAACACAAGCCCTGGCAGCACACTCTGAGCCTGCAGCTCAGATCCCTCCTGGGCACATAATTGATTTCCTGTCCTCGTACTGTGCAGACTCCTTCCCTGGCAGGGCTGAGTGGGGAGACTACCTGGGCAGCCGCCTGTCTCTCCCGGCTCACGGCAGGGAGGGAGGGGAAAGGTAGCCTCTGAAATTCAGGGACCTCACCTGAGTGAGCAGTCTGACCAGCCTCTACCTCTCCTGGGATGTGCAGGGGGACAGCTGTGAAGGGGACTGTCCCTAGCACTGGTGACAGTATCCTGCACTCTGAGCAGCAGTGGGGGGATGGCTCTGACCACCCAAGCTCAGCCATACCCTGCAGGGGTTGGACTCAGCCAGCCTCTCCCAGAGCTCCTTCCTGAGGTGGCCAGGGAGGAGAGAGCTGCCAGGGTGGGGGCACAAAACCAGCTGAGAACATGGCCTCCCCCTTTCCTGCCAGGGATGAGGGCCTTGCTGGTGCCAGGCCAGGGAGAACGGGGGCAGCAGGTGGAGCAAGGCTGGGAAGTGCCTGCTCTGCTCACCTTGTGGCTGCTCACCAAGGCACTCCCATGCCCTCTGGCTGCACGTGGCCTGGCAGTCGGTGGTCAGAGTCGCCAGCAGTCCGACCAGGGAGCTCAGCTGTTTGCCAGGCCACTCTCTCTGTCGGGGGAGAGCAGCAGGAGCAGCAGGCGGGCAGAGAGCAGGCAGACGGGCTGCCCCACGACCCCAGCAACCCTGAAACACGGCACTCGCTTGGGCAGGGACCCTTTCTGGGGCCATGAACGGTGGGAAGGGGGCACCAGGACACGCAGGAGACCCTTTCTGGGGCCATGAACGGTGGGAAGGGGGCACCAGGACACGCAGGAGACCCTTTCTGGGGCCATGAATGGTGGGAAGGGGGCACCAGGACACGCGGGGGGTCCCTACTCACCATGAGCTCAGGCCGCTTGCTGCAGGCTCCCAGCACCTGGGCACACACCCGCAGGGCTCTCTCCCGCTTCCATTCTTTGCTGCAGGTGAGCCAGTCCCTCAGCACCTGAGGCAGGAGGCATCTCTCACAACAGGCATCTTTTTCTCCCTGAGATTGCTTTGCCTTCCTCATCTGGCCCCTCCCTGGCACAGCCTCCAGCCCCACTGAGCGCTGGCACTGCAGCCCCCACCACCTGGCTCCCTCCAGCCGCCTCTGCCCTGAGCCAGGGGTTGCTTCCCTGGCAGCGTCTCCCCACTCCAGCCTTCCCCCGGGCTGCTCTCGCCCAGCTCGGGGCTGGCTCTCGCCTTTCCCTCGGTCAGGACCCACTTCTCTGCCCCTCCGGAGGCTGCAGTGGCCGGGAGCTCCTCAGCCCCCGGCCCCAGCCAGACACACAGGCTCAGAGCCAGGAGCCAAGGAAACGTGTCCACCTCCCGTCACCCACCCAGGCCTCGATTCTCTGTCCCTGCAACACTTCCCCCACTGCCCCGTGGCTACTCACATGGACCATGTCATCAAAGCAGTCAGAGGTCTCCTCTGCCTCCAGGAGGGTTTCTGTGACATGGCACAGGTATTTCATGCCTGTCCTGTGCAGATGCTAAAAGAAGGAAAGCAGAGCTGAGGTTCTGCATCCTGGGGGCTGCCAGGGCCTGCTGAGGGGGAATCCCGAGCCAGATGTGGGCAGGCACTGGCCAGTGGCTACCTTCAGGTTCACAGATTCCCTCCCTGTCTCCCCTCTCTCCATCTGCTCCTTGGAAGGATAGGTCAGGGCACTCTGGCAGCACACTGACAGCAGGTTGCGATTTTCCTTCCTGCTCAGAGGTGGCCTCAGCTTGCTGCCCGGAGAAGAAAGGAAGAGAAAGCAGAAAAAGGAACTATTAACCCTCTGCAGAGTGTGGCCCAACACCCCCAGCCCACGCCAGAGAGCACTGCCTTCAGCTCCAGCAATTCCTGCCTCCTCCCAGGCAGCAGGCAGCCTCACAGCCCAGGGTAAGGGCCCCCTGGGGCTCCGGTGGGAGACCCCCAAAACGGGGAACATCCTCCCGCTCCACAGCCCCAGCAGCTCCTGGCCCCAGGCTCAAGGCCGCTGGGGCACACCGGGAGTCCCACAGCCTGGGCAACAGAGCTCACCGCAACTCCTCCAGAGCCTGATACACTTCATATACCACCAAGTCCCAGGGCTCCTCCTGGATCCTGCAAGCCCCAGAGACACCAGTGCAGAGTTGGCAGCGGGCAGGGACACGGGACAGCCCTCCTGCCTCCCCCAGGATGGGCTCTGCTGCCAGGCCTGGGCAGACACTGCCCCATCACCCCCAGGGACCCCCAAAGGCACCGCAGGAGGGACCCAGCTCCTCAGCCACAGCCACCCAGCACCAGCACCCAGGGGCCACGCCAGCTCTGGACTCAGCCCCAGGAGCTCATTCCTGTGAGGCCGAGAACCATCGTGTCTCTGGGGAAACCAATCTGGTGTGCAGCCCAAAGAGCCCGCGGGCCTGCCCAGCCTCGGTCACTCACCAGCAGGGAGGGAGGGAGGGATGCAGGGAGGGATGGAGGGAGGGAGGCAGGCAGGGAGACAGGAAGGGAGGCAGGGATGGAGGGAGGCAGGGAGAGAGCTTGGCCCCACATGCCCAGCAGCGGGCAGCCGATGGCACCACCCTGGGCGCTGCCAGCCCCAAGAAAGGAGCGGGATCCCTGTCAGGCTTGGGCAGGCTCCTCCTTCTCCTCAGGGGCTCCCAGTACCGGCCTCAGCAGCGTCTCTGCCCCAGGCTCTCCCAGTACCCCTGGCCAGCAAAGCTCTTGCCCCTCTACTCACCAGCAGTCGAGCCAGCAGGGCCTGGGGAGTCGGCAGCAGGGCTGTGGGGAGGAAGAAGGGCCGTGTGAGCTGATGGGGATCTGCCGTGCCCAGCCCCCTCTCCCCCACCACCGGCTGCCCGCAGCTGCCCAGTGCAGGGTAAAGGCAGCTCCAGCATGGCCAGCAACGAGCCTTGGGCTCACAGCAGAGTGCTCCGAGCAGGAGAGCCAGGTCTCTGCCCTGCATGGCCCCTGGTGCTCAGCAGCAAAGCCTGGCTCTGCCTTTTGGTTTTCCTGGGCTCCTGCTCGGGGCTGGTGAGGCACAGGGAGACACAGAGCAGCCCACAGCCCACCCCTGGCCAATCCCAGCGGCACTCCCTGGGGCTCCTGCCTTGCTCCTGGGAGTCCACGGCCTCCGGCTCCTGTCTCTCCAGCAAGGCTCGGAGGCAGCGGGAGAGCGGGACCAGCATGGCACTGTACTGGGCTGGCATCACATACTGCAGCAGCCTTGGCCACAGGAGCTGCGGGCAAGAAGCAGGTAGCTGCCCACACTGGCCTTTCCACTCAGCGTGAAGATGAAACAGGCAGTCTGCCTTTCCCTGGGCCTCGTGTGCTTCGGTGCACATGAGGAGAGAGGTGCAGGCCACGGGGGAGCAAGGCAAAACTGTTCTGAGGGCAAGAAGTGGCCACGGCAGCAGAGCAGAGGGCAACTTACTTTGGTCATCCCTGTCAGAGACACATCCAGCGAGCCCAGGATGTCCATGCACAGGACCTGAAGAGCTCCTTCTTCCTCGGTTTGCCAGGAAAAAAGGTCTCCTGCCACCTGTGAGGCAGAGTTGGCAACAGCCTCGCTAACTCTTAGCTGCCAAGTGAGAAGGCTCAGGCACGACCTGCCCGTGCCCCTGCGCCCGCCTCCCAGCGGCACTGAGCTCCTGAAGGAGGACAAGGACAGCCGGGCCCAGCGCAAGGATCAGGTCCCAGCCCCTGGCAAGGACTGGAAAGCCTGAGAGCCGAGGGTGCTGCTGCTTGTCTGCACAGACCCCTGGGTCACAAAGGCTGCTGCTGTGAGCTGAGGAATGTGCCCTTACACAGGGCTGTGTCCAGTGCCAGCCCTGGCAGCAGCACACCCAGCCTGAGGGCCGGGGGAACAGCCAGGAGCCCTTTCCCTTGCCCTGCTCCCAAAGCAGAGCTTCTCGAGCCTCCTCATCTCCCAGCTGGAGGGAAGGTCCAGCCAGAGAGAAGATCCTTGGCAAGCCAGCAGGAAGCTTGGCCACGCTCAGCCTCCATCTGCTGGGCACCCAGCTGGCAATGCTGGCCCCAGGGGCCGCCAAACCAGCCCTTGCCAGAGGGATGCAGGACCCGCTCAGACCCCCCGTGTCCCACTCTGCCCTCACCAGTCTGCGTGAGGAGCGGCTGAACTCGATGAAGATGTGCCCCAGCACATCCCAGGAGCAGCAGCTCTGGGGGCTGGAGCTGAGCAGATCCCCGATGAACTGCAGCACTGCCCTCTGCACCTGCCAGGACGAGAGCGGTCACCATCCTCCTGTCCAACACCCAGAGGCTTTGCCTGGGGGCAGCTCTCGCGCAGAGACGGGAGAGCACATCAGCACTGGGCCATAGCAGCAGGCTGGACGTTCCTTTGCCCACAGACGCAGCAGCCTCCCCGCTCCACTCTGCCAGCTCTGCCCGGGGAGGAGCCATCGCCCCGCGCCTGGGCGACACGCCGGCACTTCCCTGGGCGCCCCAGCTCTGCCTCGAGGGAGGGACGAGGCTCCTGTGCCTCCGCTGGCAGCACCGTCCCTTCCCAAACCAGCTCACGTCGCGCACCGACCACACGGCCTCCGCCATCTGCGGCAGCTTCTCTCTCCTCCCAGGTGCTGGAAGACATAGGCACAGAATGCTGGGGCTGGAAGGGCCCTGCAGAGCTGCTCCAGCAGGTTCCCCTGGCTCAGGGGGCACAGGAACGTGTCTGGGTGGGTTTGGAAACCTCCTGAGGAGGAGCCTCCTCACCCTCCCAGGGCAGCCTGGGCCAGGGCTCCCTCACCTCAGCACCAAAGGACTTTCTCCTTGTGTTCCAGCGGAACTTTCCATGTCTCCGCTGTCACTCTCACAGTGAAAAAGTTTTGTCTTATGTTCAAATGCAACGTTTTGCATTCCAGCTTCATCCCACCATCCCTTGTTCCATCACTGGATACAACAGAGAAAATCATAGAACCACAGAATGGTGGGGGTTGGAAGGGACCTTTAGAGATCATCCAGTCCAACCTCCCTGCAGAAGCAGGGTCACCTAGATCAGGTCACACACTAACATGTCCAGGTAGGTCTTGAAGACCTCCAAGGAAGGAGACTCCACAACCCCTCTGGGGTTTTATCTTATGTTTAAGTGGAACTTTTTGTGTTGCAGCTTCATCCCATCACCCCATGTCCTGTTGCTGGCTACTATAGAAAAAAGGGATGTCCCAACCTCCTGACACCCAGCCTTTAGATATTTATAAATGTTAATAAGATCTCCCCTCAGTCTCCTCTTCTCCAGACTAAACAGCCCCAGGTCCCGCAGCCTTTCCTTGTATGAAAGATGTTCCATTCCCCTGATCATCTTGGTGTCCCTGCACTGGCCTCTCTCCAGCAGTTCCCTGTCCCTCTTGAGCTGGGGAGCCCAGAACTGGACACAGGACTCCAGATGAGGCCTCAGCAGGGCAGAGCAGAGAGGGAGCAGAACCTTCCTTGACCTGCTGCCCACACTCTGCTTGATGCTCCCAGGCTGCCATTGGCTTCTTGCCCACGAGCCATTGCTGGCTCATATTTAGTTTATTATCAACCAGCACTCCCAGGTCTCTCTCTGCAGAGCTGCTCTCCGGCAGTTCAATCCCCAGCCTGTCCAGTTGCATGGGGTTGTTCCTTCCCAGCTGCAGGACTCTGCCCTTCTCCTTGTTGAATCTCAGGAGGTTCCTCTCTGCCCAACTCTCCAGCTGGACGAGATCCTGCTGAATGGCAGCACAGCCTCTGGGGAATCAGCCAGTCCCCCCAGTTTGGTGCCAGCAGGGAACTTGCTGAGGGTCCCTCTGTGCCCTCATCCAGGTGGTTGATGAAGATGTTGAACCAGACTGGCCCCAGACCCCATCCCTGTGGAACTCCACTGGCCACAGGCGTCCAACTCGACTCTGTGCCGTTGATCAGCACCCTCTGGGCTCTGTCATTCAGCCAGCTCTCCATCCACCTCACTGTCCTCTATCCAAGCCACACTGCCTGAGCTTTCTGATGAGGATGTTATGGGAGATAGTCAAAAGCCTTGCTGAAGTCAAGGTAGATGACATGCACTGCTCTCCCCTCATCTAGCCAGACAGTTATGCACTCATAGAAGGATATCGGGTTGGTCAGACACAATTTCTCCTTGGTGAATCCATGTTGACTCCCCCTGACAACCATCTTTTCCTTCATATGTTCAGTGATGACATTCAGGATGAGTTGTTCCATCACTTTTCCAGGGATGGAGGTGAGGCTGACCGGCCTGGAGTTTCCTGGCTCGTCCTTGCTGCCCTTGTTGCAGCCTGCAGTGACGTTGGCCTTTCTCCAGTGCTCAGGCACCTTGCCTGTGCTCCATGAGTGTTCAAAAATGATGGGGAGAGGCTTAACAATCACATCAGCAGCTCCCTCAGCACTCTCAGATGCATCCCATCAGGACCCATTGACTTCTGAGCCTTAAGCTTGGCCAACAAGTCTTTAACCTCTTCCTCTTCCACCCGGGGCAACTCCTCTGCTGTCCTGGGATCCTGTTATCCTTGCTGGACTGGGCTTCCCGAGGGCCGGCCTTGGCCGTAAGGACTGGAGCAAAGAAGGCATCCAGTACTTCAGCCTTCTCTGCATCCTAGGTCACCAGGGCAGCCTCTGTGTTTAGCAGCGGGCCCACATTCCCCCTTCACCATCCTTCTGCTGCTGATGTACCTGAAAATTGCCTCATTCCTGTCCTTACCATCCCTGGCTACATTTAATTCTAGAAGGGCTCTGGCCTTCCTAGTTGCACCCCTGCATGCCCTGGCAATGTTCCTATACTCTTCCCAAGAAGCCAGCCCCTGTTTCCACCTCTCAGAGATGTCTGCTTTCTGCCTGAGTTGTCCCAGCAGATCCTTCCTCATCCATGGAGGCCTCCTGCCTCCTTTTCCTCCTTTCTTGCGCATGGGGACACCCTGATCCTGGGCTTGGAGGAACTGGTGCTTGAAGATTGACCAGCTCTTGAGGGCACTTCTGTCCTCTAGAATCATATCCCATGAGATCCATCCAAGTAGATCTTTGAAGAGGCCAAAGTCAGCTCGCCTGAAATCCAGGGTCACGGTCCTGCTTAGTGTTCTGCCCCTTCCACACAGGATCTTGAACTCTACCATCTCATGGTCACTGCAGCCGAGGTTGCCTCCAGCCTTCACATCCCCAACCAGACCCTCTCTATTCATCAGCACCAGGTCCAGCAGCACACCCCTCCTTGTTGGTTCTTTGATCACCTGCGACGGGAAGTTGTCGTCAACAATCTGCAGGAACCTCCTGGACTGTGTGTGCTTGGCTGAGTGGTGTTCCCAGCAAATATCAGGGTGGTTGGAGTCCCCCATGAGGACCAGGGACATTGTGAGGCAGCTCTCAGCTGCTCGTAGAAGGCCTCATCCACATCCTCCTCCTGCTCAGGTGGCCTGTAGCAGACCCCTACAACAACATCACCTGCCTTGCCCTGCCCATTAATCTTTACCCATAAGCACTCTACCCGCTCCTCATCCCCACCCAGGCACAGTTCAGTACACATTAACTGCTCCCTCACATAGCGAGCAACTCCACCTCCACGCCTTGTCAGTCTGTCTCTCCTGAACAATCCACAGCCCTCCCTGGCCGTGCTGCAGCCATGGCAGCTGTGCCACCACGTCTCTGTGACCGCAGGGAGGTCATAGCCCCGCATCTGCAGCCACACCTCCAGTTCCTCCTGCTCCTTCCCCAGGCTGCTGCGTTGGTGTAGAGGCAGAGCAGGGGCTGACTCAAACGCACAGGTTTCCCTGGATGGGTGCAGGAGGTTCCTCCCCAGTTTGGCTCTTTCTCAGGGTGCTCAGCCTTCCGTATCTCAGCCCAGTGTGCAGATGAAGGGCACTTCTCTTTGCGTTCCCTGTCCTGCCCTGTTTCCCAGCTACAGGGGACAGCTTGTTCTGTTTTGCTTCTCCCCCCACCCCCCAAGTCCCTTAGTTTAAAGATCTCTTTATTAAATTTGCTAGTCTATCCCCAAATAATCCAGTGCCCTCATGGGAGAGATGAATCCCATCCTGTCCTATGAAGCTCTAGTCCCCAAGGAAGGATCCATTGTCAAAGAACCCAAAGCCTTCCCGCCGGCACCAGCCTCTCAGCCAGGAGTTCACCTGGCTGATTTTTCCATTGCAAACTCCTCCTTTATCACCAGTGAAAAGGATAGAGGAGAAAATAACCTGAGCCCCTCTACCTTTTACCTGCTCCCCCAAGGATTTAAAATCCATCTGGATCCTGGAGATGTCATGCCTCATGACATCATTCATACCTACATGGAGCACAAGTAGGGGGTCGTAGCCTGCATCCCTGACAAGCCATGGCACTGTCTTGGCCACATCCCAGATCTTGGCCCCAGGCAGGCAGCACACCTCTCTTGACCCTGCTCCACACATGGGTCTCTCAGTGCCCCTTAGCAGCGAGTCACCCACAACAAGCACCCTTTGCCCCTTCCTGCCATGTCCGTTACCTACTGCAGGTGGAGCAGCTGACGGGTTGTTTGGTGGGTTCTCCCCTCTTGGAGCTTTCTCGTTGAGGTCCCTTGTCGCCAGTGCCTCACACTTATTTGCAGTGGGCACTCTGGAAGGAGGGCTTTGAAGACCAGCCTTTGCCTTTCTTTTTTTTGTAACCAGGGTCTATGACTTATTGGATTCACTGGAGGCTTGCACCTGATTGTGGAAGTCTCCATCTATCTCCACTTCTTCCCCTCTAATACTACAAAGCAAGACCATCCCCATCACGAGAGCTTCCTGGTCCTGGCGGCTCTCCTCACTTATCCTCCACTCCCCGTGCTCCAGGAACCCCTGGATTGCCTCAATCGGCCGCACAGCCGCGAGTAAACGAGCCTTGCCTCTGCTGTGTTTACTGCTGTTTAAAAACAGCGGTAACGGAGATATTGGTAACTATCAGTGAGCTCCCCCCTCAGTCTCCTCCAGACTGAACAGCCCCAGGGCCCACAGCCTTTCCTCAGAAGGAAGATGCTCCAGTCCCCTGATCATCTTGGTGGCCCTGCACTGGCCTCTCTCCAGCAGTTCCCTGTCCCTCTGGAGCTGGGGAGCCCAGAGCTGCACACAGGACTCCAGATGAGGCCTCAGCAGGGCAGAACCTCCCTTGACCTGCTGCCCACACTCTTCTTGCTGCCCCCAGGCTGCCACTGGCTCTTGCCCACGAGGGCACATTGCTGCCCATGGTTAGCTTATCACCATCAGGGCTCCCAGCCTGTACCTCACGTGAGCAGTGCTCCAGCATGTATCCCCATTGCTCATCCAACCTGCCAGGCTGGCCCATGGACTATGGCTCCGAGACGCTCCTCTTCATCAGGGCAATGGGACAACATCACAAGAGCCTTGAAACAGGACGAAGCTTCCTGTTATTTGGCCAGAGAGAAGAAGTGATTGCCACAGTAATGATTCCCAACACAGACACAACCAGCAGCCTGCAGGAACAAGGAGCTGAGGTGAGGAAAGAAGCAGCAGAGAGTGGAGCCATCAGGGACGCAGCAGAAAGCAATTGGCCAGTGGGGAGGGACACAGAGCAGGGGCTGCTGTGCGGTGTGGGCAGCACGGGGCAGCGGCGGGGGAAGGCTGGCGGGTGCCAGAGCCCGTGAAGGGGCGGCACGGGGACGGCAGCAGCGGGGCCTCAAGTGCTTTGTCCCCGGCTGCTCGGAAGAGCCCAGGGCCGCGCCGGAGGCCGCGCTCCGGCCCTCGCCGGCTTCAGGAGAAGGGGCGGGAAGCGGCAGCTCGGGCTCGTTCGTCTGCGGCCGGAGAAGCCGAGCAGAAGCGTCCCGGGCCGCGTGTGCTGCCGGCGCGGGGCCGGGCACGGGCTGTGGCCGCCCCGAGCCTCGTGTCGGGCAGAAAAGGCCGTTTGTGTGTGCGCGGGGCAGCGCCGGCCCCGTCCCGTGCCTGCGGCGTCTGTTGAAGCGCGGCCCCACGGCTCCCTTCCCTTCCCTTCCCTTCCCTTCCCTTCCCTTCCCTTCCCTTCCCTTCCCTTCCCTTCCCGTGGGCTTGGGGAATGGAGGAGCAGGCAGTACGACCAGACATGGCTCAGGGAAGCTCCAGCAGCGACTGGGAGGACTCAGGCAACAATCTGACCAGTCTCCTGTGGCTGAAGGACTTTTCCTTGGCCAACACCAGCTTGGCCAAGTCCTCCTGCTGCCTGGACGGCCCTGACCCCCCCAGCTCTCAGCGCTGCTCCACTTTGGCTGCCCCGTGCTCAGCCCTGGCTGCTGAGCCCGCCTGCGGGGCTCTGTCCCACTCCCCCTGCCAGCCCATCTCCTCCTCAGCCTCCAGAACACAGCATCACACCATGGTGCTGAGCCCTCAGCTCGCACAGGACATTGATTATAAGAGCAATCCCTATGTCAGGCCACCCTACACCTACGCCAGCCTCATCTGCATGGCCATGGAAGCCAGCCAGAAGCCCAGCATCTCCCTCTCTGCCATCTACAAGTGGATCAGGGACAACTTCAGCTACTTCCGACACGCTGATCCCAGCTGGCAGGTAGGAGACTGGCAGAGCTCTTGCCTTTGAGCCCCTGTGCCCACAGGGCTGGGGAGGGCTTTGCAGAGCCCCAGCGTGCAGGGGAAGGGCCTGTGGGGATGCTGGGTGCTGCTGGGAGGAGAGCAGCACGGGCAGCTGCTGAGGAGGGGCTGGGATGGGCAGCAGCTTGGGGCTGAGGCTCTGTGGGCCGGGGCAGGGCAGGAGGGACCCGGGTGGCTCATCCTTCCCCTTGTGTCCCTGCCAGCCCAAAGCCAGAGCGTGCCAACCATCCTGGGGGCTGCTCCAGGCAGGGCTGGGCACGACCCTGCAACCCCCTGCCCAGGTGTGGCCACCTTGTCCTCAGGCAGCGGGGTGTGCAGCAGCTCCTGAAGCCCAGCACAGGGCAGGGAACCCGCTGGTTCCTCTCCAGGCCCACCTGGGCCCTCCCCATCCCCTGTGCTGGGGGTCCTATGGGAGTGATTCAGGAGGAGCAGCTGTGTGCCAGTGTGGTGGCTTCTTCTCCTCACAGCGGGATAACCAGCATGGCTTTAATGAAACCATGAAAGCAGGAAGGTTTCCAGCCCTTCTCTGCAGAGGGCTGTTGCAGGCAGGAATGCTCAAGGTGTGAAGCAGCCAGGGAAGAACAGAGGCAGCCCGGGCTGCAGGGAGTTTGGGCTGAGGAGGGCAGATGGGGAGCAGAGACATCAGCTGCAATGTGTGACCATTGTACAGTGCCGTTCAGCTGTGGCTGTGCACTGAGCACAGCCTGGATTGTTTGCAGGGATTTCTGTGCTGCTGCTCTTCATTTCCACTTTTTCTCTTTTCCTCCTTCTTTTGGTTTTTTTTCTACTTTCTTGTTGGTTTTTTTCCTTTTTTTCCTTTATTTTTTTTTCATTCTCTTTCTCTCTCTCTCTCCTTTCTTCCTTTTTCTCTTTCTCCCTCTTTCTTTCTTTCACTCTTTCTTTCTTTCACTCTCTCCTTCTTCCTTTCTTTCTTCCTTCCTTTCCTATTTCCTTTTACTTCCTTTTTGAGGCTGTGTTCCTGGGAACATCCTGAGATGCCCTGACATTGCTGTCTCCTCTCTTTGTCCCCAGGCCACAATGTGCCTTTCCCCAGCCCCACGCAGCTCGGTGCCACAGCACCAGCCCAACACTCACCATTGCTTTTGCTTTGCTGCTTCTCTTCTGGCTCTAGAGCTCCATCCAGCGCAACCTCTCCTTGAACAAGTGCTTCATCAGGGTGCCCCGGGAGAAGGGGGAGCCAGGCAGAGGCGGCTTTTGGATGCTTCACCCCGAATATGCCCAGAGGCTCAAGAGTGGGGCCTGCAAACAGAGCAGGATGCCACCAGCACACACACACACATGGCCTGTCCTGCAACAGCCCCGCAAGGCACAGGGAGCCTGGCCACCACAGACACCTCCTCTGGCACATACACTTCCATCCTCGCTGTCAACAGGGAGTTGCAGCAGCTGCTCAAGGAATTTGAAGAAGCCACCAACAACCAGACCCTGACTGCAGCAGATGGCAAAGCAGGGCAGAGGCACAAGAAGCCATCGCCCACACCAACGGCCAAGGTGACTCGGCTTTGCAGCCCTGGCCTGCTGAGCCAGGAGCAGCAGCGTGAGCTGGGGGCACTGAAAGATGACTTTGACTGGGAAGCCCTCCTCAACACCAAACCAAGTGGAGATTTCCCCACTTTTGACACTCTGGAGCTCACACCACCAGTCAGCTCCACAGAACCTGACCCAGACTTGACAGGACAGGAGCACCACATGGACCATCTGCAGGATGGGCAGGAGCAGGAGCAGGTCCTTAACAAATCTAACCTGAACACCCTGTCTTGGCTTTCCAGCCCTGCCTTGCTGAGCCAGGATGAGCTGGCTCAGCTGGGATCCCTGAAAGGAGACTTTCACTGGGACGCCATCCTCAACACCAGCCTGAGCAGTGTCTTCCCCACTTTTGACAATCTGGAGCTCACACCACCAGCCAGCTCCACAGAACCTGACCCAGACTTGATGGTACAGGATCAGCACATTGACCATCTCCAGGGGCAGGAGCAGGTGCAGGTCCTCATCAAATCAAGCCTGAACAATCCAGACTTGGACGAAACCTTCATGCCCACTTCTCTGCCACAACGTGACTGGGATGAAGAGACAAGTGACTGCCTCTACAACTGTGTCCACATAGAGCAGTTGTTTGAAGACAACGATGCCTCTTTTCCAGCAGATGTGAGTGAGTGGAGCAGTCTGACATCCCTCTTATCAAAGGCCAGTCACCGTGCAGAGGATGCTCCCCCATGCTGCTGGGATGAGATTTTCCAGAGACAGAGACATCCCCAAGGATTTCACAGCTTAATTGTAAGATTATTCATGGAAAAAACAGAGGGAGACAAAAACAGCCCCACAGGGAGTGTTTGATAGATCTTTAAAGGACATGGGAGAAGTCCCTGTTTCTGTTTTCACAGAGGTGGTTTTGACTACAGGCATTAAACAGTTGTTACCCACTCTCTTTTCTTCAAGGTCCTCTGAAATGCTCTGCACTGCTCCTTTGACCTTCCTCCTTGTGTTGTTGATGAGAACATGTGCACAGCCATAGCGATTTCCTTAGCTACACCTTGAATGTGGATGATGATGGAGAGATCCAGAAGTGTGAGCTTTGGTTCCTATGGTTCTTAAAGCAAAGATTGCCTTCAGGAGTCCTTGGAATGGAATGTATTTCTATTTACTTGTCTTATGAGTTGATTTCACTTGATAATTGAGGAAAGTGTTTTTGTCATTCTCAGCCATTCTTTCCTTTCTTTTTTAGCCCCCTCAAGAAAGAAGGGAGTTGAGCACAGGAGTTGAGCACTGGGCATTCATAGGCTCTGGAATTCAGATGAAGCAGAACAGCATGGACAGGTGTCATGGTTTGCCATAACAGCCTTTTCTGGTGAGGGGGAAGGGGCTGTAAAGATGGCTCCTGTAAGAAGTTGCTCGCAACTCTCCCCAGCTTTGAGCCAGACCCACTGCTGGGGCTGAGCCAATGAGACGCCTCCACCATCACTTTTTAAGAAGAAGCTGGAAGGGGAGATTTCTTCCTCCATCTTCTTCCTGCTTCTGCCCTTCCTTCTTCTTCTGGCTGCTGGTGGTGCAAGGAGTAGGAACAGTGAGAGAAACAACCATGTGGGCTCCAAGGTCAGTGATGAAAGAGAGGAGGAGGTGTGCTGGAGCAGAGACTCCCCTGCATTCTATGGAGAGACCTGGTGAAGCTGAGATTTGTTTGCATTTCTTTAAAGACCCCACATCAGGGGCAGAGACTCATTTTGATAATGAGCCCGTATCAGGGGCAGAGACCCATTTTGCTAAAGCTGGCCCCGGACCAGGGGCAGCGATTCACTTCATTAGAGGCCCCGAGCCAGGGACAGTGACTATGGCTGGAGGAGGCCGTGTCCCGTGGGGGGGACCCAACCACTTCACTGAAGACCCCGAGCCAGGGGCAGAGATTTTCTTCTTTAAAACTATGGCTGGAAGAGGCCGTGTCCCGTGGGAGGGATCCAATATCCACAGCTGTAACTGTGGGGAGGAACCCATGACAAAGCAGCTCATTCAACTTATGCCCAGAAGAGGCCTTGTCCAGAGAGAGGGACCCTGTAACTGCAACTGTAGTGAAGAATCCACGCCAGAGATATTCACCAAGGTCTGTGTCCCGTGTCAGGGACCCTGTATGGGCAGAAGACACAGCTGCTGGGAACAACCCACAACAGAGAAGTTCATTCAGGACTGTGTTCCAGGGGAGGGACCCCGTGTTGGAGCAGGGGAAGAATGCCAGGAGTCATCTTCATCTCAGAAGATAGAAGGGGCAGAGCCCATCTGTGAGAGACTGACCACATCCCCCATTCCCTGCCCCCCTGAGCCATTGAGGGGGGAGGAGGTAGAGATCTGGGGAGCAGTGAGCTGGGCCCGAGAAGAAAGGAGGGATGGGGGAGGGAGATCTTAAAGTGCTGGGTGTAATTTTCTCATCATCCTGCTCCCTTTTTGCTTTTATTCTGTTCTGTTTCTTGTACAATAAACTTTCCTCCTTTCCTCTCTCAGTCGAGTACTAGAGTCTGTTTTGCCCACAACCGTAACTGGCAGCGAGCCCTCCCTGCCCTTGTCTCCATCCACAACAATCTTGCTTATCTTTTTACTCCCATTTCGCTGGGGCCTCTGCCATCCTAACGAGGGTGGGGGTGAATGGGGGCATCGAGCGAGAGACTGTTGTGGTGCTGCTGTGCTAGCTGGGCCAAACCACAACAGCAGGACCAGCTGGGCTGCCTCTCCTCTTGCCCTTTGTCTCTCTTGTCATCAGTGGACACAGGGGCCAATGCCACTGCTCCAAGTTCTGGCCTTTCTGTAAGCTGCCTGCTGGAGACCTTTGCTGACCACGGGCTCCAGGCTGTAGTGCTTTGGTAGATGACTTCCATATTGATCACAGCATGCTGGGGGAATCACAGCATCTGGGTGATGTCTCTGGCAGGAATGTCAGGAAGGGGAGAAGTTGACACAAAAAGGCCAACACAAACTTAGATGAAACCTGACTTTAACACAAGGGTTTAGTTGAATCATGTGAGCAGTGTTCCAGCATGTATCCCCATTGCTCATTCAGCCTGACAGCCTGGCCCCTGGGCTATGACCCTGAGAAATTCCTCTTTCCTGGGGGAATAGGACAACATCACAGGAGTCTTTAAACAGGCTGAAGCTTCCTGTTATTTGGCCTAAGAGCAGACGTGCAGTGGAAGGACAATGATATTGTACAAGATGCTGCTCCTTGGAGAGCAGGAGATACCAGAACAGTGTTCAAGAGGGGTTCAGAGGAACAGTGTCCCAGAGGAACAGACCCCATAAAAGCCCAGTTTTTGCCAAGAGCATCAGCAGCCTCCTGGGCACAGGCTGCAGGGTGACCGAGACTCTGTGCGACTGAGAATGCAGGACCCGATGTGACCAGTGCTCCAGAACATTCTAAGCATAGGAAGAAGCTCCAAACTTGGACAAACCTTTGGAAGGGTCTTGAAGTTTACAGGAGATGTAGATTGGTTCCGGACTTGAGACACGAGGAACATTGAGGCTTTGGTGTCAATTGCCCCTTTGGAAGGAGGCAGATTTTTCTTACTGCTCCCACATATTTTTCTCATTGGTTCTTCTAACACAACCCGTGCTAATTCCAGTCACAATCATGATTTCCACCACAAATACAACCAGCAGCCTGCAGGAAGAAGGAGCTGAGATGAGGAAAGCAGCAGCAGAGAGTGGAGTCATCAGGGATATAGCAGAAAGCAATTGGCTTCATAACATTGAGCAACCGTTGAGTGGATGGTCTTAAAAGGCTGTTGAAGGACTAATCTTGGTAGTTGTAACCATGACTGGGACTGGGATTTG
Organism: Colius striatus; assembly: GCF_028858725.1. Classification (NCBI taxonomy): domain Eukaryota; kingdom Metazoa; phylum Chordata; class Aves; order Coliiformes; family Coliidae; genus Colius; species Colius striatus. The sequence goes on from NC_084773.1 coordinate 234,697, forward strand.
CACAGGTTTTGTTAAAAGGGCCACAGAGAAAAAGATGTGGAAGTAGTAAGAAAATGTCTCCTTCCAAAGGGGCAATTGATAGCAAAGCCTCAACCAAATTAGTTAGTAGAGAAAGCAGAGAAGAACAGAGCCCTTTGTGTAAACAGTGTAGAGCACTACACAGTGTTGTAAATCCACGTGGCAAGTTTCTTGCTGTTAGTAGAGCAGCAGCAGATGCTCAGGTCTGAGTGTGCAGGAGAGACCAGCAGAGACGCTTCCTCCAGCTGTGACGACTCCGAGGCAGGGTGTGCAGGTGGCATCGCCAGAGATAGGTGTGCCCTGTGTGCAGATTTGTTTCCTGGACATATGTGTAGAAAGTGTGTGCTGTTGTCTCCGGGTGCGTCACACCCCTCCTGCAGCCAGAGCTGTAATAAAGCAGCACAGCCTCTCCCCGCTCTGCTGTGGTTGGCGTGTTTCTTGGGTGGGCGTTTCGGTACCAGCCCCAGGATTGTCCCCGCAGCACAGCCAGGCCCCGTCCCTGCGGCACCGCCGTGTCGCTGCCTCCCTGCGGCACGACCAGCAGCTGCTGAAGTGCAGCGAGGGCTTGGAAAGAGTGTGAACAGGGACCTGTTCCAGGCTGAATTGTTGTTCTTACACCGCTCCCGATACCCTTCTCCTCCTTCCTTTGCCGTTTGCCCTTGTTACCTCCGGCCGGCTGTGGAGGCGGCTTTTGGGGGCCGGTGGGCCAGATGCGCCGCAGGAGGTGCCAGGGTGCTGTGCAGCTGTGGGGCAGAGCTGCCCTGGCTCTGCCCGTGCTGCTACTTTGCCTTCTCCTCCCAGGAGGGTGGTGGGAGCCAGTCTGCCCTGGCCAAGCTCCCGCTTTGGACGTGGACACCACAGGTGGGGAGGGATCAGGGCTGGGGCTGAAGGCACCAGAGACACAGCCGGCACCCAGCAGCAGCCAAGGGAGCAGCCAGGGCACTCCAGGGATACAGCCTGGCTCCTTGGGGCTACAGGGAGCACCAGAATGTCACAGCATCACAGGATCGCAAGGGCTGGAAGGGACATCAGAAGCTCTGATAAACCCTGTCAGAGCAGGGCCACCGGGAGCAGCTCACACAGGAACTGGGCAGCCCCTTCCTTTGGAGCCTCTCCTGTTCCAGCTTGTCCCCGTTACCCTAGTGCTATCCTGGGCCACCACTGAGACCAGCAGTGCGGGTGAACCCGGCCGCGGGCCCTGCCGCCGCTCAGCACCCCGCACCCGCCCCCCAGCGCGGCCGGCGGCGCCGCGTGATGACGTCACAGCCCCGCCCCACACCGCCAGCAGCACGCCGACACCCCGCCCCGCGCCCACCCGCCTGACCAATCAGAGACGCGCTTGCAGCACCGAGGCGCCGCGGCCAATCGCGAGGGCGCTTACAAGCAGCCGCCTCGCGCGGGCGCTGGGTTTGACCCTCGCGGGCCGCCGTCGGTCTGACGGGAGCTGTGCCCGGCGGTGATTGGCTGGTGGCGCGGCGCGCGCGGGGCAGCGCGTGTGGCGCCGGGGCCGGGTGGGCGCGGGGCGGCCGCTGCGCGGGGCCGGGGCCGGGGCCGGGGCCTCACCCGCCGCGCCCCAGCCATGGCGGCGCAGTCCCCGCTCGGCCCGCGGAAGCGCAGCGGCCCGGCGCTGTGCGGGACGGGTCGGCCCGGGGCCGCCCCTCCGGCTGTGGGCAACGGCTTCCCGCCGCACAAGCGCCACAAGAGCTCGGCGGCGGCGCCCTGGGAGGGGCCCGGAGATCCCTTCGGGGACGGCGACGACTTCACGGCGGACGACCTGGAGGAGATCGACATCCTGGCTTCGCAGGCGCTGTCGCAGGAGGCCGCCGCGGCGCCGCGGGAGAGCCGCCCGCAACGCGCGCCTGGGCCCAGCGGCGCCGCCGCGGCGGGGAGGACGCCGAGAGGTCGGTGGGGAGCGGGGCGGAGCGGGGCGCCGCTGGGACGCAGCGGGGTTCTGCGCCGCGGGGCGCTTGCACAGCCCGGCCTCGGGGGGACGGCGGTGCGGACGTTGCCGTCCCCGCGGCTCCCGGCCCCGCGGAAGATGTGCGTTACCCCGTGGGGAACTGCGGCCCGTGGGCGTGGGGTCGTAGGGTGTTCTCATGGGATTGTCGTAGAAACATAGCGATCGTTTCGGTTGGAAAAGACCTTTTCAGTTCATCGAGTTCAACGACTCACCTCAAGCCTGACACTAAACCACATCCCTCCACACCTCATCTGTTTGCCTTTTAAATATCTTCAGGGATGAGGACTCCACCACAACAGTGGTGCTGTGCCAAAGAGGGAGGTAGGAGCGAGTTTAATGAGCTTAGTTAGGATCTGAAGAAATAGCCTCCAAGCAGTCACACGGCCGGGAGCCGACCCTCTGGCCAGGTGTGGTAGTGCTTACCTGTGCCTGTTCATCGTACAGCACATTACATGTGTGAAATCAAACGAGTGTCTTAAGCTTTAAACACGTTTTGTCACTTTGCAGTATCGTTTGTGTTGGCTACCACATTTTTCCCTAACCCTTAACTTCCCCTAATAGATGCCTGATATCTTAACAGGTGATTTTTACATTTACTTTGGAAAGGTCTCCAGGATACAGGGGTTTGTTCCTAGTTGAGTGGAGGGCTTAAATCTTGTCCCTGTGTTTTAGCAATGCTAACATTTGTAATCTCTTCAGAGCCAAAGTTTTCAGTTACCCCTCATTTGCACAGGGTGTGTTAACTGGAGCTACCTTGGTGGAGGTGCTTGCATGTGCTGTGGCTCATCTTACTGTTCAAGGCATTAGAAATGTTGAGGGGAGAGAGGTTTCTTCTCTAAGAGAGATTGATGCATGAGCTCTAAAAAAGTGTGTGTGGTGGTTAGATGTGTGCACTTTATCTATTTGTAGTGACAGGGTGGCAGGTAACAGAATGTGGATGTTATCATTGATGTGCTTCTGTCATCTCTGCTTCAGAACAGCTCTTGGCTTTTTTTCTGCAACAGGAAACAGTACAGAAGAGAGACTGGTGAGAGATGCATTCCAGTTGGAAGTGCTGCAAACACAGCATGAAGAAATTAAGCAGAAGGTTAGCCATGTCTTCCCCTCCCCTCTCAGTGTCATGTTTTGATAGCACTAACTGAACAGTGAGACAAACTGGGCTCTGGGTATCTCAGGCTCATCACGGTGAGCAGTAATCTTGGCATCCAGGGGTCTAGTAAAAGCATCCCACTAGAGACAAATCTAGTGGTGTTAAGAATGAAAGCAATGCTTTGTTTCCTGGTCATTTCAGATTAGCAAACGCTGATTTGTCAGTTTTACTTGTTTCCTGTCCCATCGCTTCTCCTCTGTCCTGTCAGCTGTCAGCAAGATTTGGTTTGTGCAGTTGGAAGATTTGAGAAGGCAAAGTGACTTTCAAGATGTGTTATGTTACTTTACTTTCTGATTCCTTATGAAAAGATACTATGAAGAAGAAACAGCTGTGGAAAAGCAAGAAGGCAGAAGTGCCTGTACCAACTCCATCCTCTTTTGGTTAGACAGCATAGAAATTATATGAGCCCTGAGCAGGTTGATGATAATATTTTATCAGAATAGCTTTTTAGCCTCTGGGAAAATGTCATGTAGGGACTTCCTGATCCAGAAATGCTGTAGGTGTGTTTAACAGTCTCTAGTGTATTTTCTGAATGCTGGTGGTCGGGTTTTGGATGCCTTCCAGCATGAGAGAGGGTCACAGCTTAGTGACATGTTGTGTCAGGAAATTTCTTGTTTGATTTTCTTTGAGCTTTGCACCTGGTGGTTTCCAGGGGATGCATCTTGGCTGGTACAAGAGACAATGAACAGGGAGCAGTTTGTGCATAACACTCACACCTCGATTGACCTTTGTTCCTCACAGTTCTTTCTTACTTTCTCCTGGATAGGAGGATCCTACTCTAGTTACCTTTCTCTTGTTTTCTGAATCTTTCCCAGCTTGTTCACTGGGGAAGCTCCTACACCATGTTCAATGTAGGGCTAAAGCACAGTGATATAGAGATATCTTTCTGCTTTTTTGATCTTTCTGGAGAGTTGGGCAGAGAGGAAGCTCCTGAGGTTCAACAAGGACAAGTGCAGAGTCCTGCACCTGGGGAGGAACAATCCCCTGCACCAGGACAGGCTGAGGATAGATCTGCTGGAGAGCAGCTCTACAGAGAGAGACCTGGGAGTGCTGGTTGATAATAAACTGAATGTGAGCCAGCAACGTGCCCTCGTGGGCAAGATCCAGTGGCATCCTGGGGGCAGCAAGAAGAGTGTGGACAGCAGGTCGAGGGAGGTTCTGCTCCCCCTCTCCTCTGCTCTAGTGAGGCCTCATCTGGAGTCCTGTGTCCAGTTCTGGGCTCCCCAGTTCAAGGGGAACTGCTGGAGAGAGGCCAGCACAGGGCCACCAAGATGATCAAGGGAATGGAGCATCTTCCTTCTGAGGAAAGGCTGCGGGACCTGGGGCTGTTCAGCCTGGAGAAGAGACTGAGGGGGGAGCTCATTAATATTTACAGATATCTCGATGGTGGGTGTCAGGAGGTTGGGGCAGCACTTTTTTCTGTTGTATCTGTTGATGGGACAAGGGGGAATGGGATGAAGTTGGAACACAAAAAGTTGCATTTAAACATAAGGAAAAACTCTTTCAGTGTTTCAGTGAGGGAGCCCTGGCACAGGCTGCCCAGGGAGGGTGGAGGCTCCTTCCTTGGAGGGCTTCAAGACCCACCTGGACATGTTCCTGTGTGACCTGATCTAGATGAGTCTGCTTCTGCAGGGGGGTTGGACTGGATGATCTCTACAGGTCCCTTCCAACCCCCACCATTCTGTGATTTTTTTCCCTCCAACATCTTCTCTCTGAGTGGTGGGGGCTGTTCCCAAACACTCAAGACTGTGCAGGTGAGGGCACTGCCTGGGGGTGGTAGTTGCTTGTTATGTGCTGTACTAGACAGTGTGCTTGTTGGCTGCTGTACTAGAGGAAATATTTTCATTAACCTGTCATTGTTATCATCCAGACAATTAATGAGTGATTCATATAGGTGACTAGAATACTTCTCAAAAAAAAAGAACATAATGACAGAGAAGGGGAAAGAGAAGCATGGTCTCCAGCAGGCAGTAGGACAGGGCATGGAGATGTGCCTTTGCTGCCATTCTGTTAGAGAAAACTGTGTCTGAGCCTGATTCAATCAGAAAAAGATTCAAAGCAACATTCCAGGAGCTCTGAATGGGGTTACAGGGACATTTTTCTCCCAAGAAAGTATAAGCATACCTGATTTTCAACCCCCAAATGATATAAATACATGCTTTTAGTTACATACATCCTTGAATGGAATTGCTCTGTCTGCAGCTGAGGGAAATGCAGGATGAAATTCTGACCAAAAACGGAGAGATCAAAGTTTTGCGTGACTCGATGCAGCAGATGGAACATGCCATGGAGGAACAGAAGAGGTCCTACCTGCTACTGGAACAGCAGAAGTCCCAGGCCCTGAGTGAAAAAGAAAAAGAGTTCTCCAGAAAGGTTTGTAAGTCTGTCCATTGCCTGCACAGCACATGCAGAAGGGAGATTTCTGGCTTCCTGATGTCACAGACCATCTAATCCAAGAAAGAACATTCATGTGACATTTCCAAACCATTTTGTGCCTCACATTGTCTGATCTAGAAGACAGTGTTTGTACGATCCTGGTGAGGGTTTTCTTCTGCCAAAATAAGAGTAACGTTCAAGTGTAGGGTTTTTGTTTACCTCTTGCCTTTGTGTTTTTAAGCAATGCCAAGCACATTGAGGTTAGAATGTGTTTTAGAATGAGGAAGAAAGCGACAGAATATGCTTTATGACTCTGATCGGATTGCTGTTCCTGTTGCAGTCATCTTTGTGAAAGCCCTGAAGAGGATAGTGGCTGCTTTTGTCCTGTCTGTTCTGCTGTTTATGGCCTCACTGTAGTCATGCTCTGGGTGGCACGTGGTCTGTCTTAACAAGTCATTGCTTCTTGCCTGAACTTCTGGCACTTAGTTCTAAGATAGTAGTAATTGGACTAGCATACCTAAAAATGGACATCTCATGCAGAGTTCACAGTAAGCAGGTGGTGTTCTTGAAGGATGGTAATTCTAGTTGCTCTGCAGTTACAACAGCTCTAAATTATTTGGTAACAGTAAATGTCTTTGACTCCTTTCAGTTGCAGTCCTTGCAGGCAGAGTTGCAGTTCAAAGATGCAGAAATGGATGAATTAAGAAGGCGACTTCAGAGCTGTGAAAGAAACAAACACGTTACTCAGATGGCTTCACTGCCCAGGTAGGACTTGGGGAACGTGAATTTCTGCTCCTTTTCACAACAAGTGTGCTTAAGCTGCTAAAGAGCTTTTCTTTCTTCACATAACGGAGCTTTGTTGCCTTTAAAAACCAGACCTCTGTGGAGTTTGTTCTACAAGAGTCTTCCTTGTGACTGTGACAAATGCAGAGAGTTTGCAGTAAAGAACCTTTAGAACTTCATTGTAAATAGATCCTTGTTTATTAAAGCAATTACAAAAGAGACATTGATTAGTGTTTGCTTTTTCTTTTAGCCCTAAGAAGAATTTTGCAATACAAGTGAAACCAGAAGCATCTTCTCCACAGCCTGGAAAAAGGTCTTTTCCTACAAAGGAATCCTTTGGTGCTGAAATGTGCATGAGGCCATCGTATTCTGCAGGACACTGCATTACCCCGACTGCTTCAGTCAAGGAAGGTAAACCCCCAGGCAGGCTGCAGCCTGGTTAGCTCTGTGTGAATGTTCTGCCTTAGATAAGGATTTCTGTGCTGTGTGGCTGAGCAGCTTCAGTAAGTTCACTGGAGAGAAAGAAGTGTCTGTGTCATGGTTTTGCTTCAGCTTCTTTCTGTTTTATTTGTGGGCGGTGGTTATGACTCAGATTTGCGTAGAGACCGTTTGAATTCTCACTTTGGCTGTGTCTGTGTACCAGATGCTCAGATGTCAGCCATGAGTGGCTGCTGCCCCAGTGAGCCAGCCTCTCCTTTGTTATGTGATGAACCCAAATGTCCAAATAGCTCATCTGCTTTTCTTGCTGAGCAAAGAAGAACAGGAAATGATTTGCCTGTTTCTTGAATTGGTCTGCTAGTCAGCTAATGCGTTTGTTCTGTGTTCTTGTGGGTTTGTCTTTAAAGCTACCCTTTTTCACAGAATCTTAAGGGCTGGAAGGGACCTGGAAAGCTCATCCAGTGCAACCCCCCTGCCAGAGCAGAGTAGGGCACACAGGAACTCATCCAGGTGGGCTTGAAGGTCTCCAGAGAAGGAGACTCCACAGCCCATCTGGGCAGCCCCTTCCAGTGCTCCCTCACCTCAACAGGGAGGAAGTTTTTCCTTGTGTTCCTTTGGAACCTCTTCTGTTCCAGCTTGTACCCATTGCCCCTTGTCCTGTCATTGGCCATCCCTGAGCACAGCCTGGCTCCAGCCTCCTCACACCCACCCTTGATGTATTTTTCAACATTATTGAGGTCACCTCTCTGTCTGCTCTTCTCCAAGCTGCAGAACCCCAGCTCCCTCAGCCTTTCATCACAAGGGAGATGCTCCACTCCAGCATCTCTGTGGCCCTGTGCTTCTCGTGGCAATACTTTGCTCTTTATGCATAGGGCAGTAACTCACAGAATTGTATGTTGAGATTCATCAAGTAAAGCTTAGAAAGTGAATCCATGCATGAGTTTGAAGAGTGCTTAATATGAAACAACAAAATGAGTCTTTTCCTGGCAGCTGGCTGCCACGTTTCCAATAGGAAACACAAGACATCTGGATATCATGAACTAATCCTTGCAGGAAGAGTCATGGAAATGCTGAGGTGCTGCTGTCAGTCATGGTATTCAATCTGAAACTGAATGGGCAGTATCAACTCCAGCAGAAAGAAGGAAACATTAGTATTCTGTAATACTGAACCATGAGTAGTATATTGGTACAAAGTCTATTAGCATGAGTGTGCTACTTTTTTCAGCCTCCTGACTGTTTCAGTAACAACACTCCATGTGCCTCCCTATTGGAAAACCCACTTCAGTATTTGTCTTCTGAACCCTGCAAGGCTTTTGGCTTCAGTTTGGCTGGCAATTGTGACATATATAGATGACTGAAAGATTATGAAATGCTCCATTTGTTGATTTTAGAGTTTTTGTTGTTTTTTTAACACAATCATGTCAGTCTCTGCTAGTAGTGGGAATTCAGGTTCTAAAGGAAGACAGCAATGGAACTGAACAGCCTGTGGAACATCTGTCAGCAAAAGGGAGATTTTATCCACTTCTCTCATTGGTTTTGGAGAGCAATTCTACTTGTTTCACAGCTCTTAACAGATGAGTTACACAGGACAGTTTGTACTAGTCTTGCTGTCTGTGCAACAGCCATGGTAACAGAACCTGTGTAATGTACAGGATGTATAAGCAATATGCTTCTCACATCAGACTAAGAAGTACTGTTTATTTCAGACAGTAAGACAAACCATCCTGAAGTTTCATCCCTGAAGCAGGAGACACTGGGAAAAAACGGTTCCTACAAGTGTGTAGCCAAAGGAAGCTCCCAAGGTAAGGGCTGCTGGGGGCAGGACCAGGGGGTGCCGCTGGGGAGCAGCTCGGCTGCCCTCACCGAGCAGTGCTGTGCTCAGGAGCCTCTGGGTGCAGTGCCACTGCACACACTACTGGGGTGCAGCTTTGGTCTGCTTTGAGTATTGTGATTTTGCAGTGAAACATTACAGATTCTGTTGTTGTCTTGGATCTTAACAACATTCTGGGGTTGGTATTTAAGAAGAAAGTTTGCCTGAGTTTTGCTTTGTGGAAGGGTGTGGATCAAGAGGCATCCTACTGCAAGGCTGGCTCTTCCAGTATGAATGAATTATGCTTCTTACTGTAAAATGATATAAAAACAGGAAAAATATACTGTTTTTGAAAAAAAGAAGTTAAAAAGAGTAAAGCAACAGACACCACCAGGAAGTCTTAAGGGTAGTGTTTTATTTCCAATACAGAACAGGATTGCATTGCATAATCATCAGTGTTTATAGATATCTAAATGGTGGGGGTCAGGAGGCTGCGGCAGCACTTTATGGTGTCTAGCAACAGGACAAGTGGTGATGGGATGAAGCTGGAACACAAAAAGTTCCATTATACATAAGGAAAAACCATTTCAGTGTGAGGTGAGGGAGCCCTGGCCCAGGCTGCCCAGGGAGGGTGCGGAGGCTCCTTCCTTGGAGGTCTTCAAATCTACCTGGACACGTTCCTGTGTGACCTGATCTAAATGGAGCTGCTTCTGCAGGGGGATTGGATGATCTCTAAAGGTCCCTTCCAACCCCACCATGCTGTGGTTCTGTGAATTTGAATGTGTGGACTGGCACACGGGGGGCAAGTCACCAGGATGGCTGGGGTGTAAAATCACTTGGCTTGAGCTGTTTTGCTAATGTGGGATTGTAGTTTAAGTAGCTCTAAATATGATTTGGTTAATATTTAAATAGTATCTTAAATTCATTTTTCAGAAAATCATTCTGTTGCACAGAAAGTTTGGTAAAGAAGCAATTACTGTGGGGTTGGAAGCTGAAAGTAAAGCTCATGTTTGGAAATACTTTCTGCTGGTGGTGATGTTGCAGTTGATGGTAAAGCTACACCAAAGACAATTGTGTGTGCTTTCAGGTTCTATCTTACTGAATACACTGATGAAGCAGCCCCTTGTCCCTGGGTCAGTACTAGGACTGTGCCACCTTCTCAGTAGTAACTGTGAGCCTCTGCCTGGAGCTGTGTTGCAGCCTGACCGTTTGGATACGTAAGTTTTGTTTGGTTTGGGGTTTTTTTGTTGAACTGTGTGGGATGTTGTTAGCATAGTGGCACTCTCTATACTGAGAAATGCTTCTTGCTATGGGATTGCTCAGACTTTGCATTCAGTGCTTGTTTACTGAGGCCATTTAGAACACCATTCTGCATCTTTGGTTGTTAATCTTTGATTGTTGTGTATGCTACGCAGTGGCACAGCACTGAGAGATGAACTAGGTTAACTATATGGTAGGGGAAGGCACAGAAAAGTAGAATCATAGAATGGTTTCAGCTGGCAGAGACCTTTAAGCTCATGGAGTGCAGCCTCTGTCCCAGCTCCATCACCCACCAGCCCATTGCCCTCAGTGCAACACCCACCTGGCTCTGAAACCCCTCCAGGGAGGTGACTCCAGCAGCTCCCTGGGCAGCCCCTTCCAATGCCTGACAGCCCTGGCACCAAAGAAGTTCCTCCTCAGACCCAGTCTGAACCTCTCCTGGTGACACTTAAGGCTGTTTCTTCTTGTTCTGTTGCTTGTCACTAGGGAGAACTGACCCACCCCCACCTGGCTACAGGTTCCTTTCAGGTGGTTGTAGAGAGTGAGAAAGTCTCCCCTGAGCCTTCTTTTCTCTGGGCTCAACAGCCCCAGGTCCCTCAGCCCTTCCTCATCTGAGACATGCTCCAAATCCTTTCCTGGCTTGGTAGCCCAGCACCTGGATCCTCTCCAGCACCTCCATGTCCTTCTTGTAGAGAGGGGCCCAACATGTCCTGTAAAAGCTGGGAGTCCCTGTTAGCAACTGCTCTTGTCAGCCACTTAAGGTATTAAAACTTGCATTGCAAGGAGGGGATCATAGAAACGTGGCCAGGGGTTAAGTGGGAAGAAAACATTGAAAATGTGATGAAAAGAGCAGACAGTTTTACATCTTCAAAGTCTAAACTGTGGTCAGTGTTTCATGGGCAATCCATGTGCGATTCCCAAGATAAACTGGTAGTGACTGGTAACACTTCAAACATATGACTATTAGATACAAAGGGTAATACATTTCACTGCAAAGAATCAGCCTGTAGCACCTTCAATGCCTTTGCTTTTCTCCTAGGTAATTTCATTAGTACTTCCTGTGTTCTGTGGGTTCCTGGCAAGGCTCAGCTCATTGCCCTTGTCGTTTTGGCAAGAGGAGGTGGTGTGTTTGGCCTTTGCAGTGCAGTCTGACTAGTTAACAGCTGAACCCTCTCCCTTTCTCTCTCTGGCCAATAAAATACTTTGTTGTTGCTGTGGGCCTTGAAGGGCCCTTCCACCCCACAGGGCAGGCGGGCACAGAGGCTCGTCCCTCCCAGAGCGGCCGAGTAATATCTGGGAAGATGAGGTGATGTGACAGGTTACCAAGAGCATGAAAGCAGAAAGCCAATGTTTGAAACACAGTTTCAGACAATGGCTTATAGTGAGCTGCTGAGGTTACTCAGCTGTACACTCTGACTGCTTTCACAAGACCCAGGCGTGCTTTGAAATTGCTCTTCCACGCAGGTATCGAGGAGTAGGATTGCTGGGTTTGGTCCAAGTTACGTTTCATTTTGGGAACAGGCATCTCTTACTTCTCCAGCCTTCCTGTTAATTGATTCAGGATATAGATAACTCTGGTTTCCTCTGTTCTGTGCCTTCTGAGGTACTTCCATGCATTTAATTTTACTTGTATAGGAAGAGCACACACCTGTCCAGCAGCGGGATGACTCCAGAAGAAACCATTCCTCCTGTATCCCTGCCAGAAGCTCAAAAACTTGCCATAACAGGCTTGAACCTGATTGCCATGGACGAAGGATTATCTGAAGGAAGCCCAGGAGCCAGGCAGAGGGAGGTGTCAGAGCCCCCCCGCAGCAGGATCCGAGGCGCTGTGCACCTCCTGCCCCTGGTGGAGCAGCACGTGGGCGCGTACTGCCAGGCGCTGCGGCTGGCGCACGGCGCTGCCTCTGCAAACCCGGCAGCTGCTGCCTCCAGAGCCAACACAAGTATGGGGTCAAGTAAAGAGGACTTCAGGTTGTCTCTCGAAGAAACTACGGTTATATCACTGGGGATTCTTTATTATTTGGTGTTTTATAGCTGGGATGTTGTCCAGGCCTTGCTGGCTGCTGAAGAGGGAAGAAGCTCTGCTGCCGGGGAGGAACACGTCTGCAAGGCGGACAAGAACGTGTCGTGTGATGATCAGTGTGGTACTAAAGATGGTGCTGGGACACAAGGAGAGCTGCCTGTAGCTCCACAGGATGCTCCCAGTAGCAGTGGAGCTCACCGTTCTTTGTTTAAAAAGCTGCTCCAGGTTCTAGATGTTTGTGCTGCACGAGGCCTCCAGCCTGACACGGTGCTGAGCCACAGCCTCAGGGTTTTGCTGAAGTTAGCTGAAAATTCAACACTGGACTTGCTAATAAAGTAAGTCAGTTATAGCTTTAAAATGATTTCGACCTCAGATGTTTGGCAGTTTTCATCCTCTGTTGATGTGTGCAGAGGACAGTAGAAGTTTTAACCTGAGTGACTGCTCCAGGTGGGACCTGCTTCGGCAGGGGGGTTGGACAGGATGAGCTCTAACTAAAAGTCCCTTCCAACCCCCACCATCTGTGATGTGTGAGAGAATATCCCATTTCTCAGATAACTGAGAAGCACTGGAGGATCTTTCTACTGCCCTTGTGGCTAAGGAATGTGATAGTGGTCCTAAGTCAGTCGGTGAACAAGATTTGCGTGTGCTGTTTCTGTGAAGCAGCTACTGTGGCTCCATTGCATAGCTGGCACGTGGAAGTGAGGAAGCTTCCTAAGGCCAGGGGCAGCTGATCAGAATGTCCCCAACGTTCCTTTTTCGGCTTTTGGGATTGGTGGGAGGTAGATAAGGCACAGGGTCTCATTCAGGTAGGTCAAATGCCACTCTCAAAAGGGAGACATTGTGCTTGCTAATGGCTGATTGTACATGACTGGAGCAGCAATTGCAGACTGGCTGCCAAACGCAACAGAACAGGCCTTCGGGTGTACTTTGTATTTATGACACGTAGGTTGAGATCCAGTATGTGTAGAATGGTTAAAAAGGCACAAATTCTGATGCTGAGTACAAGAAATAGTGTGTTTTCAGCTTGTCTGTGCATTTCCCAGTTCTAACTGAGTTTTCTTTTGAAGTTTCCAGCACCTGCTGAGTAGCCAGACCCTGCTCCGCTGCCTGTGCCCAGAGAGCCCTTTGCCTGCCGTCCTTCTCACTGTCAGGCTCCTGGCTGTTCTTGCTCAGCACCCCTCCTTGGTTCCTCAGCTTTGTTCTCATTCAGGTAAAAGACTGCACAAGGCAGAGAACTGTCCATCAGCTGAATGCTGGCTAGGGTGACTAAAAATAATGCAAACAGGCCTTGCTCCAAGGTGTTAAAACCCTGAAGGGCAAAACACCTGCTGTGTTACCTGAGAACTTGTTCTCCAGGGCAGCTTTGAGTTACTGTGGTTACTGTTTGAAGAGCATTTTGCCTGCTGTATCTGCCCACACACGGTGCTTCTCACACCCATGTGCAGTTTGAAAACTGCTTTCCAGACTGGTGTTTATTGTATTAAAGTTTGAGAAGGAATAAAAGGCTTTAGAAGTTTGTCTGCACTCATGACGCTGAGTGTGGAGATTCCAGTACTCTGTCCAGTTCCTGACAGAAGGAGTAAGGCAGTATCACCACAGACACTGGTTAGGGACACTGTTTCTCCAGCACTGCTTAAGCTGTCTGAAGTACAGCAAGAAGTGGGGCCTGTCTCAGGAGTGCCAGGACAGCACTCTCTGTGTCTTCTGAAGCGTTTCCTCGTGTGACAGAATCGACTTTTGTCATAAACAGTTGCCTAGTTGGGAGAAGAACAAAGCTTCTCTGTGTTTCAGACACCTGCCTCCTCCTTGCACTCTACACATACATCACATCCAGACCAGACAAATCGGCCACTGACGTGCTTTGGCTGCGGCTGGAACAAGAGGTAACCGCAGCTGCTTGTTGAAATGGCTGTTCCTGCTGTTTCCAGCAGAGGGAGCAGGAGGAGCAGGGCAATCACAAATTGTCCAAAAGCAAGTTCTTCCAGGCCACAAGCATTGGCTTGTTTCAAGAGCTTGTTTGAAACTGAATCAATAACTATTCTTAAAGGGAACAGTAGTCGTGGTAGTCACAGTTCAGGCACTAATAAAGCAAGAAAGGTCCCGGGATGGCTGTAGATATTCATCACTTGGACAAAGAGAAGAGTAAAAGGAAGCAAGATTCTGATTTGATTGTATTAATTACTTCTGAACTGGATCATGAGGCTTTACTTATGAAAGGCAGCCTGTAGTGACTTTATATTCCCAGCACTCAATGCAAACACCAGCTCAGTGTAACAGTCATGCTTTTACAGAGGAAGAGCAGCTTTTGGACCTGACTTGGAGCCTCTGCAGTGACAGGGGTGACTAGTTTGAGGTTCTACTCTCAGTTCCACTTCTCATTTGAACAAATTGGGAACCATTTTTGTTATCTCCTTGTCTGCATTGTTATATTGTCAACTTGTATGCGGTGAATTAAGGCACCTCCTTACCCTTCCTCCTTGGGCCCCCAGAAGGTTTCTGCCCAAGGCAAACTGGAGAGGTTTTACAGCCGGGGAAAAAACCTGTCGAGAGAAAACCCAAGAATGTTTGGAACTAGTAATGAAATATCATTTCTGCCTCTCTGTATTTGCAGCTTAATTGTCCTGCTGAGGGTGGTTCTAACGCCAGCTGTGTGTTTTTGTCCCAGACAGTGCGGCTCCTGGCGAGGTGCGTGGGGCACCGCAGCCCCGTGGCTTCGCTGCCTGCCACAGGCTGCCAGTGTCAGCTCGAGGTACGTCACCACAGTGCCCGCCTCAGCTCCTGACAAACGGAGGGCACTCGGGGCTGAAGTAGCCTTTTGCCCTTCTCTTAGCTGCAGCAGCACCAGTGTAAGGTGCCCTAAGGGCTGCCACCGTCTCGGAAGCTTGCGTTTGCTCACTGTAAAACTCTGAAACCCGCAAGCGTGAAGAGATGAATCACTGACGCTCACAAGGAAATAAGTTTCCTGCTACTATGGTTTCTGCTTTGTGTATTCAGAGACTTTTTTTCCCTCTTGCAGGTGGTTAAGGCACTAATTATAATGTTACATAGACAGTGGATGAAGATGAGAAGGTCAGAGGACGGCTTGTGTGCATACAAGGAGCAACTGATTCAGTTTCTACGGGATGCTGTTTTACTGTTGCACACTCTCTCTCAGAAAGACAAACTGTTTCATGAACACTGTTTGGAAGTTCTCCATCAGTATGACCAAGCCATGCCAGGCATAAGAGCCATTCTCAAAAACACTCAAGTGCTGAGTGCCTGTGAAGGTAAAACTGCTCAGATGAGGACGTTGGCTTCTTTCCATGCTGTGGAAATAAATAGTCCCCTTCTGTCTCTTTCATCATTTACCAAGTACCACCTACCAGGGCTGCTTGTTGCTCAGAACCCTGAAGGCAGTACATAGTCTAGTGCTCCCCAGTCTTTGTTATACTGAATCATTCTCTTGTTCTCCCTGTAGAACTCTGCCCCTGCTTTCTGCTCTAACAGCCCTGTACCCCAGCCCTCTGCAGCTACATGGTGTTTAAAAAATAAAAGTCATGCTTTGTTACCCCTCCTCTCTGCAGTGGAGGTTAAGAAGGCAGGGACAAAAGCAACCTGCCCTTCTTCCTTTTCCCTCTTCTACCCCCAGCCTTCCTCCACTCTGCCTAAAGCTGCTCTAGCCTGTGTCCCTCAGGCCCTGCCCCTTCCTTTTGCACCCTGCTGCGTCCACTTTCTCCAGAGAGCTCATCTTGGTACTATTCCCTTGTTCACCCGTGGCATTATTCACATGCCTGCTGGGAGCTGTGCTCATTTGCTGCATGACAGATGCAGGCACCTCTGCCTTAGAGAGGAGAGGGAGTGACAACCCTTCACTGGGGGTGTAGGTATTGCACCCGTAGGCAGGTCAGGCAAGGGCGCCTTTAGTTGCAGGGACTCTGCTGGAGATGCCAAACAGCATGTCCTGGATGTGTTCTGTTCTGACTGCTCAGTGGCTGTGTCCTTGCCATGGCTTTGCCTAGCTGAGCTTGGGAATGGCCCAGAGCAGCCTGTGCTGGGGAGGGTGTGCTTGCAGACCTGCAGTTGGCATTCAGCTTCTTCCTGTAACACACAAACTACTCTGCTTTTGTCCTGGGGGCTTTTAGTCAACAACGATGAAGTTTGAAGCTTCAGCAGTCAGAACTAGATGCAAAATAAAGTGCCCTTTTCTGTTCTTCCACTGATAGCTAAATTTAACTGCCTGCCCAGGATAGTTGTTCAGTGCATTAAAAGGCATAGAGAGAGGGAGAAGTTTGAGTGACAAAACACAGACCTAAACATCTGTTTGTGTGGAACCTTGAAAAGGCTGTTTGCTGTAGCCTTGCACAGGCAGGATGTTTTACAGTGCTATAGTGACACTACTACCAAGTACAAAAATGACTGAAACATGATTGTTTGTTGTTGCAGAGATGATTTTGGATGAATTGTATCCTGAGCCAGAAGCAGAAGACCAAGGAGTGGACTCCAGCTAACCGGCATCTAGCAATGATCTCTGTCCTTCCTCATCATCCAAATCACAATAATCAGTGCCAGTGTCAATCTGAAATGAAAATCATCTGCTTTATTAAGGGATGATCCAAAGGTTGCACTTAAAAGCAGCACAACTCAGACACGGGTCTCTTGTAATTAAGTGCCATCTCAGTGTGGCTGAGAGCAAAGGAACTTTGAAGTAAGAATTCTACTGCAATGTAGTTTGCTGTGCCAGCTCCCCAGCAGCTTAGGACTGGCCCTGTTGGTGGGTTTCATTCTTTATGGCATTGTTGGGAATGGAAATGTCACTGTGTTCTTCGTTTGACTGTGGCTGCAGCTGAGTTTGGTGCTGGGTGTGCTCAGAGGTTTGGGATCACGGCGGCTGTCTGAACGCCCTTGGAACACGTTTGTTTCTTTTGCTGCTGTAACACTTGCTTGACTTCCAACATTTTCCTGTTGATCTTAGTAAACAGTTTGCTATGATTTTAAATACTCTTCCAGGAATAACTTAGAGGTGGCAGTTCAGTTCTGAGCCCAGGAATTCAGAGCTTTGTAATGGCCACGGGAGTTCACTCAGTTTGCTCAGCTCCATCAGTGTGCTGCAAGTGTTGGTAACGACTCAGATGCCCAAAGGGAACGTGCCACAAGTCATTTTGTTATAAGAAGTTCGAGTAGTGAGATGATGGTAATGGTGAGGACAGCATTCTGTCTTACTGGCAGAAACAAGGGCACTTGAGCAAGTGCAGAGTGACTGCAGTTTTTGGCTGTAGGATCTGGACAGGCACAGCAGGGAAGATGAATGAGCATCTCAGTCTGAGGATACAGCAAAGGGCTGGAGGAAGAATTGGTGCTGCACCCTTTCAAGTGACTGTCAGCTGTCAGACTGCAGGTATCAGCTGAACCCTAGACCCTGAAAAAGGCCATGTGAGTGTTACTAAAATGAGTTTGTGGTTTTTGATCATTTGGCAAGGGGTTTTCTCTTTTTTTTTGACAGATCATGGATTCAGAGGAGTGTCTCTGACACTGCTACAGGGGGAAGGGAGCCCTTGGAAAACTGGGACACATCCCACTCCCTGCTCATCAGCCCAGGAGGCTGTGTCCTGCCCTGGGTGCCTGGGCAGAGCCCCACTCCCTGTGTTTGAACAGGCTCTTGCCTTGGCTTTTGTTATTGAATAGGGCTTTCCCAGAAATGGCCACGCTGCAATACTGCAGCATCTGCCTCAGGCCAGAGTTGCTGGGTACAAAGCTTCGCTCCTTCCTCCCACTGCAGAGCCCAGGGTGAAGCCGCCTCCTCTTTGAGCAACAGCTGGAGGAGCTCCAGCAGGCAGGGCCTCGTCACTGCTCTAACAATCCTTTCCCTAACAGGTTCCACCTCCTTTGTAGCAGCTGGAGAACTGCCACCTTCCTGCTTAAATGCAGCAATGAAGGGGACACAGGCAGTAAGAGCAGAGCCTTCCCAGGCTGTCTCTGCACAATGGCCACAGCCCTCCAGCTGCCAGCAGGGCCCTGGACAGACCTGATCCAGGAATTCCAGCCTGGCAAAGCCATTTGACTTGGCCACTTGGAAACCAGACAAACCTCCCCCTAACCAAACCCAACCTCAAACCAAAACAGCACGTCCTGGCCTTTAGGGTCTGAGAGAAGAGCTTGAGAATCAGTTAAGAGCCCCTTTCTTACTCCAAACCAAAGTAAACGTGAAGGTCCCCACGAGGGTGAGCAGTGGTACAGCAGTCCCTGGCCCTCAGCCTGCTGGCAGGAGCTGTCCTAACAAAGACACTGTAGGCACAGTATCCCCAGGTGCAGTGACCTGCCTTTGCTTTCCAGCTGCTCTAGAGCACTTGGGTGGTGAGAACAGCACAGGCATCAGCTGAGTTGATGGGGATAAGATGCATTTAAGTCTCTTCTTTGGGGGAATAAACCAAATGAACTGCTAAGAGGAGTCTGATGAAAACCAGTTGAGGAATCCCAATTGATGAAGCAGTACAGTTGTAAAAACTTGTCTGGAAAGTTGTTGGCCTCACCCCAGGAGGGTGTGTGTGAGTCCCATAAAGCCGCTGGAGCGCAGCAGCAGCAGAAACGGCGTGAGCTGGGTGCCTCTGCAGCAGGACCCCGAACAAAGAAATCCTTCGGGCCTTTACAGTCTGAATTGCTCCCCCCTCTCATGCCAGTTCTGACCAGTACAGTAATGAACTTAAGGTCATGGAGTCTTGCCTTCCTCATGGGGTTCCTTCCTTGTCTCTAGGCCAGCTGTGCCTTATCTCTAGGGCTGCAGCATCTGCTGCCAGAGCCTTCCTCGCATCCTTCCAGCTCAAGGCAGCTCTGGGGCCTCGTTTTACTTCACTAGGTAAAAGTTCAGTGTATGTAGGTGAAAGGTCAGAGCTTGCACACCAAGGCTTCAGCACATTTAGCTGCTGCTGCTGAGCAAGTTACACTAAGTAATTGAAACCCTTCATTTCTTTACAACTTTAGAAGTATTATCTGTGGAAACAAAGGCAAGGGAAATGCCCCTGCCTGTTCCCTTCTGGCACTGCATTCTCCCATCCACCCACTCACACAGACAACACCCTGACATCTTTTCTTTCCAGTTTTGCCTTTAAAGTGATATAGCCCAGGCTACAAACAAACCAACCCAAACTCCCCCCATATTCATCAGCAGAAATGGCAGTAACAGCCTGACATTATGAAATCAGCTGTAGCTTTGCAGATAATGCCTTCATTTTTGAAACTGGAACAATTCACTCCCAGGAAAGATGGGAGAAAAGGCAGCCATGGGGATACTGACAGAACTGCCACAGCTCCTCACTCCTGAAGTCAACCACAGTGAGCAGTCTTTTGCCAGGATTAGTGCAAGATTGTTCTACCCTGCAGGAATTCTTCCCTCCTGCCATTCTCATGGGCTGAGAGAGATCCGATCAGGTAGGAGACAGCTGATCATCCTCTGGAAAGCAGAGGCATTTTTCCAGGTTATGGGGAGACTGGTTTACTGTCCTCATGGCCTGAAGAGAACAGCTCAGGCCTGTTCTCATCACACACTCCCCAATGAGCTCGCAGCACAGCAGCCCAAGGCCAGTTGGCATTTGCAGATAAGCTGTGTATGGTCTGAGAAAAGGAGTTTACTCTGGCATCAAGCACTCACAGGACTGAATGAGGGAGTATTGAGCAGCACCACAAAACACTGGTCAGGCTCTAGCCCTGATCATTACCTTCCTCAGTCAGCAGCAGCCACCCATTTGTTCTCTTGCCCCTTTGCCACAAGCTCAGCTGAGCAGAGCTGGCTTTTTGCTCCTCGATGAGTGTACTGAGCAGACAGGGCTAGAGCTAGGCAGGAGCTGGAGGAAAAAGCACCTCTGCCAGCTTACACATTGCTGGGGTAACGTTATGCCAAAAGGAGGACGAGCCTTGCTGACTTCTAAGATCTACTGACACCACCCCTTGAAGAGTCAGAGCACAGGAGGTACCACTGCATGGCTTAAGCATCTTCCTGTGGGGATTCAAGGGCCCAAGGTCCTGCAGGGATGCAGACACACAGCAGCTCGTTTTAACTAAAGCTGCGTACAGAGAGGAAGGAAATGCTGCTTCATTGACTACAACATTGGGGGAGTTTGCACAGGTAGCACTTTATTTTTTACAGCTCACAGAGGTTGGAAGGGCCTCTGCAGGCCCTCTAGTCCAGCTCCTGATCAAAGCATCTTACACAGACAGCACAGGCAAATGTTTTATCATTTTTTAAACCAAGCTGCAATAGGTGAAAACAGCAAATACCAAACACACCCCCCACAGCCTGCAACATCTGACCTAAGCTGGTTTTATTCACTCATCCCACTAGTGTGAACTACTGCTTAAGAAAGTTCAGCCTGTGCTAGAACACCAGAAGTCACTGTAACCACTGAGGCATGTTTTTACATTACAGCCAAGATTATTAACTATGGTTATGTGAATTCAGGTGGGATGCAGCAGTTCTTACCTGCCTGGGTAAAGACCTGCTGGGAGCTGCTGTGGATGGAACAGCAACTTACAGTGTCAGTTGATAAAAACTAGATACCATCAACTATGATTGAGCAGATTGACAAGGAAAGGTGGTCTGTGAGCTTTATGAAGTACCCACAAACTCACTGGGGCAGAAGTTTACCAAAATACTTCCTAGGGTGAGGGCCAACACATCCAGTACCAAGTGCAACTGCAAACAGCATCATGTTGAGCACCACGCCCCTGCTGCAGGTACGTGCAGCTCACAGGTTTTAGTCCTCAAGCTCACAAGTGAAACAGTGCTCTGACAGCTGCTCAACAGGTAACCTGCCTCTGAAAATCTACAGCAAGCAGCTCGTTTATTTCCATATTGGCTACTGCATTCCAACCAGGTCGCTGCAGAGTCCTGTAACAGAGGTAACACAGAACAGGAGCCTTTGAATCTGGGTGTTACTCATATTGTGTGTTGGTGTTTTGTCCATAGCTGGACAATTTGCTTTCCTCAAGACCCCCTTCACAGCACAGCAGTGAACACAGCACTGACCCCATCCAGCAGTCTGGAAAGCAAATCCTACCTGCTCCCAGCACCAGGTAACACCGGAGAGTGAACCACCAAAACAACTGCAGGAGCAAAATGGGTTAGAATGGAGAGTCCAGCAAGCGATGGGAAAGTTGTTTTGACTGCTGTAAGGAAAATGGCATATCAGAGGTTAATTTGGGCATATCTGGAACTGTTCTTCACCCTAGTGAAACAGAAAGTGAAACAGCAGTGCTGCTGAGGCCTGGGGAAGCAGGGAGGGTCCCTGCCTCCCCCTGCCAGGGACAGCCTCCTGCTATCCACTAGTGACACAAGTATGTTGTGTCTCAAACCTGCAGAAGTCACTTTACAAGAGAAGACCACCCTTTAACAACGTGGCTAACTCACCCTTAGTGGAGGCTGCTGTAAAAAGATGGAGCAGAGGAGACTACTCCACCCATATGGATTCCAGAGCTCCTGCAAGGGCAAAACCATTTTCTTCAGCCTTCTCTCAACTCTGACAGGTTTAACTCAGGGTTTTTTTCCCCTCCTATACAGCTTATTTAAAAGCTGTAAAGCTGACCAGGTTGCTGTGATGCAGGCTATACTAACAAGGACATGAAGGGGAAAAACAGGCCCAAAACCACTGGCTAAAGCAGCCCTGACAAGTTCTCATGCATGCCTAGATATGATAGGGAGTTTCCATAGCTGAAGAGAAACAAAGGTTGCTTGTTTGGCCATAACTGATGAAGTTTTTCCCTGTGAGTGTCCAGCTCCTCCATGAACCCTGCCATGGGTTTTAAGATGCGTGCAAGGTTTTGCTCTGGAAAAACTGATACTACCATAAACTTCTGATTAAATGCTACAAAAGCATAAGCAGCAGCATTCCTCACCTAACCCCAGGCTCTCAGCTTTCTCGTGCTTTGCTCCCCTAACACAACATTCTGCTGCAATTTGAGAGGGTGAAGGTACCTTTGAAACCCTACCTGCACGTTGAAGGAAATGTGCAGGTTTGAAACAAAACACTAGCTCCTGTCTGTCAGCCCTGTGCAGGGAGGGAAAGGAAGGCACACAGCTTTCCTCTGAACAGGAGGCTTCTCTGCATGTCACGTCTCAGATGCAGCTGTGTTGCACACATGCACCTGATAAACAGTCACGGGAAAAGAAAAACAGAGGGACTCAAAAGCAGTGGCAACCAAACCATCAGGGATGACTCTGCAACTTCCTGGTGTCATTTCTAGCCCAAACTCCAATCACATGTCTAGGTTTAGGTCTGTAGGAGCATGTATTTTTTCCCCACTGTCTCCAGTTAATCAGTAGAAAATCCGCTGAGAAAATGTGAAATGGAACTGGAAGTGATCTGCATTTCACCAGCAAACTGTCAGCCTGCAGCTGAAACTTCACCTCAAGAGGGAACATTACAAAACTACCTGATTATTCCAGCACAAACAGCTCCTTCAGAACCAGTTGGGTGGTGTCTTGGGGTTTTTTGCCCCCTTCTTTTAAATCATACATTGGAGCCTTAGCTGGCAACTCAAGGTAATGATGATTATACACTGAACACAAGCAACCCACTCAGTACCACTCTGGTGTCTCATCAAATGCATTCTTGACCTGCTCAATGTATTTTTGAATGAAAACCCAACATGTCAGGGCCATGAATAGAACCTTTCCAAAGCTTTTTTATGCCCCAGAAGTTAAGTACCCAGAAACAGCAGCAAAAACATTTTCACACAGAGCAGAGAGAACCAGGCTCTGAATTAGTCAAGTTGATAGATGAGAGATGATACTCAACACATGCCGAAATACACATGGGGAAAACATTACACTTTGATCAAAGGATGGACTCCTTTGGAGCCCACTGTTTTGTCTACATGAGGCTTTTCAAATGTCTTGGGATTTCTTAGCTAATGCATTTGAACTGCATGCATTTAGTCTACTCCTTAGGCTACACGAGGCCTTAGAAGCCATCCTTTCAGAGAAGCTTTGAAGCATACTGTCAGAGTTATCACTCAGGAGCTCATCTTGTCCTTTCTTCATGTTGTCACCTGTAATTTTGATGAAGCTCCAGTCTCCACTACCCAAAGTGATGTTATACAAAGAGACTTAAAGTACACTTGGTAACTTCAGCTGTCAAACACCAGGGAGGAAAATGTAACAGCACAAACTGAGGCTAAGAAAACAAAATGGATAGGAAATATTTCAAACACTGCATTTATTAGAAAGGTGCATAGAGTTTATGCCATTTGGTTTGAATACTGAGCTTAATCTACCACAAACATATAAAGCCAGGTTACAGAAGGTCAGAAAGTCAACAGAGGTTACCTCGGAGGTTCGGTACAGACTGTCCTGCTGTATCGATCCCACAGAACGTTCCTGAAACAAAGGCACTTACAGACTTTTTAAAACGCATTCATTCTTTCACCATTTAAAACTGTAACTGCACTGCCCCTCCCCCACAGCACTCTGCAGAACTAGTGTGAGGCGAAGGCAAGAACTCTTTGAACTGACACAGCATCAGTGCTTAAACTCAGAGGGGATGGATGGATTGCTCCATCCCATTCTCTTTGTATGACAACAAATTCCCATGGGTTGCAAGGCAACAACTCCACAAAGTTTGGTCCTGCACCTCACTGTTAATGGTGACCAACACACTAACAACAAGAAAAGATCCGACTGAGCACTGCAGGGATGAAGTGGACCGTTTTCTTTCAACTAGTTTTGTAACAGAAGAAGCAGCAGCACTACTACTGCTACAGTGGTTCTTTGTGTCTTTATGATTCACCTCTTCACTTGTATGTCACTACCATACAGCCACTGAAGGAAAGGTGTATATTTGCAGGCTCCCTAACCCAGTCCCTCCTCTGCCACCGCTCCACACACAGGGGTGCTGAGGGCAATTCATTTGGTCTTTACAATACCTACACCAAAACTTCAGCTCTGGGGACCTCTGTTACAGTTGCCACTTGACTTTCCCACATCTTTTCCTCGGGGCTGATGGCAGATGACTGAGCTAACTTCATCTGGAAGGGCAGGTTTTCCTTTCATAACCAAAATATAACCTCAGTAACACCGCCATGAGCCGTAGGCTGTGTCCCCTCGGAGGGCAGAACAGAGTAACAACCCACCACCAGCCTGTACCTGCACTCAGGGCTGCACTGCAGCTGTGCTCACTGGCCAGACCTCATCCAGGCAGCTGGCTAACAAAGGTCCTGGAATAGTCTCTGCTCTCTACACAGGGTAGAATCTATAGCAAGGGAATTGTTTCTGTAGTTATTCAGTGCTCTTCCACACATGACAACTCCAGATGTCTAAAGTAACATTACATCCTCCATCCAGGAGACATGGTCCATTTTTGGTTGCTCTCACAGTGCAAGGAAGCATTGCTCAGCTGACAAGGCAGGAGAAGGAACAGACAGACACAGTGTGTGCATGCTCTGTGAGTGCCTCCTGGCACCACTTCATGCTGTTAACTTTAATACTTTTACAGAGCTGTAAGAGAGGAGCACAGGTTGTCACGAATCTCAATGCTAAAAACTTGCTACAAGTTTCTTCTGAGATGCCCTGAAGACTTTCTTGAAAAAAAGAACTAGAATAATCCAGAGATTCAAAAGAATCAGAAAGAAAGATAAGGCTGCCTTTGTCAGCAGCAGTTCCCATCCATCACATGAGGTAAAACAAAGCCACCATCAACATTTGTCCAACAGTAATATATCCCAACTGCAGAACCTAAAAATCAGTGTGTGAGCTATGTTCCACTTACATCACTGTGGTACATACAACAGATGAGCTAGCTCTACTGAGGAATAAAAACAATGTACTTCGATGCAAGGACAGAACTGCAGAGACTGAAAAGAAACCCCCACGGTTCATTTGAGCAATGCAAGTTGTACAGAGCCAGAGCCTCACAAACACTGGTAAAAGTCATGAGGCTGTCCAAGACATCTGGTGACTGTGAGCACTACCTTTCTGAACATACACTGCATGGCTGTGACCAAATCCCAGCACTCTCCATTCCCTGACTTCTGGTTCTCTGCTCAGCTTTATGGGAATGCTGAAGACAAAAGGTTTAATCTCTACTGTGTGACTGGGATTTCTTTCCCCTCCTGCATATTACTATTGAAACACAGACTGAGTCCATAAAGGTTACTGGGCTCCTGACATCTGCAGGTCCCACTAGGGACAGACAGTGTGAAATTCTAAGCATTTAAGAACCCCAGTCTATTTCTGACACTCCATCTCTCCCTTAGAATAAATCCTCCTCATAAGTTGGGGCAGGACTGAACACTAGAAGCTACTTCTGCCTATCGTATGATTATGGTGTTACTCTTTCTTCCAAACTCATCAACAACACACAGTTGCAGTGAGCTTGTCCAGTAACACTTGGACAACAAAAATTTGTCCAGGAACGTTTATGAGGACTTCTCAGGCTTTCAGGTTTTGATCTGTTTGTTCTATGAGTGGAAAACAGTGTGATTTTTCTAGCTATGAAAGAAAATGGCCTAGGAAAACATCCAGCAAAGGCAAGGTTTTTAAGCCTTAAAACTGCAAAAGAAAGCAAGGAAATGATCAACTCATGCTGCTTATCAGGGAGCAGGGAACCTAGTCCAGAGACAACTAAAGGTGGTTTGCCACCCGTTACTGAAGGCAAATGTGTTTCAAAAAGGAAAACTCCCATTTGAATGGCAAATGAAATGTTTTACACTGTAGCTTACCCAACAGTAGTAGCTTCCAAACAGGCAGAAAGTACATAACACAGACCAGCTAGCTGAAGATTTTATGCTTTGATACTGTTGAAACGATTGCTACAGCTCTGGGTGCTCGATAATGCTCTCGTTAGACCATTCCTCTCACAGTCACCGCACAGTGAGTGTTATTGTGGTTCTTATTTCTCAAGTACTCCATCTCCACGCTTTCCTCATGTATCTACAACAACATTTGTATTTGCTTGAGGTATAAATGAACGACTTCTGCAAGAAAAATACTCCTTCCATGTGCTCCAAGCATTAGAAAACACAGCTACTGAATTAACTTTCACTTGATTTAGACAAAGGATTGCTGTCTTCCAGAAAAATATACGACAGTTGCATGGTGTAAACAGCACAAATCATACTTCAGAAAGTTTCGTATGCAGAAGCATAGTAGATCTTTTCAATAGGTAGGCTTCTGAGGATCCATATAGGCAGGGTTGTAAGGGGGCTGGCTGATTGGATAAGGTGCTCCAGCACCAGCTGCAAAAACAAAACACAAGAAAAACAACCGTTTTTTAAAAGGTACATTCTAAATTCCACATCTATGATGGCAACTTCTGCTTTGAGCACACAGTTAAGAGGCTCAGCTACACTAGCATCTTAACTGGACTTGAGAGCAGTTTGTGTGGACACTTAAAGCACCTGCATTTCACAACTAAGATCACAAAACTCTCTGTTCTTGTGGTTTGGGGTGGTTTTTTTGACGTTTAAGTGTACATGTGTATTGTAGCAGCCACAAGCACTTGGTTAGCCTTCAGGGGGGAATATAGTCTAAAAACAAGGAACAGATCTAGCCCAAAAAGAGAGACACTGGAAGTCAGAGATGCACAGACAACGGGATATACCAGACACAAAGTCAAGAAGTGAAAATAAACCACAGACCAGAAGGAAAAGGACTAGAGAAAGCATCTTAAGGTTCCTTCAGGAAAAATGCTTTCCTGCTAAGTGTTAATTAAAAAATACAGGGAAAGAAAGTATCTCACCACTAGCTAGCACACCAAAGAGTCTGACTCATATACTACATGTATTCTCACTCAGAAGATAAGAATATCTTCGAGGATGCTGCAACAAGTTGCTCTCAAGCGGCATCTTCACTTTCAGGTCTGTCAAACAGCACAAGTTGGTTCAA
The DNA here is from genome assembly GCF_028858725.1 of Colius striatus. Classification (NCBI taxonomy): domain Eukaryota; kingdom Metazoa; phylum Chordata; class Aves; order Coliiformes; family Coliidae; genus Colius; species Colius striatus. The sequence goes on from NC_084773.1 coordinate 261,363, forward strand.
ATAACCCAGCAACTGAGCAGATCTCTGGAATGTTCAAATGTGGTTATCTTTTGCTAATCTTGGGAAGTGAGTGAGTTAGGCTCCTGGGTGAAGGAGCAGGTATTGTCTCCCTTGCACGGGAAACAATGAAGAGACTCTCTCTTGGTTAGCAGACAACAGAAATGAAGAGCTCTCACTTCGAGGCCTTCCAAACTGCTTCGAGATCCTCCCAGGAAAAAAATAAAGTAAGAACTAACAAGCCAACAACAGTTTGAGAAACCAGACCGTAGGAGAAGCAAAACAACTAGTTTATTGACTCCCTCACATAGTAAAGATGAAGCCAAAGTACTCTGAGGTAATCTCATACAGCCCACAGCTTCTTCAGAGTTTACAACAGGAAAATGAAGCCAACAGGTCTGCCAAGTGAGTGCTTCTACATGCAGGGCTGGTTTGAATATAGCTAATGTGCAATTTCTAGTTGACAATAGAGTTTACAAATACTTAAGACTATGAGCAGACATTTTATATCTAAGCTGTCATGAAATGAGTTACATCTTACAGGCATTATCTACTATTCAGGACTGTACTTTCTTTGTTACTTGGAAGAACGGTGTGGTTTTTAAGAGGAGTGAGTAATAGCAGTAGTAAAAAAGCTGCATTAAAAAATGATGTGAAAGAATGAAAGCAGAAGAAAATAAATATTCCAGTAATTCTAACTGCTGGTCATCACCAAACTTGTCTTGAGAAGACAAGTGACTAAGTACTAGAAAATGCCATCTGTGTCTATACTGAAACACCTAGCAGATATTAGATTAGAAAGGGCATGTAGAAACACCCAACTACTACACATGTTACTTTGATTTTAATATGAGATGCCAGTTGAATTAGTAAAACATTCTACTGCATCCACTGACAGTCCAACACACCAAACTGCCAATATAACTCCAGCTACATCTCCTCCTGCAATGCTTAACATAGGAATGGTGATGGGGAAATGTCAAGAGTCAATCCCAGCATCCACTGCTACCCGAGTCTTACATCATTTGTTTTCATTCACATTAATATGGTCAGGGGAAATAATTTAAACAAGACTGGCTCCAAAGCAACTGTCTCTCTGTCTATTTAAGAGATGAAAAAACACTCAGCGCTGCCTTACCTGCCATGGTTTCATGATAAGCTGGGGGTCCTGATGGCTGCGTGGGGTAAGGAGGGGGATACTGAGCAGGGTAGGGTGCTACTGGCATCCCTGGCTGTGGCTGGACGGGCATAGGCTGATAGCCCTGGTAGGGGGCGGCTGGGTAGCCGGGTGGAACTGCCGGCTGCTGCGGGTATGGTGCGTGAACCACGGTGGTGGCTGTAGTGGTAGCCACAACAGCTACAGGCAAAGAGAAGGAACATGGTTAGTGCTGGTGGTTCCAGGAGATCACCTGGGGCAGCCAACAACAGTCATCTCAAAAAATATTCTCTCAAGATCACTTAAAAAATCTGGATCATTCTGGTTTTGAAGTTCCCCAAAACATGTAGAAATGTGTGTCTCACTATCCGCCGTGGAGCTCAGGGCAACGAGAGCCCTCACACGCTGGGACAGCAGCCAACTCATCTCCTTTCCCAACAACAAAGAGCAAAGGATTTTGTACTTGGACTCCTGAGAAACCAGGCACTCACCCCTGCAAACATTTGGTATGAGACTGGAAAAAACTGCTCATTTTCAGATGTTATTTGCTTTTAAGGATTAGAGTGATAGAGATCTCCTTTGTTAGGTAAGGAGCTGCCCACCATGAGTTTCCTTTTGTATGTTGCCTGCACAACAATTCATCCATGTGTATGTCTTTCTCTAAACAACAGTCAAAAAGGCAAATACACTGAGTCATCAGTTTTTGCAGGACCTGCTGTTGGATCATCGGTTCATATCTTTTATTGGAATAAGGGAGTATTACACTTGCTAATCCACTGATTTGGCTTTGAGATCTTCTTCCTCTAGTGCTATAATCCCAGGCTCTGTTCAAGATTGCCCTGTAGCAATCCTGAGCCTTTAGGGGATTTTTCTGGTGTATTTTTAATAGACTGGGAAAGTAATTAAAAACTTCATCCTATCTCTTCCTTATGTAAACAAAAAGAAAACCAACCCCTCCCTCCCAAATCACACATTGGCAGGGTGAGGAAAGAGAGCTTCTGAATGCTTACAAAGTGTTCCAAAATATATCTCTAACTTCACATTCTGAAACAGCTCAAAGGCTTCTTTTTAATGTTTGGTTATTGCAGCTTCTGTAGCAGAGAGGTAAGGCAGGATGATTTTCATCACTTGGAGGAACACAAGGCAGGGGGAGTGGGAAGGAAATCTTGTTCAAAGATATGAAAAGGAAATAAATCTCGAGGTACTTACGGCGTGGCCTTCGACAGGCTTTATACAAACAGCAACAGGAGCAGGTGAGGCACAGCACAATCGTCACGATAATCACTGCGCACACAGTCACTCCAATCGCAATAAGGGTTCCAAAACTGCAACAGAGACACCACCAGAAGCTGTAAGAGTCTTTCATCACAGGGATTTGTTACTCTCGAGCCTAACCTTTGTGCAGCCAACACATTGCTCTTCCTCCAACGTGATGCTCTTCCTAGTGCACACATCTGAGTAAGAAACAACTGCCAAACGCAAGGTCGGGGCCGACGAAGGAGCGGAGGCTGACCAACCCCTACGAAGGAGCACGCCCCCTGCACATGAAGAGGACCCAGTGGGAGTCTTTGGTCCCACATGTGTCAGTCTGAGATTCTTGTTATTTTAGTGCCATGCTGTGTCCCTTTATGCATTCCAAAATGTTACATCAATAAGGGTTCAAGATCAGTAGCCCGATGACTTAAGTTTCCAACCATCACTCGACTGCTCTAAACACACTGGTGACAGCAAGTTCTTTGTACACTTGTAAGACCTCCCAAGGCCCATTCTTGGGACAACCTTGGTACTGAGCAGACCTCTCCACACTGCAGACTCTTTGCAGGTTCCCTGGTATTGGAAGCAGTTGTTTCAGAAGCCACGTTTCACATGGTGTGAGCGACCTGAAATTCTGCCACCTTTACCGTGCCAACAAGTCCATTACGCTGCATTGTGCGAGACAGAAGCACCCAAACCTAGTGTGTAAAGGCCAAAGATTAAACCACCTTTAAACTCTAATGAATATCAAACAATGAAGGCAGATATAAGGCTTCCAGAGGCAACTGCTTCTAAGTTCTGTTTACCACACAGGGAAGAAAATGTAACTCTGCAAAGCATTAAGTGTCCAATGACAATTCCCTTCCTAGCGTTAATTCGCACCATTTGTTTCCTACAGCCTGAAATCAATAAGGCCCTTTTTCCCCTTCAAAGCCAAAGTCTCCAGCATTTTTATTTCTTATAAAATGTGCTACTCATCAGCTTTGGGAACAATTGCAGGAAGCCAGTTTTAGTGAACAACAAGCTCTAAAAATAACGAGTAGAGAACTGGCTTTATATCCATCCTGGGTTTGCTTATTTGTCAAGATTTTGGCTACAGAACTTTCCAGGTGTTTTACCTGCTCAGCTTCCTCTTAATAGCTTTAAACAAAATTACACATTTCCAGAACTTTCAGCAATTTTCACCTGCCTACCAAACAGCCATCAGATGTGAGAGTTGTTTTTGAGTACTGATGATGTTGGAAAGATAAATCACTGACATGAGAAAATTCCAAGTGCTCTATCCCTAGCTCAAAGTCTGAAGACTCTGCCTCAGCCTTCTAGAGAAACTCAACTCTCAATAAGCTGGGCATTGAATGTAACCATTGACAAATAAACCAGGTTCAATCTGAAATGCCTTTTCTCACCCCTAAGAGAGGTCCCATCAACTTTATTCTGTTTTGCAACAACTAGAAGAAAAAAACTTGGGTCAAATCTTCAAGTATCTGAGCAATAGTTTTACCTAACTGTACCTAACCTGTGCAACTGCTTTTGTGAAGTAATAACTAGAACCCAATAGGTTTACTCCTCAAGTACTAACTCTAATAACTGTGGCCTGCCTACAGTCACTGTGCCCAAGCATTTGCATGTAAAACAGGAAACAGAAACTGCTGCAGCCTCAAGTCCCAGAAGCAACATCAGAATGACTGCCAGGAAAGCAAATAGATGATTGCAACACAGCTGCCAAATGTAAAGATGCATGCATGCTTTGTTTATTTGCCCTTTTACAGAAGGTTTTCATACGCTGACTCCAACATGCAAATGCATTCCTAACCCTGCCGCTTTCCAGGGCTCCCTCCATCCTCACAAGCAGCAGTTTTCACTTCAGCAGTTATCTCATAGCCAGCAATTCTCCATCCAAAAGTCCCAATTCTTTCAAGCCTGCTATAAAAAGGAAGATAAAAATGGAATGAACCATGCACCGTGATACCACATCCTGGAACAGAGGCTGAGACCAGCAGCAAACATACACCAAGTCAGTTTGAAAGCACAAGCTGTGTGTGCACAAATGGATTAATTACACAGGGTTTTACTAGGTACTCATTCCATAAATCCATATATATACACTGGAGAAGAAAGAGCAGCGTGCACAATGCATTCATACGTCAGACTTGACCATCTTGATTGCAATATTCACAAGGACCAGCAGGATGGACACAGGATGCCAGGTGCTAACTACAATTCCTGCTGCTTGTGGAGAGACAACAGCATTTCCCCTGCTCTCATTCCCACCTCTGCATCAACCCCGAGAAAGCTCTCTCACTAAGGAAGTTTCCATTACACACAGTTATTACCAAGCAGTATTAGCAAAGGAAAAGAGTCTGCCAGATTCTCCCTCGGGCTTTTTCCCCAGTAAAAGGAAAAAACTGGTTGTGATCATTAACTATGCCAAGGAAAGAAATTCTCATGTCAAGGAAACAGATTAGGTCTAACAAAGACAACTAGAATTCTTCACTTCTACAGACAATGAACCTCTTTAAACTTTAGGAAGGCTGGGCAAAACCCAAACAAGTCTAAGAAGTGCAGAAATGTCTACTCATCATGAATAAACTAGCAGGAAGCTAGCAGGGAGCCCTTGATGTTCACAATCAAATTCAGTGCTGAAACGACAAGAGTGAAAACGGCACAAGCCCATCTGCAGCAAGCTGACAACCAACAGATAAGCATTGGTCAGTTTGAAGCATGGGCTCCATTTGCTTATTGGGAATAAAGCTTTGCACTCACTGAAGCACATACCTCACTGCCTATTTATTATCTCTAATAATGAAAGCAAGAAAAGCAAAGCTCAGGGAAAAAAAATCCACCACATCCATATTTTCACCGAGCTGTTAGAGACACCCTCTGCATTTTCATCACTCGTCTGTGTCTCTGCTGCAACCACACGACCACGGCACGACACATTTTGCACACATCTTTGAAAGAGCTAAGTGGAGACACATCTTTGAAGTACAGGTGTGTCAGATGTACATACTCTGGAGTGTGGTTCTCTGTGTAAACACGCTGAAAAAGACCTACTCACTGAAATACTGTGTGATTACTACAGACCAAAATCACACGTCTTCAGAAACAGTCTGGTGAGACAACAGACAGGAGGTAGCTCTTCCCAGAGTTTTCTAAGGCGTGTACACAGCTGGATCACTGTAGACATTTTTATCATCTGCTTCACAGTAGAAGCAGAATTCTCCTGCCAGTGCTTGACCTCCTGCAGACTAATGTTTTGAAAGAGCAAAAGGTAGCATGACACAGAAAATAGTGCGTGCTGTCAACTTGCTGTTACCAACACTCCTTTCAATGGCTAAGCTCTTCAAAAGTATTCTTTTCTAACAATTTCTATTGATAATCTAAACTAGCAATACTGGTTTTTGAATATCTGAATGGTCAGACACTACCTTACTGTAATAATGTCTGTCTTTTTACTGCCCTAATGCACCTTGGCACTGCTTTCTTCCTAAAGATGCACTAATATCCCACTAGTAAAACTACTGATAAAAGCCCAGGAAGGCTACCAGTAATACAAAGTGTTACTCAAGTGAGGCCAGAATGGTGCTCAGCATCCTTGACTCAAGTGAGCTATCTAAGTTTCAGGAGATCAGGTATTCCAGATACTGTATAGAGACTCTCTTGCAGTGTGCTAACTCCAGAAAAGCCTATGCTCCTTTATTAAATAAAATGATTGCTTCATTTGATTGCCTTCACTTGAATCTCCCCAAAAGGGTCCTGAAAAATCACACAGAATCACAGAATCTTAAGGGTTGGAAGGGACCTTGAAAGCTCACCCAGTCCAACCCCCACTGCCAGAGCAGGACTAGGTGTGTAAGTCACACAGAACAAAGAAACAGCCACACTAAATGATAATTTAATTACCAACTGTTAGTGTTATAGTCAAATGAAAAAGAACAGACAAGAGGGACTGTAGCTTCTTCCACTGAACGGTTAACCAAAAACAAACCAACAAAAAAATCAAACACAACTAAACCAAAGGCACACCTTGCCCTCTGCATCCTGCAAACAAACGTCAGAGTGCAGAAGTCAGGGTGGCCACACTATCAGATCAGAACACGCTGAGTGTCACAGGTTGAACAGGGGTTTCCAGACTCCACATTATATATGCTAGTCTCTAAAGCACGTGCTGTTAGAAACAGCTTGAGCTCATTCACTGCCATTTCCTCTTCACATAAAGCTCACTCTCACCAATACTTTAATACAAAACAAAACTGAGTGAGAAGCCAAACCTGACAGCAGTTTTACTGCATCAATGATAAATTACAACTTCTTATGAAGTCCACAGGAAAGTGAATATGAAGAGTCGCCTCCCAGCCCTTTCTTACCATCCCCTCTCTTTGCCTTGCTCCACTTGTACCCCTCATCTCTACCTTTGGAAAGTACAAAATAGCACATGTAACAAGCATCCCTCACAGGCTCACCTTACCTTTCAAGTTTTCTAACTATTCAAAACATGTATCAGCCCACCTAAACGAGTTATGGGATTAGTGCCTGGTTTATCCCTTTTGGTATTGCATGAGATGCAACGGGCATATTAAAAGGTGACAATCAAAGCCAGGATCTAAACAGCACTGTTTGAAGAAGTTAATTCTCAAGGCAGTTGTTCACATTGGAGATTTCAATCTTAAAACACTGTCAGGAGGTAAAAGGCTTTAAGTGTATTTAAAGCCTTTTAAAATATGCAAGTTTCAATTCCAGTAACATATCTTTAAACCTCCTTAATAGTTTGAGTCACTGAAGTGGGCAACACTTTTGTAAGCTCTGCTCTAAAGAAAGCTTCTGCATATCTACACACTCATAACAACGAGGCACACTGCAAATTCTGCCTTTTAAAAAGAAAAAAAATCCAAATGCACAATGAGACCACTCAGTTCTGAAAACACAGGGCAAGCAGACTATTATTTCATGTTTCAATGGATGCCAAGATTTGTTCCGTGCTACAAGAAACACGTTGGCAGGTCTTTCTCAAGCGCGTGGCTGCTTTTAAAAACAAGCATCTACAAACACTGAGTTATGGCTGTAACACAGGGTGCTTTGGACACACTTCAGAAGGTAATTTAAGCCATTCCTTAAACTCTAAAAGACTGAGTACACACATATCATTCTTTCCTACTCCAGGAAAGGATACGGTTCCCAGAAATGTGACAGAATGGTGAATGTCCAGGCTTGTCCTCACTGAGGTATGGGGCATGTCCAAGCAAGTCCCCAGACTGAGGTGCTTTCTGAACCCCATCATTTTAGTCAGAGCCATACGTTGTCACATACTGCCTCTAAAGCTCAGCAGGGAAATAAAGCATAAACTTTAAAGAAAAAGCAATGTGACTTCCCAAGAGTCATCCCAAGGGATTAGGTTTTTACAACTTTACAAACAACACACTTCCTCAAGTTAATATTTTAGCATGAAGACTCAAAACATAAGAACCACTTTGCTGGAGACTTGAGCAAGACACTTACACAGAAAGCAAACTCCTGCAAGGTCTGCATTCCCAAGGAAAACATTAACTTGACTGCAGTGCTTGATAACTGACCAGCCTATTTTAGCAGGGCTGGGTTTTGGGACACAGGAGCTTCAGCACATGCAAACAGAATATACACCCTAGAGTTAAGGCTCATACTCTGGGTGCAGCCACAGTAATTGCTGGTGCCAGCCCTGGCCTGCTCCAGCCATTTTCCACAGGGGCCACGTCCCAGAAATGAGATCTCTACATGATGAAATAAGCACCTAGTAAAAAAAGGTCCACTCATTGCCCTGGTAGGCAACTGGCAGCTGAAGACTCTGACTGAATAGTGAGGTTTCAAAGCCATGAAGTCTTGATAGTTTCATCAGACTAGCAGCTTTGAGTAACCACTAAGTCATTTAATGAGCTCTGCAATGTAACGTAGCCTGAACTAGAACTGTGACATACACATTTGTCTGAGAGACCCACACAAACTCTGTTAGTACTTGCGTGTCCCTCCTAGGGTCCTGCCCACATACACACCCTTAAATGTGAAGAAAATGGGTTTCATCTCATTCTAGCTGAGCCATCAGTGAGGCATCAGCTCAAGTAATTGTTATCTGCTAAACCACTCTAGCATGGACGTAGATTAAACGCCACTGCAAACCACTACAGCTCATCTGGACTTGCCACAGCGCTTTCTAGGTATCCTCAAACAGAGGAAAGTTCACATCAGGAGCTCCTCGAAGCAATCCCTGGGACACCTCTGCTTACCTGCAACCTAAACAACCCTGAGCTACATCCTTCAGCCAGTAGCCGAGCACAGCCCTGCAACACTTGACATCAGCCAAGTCAGCTCTGGCATGAGAATCAACACCAGAGCAACATCAATAGCACCACAGTAAGCCAAGTAGCTCTGCGATTGCAAAAGTGTAATAGAGAGTATGTAAGAGTCTTTCAAGGAAAAAGTTCACTAAATGTGTACTGAATGGGTCTTTCTCCTGGTTGTTCCAATAGGAAGCTGATGTGCTCAAAATGATAGACTCACTTCATACACAAAGACCTACCTGGAAGTAAAGCTAACTACTGCTTGTTTTAAAGACACATCTCAATTTTTTCAAGTAACACGTAACAGATTTAGCACAACAAATTCTTAAACAGATTACATGAAGTGGCAGGGAGGGAACTTCCTGGAGCTTGTGGTTTTCACTCGGACACCAAATCCAACAGGTTATTATGGAAGATGTACACAAGCATCTCTTCTTGGGCTATGAACTGTGTGCTTGTACTAAATCAAGTTATTTACATAGATCCCTTTGTGATGCATACTAAACCCACGATTCCACAGGGAGGTTTCCCAGGAAATCTATTATTGTACACTTTGGACACAGTTGAGAACAACCACTATAGGTAATTGGTACACTAAAAATAGGCAGGTAACAAGGGGGAAAGTCAGAGCTGCATTCAGAGGGACTGAGGCCTGTCATCTACAGTGCAGGAATTAACACTGCAGCTTCTGGCAGGTCACAAAACAATTTCAGGCAGTCCACTGGACCTACAGGATAAAAGCTGTCCTTAAAAGACAATATAAGGCATTTGCTTCTATAGGCTATCAACAAATGTAAAATGCTCCTTTAGTGGTAAAAAGAGAATGTAGACTAGTTACAGGCACAGATGCTTGAGGCAAAGCGAGTCAGTTCCCATCCTTCCATTAGAATCCTAGTCCAACCATCCAGGATGTTACCCTTCAACCTAGTTAAAACTTGGGCCAACATAAAAGCAACGGGAGGGAATTTTCTGAAACTGTTAACTGAATTAACAGAACAAGTTTCACTGAAAAAAATAAGTCCCACAGAAGATTTTCCACATATAAACAACTGCAATGCTATGAATTTGCACCAGCCAGTATTGCACTAGTTCTAGAAAGCAGATTTAGGCAACTAATTAGACATGAACTTGGCTAAAGAGCTGAAGTTTTAAATAAAATGAGATTTAAAAAAAAGATTTTTTTCAGGCAAAGACACTGAAACTGCAATCAAAGGAAGTTTAGACTACATTAGACCCACCAGCCTTGCTTACCATATAACCTAACTCTTACATGAAACAGACCTTGCTCTTTACCAGTATTTATATATGTGATGACATATGTGTTCAGGCAGGAGTGAAGTTCGAATGAAGCAAATTAATCATCCTATACTACTATGAACTGACATGTTGCCTGCCTCTCTCTCGGGGAGAAATATTACTCATCAAGGAAAATCTAACACTGCACAAGTAAGAACAGACCTCTGCAGCAGAGGTCACATCTGGCCAACCACCACTTTTAAATGGCATTCATCCCTAACAAGACTTTCATTAAGAAGGTCACAAAAGTGACTCTGATGATTGGTTCCTTACACAATCTAAAAAAAATTAGGGGTTTTTAAGTTTACCTCTCGGTGGAATTGAGAGCCAGAAATCGTGCTGGCATGCAGAGAAAAGAATATCACATTAAAAACATGAATGTATCAAATGCTTTTAATAAAGCCAGGCTTTGTCAAAGGACCCATCTTTGCACAATTGCCAATTTCCTGATATTAAACTAATTGATTCATTTCACAGGAGATCCCACAACTGCAGTTTTAAAAGGCTAGAAAATTTAAGGACATTCTCCTTCCTCTCACAACGCATCTACAACACAATCCACCACAAACACATCTGGCTACACCTCAGGCCATGCTTATTACATGGAACTACATGAAATGGCCAGGTTGTAGCTAGCTCTGGAACCCACATGCTCAATCTTAGATCTGATAGGAAAATGGATAAGGGTGTCTTTACAAATAAAGAGTTGAACAGGGTAGCTTAGCAGGCCTCAGCTGAGGTTTGCAGAGAGGTGGCTTAGCATGCCTCATTTGGGCTTTCCAGTCAGGTGGTTTAGCAGGCTTCATTTGTGCTTTGCAGAATCACACAAGGCTGGGAAGTGGCAGACTGGTTTGAAGACCTATTCCAACATTTGGGGCCAGATGATATGAAACATCAGCAAAGTGGAGCTTTTGAACTTTGCCTGTTCTTGAAGTCAGGTTTTGTTTAATACATATGCTCAAGAGCTTTATGCTGCCCAGGGCAGAGAAGTTAAGATGTATAAAGTTGGAATTTATGAGATGTATGATATGAGGGGGGAGACATATTAGAGCACACATGTAATAGGCAGCTCAGGAAGTCTATACCCTCCGAGTACCTCAGGCAATGGGGAAAAGAGAAGGGTCGCGGGTGGCTGAGAAGTTGGGATAAAAAGAGTCAAGAGACCCCACAGAGGAATGCCCCAGTAGACTGTCCCTTTATTCAGACAAAGTTTACAGGACTCCTCTGTGTCTGTTGTGAACACCCACCTCTGGTCACCAGAGTTTTCCAAAGCGATCCTACAAAATAATAATCATGGTCTATCAACTATGTTCTCAAGGACTCTCTGTTTCTTGGGCTTTGGGACCCTTCTCTGAGGGTTACCCTGTTGCTTTGACAAGCTCTCTCCAGAGTCAACATGTTTGTTAAAAGTTCTGAGTTACACTGTGTAGAGGCACAATGAAGCCTGCAGAGTTAGAAGAGGAAACACTCTACCCCCATAATGTGAAGTACACAGCCACAGAAAAACTGACTCCTGAATATAATCCAAATTATTAATCATACTGTGTCTTTGCATGTTTAGGCCAGGGTGACTTTTTCTTTTAATGGGGAAGAACCTTCTGTAGTTAGAAGGGCACACTAACCAAACCAAGCACATCTGCCTCTTGAGCTGGGACAGCATTCTCAATCTCTCCTTCCCTCTTGGTTTCAGAGGAAATGAACCTGCAGGAGCATTAAAACCAGTGCCTGAAGCAGACAGCTGAGATCTCACAGCTCACAACTGCTTTGTCAGCTTTAAGTAGCTTCTTTGCTGTGAACACAATGCAAGTTACACCTACAAATTGTGCAAGCTTCTATTTACTTTTCAGGCTAGTAGAAAGCACAGAACAATTTTTTAAATAGCCCCAAATCCAAGAATCAATTGTTTCCATACAAAAAGTTTACATTCCTCTGTGAGATTAGCTTGTGTCTGGATGCCTCACAGAATGGGCTCTGCACACTTTACTAGGGATCACATGAAGGACCAGCACTGGAAAATAAATCATTTGCTCATTAAATAGGGACTGCTTACATGTCTAGAATTTCTTTTCCCAGTGAATAATCTTTTTAATTTATTTTGTTATCATTGTCAGCCTATTACAGATGCTGGACCATCCAAACATACAGTGAAGTGTAAACTGAAGGCCCTGGTAGTGATAGGGGAGGAGAAAGGGGCTATAGTTCAGTATCACAGGTTTGGTCTTTTACTTTGTCTATGGAGAAAACATATGCTTAACATCTACACTGAGTCAGAAAATCAGGATAATCCCAACTGGTACAGTTAGAAATTTACTGGGTTTGCCACTTTTGGCATGTAGCAGACTAATGCAGACCCTGCACTTCAAAAGCAGGCAGAATAGCAAGGACTTTCTCCATTTCATGAGAGGAGAATGAAGCCATAAGACAGCACAGTGACCAGCCCATGACAAAACCCAAATGACAGCACTCCCAGGCTAACACGACTGTGCTGTCTCTGCTAGCTGTGGCCTCCCAGGAAGACTTGTTTCCCATTTCTCATCGCCTAAGGATGAACAGCCTTTTCTCAGGCCTTAATGTATATTTTACACAATCTGCACCAACTTCAAGGCAGAAATTCATTCAGAAACAAAGTCCTATTAACTGTGTACAAAGTCAGTTTGGAGTTTTGTTTCCAAAGACTGAGAGCAGCTGCCCCAACTACATTATTATCTTCTGTATCTCAGATACAGATGTTCTGAATTGCTCCACCTCCTTAAACACTCAAGTACTCCACAATTAGCTGAACTGTAGATATGAGTCATCTAACTTCCTTTTCCAGAAAGGATCTCTATGGGAAAATTGGCATACCAAGGCTAAATAACAAAGTCACTAACGCAAATTACAACCACTGATGTTCCGGTGCTCTGCTTTTCCCATAGTTTCTTAAAACAATAACACTATTGCTACAGAACAAAAGGGGAAAACCAACTAAATCAAACTTACTATTCACAAGCCATCTTTGAAACCAGGGTAAAGCAGGAGAAAGAAAACTCAGTAAGCCAATTAAAGCAGGGAAAAACAGTGAAACGCCTTCCAGCTCCAAATCCTTGCCACAGTGCATTCACTAGCAGCAGAAAGTGTAGAAATTGCACATGGTCATCTTGCACATAAAGAAAAGTGTTGGCAAACATAACAAGTTTAGTGGTATGAAACTTATGCCTATGCTCTGACCTAAAAGCTCTGAATGACCTCTGAGGATGCATTGATAATGGACAGAGCCTGAATCCGAGTTAACATTGACTTTTATACTTTTCCTAAAATGCTCATATTTGCCTGCAAATGCAGGTCTCTGGGAAGCAAAATGCTTTCAGGTACTTGGGAGTACACTATTAAGACACTCCAAAGGAATGCAGTTTATTGTCATTAAAAGTGTAAAGGAAGATTACAGAATATGAACTGTTTGCACTGTGAACTACACTTAGTTGAGCTGCCCAAAGTGCCTTGCACCCGTCCCAACAGTACTTGACAGTTAAACACTGAAAGATAGTAACATTAAAGTATACTAATTAAAAAGCTACTGAAAATTCATGCTTTGTTTGCACTTCTACAAAGGGCTTCAGAATAAACACAGATCACTCAGTCCTTTGGCAAGTCCAGACGCAGTTTATGACAAACCCTCAAGAGAGGTGAAATTATCTTAAAAAGATAGGATTTGAGCAATGTGCAAGACTGATAAGTTGATCCACAAACAAGCCTGATGCAAGAATGAGGAAATAAATGCCTTCTGACTAGGAAACCATCACCTCCTCCTTCTGAGGGGCAGTGTCAATCATGAGAAAGAGCAGGGCACTAGAGGAAATTATGCATTGTTGCCTCTCCTCCTGTTATATATAACATAGAGTTGTATTTTATATGTATATATATAGTGTCATGACTGTGCTCATCTTGCTGGCAATACAAAGAAATATCTCAACTGACTTCAGCCCTCCTCTTCACACAGTAAAGGACTAAATAAATATAGTAATCAAGAAACAATGTAAAACCTGTCTTTTAAAAGAAATCAGCATAGAGCGAGAGGGTGGAGTTCACCTTGCACGTCAAAACCAGACACAACTCTTCCAGAAGGAATGCAGCTTACTGCTTGGGTCAAACCCATCCCCAACCAACCAAACTAAATCAATCAAAAAACCTCAACACATGCCAAAGAAAAGCCTGTGCAAAGTCTGTCATGAAACAGACACCTACTTGGTGTCTCATTGACTGCTGTCACAAACTCTCACTCATTACTCATGTTGAAACACCCTAAAAAAAACCTGCCACCCAAAGTCATTACTCACTGTGGGAAGTTCTGGGATGTGCTTTTTCCCTCTGGAGTCACATCCAGGTGGCTTTTCAAGGGTGGTATTTCTATGAGTAACTACCATCTTTTCACTAAAACTGCCCAAACAGGAAGTAGGTTTAATGTGAAGTCTAGGCCTGCCACAAGACATTAAATTTTCAAAGCTCTAATGTAATTGAAGGGAAAAAGAGAAGTCACCAGTGACCCATTTTCTCAAGGAGAGACACCAATGATTCACTCTTTTTAGACATTCCATAGTTGAAAACAATGACAATTAAAGCAACTTAGCTGCTGCTTCCTAAATGTTTCCTGTCATTTACAAAGCACCTTCCTGGACCGCAGGCCCTTCAGCAGTTCTGCTGGGGAGTTCTGTTTTGCTTTTTTTAAAGACTACACTCTTGTCTGGAAAAAAAAATCCATTCTTTATATTAACCTTTATGAATCCAGCAGATAGAATCTCTCTGCAGCCCCAAAGGCACAAGGTTTTCTCTATCTTTCAGCTAAAAACGCATCCAGAGTGAAGGTCAAATGCAAGACGAGGCTCAGGCGTGAACCTCGCGTTTGCAGATGGGCGAGCCAGCCCCATCAGCCTAGCAGAGAACGGGCATCCTCCTCCGAAACACGTCACATCAGCCTTTCCCTGCGGCAGACGACTGGGTAAGAAGAGATCGCGGACCCACGGCGCTCATTTCCCCTCTCCGCCGCGACGTCCTGGCACGGCAGCGCTACGGCGAGGTGCGCCCGGCGATCCCCCTCCCGCCGCCAGCCCGCGGAACGATGTGTGTGCCGGCGACACGCCCCGAGGGCTCCGCTCCGCGTTCCCGCCACGCCACCACTTTCCCAGGCGGCGGGTGCGAGATGCCGCTTACACGCTGCCGGTCGCTGCCGGTGCCCGTGCCGGGGGCGGCTCTGCCGGCCGAGCCCCGGCCCCGCGCCCCGCTTACCCCATGCTGGCCGCCCGCGCCGCCGCCGCTCGCCCCGCGCCCGCCGCCCGGCCCGGCCCCGCACGGCACGTCACGCCGCTCGCCCCGCCCCGCCCCGGCACAAGGCGCCCCCCGCCGGCCGCGCGGCGGAGCTCCTGCCCCGCGAGCCCTGGCCGTAGGAATTGACACAGCCTACGCTGACCCGTCGGGTGTTCCCCGCCTGTGCGTCGCGTTCCATGCGATGAGACACAGAAACGTCCTACAGCAGTCTCACCTGTATAACGCACGGACCTCAAAGGATTGAGATTGCCCGAGACTGAAACAGAACGAGAAATATTGATAACAGCTATGTGCAGAAGATGCTAGAAAGCAAGGAAATAGCTCAGAAGCTGCTTCACTTGTTGAATCACCGTGGATTTCATCTGTCAGTATCCAAGGGCACAGAGACCGTGTTAATGGCTTCAGAGGACAACCTCCCATACAACATCACAGACTCTCAAGGGCTGGAAGGGACCTCGAAAGATCATCCAGTCCAACCTCCCTGCCAGAGCAGGACCACCTAGGTCACACAGGAACATAATAACGACTGTCACATACAGCAATCATCATGGTCTAACCTCTTCCTCCTGTCTCTGCTGCTTTACCTATTCCAACACGGAGTTTCAGTGCTCCATGCTCCTAACACACAAATGAGAACTCCTGTCTTCATATTCTATTGACATGTACCGATTACACACTGAAGACCATCTGAATAAATATTGTTTTAAAAGCTGAGACTTTTCATTGCTTGCCTGAGACCACAAGAATTTCAATCATTAGTGTCTGAAAAACCCTGCAGGTAATTTACTACAGATCCCCTGACTCAAGCAAGGTAAGAGAATTCATAGCAAAAATGGGATTTGGGACTTAAATAAGTACCCAGCTAAGTTCCAAACACTCACAAAAGGTAATGTGCACTAAAGAAAGAAAGAATATTTTGTCATCCTGAAAGGAAAAAAGAAATAAGATATTTGACAATGCTCAAGAAAACACACAACAGTTTACACAGATTTGTGCACCTCATCGTTTCCATTTCCCAGGTAAGCTATGTGCACTAACATAGATCCCCAATACAGCCAGATAGGGAGTGGAAAGGTCCCTCTGTAAGTTTTTAATCATTAAACTGTGCATTCTTGTCGTTTGATGACTGGATTATAATCTATTGTATACATAGTTTGCCTCATACCTCCCATCAAACTCATCACACTGAAGTTGTTGTGCTTCATCCAAGCGTGACAAGGGATTATAGCAGCAGTATCGAAGCGTACAGTCTCCACAGCAGTAGAAGGGGCAGTTCTGGGCAGGTTGTGACACGCCGTAACTATTAACATACGCCTGGCAAAACTCGCCCGACAATACTGAAAGAGAAAGTGAAAACCCAACAGTTAGGAACTAAAGAAATAATCATACAAAGTCTCTCTGTCATACTGACCAGTTCATCTTGGTTAACATCCAGTATGCTTCAAGTATTTTTGTTAGGTCTTACAAATCAATTCTTTCCTTTAAGAGTACAGCAAAGGCAAATGCTTACTCCTCGCACACAAAGCATCTCATCTTCCTCAAGTAGCTCTTCCCAACAGTTCACACATTCATAAAGGACCAAGCTGCAAGCAAGCGCACTTCTGAGATGCTCTGCTGGTGGTACTCCCTTCATTACACCTGCTAGTTGCTACCCAGTTACTGTAAAGACTCCAAAGAGCAACATGACCAGTCAGATATGTTGAAAATCCCACACAAGCCCTCAGATCGGTTAGAAGACAAAGTTAAACTTTCCTAGATACTTGACTTGATGTAAAAGGCACAATGCAACTGCATTCACTGTAGATTTGGATTTTCATGTCACCTGGTTGTTTCTACCTATTGCTTTGTTTACTTCATGGGAAATCACAGTCCTGTTAATCCATGGCATAAAGCAGACATGGTATAAAACAGAGATTCCCAGGATTAAAAATGGTCAAGCAGCACATTCCCACTGCAAACATTGACTGCTGCAGCTACAATGGCAAGGAAACGGAGATGTCCTTGCACTAGGATGGATTTCTTGGCAGACACCTCCTGCTTTCAGCATTGCATTGGGCTGGTACATTCCTGAACATGCTGGCTGTTTTCTCTCTCTCTGCCCTCTCAATGACCTCAGTGACTGCAATGGTAAGAACAGCACATTAAAAGCTTCCAACTGTCACATAAAAGCACTTCTCAAAGCTTAAGCAGACAACGCTTCCCAAGAGTCTTTAGAAAGAGCATGACTACAGTTTGCATGACAAATTCTGCAGTCCGTTAGTTTCTATTCCTCATTTCCCCTCCTATTGCATTCAAAAGACACACCCCTGATACTTTGCTCCTAAACTATACTTGACTCAAAAAGCTCATGTTCCTTCAGGGGTTCAGAGAAAGCAAACAAGAAAGGACAAAGGCAACACATTAGGTTCCTTCAGATGAAAAGAATAAGTATTTCCTAGATTATTTAAACAGATTTTGCCATTTGAAAACTCAAGTCTTGACTCTCTGGCACTGAGACATACCTGGATATTTCAGCCAAAATTAAAAAGGTAACACAAAAAATAAGTTCTCAGGAGTTAAATGTGGGAGTTCATTCAAAACAAGCAAAAAGGAACTTCTGTACTGATATCACAGTACTTCCACTCATGTTCTTGCCTGGTTCACCAACCTTTCCCTCTGCAGACAGGTAACATCAATCTGACAACTCCCTCCTTCTGGATCACTAATAAGGAAATGATAAGTAACTAAACCGATTCCAAACCACCTTGAGACATCACAAACAAAATAAGGCAACCAAAAAAACGGCTCCATCTCACAACTGCAATGCACTACTGCAGCACAACATAACAGCAACAGAAATCAAAGCTCTAGACCAGCTCTCAGATCACTGAGCTGAGCCAACAAGGGCTGAGCACACCAAGAGACAAATTGGGCTCCTCTACTTGGTCCTTTCTCTTCTTCCATCAGCTGTGGTACCCATGAGACCCTTCCTTGACTTATTCAATCCATTGGCTGATCAGTAGATCGACTAGGGGCTTGCGGGGCTCGATTCCCCCAGTTAGTTTCCTGACAGGTTAATTATGTGAATCACTTCAGAAGAGGCGCAGTATATACCCAACGAATCACATGAGGGCTAAGGCTGAGGGAGACTGAAGGGTGTTGTTACACCTGTTATAAGGTGCATCCTATCCTGCAAAAACAGCAGCCTGATTATTTCACCCACTCAAGTGCTACAAAAACCCTTTAACAAACTGATTGAGTTCTACCTCAAGAACAAGGCTGCTCAACTATTCCCAGTGAAAATCCTCAAACATTCCAGTAAGAAAACTTCCAACCCCATTTATTCAAGGCCAGTTTGCATATAGAAGCCGTTCTCTGGTGCCCACCATTCAAAGTACTTAAAACTCTGACCCTTCCAGCCATCCTTCAGCTTAGCCCTAAGATAATCTGTGATCCTTTACTACTTTGACAGAGTTAAACGGTGTTTTGCATGTCCACTAAAGATCACATTTGCCTTTCCTGGACACATCTGTACAGAATTCAATCCTGACAAAGCAACACGTTGCATACGATAGCGAGAACACTTCTCCTTTTCTCAGACTTCACCTGAGATCACCAATGATCGTGTCTGCTTTTTCTCAGTCAGGGATGACCACAAGTTCCATCCTTTAGGCACAACAAGGTAGTTACAGAAAAGGCTGCTAAAAAAACCACCCCACTTATCAACTTTAGCACCTGAGAACTAGATACAAACCCAATTATGAAATGAGTTTGTACAAGCAATGCCGCTTAGGCAATATCATCACTTAACAAAATACTTGCGTTATTTTGCCCTAAAAGGCTTAAATTTACTGTGTCTGGCTGGGGTGAAAACATTAAGACTTTTCTTTAAATGGAATGCACCAAGAGTGACCCCAGAGCCAGTTTATGGGACATGGTTTCTCCCTCACTAGCTTTCCCTTACCAGCAGACAGTACTCAACTGGTGCGTCCATTCAGTCACTGCTAGGGCACTTACTGCCTGTCTGACGACCCAGGTGAGTATCAACTCAAACCTACCCTTACTTTCGGCATAACTTTTTCACAGTAAGCCAAATTCGTACCAAAAGTGCTGCCCAGGTGTGGAGCTCTCCTGCCCGCGCTAGGGCGAGGGGCGGCGGCCCCCCAAAACCTCTCTCCCCAGCACCAGCAGGACGCGCTGGCCGGCGCTTGTGCCCCCTGAGGATGCCGGCAGGAGCCGCCAAGGACAGTGAAGGTGGGGCCCGACAACTACCCTTGAGGGCTGACCCCCGGAGCTCGCGGCACATCCCCCCGCCCCGCGCTCACCGGCCGCCGGCAGCAGGCAGAGGAGGCCGAAGCCGAAGGCTGCACGCCACACCGCCATCAGCACCGGCCGCTTCCTCGTCCGCACTAGCGAGCAGCGTGCGAGAGCTGGGCGGAACCCGGCACCCCTGGGGCGCGGCCGCGGGAGGAGCGGCGGGCGGGCGCGGGGCGGGACGGGGCGGGACGGGGCGGGACGGCGCCTCAGGGCCCGGAGCGGCGGGCGGGCGGGCGGGCGCGGGGCGGGACGGTGCCTCAGGGCCCGGAGAGGCGGGCCCGGGGCGGGGCGGGGCGGGACGGTGCCTCAGGGCCCGGAGAGGCGGGCGGAGAGGCGGGCGGAGAGGCGGGCGGAGAGGCGGGCGGGCGGGCGGGCGGGCGCGGGGCGGGACGGGACGGCGCCTCAGGGCCCGGAGAGGCGGGCGGGCGCGGGGCGGGACGGAACGGGACGGCGCCTCAGGGCCCGGAGAGGCGGGCGGGCGCGGGGCGGGACGGAACGGGACGGCGCCTCAGGGCCCGGAGAGGCGGGCGGGCGGGCGCGGGGCGGGACGGTGCCTCAGGGCCCGGAGAGGCGGGCGGGCGCGGGGCGGGCCGGAACGGGACGGCGCCTCAGGGCCCGGAGAGGCGGGCGGGCGGGCGCGGGGTGGGGCGGGACGGTGCCTCAGGGCCCGGAGCGGCGGGCGGGCGCGGAGGGTGGCATGGCGGGGAGCAGTTGTCCAGCAGCATCCAGGCGACAGCGGGGCTGAGCCTTGGGCGGCGGGGCCTAGGTCTCTATGAGCCCTGGTTTGGGGCCTGTGGCCGAGCAGGCCCTTTCCCCAGTGCCACGTCCTCGCCTGGCTCTCGGCGGGTCGGCCGGCCCCTCAGCTTCCAGCCCTGAACACTTTGCACAACAGTGATACTCAGGAGTTAAAGTAAATTAATAGTATCCCAGCAATAGCTAAAGCTATTGTAACCATGTATTAATAGAAGCTTCAAACCAAAATTCAAGCAAGTGGAACTTAAACAATGGGACCTTGATCCAACCATGCTTGACCTGGGCTTTAGTAGTTAATGGATAAACCACCTTGAAAGAAAACGTTTGTAATATAGATTTTCAAGTAATGTGCATGCTCTAAGCTGAGTTCAGATAAAGGACACCTGAGGAAAACTGTTGGGAATCCCCACAGAAGACCCTCAGACACTAAAAGTGATAAATGAAGTATCCCCGAGCAGGATTCCGGTTGAGTTTAGGAATTTATTGGATGAATAAGAGCAAGCAAACAGCGCTGGGTGCACTGAGAGCCTCTGCTCTATCAGGACGCACACCGTCACATCCCGAGTTCGCATTAAGTAGGGAAGGCCTTATACGTATTCATGACTTTTCCTCGAAGGGGCTGAAAAATGTTAATCATTTCTGGGAAAGGGTCCTCTGCTTCTTGCGCATGCTTTGTTCCATCTGGGGGGGGGGGGGGGGGGGGGTGTCTTTTTCACCCTCTTTAGGTGGTCTCTGCAAAACTGGTTCAAACTAATCTCCCCAAAACATCTGCCAAGCTGCTGTTACAAGAAGCAGAAACACCCTCCTTATCAAAACCTGGTTCAAGCTAGTCTTCCAGGACACCTGTCAAGCTGCCGTTACGAAAAGCAAGAGCAAGTTACACAAGAACAAATAAAGTTACCAAAAATTATCATCCATATTCGTTGATCCACATTGACACGAATCAAGGGAACACATTTCACACTAAATACACAGGCGTAATGATCATGCAGATATGATAATCAGTTCCAATAAATAGTTTATGTACGTTGGTTCTGGGAAATGAAGTGCATATGAATGTAACTTAGAAACAAAAGTAGGAATTAGTCCAAATTCGGTGCTCGTGCTTTGAGGTGTGAACCTCTGTGTGCCTGATGCTGCAAACAAACAGTGCTTGCTTTCCAGGATTCAAAAATGAGTTCTAGAGAGTCTTTGATTTACTGACTTAGGGTAACAGCCCAAGGGAATTTATTCCCTGTTCCCCAGGTCCTGCTCCCTCACATGGTTGCTGCTGGACCAGCTGAAGGCTTCCTTCTTATAATATGAGCCAAGAAATCCTTGTCAGTGGGGACTGCAAAGGAAAATTCCTCCACAGAGTTCAGGGGAGTCAGAGCAGTACCTGTCCCCGAGGCCTTTGCCCTCAGAGCAAAAAAGTCCTGTGTGATCTACAGCAGGGTAACAAGGGGCAATGTCAGTCACCCAAAAGGGTTTCCCTCCTGTTGGGGAGCAGGACGTACCTTCCTGGTGCAGGAAGGGGAAAACATTGGCTTGTGGACAGCTGAACACTCCGTGGATGTTGTCAGAGAGCTAGAAGGGTGAATCAATGAATAACAGTGAGCAGAGTGAGAAGGAAATCCCATGGGGTGATATGGAGAACCCTCTGACGATCTGGCAAACTGCAGGTGCTCTTCTGGGATGTGCATTAAGTGCCTTCTGGGTACAGCAGGAACTGTGATTCCTTCGCGTAGGGAGCAGCTGTCCTGTCTGAGGAAGGCAGGCAGGGAACCTGGGAGACCCGGCTGGCTTTTCTGCCAGCAAAGAGACAACGAGGAAGGAGCGGAGGCAGAGAGGGTCCAAAGGGAACTCACTTTGTCCTTCTGTTCCAGACAGCTGTGCCTGGGAAGACGAGAGGTCTAGACGTGGCCAGAAGAGCCGGTGCTCCAGAGCTCCAAGGCCCAGGCGAGCGAGGGAGCTGCAATAGTGCTGGGCAAAGAGCTGTGGGCAGCACAGCCCTGCTCTGAACATGTTCCCTGGCAGCTCCGCTCTGCCGGCAGCTCCCCACGCAGCTCTGTCACGGCCCGATGTCAGAAGGCCCAGCGAGACCGTGCAGAGCCTGGGGAGAAGGAGACCCTGAGCACCAGAGTCTGCCTGGGAAGCTGGCTGGTACGTGCTGAAAGCCAGAGCTGGAGGAGACAGCCTGGGAAGCCTCTGGTTGCTCACAGCAGTCTCAGCCAGCTCTTGCCCAAGACACTGCCTGGTTGTTGTCCTGGCAGGTTCAGTAGTGGACTCTGGGGCTTGGTGAAGAAATGTCCCTGCTCACCTCAGCCCACAGCCTGGACTGCCTTCCCCTGGGGATTCCTTCTGTCCCTGATTGAAGCTTGTAGTGCATCACCATGGCATGTTGTGGGGAGCCTCCTATGAGACATCTGGGTTTACATAGCAGGTTACAGGGAATAAAGCCCCCTGGAGACTCAAGAAGTGTCTTGTTAGTGCTTGAGTGACCGTACAGGGCCCTGGGCCTTCCAGGCCCCACAAAGACAAGCTTCAGAGCATAGAGCATTCTGCCACCAGTGGCCCAGCACAGTGGTTCTGTGACCAGATCCTGCTGCCAGCCCTAGCCCTGAGAGAAGTGCAGTGAGAGAGCTATCCCTGCTCTGAGCTCAGAACTGAAAGGCCAGGCTGCTGTGAAGCTGTCTGTTGCAGCCCTGTGAGAGGCTATTGTCGTCCAAAGGAAGCTTTGGAGTTCTCTGAGGTCCTCAGGTATTAGCAAACATCCTTGAGGCTGTCTCAGAACAGCAGGGATAGGGGCAGGGGCAGATAGGGTAAGAGTAAGGAAGACTGAACTTGGCCTGGGGAAACTGAGCAGGGTGCAGGGCCAATGAGGCTCAAAGCACAGGACCATGACACTGGGCAGCTGGCCGAGGGCAGCCCACAAGAAGGCCATGTGCTTCAGGCCTCACTGGCCCTCCAGCCTGCTCAGTTTGCCCAGGCCAAGTTCAGTCTTCCGTACCCTATCTGCCCCTCCCTAGACCTGCAAAGCTTTCCCTGGCAGAAGAATGGGAAGCTTAGGTGTGTTAGGAGATTACTTGTGAGCACTGGTAGAGGTGAATGGTCAGAAGTGAGAGGCTTCTGCAAGTCTATTCCATTGAGAATCCTGTGTTTTCTGGTAAACCACAGTTTAAATGGCAAGTCAATGAATAGAGAAATACATTGCTGAGATAAAGATGAAAACTGTCTTGTCTTGAGCAGGACAAAAAGCAAATATCACAGAATCTCAAGGGCTGGAAGGGACCTGGAAAGCTCACCCAGTGCAACTCCCCTGCCAGAGCAGCACCACCTAGAGTAGGTCACACAGGGACTCATCCAGCTGGGTTGGGATGTCTCCAGAGAAGGAGCCTCCACAGCCCATCTGGGCAGCCTCTGCCAGTGCTCCCTCACCTCAACAGGGAAGAAGTTTTCCCTTGTGTTTCTTTGGAACCTCTTCTGTTCCAACTTGTCCCCGTTGCCCCTTGTCCTGTCATTGGCCATCACTGAGCACAGCCTGGCTCCAGCCTCCTGACATCAGCCTTTATGTATTTGTAAACACGAATGAGGTCACCCCTCAGACTCCAAGCTACAGAGCCCCAGCTCCCTCAGCCTTTCATCACAAAGGAGATGCTCCCCTCCCTTTGTCATCTTTGTGGCCCTACACTGAACTCTCTCCAGCAGCTCCCTGTCCTTCTGGAACTGGGGGGCCCAGAGCTGGACACACTATTCCAGATGTGGTCTCACAAGAGCAGAGGAGAGGGGGAGCAGAACATCTCTCCAACTACTGCCCACAGCCCTTCTAACCCACCCCAGGATGCCATTGGCCTTCTTGGCCATGAGGGCACATTGCTGGCTCAAG
The DNA here is from genome assembly GCF_028858725.1 of Colius striatus. NCBI lineage: Eukaryota > Metazoa > Chordata > Aves > Coliiformes > Coliidae > Colius > Colius striatus. Next base: position 285,586 of record NC_084773.1, read on the forward strand.
CTCATCCTGCTGCCCACAGCACCCCAAGTCCCTTTCCCCTACACGACTCTAGCAGTTCATTCCCCAGCCTGTACTGGCCCATGGGGTTGTTCTTTCCCAGCTGCAAGACTCAGCACTTGCCCTGGTTGAATTTCATTAGATTTCTCTCTGCCCAACCCTCCAGCCTGTCCAGCTCTCGTTGGATGGCAGCACAGCCTCTGGGGTGGCAGCCACTGCCCCCACTTCAGTATCAGTAGCAAACTTGCTGACAGTGCCTCAGATCCTCAGCAAGGTCATTAATGAATACATTGGACAGTACTGGTCCCAGCACTGAGCCCTGAGGGATTCCACTAGATACAGGCCTCCAACTAGACTCTGCCCCATTGATCACAACTCTGTGCCTTCTGCCCTTCAACTAGTTCACAGTCCACCTCACTAATCATCCAGCCCACACTGTCTCAGTTTTGCTGCCAGGATGCTGTGGGAGGTGGTGTCAAATGCTTGACTGAAATGCAGATAAACCACATCCACTGCAATAGTAGTGAGTAGATGAAAGAGAGAAACTATTTTTGGTGAAGTTCTCTACTTTTTCTTCTCTGTGCCATCAGAGCCTTATTTTCATTTTGGTTTCATTTTCTTGCTGTCTGCAGAGTTCATTTTGCATTGTAGAAGTTTGAAAAGAGATACCAAAAAATTCTTTACTTGCATATGCTTTGGCAAACAGGAAAAGATAAGTTTGTAGGTAACAGGCCTTATCTTTGAAAGCCATGAGATCAGACTGGATTTTTAAACAGCTTGGTGTGTCATGCTGCTTTGTGAAGAGCTTAAATTGAACTGGGTTTTGTGGTGCATGATCCTTTCTGAGACTAGATGGTCCACATTTTGCAGTATATACTGCTGTGCTACTGCTGCACTCTGGGGTTTGACCCAGGGGATATCCCATAGCACTAATGTTGTAATGCACTACTTGCCTGTAGTGCATCCAGGGCTTCACAACCCTCAACCACTAGTCATTGTGTCCCAGCACAGAGACGTGGTGATGTGTCAGTGACAGCGGTATGGGGTTTCAATCAAGATTAATCTTTTCAGGCCACTTTGATGATCATTAAACTATGAAACAGGTATGTGACAGCCCCAAATTAGCACAGGAATAAAAGTGTTGGGCACCTGCTATCAGCCCTTCTGACTTCACTAGAATTTGTACAGCTGAAGGTTTCGACCTGCATGGATTTTCATGTAGGAGAGCTGGAGCAGGAGGAGCACTAAGCTAGATTTCCTTTGACTTCAACACAACAAGGCACACGTCTGTACCAACAGTGAATATATTATGCTCTAGCACATTACTAGAAATTCCTTTTTCTAGTAAATCTGCAGTTTTTCGCAGGGCACCATTGGTGCTTGCACAAAAGATCCACCCACATCAGGTTCCTGTGTGACCTGATCTAGATGGGACTGGCTTCTGCAGGCAGGTTGGACTAGACGATCTCATTGTGTGATTCGGTGTGATTCTGTGAAATGGCTGACTTGTTTTGCTAGCAGTGCTCTCCTGCAATCTAACCACTCAGACTACCCAGGCCTATGGACTGTTCTAAGAATAAAGACTGCTGTATCAAATCCCTTTATTAAATTGGAATGACTGGCCAGAGGAATACTTTTAAAAAGATTTTGACATGTTTGAAACAATGATGAAGGGGCACATTTTGATGTCTTACCATTTAGGTGGGGTTTTTTCTTCATGGTAATGTTTCATGTGTCCTGTTTGAGGATACTACAAACATGAACATTTAGTATCTTTGTTCAGTCTTCCCTTTCACCTCCTTTATCTTTTGGCATATCTTTTGTTTCCCTTAAAATGTTATGGTTTCCGCCGTGGTGTCTCAAGTCAGATGTTGGGAATATCACATCCAGTTACGCGACTGGCCTCTTGTATGGAGCTAGGGGAGGTGCGACCGGTGTGCGGGCAGCAGCGGCGGCGGTGTGGCAGCTCCCAGCCCGAGCTGTGCTCTGCCTGCTCCGGCCGTGCCGTCCTCACGGTGGCATCAGTTGTACGGGTTTGGACAGAAACGGGCTGGGGCACGGGCACAGGCTGGGGAGGGCCCGCAGGCGCCACAGCACACAGCATCCCTTCGCGCTTTACCTGCCCTTTTACTCGGTTTATTCATTGTTATTGATCTTTTAGCTTCCGATTAGGTCCGCTTTGCCTTCTCCCAAGCCTGAAGTTTCAATCATCCGGCCGTTCTGCTGCAGGCATTTCAGGACCGCCAGTTGCACACCGTTGCATGCACCGTGTGTAGGTACATCTGAGCCTGCCTTTTCACAAACTGCGTCCTTACTAGGTCTGCAGGCACACAGACCGATGAACTAACTTGCTTAGACTGCCGACTGTGTTTTTCTGCCTCTTTCTTAGTATGTACCAGCTGTCTGATACCGGATACATCAGAGCCTGGAAGACCCCCGGCCCGTCCCTGCCGTTCCAGCTGTTGCTACCCTGATGTGTTGATTCCAGCTGTTGGACTGATAGCACGGCTGAGTCTGCTTTCAGACCCTGCGGCGCAGGGGGCGGGAGAGAAAGGTGGTGACGAAACAAGGAGGAAAAAGGAGAGACTAGTTGCTTGCAGAAGCACAAGCCAGCTCCCTGTTATGTAAGAGCTGACCGTTTTCTTTCCCCACCTAACAGCACTCTTCCATGTGCATGCTTTCTGCTCCAGACAGCTTGATGCATGAAGCACCTTTGAAAACGGATTTGAGCAGCACAGCATTTTAGGACCAGTTCTGGAAGCTATCACTTGCCATCTCTTTGCTGGACAGGTGCTGTTTTAAACCAGCATTTCATTACTGCAGGTATATTAACATCAGTTTTGTATAATCCAAAAATAGCTTGTTCAGCTTGTGAGTGAAGACATTTTCCATAAGGATCCTGGCAGCCTGCGGCCGTGGCAGTGCTATGTTCAGAAGGCATAGCACTAGTGAGCATCAATCCAGCTGGACTGAGTACAATAGTACTCAAATAGCAACAGAGAGTTCAGAGTGGCTGAACAAGAGTCCAGGCTTCCCAAGAGGCTTCTCAGATTTGAAGCAGTGGAAGCTGGCCTGAGCCTGGCTGCTGCAGCCATTTTACTGCCATAGCTCTGTAATGTAAGTTTTTGGTGCTGCTGATGAGTGAGAATACCACTCAGGCCATTAGGACATAAATTCTTGAGGACTTGGTCATGCTACTGAGCTACTTCAAATTTGGTGTATTCATCACAGCAGCTGAATGGAGTTACTGAATGAAACAGCAGCTAGCTTTATTTCCTTGGAAACAGGAAGGTAAAATGCACTAGCATAAGACCTCAGTGAAAACTTGGTTTTAGCTTCTGTTTGTTGCTGACTAATGGCCTACGTGCTGTTGGTTCACACAGAGCAGCTGTTACATAGCTGTACTTTAATGGTAGTGATGTTGTCCTGTCTGTAAGCCCTAGGTATGTACATTACCTTTGAAAAGACAAAAGTATTATCCAGCTGCTCCTGATGATACTGTTTTTAAAAGATCAGATGCTTGTCAGAAGAGATAGTTGTGAGTATGGACACGTTTTTACCCTGTGTCCAATGTGAGATAATGTGGTAAATCTTAACCACAGAAGTGGTTTAAGTAATTAATTCCACATTGCACCACCAGTTTTCATGATTCAGCTGAGAAATGGTAATTCTGTATGACTTGCTAAGTCATTTTTGTCCAAGGCAGGTAAGTGTTGAAACAACTGAGTGGAGCAGCGCCTTAAAAAAATATAAACAACCTACACACACATTTCCCCTGTGATAGTGGTTACAGCCTGCTCTCTGCAAAAGCTGTTGGTGCTGCAGCTTGCCCTCAAAAAGAAGACTGCAGTTGTCTTAGAGGCATTATTCTTTCAATGTTTTACTTAATATATTGCTGAGCAAAAAGGAAAGATTGTTCTTGTTTAATTTGCTTACACAGTAATACCAGGGAATTGGATCTGTTTGCCCTGGAGAACAGCATCTGAGTCTCAGACTCAGATGTCTCATACACATTCCTGAACGCTCCTACCAGTTTACTTTTATTAACAATCAAGTACTTTCTCAATGCAAACATGCCCAAAATCTCAGTGTAGATAATTGCTCTGTAGAAGGTCCTTGTTGTAAACATCTGATTGTGGAATTGGTGTCTTCATCTAGGAGGTTACTGTGGCAAGGTTAATATGTTAAATCTGCAGCTGCTCATTATATCCAGAAACTTTGGAGTTGGCTAATGTGACCAACAGTGCTTGGTAGGGGTTTTGTTGTTGTTTGTTTTGAGAAGAAGTATCAAAGCATAAACTGAAGACTCATGTGGGTGATAAGTGATAAGTGTGTAGCTGTAATTTTGGAACTAAGTGCTTTTTGTAATATGTTAAAAGCTTAGGAGGGTTATGTAGTGAGAAATAAGAGCAGCCAGTCTGTGGTCGAGTGTGGCAGGTACACAAGGGGCAGGTATGTCCTGTGTTGGTTGTGAAAGCTGCTTACAGATTTAGAACAGCTAGGATTCAGGCAGAGAGATCTGGCTCCTTGATTATTTTTAATTTCACACCCCCAGCCCACCCCAGTTTGCCTGTAGTAGCATCAAGGGACTAAACACCAAATGGGCTCTGAGGGAGACAATGATTTACAACTTTTCTTCGTGTCCAAAAAAACAACCAAACAAGAAGAGTGACCGTGTGAACCACTGCACTCACACTGTTCCCCTGAGCCCCCTTCCCCTCCCTGGCTCCTCAGGGCCTCATCTGCAGTCCAGTGCCCGGCTGGCATGGCCAGGCCTCCAACCAGCACCAGCATCAGGGCCTATGTGGAGTCAGGCTGAGGTTAAGCAGGCTGCCACAGTCTGGTGCTCACAATGTGCTGGTGGGTAGATTGCTCCCCATGATGGATTCCTGAGCAAAGGCATCAGAGGAGGGTTCTTTTTCCAGCAGCCAGCGGTGCCCTCAGAGGGCTGTCTGTTCTTTGGCATGGCAACTCTGTCACTTCCCAGCCATACAATGTGCCTGCTCCTCCTCCATAGATGTGTGGCTTGCATTTGCTGTTAGCAGTTACGATCCAGTGCACCTGGAGCAGCAGCTGATAAACCTTTCACGCACCGCTTTCATCTCTGTACAGCAAGGAGCTGATGCTTTCCCAAGTTTCTCAATATTCTTCAATTTCCTTCCCAATATAGTTGAATTTTCCCCATGTTTTTAGGAACAGTAGTCCCATTGTTTGAAACAGTTCTACTGGTAATTACAACTCCTTTCCACATCAGTTTTATCAGAATATGTGTGATTAGAGTATTTCTGTTTCCCAGCTCTTGAGTGCTCATTTCAAATCCAAGTATTTTGATGCAATTTGGTTTTGCAAAACAATTATCTTTAAAAAATTGGACAAGCCCCTCCAGCCCATCTTTATTTTTCTACCTCCAAAACATACTGTATGTTTCAGATTATTGAAGACAATGCAGCCTGGCTTTTATTCTCTGTTTTCATTTTATGTTTTCCCCATGTTACATATGAATGCTCTGTAGCTAACTGGGTGATACAGCTGCTTCCCACAGGGATGTCCTGTAGCAGTCATCTTCTATGGAAGATAATCTTTTCTCTCATTGTATAAAACATCATGAAAAGTCTTTAAAAGGAGAAAGTGAGGCCTGTCCCTTGTAAGTGTTCTTAAAGACTATTGTCAGTTAAAAAAGCAAAGGCATATTTTGAGTGGTTTTCTTTAAAGAAGGAAGAACAAAGTTATTACAGCCTTGAAAAGGTACTTATGCTTTTGAAAAGGGAGTATGATGTTAAGATGTGCATGAATTCATTGAGGAGGAGATTGAAAGAGGTCTCCATGTTAGAATATATGTCTAGAGCTTCGGTTTGTCTGATTAAATCTTTGGCTTTTTAATCCTGACATTTATGGCATGTAGTTAAAAAAAAATCTAATGGTACTTCTCATGCCCTGTTTGTTTTCATTTCTGCTTATACATAAATTAAAAATATCTTTCCCCTTAGAAGCACTTTTTAGCTTCTTTGAGATGAAACTGGTGTATTTTCAATGAAGATGTTCATGGGGGTTAGTAGGATATTGCTTTAAACCAAGGTACGTGGTAGTTGATTAGGCAGTTCAGAGCACACTGAAATAAGTCTTCCCTAAAGTTAATGTTTAATTAGGTAGCCTCTTTATTTTGTTTGCAGTGTATACTAAGAAATTAGAAACCTGTCCTTTCCCAGTGTAAGCTACAAGAGTCGCAGGCTAAACAGGCTTTCTAGCTCAAAATCAGCAGCAAGTCAAAGACCTCAGCAAGCAGCTGAATGAACAGTGTTCCACAAAAAAGGAATTCTGATGAGGCTAAGCATTGTACTCACTGCCTAGGCATCTTATAAAGAGGTGGATGTACCTCTTACTGAGATATACTCCTCTAGGCAAATGTATACAGTAGCTCATAAATACTTTTTGCGAAGGAAACAAGTTCTTGTTGAATTAAAAGTGACTTTCTGTTTTTTAAAGGTAGTTGGGGACTGAAGGTAGGCTCCCACTCTCTGGAGGAGACATCCCTCCCTTCTTCCATTTCATCCCACTTCTCCCCAAGCACAGTGCTCTTAACCACAACTTAAATGAGAAGGTATGACTGCACTGTTTAATTAAATGATGATAACAATGAAAACAATTGTGACTTAATTCATGGTGTTCCTCACAGAAGCAAACGCTGGGCTGAGATGTTACAGCCCCTGTTGCAAAGAAATCAACATAAAGTTACTCATTTGAAACAGCAGGAAAATAATTGTTCATACATCTGTCAAAACCAATGACTTCTACATAAATTCCCTTCTAAAACAAATAATTTGACAAAATACCAGGTGTTTGAATCTCATGTTAATAATGCTGTTATCAGAGCACCGACTTTTAGGTGGTGGAAAAATTACTCTTTGTGTTATTGTTGAAATAAGATATTGGCCTTTGTTTTTCAGTTCCATGTTTATGACTGGCTCCTGCCTTCAGAAATGCACGAATTTCTTGGGTCCCAGGGGCAGGGAGTTTGCTGCAGTCGCTGGTCTGTGTAGCCATGGCCACATGCCTGTGCAGGGACACAGCTGTCTGCTGTCCTGTGGGTGCAGGAAGGAAGCAGAGAGCTTAGGGGTAACTGCCTCACTGATTTGCTGTTTGTGTACATCATCACCTTCTGGTTTATTATTGTTTTTCAATGCTGGTGTCAGCTCATGCTTTAAGCATAAACACAACTTCCAAGGGAACAAAATTCTGTTGGATGCTTTGTGTTAGGCAGAACTGCAGAATCCAGCTTACTGCTAGTGCGTTTGTACATGCAATTACTTATTTTAATGGCCCTACTGGGTATAACTGCAAAACCAAATGTGCATATCTTGTCATTTCCATGTGCAACTGGCTCTGGTGACGAAGGGCTTGTGACTTCTTGGCCAATTAGTTTTTGTAATCGGAGAAGAATTTTCCCATTCACCATGAATGAATCCGGCTCTAGTGCTGGAGATTCAAGTCCCACTTACTACTAAAATCTGCAAGCAAGGCCTTTCACATTGATGCTGGTTTTGAAGATGGCAATTATACTATTGATGGGCCTGAATGAATGGGACAACCTTATTCACTTCTAACTCTACGTGGAGGATTTTCTGAGTAGTTTTGAAATCATTTACTTTAGTGTTACTTTATGACCAAAGCGTACCACTGAATCCCAGGGCCTGCTCAGGGCTTGCTCAAGCATATGAGTTCTCAGAGCACTGTTGTTCATTATCATAGAATCGTAGAATTATTGAGTTTCTGGGTTTTGTTCCAAATTCAACATTACCCTGCATTAGGATAGGAGATGACAAGCTTGTGTGTTAGCTTTTTCATTTTGTATCTTAAGCCTCAGGTACTTCTGCATCACTTTTCCCTGGGCTAGGGAACACCCTTCATTTCCAGTAAAAAGAGTTAATGCTGGGACAGGTGAGATTTTTGGACCCTCAGGTATAGTCTTGTCAGTGCTGATTTCAATACACAGGTCACACAAAAGAGGAAAACTTGGGTTTTTTACATAACCCCCACCCAAGAAAAATCTTTAGGGATATTTTAGTTGTTTTTGTTTAGGAGAGGGTTTGATTCCTGCTTTCAGTTCAGTATCTTTTGACATTTCCTCAGTTTGGTCTCTCTGCTCTCCTTCTTGTAGTTATAGTGCAGTTGTAAAAGATCAGACAACACAGGAGCAGGAATTTGAACTGTGTTCTGTTGCTTTGGAAACAAGAGCTAATGTAACAGCAGTTTGCATGACTTTGCATGAAATGTCTGTAGACTCAGGTTTTCTGCCAATACACAGCTTAATTTCGGGGAGTTGGCAAACTTGTTCCTTTTAGTTTGAGAGGAGCCGGTCATTGGGTATTCTAATTCAGTCAGGCTTGTCGTGCCGCTGTGTTAGGCTGTTGGAACAGCGAGCAGGCAGAGTTTGTGTAGCAACAGCTCTCCCAGCCAATCGGCAGAGATGTTAGGTACAGTGGAAGCATTTCTAGCACTTCCTCTGCTTTTATTTTTAATGTGCTCTCTCTTCGTCCCCCTCCTCCACTGCAGGCGTGAGGTGATGTGCTGAAGTTTTCCCTTGGGTTTGTGCAATTGGGCTTGTTTAAACCAAGCTTTGTTTCTTTGGGTTGATGGTTTAGTTGTGACTTTTATCTGCCAGGAAAAGGTTCTGCAGTTTTTCTTCTGCCTTTCTGTGAAATACTCTGCAGTGCCAGCTGTACAGTGCAGCTGAGTACTATGTCTGAATTTCTGTGTACACAGTTTGCAAGAGGATTCAAGAGGCAGTGAAGAGATTTTATTAGCATTGCCTGCAGTTTTGCAACATCCATTGTATTTATCGAGGCTAGAGCAAAGGGAGTACTGTAAATCATACCATGCTGTGGGCTGGTTAACGCTGGTACTAATGAGTTCCTCTACTGAGATGGAGGGGATTGGACAGCTAATGCAGAGGAGACTGGCAAGTAGCCTTGCACTGTAAGGAAAGGGGAGAGGTTAAGAATTAATGCAACTTGGAAAAGCTAGTACTGAGTAACTGAATTTTGGCCCCGACCTCCAAGGTATTTCAGACAGCCAGAGGTACTGGATAATAGAAATGCAGAAGAAACTGATCTCTGAATCTTCACTCCCCTACTCTTGGAACAGAGGAAAAGCTGTCTTTTACTTAAATAAATGAAATTCTTGTTCATTAGGCAAATTGGTAATTGTTCACCCCCCACCTTCCATCTCCAGCACAAGTGTCAGAATTGTTTGCTAGTCTGGTAGCAAGCAGTGTCTCTGCTTTGGTAACAAAGTCCAACCTACAGGAACAGCAGTAGAATTGCAGGGAAGAGAGAGATACAGAATCATCGGACAGTTTGGGTTGGAAAGGAACCTTAATGGTCATCTTGTTCCAAGCCTCCTGCCATGGGCAGGGACACCTTCCACTAGACCAGGTTGCTCCAAGCCCTATCCAGCCTGGCCTTGAACATTTCCAGAGAAGGGCCAAGCCACAACTCTGGGCAATCTTTTCCAGTGCCTCACCACCCTCTTAGGGAAGAGCTTCTTCTAATATCTAGTCTAAACCAACCTCCCCTCATTCTGCCTAAAGCCATTAGCCCTTGTTCTATCACTAGAGACTCTTGCAAAAAGTCCTCAGCTTCCTTGTAGGCACCTTTAGGTTCTGGAAAGCTGCTCTAAGGTCTCTTTGGAGCCTTCTCACAGCTGAACAAGCCCAGCTCTCTTCAGAGGGGAGCTACACTGATATCTCTTTAAAAGACAGGTTCTTAGAGAAAAATGTCCTTTGCACTGCTGAATAACTTGACCTGCCAATTCTGACACATCCCTGAATTTCACCTGATGGTATTTCATATCCCATAGTCCTGTTTGCATTTGGGTTTAAAATGTTGTCTCACCCAAAGACAAAAACCGATAGCTGTGGCTCAGCCGTCAGGCCTGGAGGTAGCTGAGGACACTAATCTGGGATTACACAACAGAACACGGTACGTTTCAGATATGAGCAGTCCCCTTTCCAAAGAATAAGCTTACTGAAAGATTACATGTGCGGTTTCCAGTGCTTATCTGAAGAAAGGAGGAGCCTTTCCTTTCTGTTGGAATGCTCAGAATTAAATATGTCCATTAGTAACCTGAGAATATGGAGAGTCATCAGTTGTTATCCCTCTGCTCGTTTGCTTTTGTAAAGACAAGCCTACAAACACTGAATTTATGTTTCATTTTCAAGAGTAGAATGTTTGTGTGTTGTTTCACCTGAATGTCCATGCCTGTTGCTTTTACAAGGCTACAGTTTTACCCACGTTGTTGCAGTTCTCAGGAGGCAAGTTGTGAAATGTGCTACATGCAGAGTGCTCACTGAACTACACTTGTAAAGGTGCTCTGCATTTTCCTCCTGTAGAAAGGCACGGAGGGGAGATGTAACCACATGTGATACCTGCAGGCTGCATAGTGTGCAAGGCCTCAGAACAGGGCTAGAAGGGAAACTGTCACAGATGTAGATGCTACAAACCGGTCAGCAGCCTGATCATTAAAGGTGACACTGAGATCAGTTACCACTTCTGGGCGCACAGTAATGACAAGTGTAGGTGAGGGAGTGATGCAAATTTTCTGTGGAACATTTTCAGTAACATATAGTGAAACTAGCCTCTAAAACTAGCTTTGTAGCCTAGCACCAGGATGGAATGCTGTGCTATTCCAGTAGTGCTAGTTTCTCTTTCTGGTAGATACAGTAGTTTCTTAGGTCTGCTCTTCTGTCATTGACTCCCATATGTATTACTAAGACACAAATACGATTGAAGATGAAACATTTTGCTTTTTAGGAAGTACAGTATGTAGCTGGGTGTTCAGATCATTGACCAATTAGTTGACTGTCAGAAAACTGACATTGACTGAGGCAGTTGTACAGGCATCATGGGAATACAAACTGGTAATCCCTTCATGGTATAACACAAGAGCAAACGAGAGTGGAGACTGGTAAATTAAACCACTATAGAGCAGCTTTGATATAAGCTTTGGTAGATCAAGCTTTTAACCCATTTGCTCCTATTAACCTCTTTCTTTCTCATTTCAGCAGAACCTTATTTAATTTCTGCCTCTAATCTGTATTTCAATCACTGTATTGAATTTTCACTGTTCAGTTGTTTACCTCAATTTAAGGATGTGAATTGTATCACTGCAGAGCCAAGATGAATTTTGACAAGCTGGGTAAGTGGAGGTTTGTTAGCCATCTAAAAAGGTCTTAACTCTGTTTCAGTGCCAGCCTTAGATACGGTATGTGTTATTTCTGTATGCCATTTTGTTGTCAGGCAAAAATCAGATCATATAATCCCCTCTGTTCTGTGTCAAGATTTTATGTCTTTGTGTATTTCCATAAGTGTATCTTGGAAGGGGTTCATTAAACCATGTTTTAATTATCCTAATTAAGAATTATTTTGCCTTCCATGAAGATAAGTTATCTTTCCCTTCTAAAACTGACAAAGCTAAGTAGCAGGAAACTACTAATCAGACCTTAATTCAGTGCACTTGCAGACTTTTAAAGCTCAAATGAGATTTTCTGGCTTTCAGGTTTGGATTGTTTTGTTGTGGTTTTTGTTTGTTTGCATGTTTGTTTTTCTTGCAATTGCAAGATAGACAATTTTAGTATTCTTACTTCACCTGAAAGCTGCAGATCTCTCTGTAACCGTAATTTAAAAACCTGGTGCTTTAGAGAGAGTGCCTCATCTTGGATCACTGACATCTTACTCCAAATACAATTATTTTTTCACTGTAATCAGTGATAATAGTCTCATAGTAAGTGCTTGCCACTAGAATTTCTCTATACATCTTTAAAAATCCCAGCCTGCCAAAAAAACCCCAAACCAGGAAACCCAAATCCTCAAAACATAAAAAGCCTGATTTTGTTTCTGAAGGTACATGGAGAACACTCACCCCCCACTGCACAGTGCTGAGCACCGAGTTCTTAAGGAAACCAGACCACACGTTTGCATGCTCAGATGTTCCAAAGCATATGAGAGTCTTCAAGCACTGGCTTTTGAGCACTCTGGTCTACCTGTTAAAACAGTGCTCAAAATAGTCTTTCTGTTACGATGCAAGGTCTTTACCTATATTTTTACCTTTGTGGTCTCTGATTTCACAGTCACAGAGGTGGCTAACTAACAGTTAATCGAGTGCAGCATGTCACTGCATTTTGCTTTTTCTGGCAGCAGGGCTGAGACAGCTGCAGAGAAACTAATTCCGAGTGGGATCCTGCTCAGCACGCAGCCCCTTCGGACTCACAGTCACCAGCTTTGCAAGACACACCAAAACGCAGCTAAAGGAGTGCTGAGCTAATCACTACTTGGTGGCAGATAAAGACCTGGTTAAGGAGCCTTTTTTTTTCCTTTTACCATTCCAGAGACATAAGCAGGCTCTACAGCTTTAGAGCTTATCCGACTGTTAAAGCATTTTCTTCACAAAATGAAGTGATCTAGTTTAGGTAGCCATGTGTCAGGAGACAAATGACCCATGTCCTTGTGCTTGTCATGTGTCAGAGTTGCTGTGTTTTATGGGGGGTTCCAAGACCTTGCTTATGTGGGCTGTTCAGATACCCACATGTCACACAGAACCAGAAAACAAGTCTCTGCTTTCTTCTGTATTCTGAATTCTCCCCTTGAAGGATATTTTTTTGCCACTCTACCTGTTATACAGCAGTTTGCACAAGTATGATCACTCATACTAGACATCCAATATGTAAGATCTTATTTTAATCCCCTACATGTAGAGGGCTATTTATACTAGCTTGGTTTTGCATGTGACACTTAGAGTAATGGGATATAAAACATAACAGCCTTTTAAATTCCTTTTCTTAGGTTGGCTTTCATCTGTGCCATCAATACAAGCAACAAACTGCAGTCACAGTGAGGAGAAAGAGCAAGGTAGCAGAGAAGCCATTTATTTGAATAACTTCCCCACAAGCTTCACAGATGAAGTTATTTTGTCCATGAAATACTAGTCAAAGATGTACATGTGCAGTCTTAGTTCTCTTCTAGCCCATCTTTAGAAAAAGCTTAAATTAGTAGAAAAATTCTTCCAAGGAAGATTGTCTAAGCATAAGCAAAGCTGAATTTGACATGCTGCAGTTTCCTAAAGACAGCTGTGGAGTTTGTCTAGGTGAAAGGGTATGTTTTCTGGTTTAGATTCACATTGATTTTTATCTCCCAGATACCTCCTGCACACACTCCTCTTTTATCATGTGTGTGATCTGTAATACCTACTTTGCATAAGCACACTGATACATTATGATCCATTTCTGTCTCAATGCAGATAATTTTGGCTGCTGTGGTATTCTACAGTTTATCTGGGAATATTCAAGGTTCTAAACATGCATGAAATGTGTTTTGTGCTGTCAAGAAGAGGAGAGCTAGCAAAGCTCAAGGAACAAGATCACGTGGTGCAATCACTGATTTTAATTCTAAATGAGTAAAATAATTGTGGGGCTGACTTGGCATTTAACATGTTTTAAAGTTTTGTTCTTAGGTTACAGCTCTCGAGGCAGAGGGAAAGCTGTGTTGTCAAATGGAATAGCCTCATTTATTTTGGACAAAAGATGGTGGTGTGAAGGTAATGGTAGGCAGTGAAAAAGGAGCTGAACTGTTAGGTTGCTCAACATGTTGGCACCTACCAAATGTGTCAGTATTTTACAATCAAAAAGGCATCTTGTCAAAAGACTTCCTGGTTTGGGTTGGCTAAGGAATGCATGCTTGTTTGCATATGCTTCTGTGTATCAGGGGGAGAAAGTACTTGTAAAAAACAAAAGTGTCTTCTGTATTCTGTGCTTTAAACTTAATTTTAAAGACAGTATTTTTGATATTGTAGAAGAGATGTAACAAAAACAGCCTGTAATGAAACAACATCCAAAGCTCCTGAATTACAACCGTAATTTAACAACATCTAAAACTTACATATGACTCTTCCCAATCTGCCAGACCACAGTCTGGAAAAGTCAACTGCGTGTCCTGCTGTGGACAGCAGCAGTGGGAATGGCAGCAGCTTGTCTTCCCGGCTGGGCGGCACCGCCACTGCCAACGCTGGGCTCACAAGGTCCCGTAGAGCAGGTAGAATGACTCATTCCTGACAGCTCCAGGGTTGGTTTGATAAGCTGTTTGAAAGATCTATTTTATTTTCTTATTCTAGTAGATAATTAACTGGAAGTATTCCATTGAGTCTGGTTTCTTTGTCTGACTCCTGTGATGACGATGGCTGTGTTTGCTTACATCCCGCTGAACTTCTCAGCTGTGGTGAATCTATTAAAGGAACCTTTCAAGCATGCCATTCTTGTTTGTAAGCCTCTGTAACCTGGGAGAACAACTGAAGCCGTGCTGTCAGGTGGCATTGTATGTATCCTGCAGTTGAACTGAGAGATAACTGGGATTTTATTTTTAAATTAGAATTTGTCATTTGGTTGTTTTGGAGAAAAAGAAATGGTTAATGTCCTAGGGATGAAAATGATTTTGTTGTGATAGAGTCACAATTCTCCACCTTGGGAGAGAAGCAAAGGTAAAATGGCAAAGTTTACTGGTTTAAAAAAAGGTTTTTTTCTTGGAAAGCATTTTGACTTCTTCCCCCCCACCCCACCCCAGCTTCCTGCTCCTCATCATCCCATCCCAACACATAATTAATAGCCATTGTTCTTACATCATTTCTAAACCTCTCTGTATCTAACACAGTCATGAGTCTGGAATTCTTTTGTTCTGACCTAAGAGAAAAGCCTTACTGCATGACAATGGGAAGTAAAACTAAACACTGTTAGAGGGGTATTTTTAGGTGCAGTTACTGCATCGAGCACTGTTGTTTTAAGCTTCTGGATTTTTATCAACCACATTCAAGGCAAGAAATGTCAGCTGTGGATGTTTGATATGAAGGTGTCTCAGCTCTGTCCCCAGGATGAGTGTGATGGTGGTTAATGTCTGTCTCCTTTGGGTACCTCAGATGGTCATTTGGCTGTGTTTTCTGTGTATTCAAAGTTAGTTGCTATTGGTGATTTCCTTCTTCTATTGAGGGTTCAAGCAGGGGAATGGCACTAATAAAGCAGTGCCTTTACCTAGCATGCCAGGTCTTGCAGTACTAAGCTTGTATTTGTCTCTGGCTTCTAGTGGCTGTAAATAGGGCAGGTCAACGCTGTAGCTTTGGCATCAGGAGTAGTTTTTAAGGATACAAGTGAAAATGAAGTGTTTATCTTCTGCAGGCTGTTGGTGGACTTCAGTGCTCAGCTGCCCTTCTTGGTTTCTCTTTATTTATTTCTTCTCTCTTTTTTTTCACTTGTTTCTACTCTTTAGTGTTAAGCAAAACAAAACCACCCCTCCCCACTTGTTTATATTAATAGCATTTCATATTGTTTAGCTCTAGAAATTACATAGTTGGATTATCTGATCTATCCTCTGCAGTCTCAGATCCCTGACTCAGATCTTTTTCTGCTGCTCTTTTTTGATTATCGGATCAGAAAGTGAAAATTTGCTTGTACAAGCAGACAAGGCACCAGCTTTGGCCTCTTAAAAGACAGTGTGAAGTTTGCCATTTCATTCACTTATTATAGATACTGTAACTACTTCAAACCAGACCTATCCCCACTTAGGTTTGACTTGCCATGTGTTCACTATAAAGACAGGACTCTGAGTCAATTTACTGATTGTCCTACCATCTCAGGTCAGGCTGACAAGCCACTGATAATAGGCTCAGAGACTGACCACAAAATGAGCAAATACTGAAGCTGAGCAGATTTTTTTGTACGAGCATACTGTCAGCTTTCTTCTTGAAGCACCAGTCTGAAACAAGGAGTTGCTGTAGCTGTTTGTTTAATAAATAAATGGACTCATTTTTGATCAGCTGAACCTGATGACTGCTGGCATTTAAGAAGCATTGACATTCAGAACTGAAAATATTTAGAGAGGGAAATTCCTTCTACGTAGATATGTATAAATACTGTCACAGTGTGTTTCAGAGTCCAAATTTGCTTCTCTGAAAGCTTTAAAATGTTCTATAAAGCCCTCAGCTGAAATGTTCCTTAGCCACCTATTCCAGATGCTTCCAAGGATTCTGTGGAATGCCAGTTGTTCTAGATCTGGCTCTCTGAACACAGCAACCAACCATCATTCCCTTGAAGTTGTATCTAAAGCCGCATTTCAGATGGTAAAATACAATACGTGTCGAAATGTTGATTTTTGTGCTCATGATAACAGTTAAAATACCAAAATTATTCATCTAGCAGCTGCTAGTGATGTCTCATTTCAGTTAAATTAGGTCATTAGGGGAATCTTCATTTGTATCCTCTTCTGCACTGCACTTAGCTTTGGTTAATTCTTGTCCTGTGACCATTATTTGGGTCATATTGTAGTCAGGTGCCACGGTCAACTCAGAAGACGTAGGAGGAGCATGTGGCTGGGAGATGGAGGGGATTAAGGCAGAAGTGGGAAAGGAAAGAGGATAGGCTAGCTTGCAGGTTTTAACACTTAACAGAAAGCTTCTATACATTTGTAACTGTTGCTTGATTGTATGTGTTGTGTGTGCCTTCTCTCTACACTTTCTTTAGTCTAGAAAAGAGGAGACTGAGAGGGGATCAGTTCATATTTACAAATATCTAAATGGTAGGTGTCAGGAGGTTGGGACATCCATTTTTTGATGGTGTCTAGCAACAGGACAAGGGGTGATGGGATGAATCTGGAACACAAAAAGTTCCATTTAAATATAAGAAAGAACTGTTTCAGTGTTTCAGTGAGGGAGCCCTGGCAAAGGCTGTCCAGGGAGGGTGTGGAGGCTCCTTCCTTGGAGGTCTCCAAGACTCGCCTGGGACCTGCTTCTGCAGGGGGTTGGACTGGATGATCTCTAAAGGTTGCTTCCAACCTCTATGATTCTATGATTTAATACCTCAAATAGTATAAAGGTAGGAAGAGCTATGCAAAACAATCAATGTTCCTCTGGCATTTTTCTTGCTTCTTTCCCTCAGACCTCCATCGCTATATAAGAGTAAATTTCCTTTGTTTTCTTCTGTAAAGGGCCATAAGCTGAGGCTATGTGCTTCTGGTTACTCACAACTTCTTGTGCAGGTGCCTAGAGTGTTATCCCTGAGAGAACTAGGGGTTTGAACTAGGGGTTTTTCAGCTTCCTCTGAAGACACTTACCTGTGTACAGTGTGACTGTGTTCATTGATATGCCCAGAATTTTAAATTAATTTCTCACATTATCTTTGAGGTATATCTTGGGTTTTTCTATTAAATATTTAGAGATCTACATTAAATAATTTGGAATAGGAAACGTGCAATTAAAGAACTGGGAGGTTAAGTGTCCCAAGGTGTGATGGTGAGCTTGTTTGGATTACCTACCTTCAGCTCATCGTCCTAGCATGGATTCTGATCTCTACAGTTTGCTTTGTTCTCCTCTCACTGTTCATATTTCTCTGAATGTACATTTTGATAATACTGATGTTGTCAGCAAATTCTGTGACATTGCACTGTTTGGGAGTTCAATGTGTGTAAAATACTTTAAAGAAATTGCAATTACTGAAGTATATGACAACAGAAGTTTGGTTTCTATTTTCAGCTTTTCAGAGAAAAGGCCTTTAGTTACAAATAGTTAGATAAGATAGAAACCAGGGAATTCTTTCCTTCAGCTGGAGAGAAAAAGGCAAGAAACTGCACAAACATATACATATGAAATTTAGAAACTACTCTGGTATGCTAAACGACTGTTCTTTATTCAGAGGAGCAACTTAGTTTATGTAATTAGAAATGAAGTGCTGCTTCTTGCAAGCTTTACCTCTTAGGTTAGTAAAGTTATGTTGGTGTTAGGAGAGAATGCAGACTGATTCATATTTATACAGAGTGAATTCCCCATTGGCGGGGGTGTGTGTGAGGTTGTGGAAGAATCGGGACAGCACATGTTCTGTGCGTTGTGACCCATAGCGATGGGCCTCAGAGCCTCTCTGTGTCTGCACTGTCGGGGTTTCTCACTTCCCTGTAGGCCCTGGATCACCCACAGCAGCACCAGCACTGAGCTCAGGCTGAAAAGCTTCACTGCGCTCGAGCTGACTGCTCCAAAGCAGTTGCTGTGTCTCTGCTTCACCTTTTAAGATGAAGCACCACTTGCACTGGCTTCTGCTTGGAGCGGTTTGGCTGTGCCATGCAGTGTTTCTGAGCCAGGCAGGGCTGGGTGAGCAGCCCTGTGTCTAAGCTGCCAAATCATTCTCTCTGTGGCATCCTTAACTCACGGCCTGGATTACTTGTGGGAAATAACTTTAACCTTAAATTGGAACCAGCTCTTGTCAATTATCGTGTTTATATGGTGGAAGGGAAAGGGATCACATGTCTTTAAGCTATGTATTCAGTCCTGATGCATAACAGCAAACTGTGACAAATGAGGGAGAAGGAATGCTTGCAAACTTCATTTGTTCTGGGGTTTTGGTTTGATCTTGGGGTTTTGTTTCAGTTTGGTTTTAGGCATTTGCTGTTACTATGGCATTGCTAAAAAGGTTTTTAGTTAAAAGTCAGTATTTTGAGCACAAGGACACTTTAACAGATCAGGTAGAATTCACCTTCATTTCTTACCTGGAAATGAGTAAACATATAGCCCCCAAATATCAACAGAAATGCACACTTTAACCTACTGTGCTGCTTTATTTCACTTCTGTCCTACCAGTTTTTGAAACAGGCAGATTAGTTTCCTTCTGTAACAGGCTGAAATTAACATTTTATGCATCTTTTTAAAATTAAATTGAACTTTAACCCTGAAAGTTGGAATGCTGGAGTCAGTGGTTACTATGGAAATGCTAATTTGATATATAAAACTGTAATTGGATGTTTCTTTCCCCTGACTTGCAGCTTCTCCAGATCCTCTCATGGTTGGGAACTGCTGCCTTTTGCAAGGCACCAGGGACAATGTGAGTGTCCTGTAACCTGCTTCAGACAAAATGAGCTAGGTGAGAATAACCATTTAAATTGTTCATCTGAGCTAACTTGTCTGAATTTTTACCTGAACTATAAAGGAGTGTTTGCATGAAGCAGTTGTCTGACTCTGTGATGAAGGTGGTAGTGACCTGGCAGAGAGACAGATGGGAAGTTCAGGTGGTTAAGGCCTCCTAGTTCAGCTTGAGTTTCTATGAGTTATACATCCACCAGCTTTAGTGTTTCTAGGACAAAGGCTATCCCCACACTTTGCTTTATTTCAGATTTATTACCAGGCTTTTGTACCTAGCTAAAGTATGCTTTATGGTAGTCTAAACCAACCTGCATTCTTATCAATGCTTGTTTTAACTATTGATTAGCCTCATGGGTAGGACAGCAGGTATTTTGGGTTTTGTCAAAAGCTGCACTTGTGAGATTTTTATTTTGACAATCGAGACAGTAGAAGGTGCCATTTGGGAAGAAGATCTATATCTGAATGTCTTATACTGACTTGAGCTCGCCACAAATTGCTAGTCTCTTTCCAGATCATCATCAGATAACTGATTTTTCTTTTTTCCTTTTAAGGAAGGAGAATTGTACCTGAATAGCAGCCCTCAGTTTGGGGTTTTACAGCACAATAGAAGATTCTTGCCTCTTTTGCCTTAGAAATGAATGAAGCAAGTTCAGGGATTGATTCAGTTGTTGACTGCACAACCAATCCATGTACTGGAGAGACACACATTTTCTAAAAACCAGAATGTCTCTTTTGGAAAAAATCAGCTGATACAATCAGAAAAATATCTGAGTGTCTCCCCACCTCTATTTCCCTCCAGCTTCACTTCTTAAATAAAGCTGGTGCACTTTGAAGCTAAACAGAAGTTGAAGTCAAATCCAAGTTTAGTTCAGAGTTTAATTAGAGGTACACTGGTCAGACCATCTCAGGAAGACTTAAGATTAGACTGGCAAAAAAAGGCAGTAAGATGATGATCTCTGGAGTTGGTCAGAGGAAAGCATAGCCTGTGGAATACGGACTAAATGGGTTTTGGGAGGGAAAGAAGTGCATCTTTTAGTACAGCATACTGGTATTCACAAGAAGCCGTCTACTTGAAAAGTTACAGCTGAGTGTGAGTTTTGCCATTCCCGATGAAATGTGCTTGGAGGATTATGCCCCGACCTGGGTGAAGAGGAGAGGTCCAAGACATTGTATGTATTCTGCATCAGAGACTAAAGTTGGCTTATAGCAGGGCAGCAGGCCTGCTCTCTGCGTTGTTTGAAACAATGTCAGAACGAGTAGGCCTAAATCAAATGTGCTGTGCTCTACAAACACACATGTGAGAAACTGAAAGCAAGAATGTGGTTGTAGAAGGTAACAGCTGTGGAAAAGAACTCTGCAAAGAAGTTCTTTTCGTGTCCTGACTACTGGGGATTAGGTTAGATTTGGGGTAGAGAAGCGTCTACACCTTGCTGTAGGAACTGAGGCTGTGTCGTGGTGAAGACAGGACAACGACATCCTAAACCACTTATTTTCATGGAAAGAGGGAGCTATCTGATTATAAGGAACCTGATCTTTATGGAAGGCTAACCTATCAAGATTTGCTGCTGCTTTGTAGCTGTTGAGATGAAAATTCAAAGCGTTGGTTGTGTGTATAATCTGCTGCATTGATAGCTGGCGTTTAAGATATGTTATTGCTGTTATGATGACTAATGTAAAATCCATGCCTAACCTACTGCAGAGTAGTTCTGTTTGTACAGCTCTAAATGAGCAGGAATGTCAACTAATAGAATGCACTCAGTTGCTGGACAATTAAACAGGAATCTTGTCTTAACTGGGCTGTGTTCTTCAGAAGGAACACAGGATCACCTGTACCTTGAGAGGCTCTTTGGTTAGTTGGCACATTTTCTTCATAATGGCAGTTTTAGCTCACAGAGCTGGAAGCTTTTGCATTGAATAGAACTGATTATGTTGATAATGTTTGGAAAACCTAGAGAGAATTCAAATTCAAATAAATTTACAGTCCCAGTGACTGAAAAGTCTAATTCTGTTTTGTAACATTAAATAATCCTGTTATGTCCTTTAAAGTAATGTGTGTCATGTAGCCTTGGAGGCTGGTACTTACCAACTGGTTTTCCTTTTGAGCATTCAAGCTGGAGCTCTAAGCCAGTGGCTCATTAAAATACTTAACCAGCTCTTTCAAAGCTGAGGACTTTCAACTGGAAACTTAAATAAGCTTGATCTGTGATAAGGGAGAGTCAATAGAGTCACAGTGAGCAGTCTGTCTGTGTATCACGTGTTTGTTTTAAAAGTACAGCAATCATGACAACTGTTCAAGTGCAATGGGGTTATTAAAACATTTGTTCTACTTTTACTTTGCCATAACTGCAGTCTTCCTTGATACAGATATTTAGAATTATCAAATCCATGGTAGAACTGAATGACAGTACCAGCCGGGCACCCTGAGCTTCTCCCTGTCACTCGGGATGGAATTTAAAGGAACTCCTGTTCGTAAATATGTCCACAAATTTTGGATTGGCATATCATAAAATCAAATTCTGTCTGTGGTGCTGCAGTATTTACCTGCTGCCATATAATTCTGTCCTTGAAAATGAAATTGTAAATTACTGGCTCCGAGCCAAACCAAACAAGTTTGTTGTGCACACGTTGGAAGGTACAGAAACCAGCAAAGTGAAGTGGAGTTGTTACTGAAGACATTCATCTACCTTGTCTAGGATTGCTCAAAAAAAGGTGCAAGTCTGAAGCATGCATGGAACCTAATATCTTACATGGGATGGGAGTCTGGGAGTGCTGGGCATGGTGAATGGCCTGGCAGTACAGAAGCCTGAATAGTGAGCTGGGTGCCATGTGGACAGTCCTACAGAGCCTGTCCTTTTGCAGAGCGAAGGCTGTTTTTCCTGTTGGAAGAAATGAAGTTATCTGTGAGTCTCCTAACAGTGGCTTTCCTGCAGAATTCATGAGTCAGTGACGTTGACAGTGCTGCAGGCTCCTCTAAGGACTTAAGTAAATGACCTCTCTGTTTCTCTATTGGAGTGGAAGCCAAGAAGACAAATTTTATACTCTTAGACGCAAGCACATTTTAGATACAAGTACTTACACATCTAGCTAGATGTGTAGTGCTGAGTAATGTGGCAGAGAGCTCAACTCTTATTCCCAACCCTTTAAAGACTTCAGTGTTATCGTTTCATGTACCAAAGCTGCATTAAAGCTCTTTGTTGTGCAGCTATCCAAAGAGATACTATTTTGTACCCACTGGTAATCTCATACCCTTTACATTCCATGAAAGATGGAAAAAAGAATTGTAATGTACTTTTGAAAAATATAAGGAACTATTCATATTAGGGGGGACATAGAGGTCTAAGGAGCTTTGAAATGCTTTTGCAGTAGAGAGCTCCAGTATCTGCTGTGTCGAGTGTAGATTATGCAGCTGTTTTTATCCTAATGTTAACATATTAGGTTACAGGATTCTTTCCACTTAATTGAGCAAACACAGGAGAGTATTTATGTAACTGAAGATCTGCAACTGCCAGTGGAATTAATTAGGAGAGGAATAATTAGGCAAATAATAGTGTCCAAATGGTCCCAATAGAAAAATGGATTGCAATCCCAATAAAAATCTCCTTAATGTTATTATTTGTGATGAGCTATGCCTTTTGCAGCACCGTGAAGGGAGGCAAATATGGAAGGATCTCAGTGGGGTGTCAGCTTGGGTATGAAGCAGAAACAATATCAAGGTTTTAGGCTATCTGGTCTTGTTATTGTCATTCAGTCACGGATGCAGTCCTGCTATCTGCTTAAAAGCCTTGCTTGACTGAATGAGCCACTTCACAGTGAAATAAGTTAAAAAGATTAAAACAACAGGTTAATACTTGTTATAGAATCCTTTTGTGTAACAGAAACAGGTTGTCTGGTGCCCAGCAGATATCCAAGTAAAAAACGAGACAAATGAAGCTTATTTCCAATACTGTTGCTTGAATTCAACAGCTCACTGGCTCAAAGAACAGTGAAGTTAGAAAGCATATGGTCTGGAATTTCCATTGTATTATTACTCATACAGTGGAATAGAAATAAAAGAAAGGAATAAAAGAAAGGTTAATTACTGTGATGTGATTATTTATAGTGGCTGTGTTAGGAACAGAATCTGTGATTCTCAACCTGTAGTAGCAAGATCTGTCGTGTGGTCAGTGAGGGGAAAATGTCATAGACATCATTCTTTGGGGAAGCTGAGGGTGGATGCTAAAACAGAGACGTTGGGCTGTCCCTGTGTTCCCTTGTTTTGTCAACTGATAATCTTCTTCTGCTGTTAAAATTCCTGCACAGCATTTCTGTCTACAACACTGTACAATGCAGAGTGCATTTTCAAGCTTGTTCCATAGATGCATTGGAAGAGTATATGTGACCCAAAAAATACTGTACAGCAAGAATAGCTTCTCTCAAAACCTATCAGTAAACCCAAAGCATTTCACAGATAGTCATTCAGCTTGGGAAAGAGGTAAAATGCAACTTCTTCTGAAGTAACCTCCCCCATGGCTTCCATCAACAGAGTTGTTTAAGGGTCACAAACATCATCTGAAGCAACACTAGTAATATAAATTGTCTCATACAACACCAGTTTCTAACCAAATTGGATTACTGGCCTCATTCCTCTCCCAGTGAGCTACAGTGCCATCCTGACTTCAACTGTTACCAGGATTCTGGTTTGGTTTTTCAGCAAAATTGCCCAACAACGGAGTAGTGTGTGACATAGTAAACGAATCTTATTTTTAGTGATGGGTAAATTAATCCACATCAAAATGTTCTAGACAGACAGCTGTAAAAACCTTGTGCCTCTCTGTCATAGTGAAGGTTTATCAGTTGTGTGCAGTTTGTATTTGTGTCCTCCATTTCCCCTGTTAGCTATAGTTTCTGCTATCTTTGTCGTGGTTTCCTGCTATGGTAGCAGCTGTGCACAAGTATCAGTGAAGCAGGCTTCTCACTTCTCTGCTGTTTTAAAATGTGTAAAATATTCCCTCATTCTGGATTCCTGGGGTTACGTTCAGCCACACTTCTCTCTTCCTTAGTGAAGGCAGACAGACATGCAAGGGCGATTGGTGTGACAGCATGTATGAAAACAGAGTGCAGAGCAGAGAGGGAAATAGGTGTGTGACTGTGGATCTTTGCTTCTCCTCTAGACCATGTTCAATGTTCTGTGCTTTACTGTCCAAACCAGAACAGCTGAAACAGTGGATTCTGATTTTTTTCTAACACACAGAATTTGGTGCCATTTCTCAGCTGACCATTTGAAACGTCCATGGCAAAAGCTTTCTTTTGATGCTTTCTAAACACATTCCTTTGGTACTCTTACTCTGTACAGAAGGGTTGTGCAATCAGTGAGCAGAAAGACTGGTGTCTCTGAAAGGAGTTGGCTGCACTGTACATCCCAGAGCAGTTACATCCAGTCTGCTTGGGGAGAATTGAACACCTGCATTAGGGACACGGCCGTGGCGACATCTGCAGCAACTCTGATGCAGGTAAAAAATACCAGTTACTGTGCAAGCACTGTACAATTAAAGAAGGGTCGCTTCTGTCACAGAATCATAGCATGGTAGGGGTTGGAAGGGATCTTTAGAGATCATCCAGTCCAACCTCCCTGCTCATAGTGTTCTTGAACAAAGCATGTGAATGCATTGTTCTGTGCAAGCATGACTAAGGCCAGCACTCTCAAATTCACTGACATGAAGGCTGTCTTCACAGCCAGCATATATTGAGCATGGATTTTGTATCTCAGTTGCACAGAAAGTGCAAGAGCTGGACAGAGCTTTACTGCTGAGCCTTTCGGGGCTATTAGAAACCTAGAAATCAGTAATAAAGCTTAAGCCAGACAGAGAAGCAAGAACATCTTTTTCTTTCTGTGCTTTTTTCCCTCTCATCAGAAGGAAAACTCTTCCTGAAGCATTCAAACTTTAGCCCAACTGAAATGTTAATACTTTTTCCTGGCATATTTTTCTGACATCAGAAGTACTTTCTTCAGAGTCGAATCAAGGCTAATGCAAGGACAGGAGCTGTGGGTTCCAAATAACCGGGAAATTGAAATCATCCAGGATGCAATGTGGGTCTGATTCAGAAATAAACAGATAATAGTGCAGGAGAGCACTGCCCAATGCTGCAGGAAAGTTAAACAGCTTAAGGGAAGAATAGGTCTGAATAAGTGTAGCTCTTCCCTGTTGTGTCTCAGCTGATGAGACTCTTCCCTCTAGCCCTCCTGGGTCTGTGTCCTGCCTTGCCTTTTCACCACTAAATCAGAAAGGAAAACATGGATCCAAACCAAAGAAAAAAAACCAAACCATAAACCAAAATCACCAACCCCGTGGCAAGGCCCATGGCTGAAAATCTAAACGAGAAAGAGTGAAGGTGGAGGGAAAAACATGTAGGTTGCTTCAGGAGGACACTGTTGAAGGAAGGTGTTCAAAAGGCACTGCTGATAAGTAGTGATAGGAGTTACTCATAAAAACAACCCCAAACAACGACCAAACATTAAAAATCTGTTCATATCCATGTGAGGGCAGAGGCAGTGAGTCAGGAGGTTAACTGGTTAACCTTAGCCTTTGTACCTTTGGTATGTAAAACAGGTCATCCTGGCACGAAGCCCTGCTGTTAGGATTCTAACTCTACAGTAGCAGACAGAGCTGTTTCTAAACCCTGGTGCTGCTCATCCCAGTTTCAAGGCTCATGACTCTGCTTCTGTAACCGAACTTCACTGGCGTCCTGTCTCCAGTGGTTAAATGCTGAGGCCCTGCTTTGTGGGGAACTTTAATGAAGACACTCTTCAAAAAATGTTGCCTTTCCATATCTTATGATAGGAGGTCTTGCGAGCATGTTTTAGCAAGCTTAGGGCTGCTATGCTCTGTGCTGGCTCCCCCGTCCACGTCTTACAGCACAGACAATTCACTCATTCATTTACACAAGTCATAATAGTAATCAAAAATGTAATGACTTTAGAATGCAACTCTGCCTGCAGTAGCTGAGGACTGCTGGCTCCCTCAGAGTTTCCACCCTGGCTGTGAAGAGAGAGGGTTCTGGCTGATAGAGAGGGAAGGTGCAGGGGAGCCAGCCTGGGACTGCTGGGAGGGGATCTCCAGGGCAGCCAGGCCAGGACGTGATGTGACGCTGCTGCTGTAACTTGTGGTAACCTCTGACTCAAACACCACTGAAGGCCAAACCTCCTCCTGCTTTTGATTGGAAGCCTTTCTTTTTTCTTTTCTTTTCTCTATGAGAAATTGTTTCTTGTTTTTGTTTAAGTATATTAAGTTAAAGTTGTGCTTCAACACAAATGCAAGTACTGTCCATCCTTTGTTTCCTCTTTTCCTTTTACCCAGCAGTAAAGGCTGTTGCTCCCCTTTCCCACTCTCAAGCAGTGCTGGGTCTTAGTGCCTCACTGCTCCCCACGTTTCCTCGTGTCATGTTAGTGCCTCTTAAAACTCCTCCAAATAACAGAGGTTAGGAAACACTAACCCAGTAAATAAAAAGCAGGTCACCTCTCAGAATTGTGTGTAAATCCCATGAAAGCTGTTTTCTAAAACTGGAGGCTGTGTTAGTCTTTTATTTGTATTACAGAGATGTTGTCTCCCTAAGTAAGAATTGACTCTAACCTGAAACCAAGTTATGATACACACAGTCAGCACTGTGCCTAGGCAAGTATTTGTGTGGCTGGTGTTCAGAGACGAGCAAAACTGCACCAGGCAAATGTTGCCATGGGTGTCCTAAAGCTTTACTTCTCTGCACTCAGCAACTGCTATCACGCAGACCTAAACCTGGAGAAGTGCTTGTAACAGGCTTTGTTCCACTCTCTCTTTCCCAGACAATGCAAACTGTTATGTATTTAAGGCATGTTTTGGAGAGGTTTATATTTTGATGTGGGAAACCTTTAGCTTGTCTTGGGTTTGGCTGCTTTATTTACGAAGTCAAAGCAGAGCAGTAGTTTAAACAGGATCAGAGATTGTCTCTAAAAAGTGATCACAGAGATCTCCT
Source organism: Colius striatus (assembly GCF_028858725.1). Lineage (NCBI taxonomy): Eukaryota > Metazoa > Chordata > Aves > Coliiformes > Coliidae > Colius > Colius striatus. Next base: position 312,502 of record NC_084773.1, read on the forward strand.
CTGTAATTTTAACTGTATTATTATGTACTGGACAGGCCATCATAAACACACATTAATACAGATTTGCTAATCTAACATTTTATTTTCAATTAAGAAACTGGTTTATGCAAGGATTTGGGTGTAAAGGAGTTTTTCAGAGGAGCATCAGCAGGTCTGCTGAGCCACTGAAAGTTGTTAAATACAGAACATCTAACCCTTTCCTGTCACACTACTTCACAATTAAGCTCTTATTTTGTCAGCTTTTATATTTTCTGAACGTGGGAGCATCTGAACATGGTGAAAAATATGTTAAAGTAGAAACTGAGGGGTTGGGGATGTAATTATGGAGTTATTTTTTAAAGGAGAACAAAAGAAATGTCCAGAGTTAGTTTTATGTTCTTTGAGAAGCTCTCACTCAGCACTCTTGTTTGTTACCACAGCCTTCAAAAGGCAACAGGCCGCTACTGACAGACCCAAGGCCAGGGCAGACAAAGGCTGAGCAAGGCCTCACCTGGCTGATACAAGCTTCCTCATCTCTTTTAAACACTCAGAGAATGTTGGAAGGCTAAATGAAGAAGATGGAAAGCTGTAGGCATACAGGGACAAACTCAGCCCTGGCAAGTGCAGACACAGCTCAGACTGGCTGTGCTACAACTGGAGGTCAAGTCAAAGCTGAATTAGGTCCAAAGGGTTGCTGTAAGGCTGCGGTAGCACTAGTGCAGACCTGCCTTGCATAAGGTTAGGCTGCAAGACAGTGCTAAAGCTTTTCTCTCCTAAATTACGGTGAGAAAAGAGGTAATAGTTAAGTGGCCTTAGAACAGCTTCATATTTTTTAACAACTGTTAATTGTTTCTAGTGCTTCCTGTGTGAAACATCAGGTATGCTAAAGCACACAAGAGTAGAACACCATGGGGGCATAAATTTAAACTAGTTCAAAGAAAGTACTCTACACACAGATTCTATTCCTTGCCCCAGTGAGAGTGTAGGGACAGATTGTATCAGTTGGTCTAATCAGAGATTAGACACATTTGTGATGACAGATCCACAAGGTAACGGCAATGGTCAGTGTTATCAACAGTAGAGGTTGGGGAGTACGAGGGAACCAACAGTAGGAAGCACACACGTGGGCTTTTCTCTGGACTTCTCTTATTGCTGCCCTTGGAGATGAAATACTGAGCTGAGTGCATGACTGGTCTGACCAGCAATGTGTTCCTAGTGTTCTTAGGATTCATTATCTTGTGAGGTTTTTTTCTCTTCTAATTGAAAATGGCAAGTTCCTGTTACTGGTGACGTCCGAAAGCTGATCATTCCAGCCAAGCAATGTGAACGTGAAGCAGGTGCTTGTTCCAATGACCACCATCTCTTATAGTCCTGCTGAGACTCAAGTGTGTAGGAACTATGAGAACAAGGCAATGAAAGATGTGAAGGGAAGGGGAGAAACAGGTGATCTTTGGGAGCAGAAAGGGAATGGGGGGAAAGTTGGAGCAGGCAGATGCTAAACCAAATGGACTAATATGAACGTGAGAAATCATTTCCAGCATATAGAGATAGGAGTGACCCTTCTGGTCACTAGTGAGAAGTCATGCTTGCACGTTTTAAGGCTGGATTTGTATCCCTAAAGTGCTACAGGTTTAGAAGCCTGGCAGTTTTTCCTCAAGAGCTATAAACTCCTGAAGCAAGAGAGTTTCAGCTCCTAAGCTTCTTCCTCAACTTAAACCCAAAAGAATCAGACTATAAAATCCGGAATAAAAATCAAACTTACGGTTTTGAGGACTGTCCAGCTCAGGAATTGGTTTTCATTTATGAATAGAATCTTGTGTTGCCACACTGGTCTCCAAAAGAATCTGCATGCACACCAACACTTGTGTTGTTTGACTGGCAAGGGCAGTGGAGATCTGTGGCCTTTCCCTTGTGCTTTAGAAGCAACTTTCCTCATGAAAGTCTTAGCAAAGAAATACTGTGAGCATCCAAATAATCCACACTGCTCTCATGCTTGGGTGCTTTTTAATGGTAATTACATAGGCCATATCTTAGATGCAAAGGCAGACCAGATTCTAGTGTACCTGAATCATTTCTGCTCCCTGAACAAAAAGGGGAAGCATGAGACCTGTACATGAGGCTGGCTGATGTTGTCTTTACCACTGCACCTCTCATGTGGATATCCAGTAGGTTCCAATTCTTGCAGTAATTGGTTACAGGAAGGGGGGAAAATGGAATATTTTGTGCATAGAGAGAATTTCTCTCTGTGTGAGAGACAGGTTAAATCAGGCCTTGACATGTGAGATTTGCCTGTTCTCATAACATGGGTTAGTTAAATGGGGATGCAGAAAAACAGCTACAGAGCAATCAGAATAAAAGGATCTGTCTCAATCCGGTGTTTCCTTGGGATATGTCAGTCCTAATGACAGTTTTTATTCATGCATGTGCAGCTTCTCTGGTACTGAGTGCTGGTGTGGATGGATCAAAACTAAACCAAGTGACAGGCAAGTTGGCAGTTGGATAATTGACATAGATGAAACGTGTGTGTATGTTATAACCAGGGAGGTGAGAAAGTTCCTACTTCTGAAACTTAGTAACTGGTAATGGTCAATAGTTCAGAATAAACAGCCTATTGAAATGTGTGTGGTTTGGGGTTTTTTTTTCCCCTTTGGAAAAGTTTTGTGGAGGCAACATAGATGCAGGTAGGATCACAGACCCAGAGTTATGATTTCCACAATGCTGTTTATAATCATAACCATCATCCTGCTCTGCTTAATTGTGCATCATCAGATCTGCAGTTTAAATATTAGAGCAGCTGGAATATGATTGAATGTGTCATAGGTGCACACCACCCTACTTTTCTGAGAAGTATGAATAAAGTTCTTCCATGATTGATTTAGAAAACTGCATTAACATTGTATTAACATTTAGTTTACTGTTTAGCATCCTCCTGCTCCAATGTTCTCTTTTCCCTTCCATTCCCCTTCTGTTCACTGGTCATTGTGCTTGTAAAGCTTTAACACTGGAAATACTTTAACACAAGCTACAGAATAATAGCAATTGTTCAAAATTTGTCCAAATGAAATATTATAATAGTGCTTATTTTTCTTTTCCTTTCTAGCTTTGTGTCTGAAGGCTTTTGTTGTTGTACGTGTCCTCTGATCTGTCCCTTACAGTAACTCCTAGAGCCAAGAGAGATGTGGAATTCTCAAAGGCAGGACACATCAGCCATTTCTGCTCTGAAGAGGGAAAAATACACAGACAGATTGGTGCTAAATTAAAGAATGCAATATGAACTCAACATGTGGATCAAAGAGTCCACAAAAGAAAGCCTCAGGTTTAGCTCTCAGCCAAAGTTTCTCTCCTGTGTCAGTTTTCTGACAGTCACTGGTAAGGGATGAACTCCTGATGCAAAATTGTTATAAAATCTTTGAAAACAATTCAGTCAACAAGCAGGCAAAAGCCTAATGGAAAACTTCAGTAGTTTTGCTGTTTAAAATGATGACTGTTAGCTGGAGCTGTATGTACCTCACTTCCTCCAGAAGATGAAGTCGTAGTGGTATGACTGTAGTATGATAGCAAAATACCATCCTCGCTCCCAAGCTTGTCAAATCATTATAGAACAGGTATTTTCTGACTATCATGTATACTAATGAGTCCCAGAGATGAGCTGTGATCTCATTTTTCCTTCTGCTGTTTTTCCCATTAGGAAGTGAGAACTTTTTGTTTGTTTACAAATTGCTGAATTTAGTTTTACATTGTTACATAAAAGTTGGTAACTCAAACGTGACACCTGCACCCAAGAAGTTCTTCACCTGGCAAACATTGCAATATCTGAAATATGTTCCTTCCTTCCCAATACTGAACCACAATTTTCTCTACTTAAAATTGCATTTAGTTGCACTTTCTTCAGAGACACCTTGTTGGCCTCTGTTATGGATGGGGAAACATTGAATTCATTGAAGCTGATCTGTGGTAAAATTGATTTACAGACCAAATAACTGTTGATCACCACGAAGTAATCTCAGCTCTAGATGGCTGAATTTTTAGGTAACTCGTTTTTGGACAGTATCAGTGACTCATATAAACTGATCAGAAAGCATACAAGAGGAGATGCAATCCTTGCAATACTTCTGTGCAGACCACAGGCCTGATGAACATGAGAAAAAGATGATTAGACCAGAAGTCTTGAGTTCAGAAAAGAGACAACCAGAGATGTTACAGAGGTTACAAAACCATTAGTGAGATTAGATAAAGACTAGCTGTTCAGAGCCTTGTCTGATACAAAAACCTTGGGAAAATCACGTAATCCTGACAGAGTCAGGATGTGTACTTTAATGCAATAGATGCTGCTCTTGGGAAGCTGATTTCCAAAGGATATTAAAGGTCTCCTTTGGTTGAGAGAATGAAGGAGTATAGGGAATAGAATTATACTGAGGGCTGCTGAATGCAGGGAGCACCATCTGATTCAGAAGATTCCCTGAGATGAAAATAGTTGTTGTTTGGAAGAGCTTGTGGAGAAAGAGTTGTGTAGCTGTAATTTGTGCCTTGCCCTACCTCTTTCTCACAGTCTTATGTGGCACTATCAAGGACAGTAAGGTAGCCTGGCTTGAGTGAACTGTTCTCAGTTCTGTATGCTACATCCTGGTTTGGTAAATAAGAAAGGATGTGACCTTGAAGTTGATTTTGAGTAGGATTTTGTGGATTTTGCCACGCAGAAAAGGCTACTGGACATTTGAAACTCAGTAAAGACAGTAAGACTTAAAGTAGATGTAAACATCTGTCTTCATGCTTCTGCTGACAGATTCTATGACGAAGGACGTGAGCACTGTGGCCAGGCAGAGGGTAACTGCATTGTGCCTCACAGGTATGCAGCAGAATCTTTCACTGATCTGGTAAATGGACTTAAGTAATGGGCTTAAGTTGCTTCTTTGTAGAAGTGACCCTGCTCCATCCAAATCTCCATTGAGAACCCTGTGAAGCAAATCGTATCAATGCAGGGGCAAAGACTTTTCTCTCCAGTATTTCCCCACGTGGGAGGTGGAGAAATAGAAATGGCATGAGAGGCATTCAGAAAGGGCATGGAAGCAGGTCTGGCTTTGTCTGTGTGGTTGCTGCTTTTAGGGCTAATTAGGGACAGGAACTGAACAGCAGAGTTCATTTGTGGAGAGAAAAGGGATTGAGCAAGATAATTAGGAAATGCTGGCCTAGGCAGATCTCTGTGATAGCAACAAAGAGGAAAAACTCCACTTTGCCCTTAGCTTGGCAGCAGATAGCACTGCTGCACTGACTCAGTGGTTAAGGATAGATGACTCTTCATTTTTGTCTTACCACCAACTTGCCTCTTACAAGAACCTTTAAAATAGCAAAATTAGCAATTACCTTGTTATTTTGGGGCCTCTGACTCTTACTGAGGCAAAGGTCAGTGGCTCAGTTTGCAGCAGGACTGGACTCTCACGTGGAGTGCATGGGGATATGGGTAGGACAGTACTGGAAGGTGTTTCTGTTTGAAACTTCTTGACCTGGCTGAGATTCTTGGGCATGCTTTTTTGTTTTACCTTGGCAGAAGTTGCTGACTTATGTTTAAAGGAATTATTTGGGAGCTTGACGTTTTAATTAGTTTGAATCAACTTCTGATTAAATCGTTGCTGTTAAATCAGGTATCTGTGTTCTGGAAAAGACATTTAACTGTCTGGAAATGATCCTGCTAGGTGGGGTGTTTCTTAAGTTCAGTTTAAATCTGTTGCTGCTGGGCTTTGGGGCTTTTTCCTGACAAAACACTAGCAGGAGGGGTACATGGTTCAGAATGGAGTTGTGATTTAGTTACCTTGTTCTGAATTGCATAAAACATGGGATATTTTTCACTACAAGGAGTCGTGATAGAAAGATCATGAACGTTGAAGATAACATGTAATGCAAAAGTGTTTGTTGCACTTTAAATGAAAGCTTCTCTTTGCATGACAGTTTTCCTATTACACAGCTAGAACTAGCGTGTCATAGCTGATGTGATGTGGCAGCCACACCACTGTAAGTGGGGGTAAGTTGCACCCCAGTTCAATTCAAGAAATAGAGAACTAGGGCAGCTTCAGTCCACCATCTCAGATAAATGTTACTCATATCTGTCCTGTTCTTCACTTGGAATTTCCACAGGCCTTTTCCCTCCCCCCCAGCTCTGTTTGCTTCTCAGGATGGAAAGCCTGTATGCAGGCTTGGAAGGAACTGTCTCAATTAGGTGCAGCCCTTGGAAAACACAGGCTCCTCTGCAGGAGAGACTGTTAAGGAAGGTTCTCCAGGACTTGCACTTTGTATTTAACTTTCTATGAGCCACAAAACTCTCCATTCCCTTACAATGATGCATGAGCATTTGTACAAAAGAGTTGAATTTGCAAAGTCTGCAGGAAGGGCACTGTCATGTCTCCTCTTCCTTCAAGAGCTGGGAATGTGCTTAGGGTGCAACACATCCTGACTGTTTCCACTGAAGAAGCACTATAGCTTACACTATTATTTCTCACAAGGTGAAATGAGTTAGTTCCCAAAAGCCTATTAGAATCTGTGTCTAGCTTCTGGACTTGTCTCCCTGTTTTTCTGAAAGTGTATCTTTTCTGAAAGTAATCTTACCTCTTAAACCTGATCTTCTTCCTGAGTAGAGAACGTTACTCAGTAGAATCTTTTTCTTATGGTCTTTGAGACACTAGAAAGATCTCCTGAAAGTGACTCTTTTAGGGCTGATGACTGGTGGGTCTAAGGTGTGCTTTACAGTTGGGATTCTTTCTCTTTTATTTCTCTTCTTGAGAATCTGCTCAGGTTTCTCAGGCAAAAACTGTGTGTTTCTTTTTTACTGCAGATATTGAGACTGAGTAAGAAAAAATATTTCCAGAGGCTGATTAGAAAAGGAGAGCACAAGGTAATCATCTCATGCACACCAGAGTAACTACACGTGTGTGGAAAGTGATAAGAGAAGTACAAAGGGAAAGGAGAACGAAGATAAAGCCATTAGGAAATGGTAGATTGTCAAAGTAGCACTGCACATGTAACCATTTTACTCGTCATTTAAAGCTTCTCTAATGTATTTTGGGGAGAGGGGTGGTGAAAACATCTCAAAGATCAGAGAGTCACAGATACAGCTCAATAAATGACTAAGATACTGTATAGGGCATTGAGAGAAAAATGCCTCCTCTCCTAAAACGTCACCTGCCAGGTGATGTGAAACGACAGCAGTCTTTACAAATCTGTGGGTATGTTTTCATGATCACTTTGAGGGATTTTATACTGTGTGATGAAGAAGGATCCCCTCATCCAACAAAAACAACATAGGCCAAATGGGAATTCTATTAGCCATTAGTTTTTGCCTCAAAAAGAATGCAAGAGGTAAGAAAAATTAGCCAGAGACACCTGAATGTCATTGAAACATGGGACAGCAGAACAGTCACTTGTACTACAGCAGCAAGTTAAACATAAGTTTATTTTAATCACCCTATGTTTGCACTGAACATCCTCAAATCCACCACAAATGCATTGTTGGAAATGAGAGGTGGCTGGGTGACAATTTCCTTCCAATCATGGTTAATTTTTTCTAGTGCATGTGATCCAAAGCCTTCCCGGTATTGTGCAGCACCTGCTCCTCAATAAAAACATTGCTGCCGTGCTGGAGACTGCAAGCCATGATGCAGCCACACAAACTGCTTACCTACATGTTCAGCAGAATGGTCTGCAGCTCTCATCATTGATAAGAAAAGGGAAATTCTGCACCCCTCAAGTGTTACCTAGCCCTTTATCTCCAGGTAAGGCTACCAGCTCCTAACTCATCCCGTGCACACGCTGGCCATGGAAATAACTTACACCAGAACCCTTTGTGCTGTGTCAGTGCAGCCTCTCTATAGCTTAGGCCTCAGTCTTTCTTCCCATTTGCCTTGGGCTTCCAAGTAGTTATACATATTTTATAAGAGACTTTTAACTGTACTCCTAACAAATCCCATGATTTAATGACTTGATATATAAGGTTCAGATAATTAAGTGTGTTTAATGTCTAAAGCCCACCTGTACAAGTGTGGCTGTAAAAGCAAAATCCTGCTCTGGTGAAGCTGCTGAAAAATGAAAGTAAGGTGCAAATATTTCTAGAAGTGGTGTTGTTTTTACAGGCCCATACTTAATGCTTTATTGTGTCCATACAACAGTTATAGTGTGACTCATAGCACAGGCATGTGTGTCCTGACTGGTAACACCTCTCATCTACTTCTCCTTCTACAGCTGCTGTTGTTCACGATCTCATGATGACAATCACACTGGTAACTTATCAATTGAAATATAGGCTGTAAGGATTCAAAATGTGAACTAGATTAGGTCCAAAGATTTCCCTGATCAATCTAAGGACTATTCCTGCAGTTTTGTGATATGCTTTAACACCTGTGTGTGTGAATCAGAGATCTGGGACAAGCAGATGACGCACGTGTGAAACTTGCCATTGTGAAGTCTGAGAAGATGAGTGAGTCTGTTGGCCAGTTTGTTGATCAGTGATCTTCTGAAGTAAGAGCTTTTGGTTTCTTTTCCCAGCTTTGATGTTGGCTAACTTTGTTATGTTTTGAATTTCATCTTTGTAAAGTCCTCTCAAAGCTGTTATTTGTGGCTGCTTCCATTAGAAGGCAGGTACTTTCCAAACACTTCAGAAATTCATAGTTCAAGTTAAAAAGGAAGGAAACAGTAAAGCAAAGAAAAAGAATAATCCAGATCTAAAGAATACAAGCAACACACCAAGAGAAGGTCTTTAAGAGAACTGGGTCTTGCTGATGAGGCAAGGGTAACTCCACAACAGTGCAGTGAGAAAGTGACTGTGAGAGTATGGAGATAAAGGTCCTTGCATGAGGAATCCTCACTGAAAGTGCTGCTATCAGCTTTGCTTGGCACCTGGCCAAAGACTTCAACATTTCTGCTCTGTACTGACTCAAAGGAAGAAGGGGGAATCCCATTTGTGTTGTCTGTCATTCCCTCCTTCCTCTGTAACTGAGCACTGCAGTCTGAAGTGCTGGTGGGTGCTGCAAGACGCCAATGGGAAGGACACTCTGGCTGGGTGCCATAGTGTACATGGAGGGCATGGACATGAATGCATTCCTCCTGGCAAATCACTGTGCAGTGGTGAGGACACAGACTCACCTCCCCAGTGCAAGGTATCACTAATTCTATCAGGCAGTATGTGACAAGTAACTGTGTAAGTTCTCTTAATTTACACTCCTGCTTTACTTGCATTGTGTTCAGGAAGATCCATACTGTGATGCAAAATGACCAGCAGCACTACAGAACAAAGGCTAAGTTTCAAGTAAGTTTGTGTCACTGATTTTTTGTCATACCTGTTCAAACAGGCATGTCAGGAAAAAAGCCCCAAACAACACAAACATGCACCCAAACATTAATTCAACATGTCACTACAGATCTAGATTCATTAACAAAATACAACCTTGTTGAGTCTTTGCAGTTCTTCTGGGTGCAAACTTGGGTTTCATCGACCTGTAGGAGAGGTTTATCCCTGTGTCTGCCTTCTAGAATGGTTTCCCATGGAGTAAAACTCCTAGTAGAGGCATGTTCCTAATACAAACCTCCTGTTGCCACTATGGTTTGCATCTAACAAACTGACTACAGTGCCTGAAGTTTGTATGTATAGACCATCTGGCTGTTTCCAAATACAATAAACACGATGTCAGTTTGGATGTGTTCAGCAGCTTTGTGTCTTAGGAGTGAAGAAAATGCTGTCTTTGGACATTGTGTTTTGCAGGATTGCAATTGAGGTATGAGAAGCCTCGAGTATTTCCCCTTAAATTACTGTTTACTTTGTAAGGAGGATGATTGAGTCCCACCCCTGTGTCTGTGACTGCAAAGGGCATTAGCTGCAGACCAACATCCCACCTCACGTTGGTGTGCTGGGGCATAAGCACAGATGGGCTCGGATTTCACACACATTTGCTGCTGAGGGGCAGCAGCTTTCCCAGCCTTGCCAGCTGCATGCACCCTGTCCCTCTGTGGGTAAAGCACAGGGCCTGTGGCAGTCCCCAAGGGAGATGTAGGAAAGGCAGGCACATCGACAAGTAACTCAGAGAGCCGTGCAGCTCGGAGGGGCTTCTAGCCGTGGGGGTGAGGGAGTACGGAAAGCCTCAGAGGAGGCTGTGACTGGGTGGCCCCTGTGTCCCATCCTCAGCAGCGCTGGTGGGCACGTGCCAGGCTGTGGGGACACCACCAGCCCCTTCCACACTCCTCTCTGTATTTTTACTCCCTCCTAACGTGTACAATCGCTGCTCTGAGGGCACGTCATCACCAATTCATCTAATCCTGTTTCAGACCAGTTGATACAATTTACCCCCGTGGCAGCAAGTCAGAGGAATGTGTTACCTGTTTTGTCAAGCGTTTTAACTCTTTCAAGCCCACGTGAGTCCATACCTCCCAGTTCTACTCAAGATCTGGTGGGTTTTGCCATTACCTCATCTGGTCCCTTCAGGATATGTATAAACCAGAGAACTGGATCCTAACTACTCTCTGGAGAAGCTGGTACAGCTGGTAGGCATCTGCATTTTTCAGCGTGCACAGGCCCTTTAAATCTCTTTCTAGACAGTTCTCCCTCTGCTGTAGTTAGTAAAACAGGAATAAAACGCTGCTGTCATAAGGCAGCCATGAAAACGCTCCAGAAAAACAGCACAGTGGTGCAAGCTCAGGTCCCGAGTGTCCCCGGCCCTTGATTGCGTTCCTCAAAGGGAGGGGACGGTAAACAGTCAGCGGCTGGGGGGGAGCTGCAGCCCCGGGCCGGCGCTGAGCTTCCCCTGGCCCGGGGCTGGCAGGGAGCCGAGCCGGGGGGTCTGGAAGGGCGCTCCCCGCCCCCCTGCACAGCTCAGAGTTGTTTGCTTTCCTGCGCTGTTTGTCTCCATCTTCCTCCTGCCCCCTGCCCAGCCCTTCAGCAGCCCTCGGCTGCCGCTGCCCTGCTCCGTGATGAGCTGTCCGACGGCCTTTTTTTTCCCCGCCCTCCGGCCACAGCGATAATTAAACGACTTTTCCGTGGGAAACTCGGAACAGGGCCCGGAGCTGGGAACGCGTGAAAGTTTTCCGCCGTGACTTTGGCCGCGAAGCAGCAGCGACAGGGCACGGCCATCCCCGTGTCCTCTGTGCCCCGGCGCCCGCCCCCCGCCCTCCCTTCCCCCCACAAAGCGCTCTGCTCCCAGCTTCGCCTTCGGAAAAGTTCGCTTTATTTACAAGGGAGGTGCTGGGGGTTCCCTCCTGCTTACACATAAACACACCTAAAAAAAAGCAGCCAATCCCCCCTTGGCAAAAACGCAAAGGGGTGGCTGAGCAATAAATAAGCCTCTCCCGCCTCCCCAGGCGCCGGGCGGAACGGCTTCTCTCCCCTCCCCAAACACCGGCCCGGGAAAGCCCGAGCAGCGCGTCCCCCCGGCCGCGGCGCCTCAGGCGATCCTGCTGCAGAACTCGTCGAAGTCCCTCTCCATGAAGAGCTCGCTCTCGATCACATCGTCCTCGGAGGGGAAGTACTGCTGGCTCTCGTCGTGCGGGGCGGCGGCGGCGCGCCCGGGCGGGGCGGGCGCAGAGCGGGCGGCGGGGGCGGCCTCGCCCGCGCACTCCATCAGCGCCCCGCGGGCGTTCTCCAGCACCCCCAGGTACGAGTCCATGTCCAGCGGGTCCATCTCGCAGTCCGACCCGCCGCTCTCGGTGCCCACCGAGTCCGAGCGCAGGTGCATGAGCTGGTACTTCTCCCGCATCAGGAACTGGTTGGTGTTGCGGGGCGCCCGCATGCCCGGCGCCCGCCGGCCCAGGACGTTGACGGGCCGCAGGGACAGCAGCACCCGCGGCCGCGCGGGCCGGTGGCAGCGGCGGAAGGCGCGGCAGCGCTGCTGCTGCTGGAGGTGCTGGAAGTGGCTGTGCGTGCGGCTGCCCAGCAGCTTCCGAGAGACGCCGGGGTGCCTCCCGCGCCGTGCGGGGGGCCAGCGCGACCGGCTGCCGCCGCGCCGGGGCTCGCCGCCCTTCAGCGGCGGGAACGCGCCTCCTGGCACCCCTTCGCCGGGCGCGGGCTCCCAGGGCGACCGCCGCGCTCCGATCATCTCCGCGCGTCGCCGCGTCGCGGCCCCGCCGCTCTCACATGCTCCTCGCCGCCGGGGCAGCCCCCGGTCGAGCGCGGCCCGCGCCGTGGCCTCCCCGCTGCGCCTTCCGCCTTGGCCTGGGCTGAGCTGTCGGTTCTCACGAGCCGTGCGGCGTCCCCGCTCGCGGGGCCTCCCGGGACGCCTCTACCTTTTGACGATGCGCTCCGTTTTTTTCTTCAGCGGAGCGGCTTTACAGCGCATAGCCTGGCTGAAGCGCTGCGGGCTGGGGGACAGCTTGACGGGCTCCAAGCCGCCGCCTCGGGAAGATGGTCTCGCCTGCTCCCCGGCCGGCCGCGAGCGGGCCGTCAGCGCTCCGCCGGGGCCGGGCCCAGGAGGCGGGAGCGGGGAGCCGAGCGAGGGGAGGGTGCGGGAGGGCGCCGAGCACGCACGCAGCGTAAGAACCACACCGGCACCCCGCGCCGACTGGCCCGCGCGCGCCCCCGCGCCGGCCTTTATAGCCCTGGGCACGGCCCAGCCGCCGCGGCGCCGCGGGGCGCCGGAGCACCGAGGGTTCCCGAGCGGGCCTGCCCCGCGCCAGCCCGCAGCCCCCGCGCCGCCCCGCGGCCCCCGCGCCCGCCGAGCGCCGGCTGTCCGCGCCGCCCCCGGCCGCGCCGGGCCGCCCGCTCGTGCCTCCCGGGCGAAGGCCGGCAGCGCTCCCCCCGCGCGGCGCGCGTTGGTTCGTCCCGGCGCTCCGGCGGCCCTGCGCCGCCCGCCCCTATTCGTTCCCTGCGCAGGCGCAGTTGCCGCCTCGGCGGGCCGCGGCGTGAGGCGCTGCAGCGGCGCGGGGTAATGGCTGCGGGCAGCCGGACGGGCGGGGGGGCGGCCAGGCGCCGGTGTTCCGTGCCAGCCTGTCGTCCCCTGAGCCCCAAACCCCTGCCCGTGGCCGGCGGCGCTGCCCGCTCGTAGCCCGCACGACGGCCCGGCGGCGCCGAGGCCCAGGCACGGCCTGCAGCGGGGGGCGGCGGGCTGGGCTTCAGCCGGAGGCGGCGGGGAGAAGGAAGGGAGTCCCCTCTCCAGGCGTTCTGGAGGCTCCCTTCTTCCCCGTAACCTTTCCAGATGCCGTTGAAACAGGGTCGTGTGACAGAAGGGACCGGCATAGTCTGGGGGCTGTCCCGGTTATTCACGTCGGCCCCTCATGCCTCGGTTATAAAGTTGCCCGGTTTCTCAATCCCTTTTTCTTTCCCGTGTGTAAAGGCTGCACGCCTCAATCTGACAGTGTCACACTGCTCTTACGGTCAGTTTGCTTACAAAAAGTGAGCTCAGAGCTGTGGCCCAAATGGTTTCAGTTACAGGCCGTGTGTGAATAAGAGCAGTGGGCTGCCAGGGGGGTAATGGGTTATTGTTGCTGTCTAGTGAAGGGCACAGAAGTACAAAATGCACAGGGGAGAGCATCTGGGGATGTGCTAACTGTAGGGCCAATAAACTGTCAACGTTTCTCTGTGTTTCATAGCTTAAAAGTACATACTTTAAGCAGTGCTGCTGTGAAATCCCATTCAGAAATCACATGATCTTCCATTTCACAGCCAGCTGCCCTTACCACTACGGGCTTGCACACCCAAGTCCAGGCTGCAGAAGCTGGCACTGGAGCAAGCACAAGTTGTAGGTGTCTGAGCAAATGCAGCCTCTGTGATTTGAAGGAAAGTGAAAGCAGGGGAAGGCTGCGACGCTTTGCTAGATGGTTCTGTTTGTAAAGAAACAGCTGGTGAAGTGCCCTGAACCTGATGGGGATTTGTTTTTTTCGAGTAAGCTAATGCCAGTTGGGGCAAAAAAAGTTCAGACAAAGTAACAGAGGCCACTGCTACATTAAGGCTTCCTGAAAGTAACCTCCAGCTGTCTGCTTTCTGGGTATAGAAAACCCTCTGAATGAGTTGCTCTTTTCTCTCTTCCCCTGTTTCAGTCTTGAATCACATTTACTAGGCTTTCTTTAGAAAAAAACAAAACCCCAAACAACAGGAACTGGAACATGACAAACCAAAATGCTCAGGAGAAGGAACACTGCATTGGGTGGTACATTGCAAGGCCTCCTGGGTGCTCTGAGTTGAACCTCAGAGCCCTTGTTGAACCTCAGGAGGTTCCTCTGTGCCCAACTCTCCAGCCGGTCGAGATCCCACTGAATGGCAGCACAGCCTCTGGGGAATCAGCCAGTGCTCCCAGTTTGGTGCCAGCAGGGAACTTGCTGAGGGTCCCTCTGTTCCTTCACCCAGGTCAATGATGAAGATGTTGAACCAGACTGGCCCCAGAACCCATCCCTGTGGAACTCCACTGGCCACAGGCCTCCAACTCGACTCTGTGCCATCGATCCCACCCTCTGGGCTCTGTCATTCAGCAGCTCTCCATCCACCTCCCCTCCACCCATCCAACTAGCTCTTTTAGCTATTTGAGTGATGTATAAAATCCTGTGTAGAAGTCTGGTGCTTCTTTGTGCAGGTGAGGATCCTTCTGGACGTGACACCCTTTGCATCTGGTTCTGCCCCTCACCCGCAGCCTCAGCCCCTGTGCTATACAGACCAGGGTGTACCTAGTCCTGAAAATCAACCCCGAAAGCTAGCCTGTATTGATTGCCTACGTGTGTATTGGCATAGAAACGGTAACAGCAACTGAATACCACCCCATGGTGGCAGCTGAACTCTTTGGGCCATTATTACCTGAACTTCATTGCCCACGCTGTGTTTTGGTTGGGGGTTCAGGTGTGCAGATGTGCAGCTGAGACCAAATGCCTGTCTCTTCATCACCTCCTGTCACTTGGCCTCCATGTTCCACTGTCACCCCCTTTCCATAGCTTTCAATAGGTGGAAGGAAATCTTTTGTCATTTCCCACTGTGGTGGTTGCCAGCAGTAATGATGTTTTCTTGAGTTCTTGACTTTCCCTTTGGCACACGGGAACCCATCTGAGAGGGGATTTTTTGCATGAGGAGGGGTCTGCTGTTGTGTGTAGTCTGAAGGAATGCTGTCTCAACAAGGGGCAACAGGCACAAGCTGGAACAGAAGAGGTTCCAAAGCAACACAAGGACAAACTTGTTCCCTGTTGAGGTGAGGGAGCACTGGCAGGGGCTGCCCAGATGGGCTGTGGAGGCTCCTTCTCTGGAGACATTCCAACCCAGCTGGGTGAGTCCCTGTGTGCCCTGCTCTAGGGGGTGCTGCTCTGGCAGGGGGGTTGCACTGGATGAGCTCTCCAGCTCCCTTCCAGCCCTTGAGAGACTGTGGTGTTTCTGAGGGGTCCTCGAACAGCGGGGGGCGGCGGGAGCTGCCCGGCGGGGGCTGGGGCGGCGGGGGCTGGGGCGGCGGGAGCTGCCCCTCTGGGGGCTCCGGCCTGGGCCTGTCCCCGCGCCGTGCCCGCCATTCCCCGCGCCACCCGGCGGCCGCGCCCCGGCCCCGCCCCCGCCCGCCCTGGCCAATCGGAAGGCGCGGATGGGGGGCGGGAAGGCCGTCACCCGCCGCGCCCGGGCGGGCGGCTCGGCCAATGGGCAGCCGCCTTGTTGCGCGCTGAGTGTGGCGCGCGCGGAGTGGCCGGCGCGGGGCGCTTCCGGCCATGCGGTGGCGGGCGCGGTTGCATCATCGCCGGGCCGGCGGCGCTGAGGTGAGCGGCGGCGGCTGGTGCGGCCCGGCCCGGGCCTCGGCACCGCTCTCCCGCGCCCCCGCCGGCCGCGTCCGCCCGCCTCCCACCCCCAGCTGGCGCGGGGACGGCGCCGGTGAGCGGGGCCCGGCTCCGGGGCCCGGCAGAGGGGCGCCGCGGGGCCTCCGGGGCGTCGCGGCGGGTTCGGGGGCGCCTGGGGCGGGCGGCGCGTGCTCGGGTGTCCCCGCGGGCCGGCGGCTCGTCCCCCGCTGCCGCTGCGGCCGCCAACCGGCCCGGCGCGCCTCCGCCCGGGAAGCGGCCCGGCTGGCAGCTCTGCCGCTGCCTTCTGCCGCCAGAAGCGCCTGTCAGCCGCTACAGCACGTGTGTTTCCGTGGCTCGTGTTCGTGCGTAAGGTGTTGCTGCCCTGGCTGCTGGACAGATCATTTCCTTTTCCCTTTGGAATTTAGTGGCTATTGGATGCTTATTAAAAGTTCAACGATCGCCTTACTGGGGAATTTAATACCTGCCAGGGCTTAACTTCATTATCTAGTTGAACGGAGAACCGGCGATGCCTTGCAAGGTGTCAGGCATCGCACTTCAGCATCCTTTTCACGGCAGGGAGGTTTCAGAAGCAGGCTCACCTTTGGTCACTGTAGCTGTGGTGGAGCTGAAATTCCCAGCCGATGTTTGCTCCCCCGGGAGCCTTTTGGAGGCTGAAGACAGAGGGTTTTGTCAGTTGGTTGGTGGGGTGTTTGGGAAGCTGCTGACAGGTAACAGCTGAGTTTAGCTGTCACATAACAGCAGTGTTTGTCGACTCAGCTAATGCTAGGCTCTGGGTTTTTTTAAAGCATGTAGTTCAAAGCTATTCCAAAATAACCTCGATTTTTGTTTTCCGTGGTGCTGCATTTCACACTTCTAATCACAATGTAGTGACCACAGGAACATTTCTTGAAGACATCATACATCGTATGGAGTAAAAATGAGTGTTTGTGTAGCATGAGCTATATCTGTGGTTAAACATAGTGTTAATTTGTGAGTCCACTCACTGTTTCAGCAATTTTTAACTGTCTTTTCATGGTAAAAAGGAACAATTTTTGCTGAGGAACGCCTGGGTCTGTCTCAGGTAGTGTTTGATGTTCAGTGGTGTGTTAAGATGAATGATAAGCTTTCTCTAACCCATCCTCAAGTATCAGGCTCAGCTTGAGCAGACTTTATTTGCCTGTTCAGAAACTAGAAGTTGTCACTTCCTAGTCTTCCCAGTTTAGTTTTCTGATCTGCTCACTTGGGGCATCTATTTCAGCAAGAGAAGTCTGTAACTCATCAGTTTTGTGACCCGTCAAATAGAACAGTGGAATAATCAACCTGTGACCTGCCTCCTGTGAATAAGGTGTAGGTTTATATTTTCTATGTTACCATCAAATCCAGAACTTGTGTGAGGAAACCCCTGGTTTTCATTCTTCCCTGCATGAATGACCCTTATAAATGGAAGGGTTAGAGAGCCTGGCTATGAGGGTGGCAGCTTCATGGCCTTTTGGAGGAGAGAACTGATTGCTCCATGGAATTCATTTGGGGTTTTTTGCTAAGTTTATTCTTGCATTTCCCAGTATTTAGTGGCTTGTGTGAAGTGCTAGTTAGAGTAGGATGAGATGATGAGGTTTCAAAAGAGGTTTTTAAAGATCGGTGTGCATGGTTTGTTTTTTATCCCCCACTCTCAGCTCTTTGGTCAGTGTTGCAGTTTTATTCCCAGTATGAGGTGTTAGCACCAGACTTGCAGAGGCAACTTTTGTTCTGTACCTTGGCATTGTGTTTCCATCCCTCCTTCATTTTAAACTTGTTTGTTTCCATCCGTTCTAGGAATGGATGAACAGGTAAGAATATTGTTCCCCAGAAATTGCCTTATCTCAAAGCTCTGTATCTAAAAAGGCAGAAATGGGGTTCTCTGTGTGTGTGAGTGAAACAGTGAGGCTCATGGGGTTCTCTGTGTGTGTGTTGTAGTGGTGCAGGCAATATTCATTCAAAGACAGAGAAGCTGGGTAATGCACATGCAGAGCCATACACAGGCAACATAGTACAACCAATAGAGTTGACTTGAAGCCACCCTTCTTTTGCTGGCTACTTCTTTATATGCTGCTTCTGCCCATGTGATCACCCAGGGCCCAATTGATTACCTTGCAGCACCTGTTTGTGATAATTGGAGTAGCTTGCCAGCTGCATTAACTTGTCCCTACCATCTTTATTCAAGCTGGCTGCTCCAAGCCACATTTGCGCCTACAATTCCCCACTTTTTCTTTCTGGGCCAGCCAGCCTTTAGCAACACATTTCAAAATTAAAGATACATGAAGAAAACATCAATATTTTTACCCATGGCCATGAATTTACCACAAAAGGTCAATAACAGCTCCACTGCTGAACAATGCAACACAGAACTCCATAAACTCAAACAGAATGTGCTGTGTGTTGCTAGGAGGGACGCACACTGGCGAGAAGGGATGAGTTCTCTGTGCTTTCACTGAGGTTTCTGTTTCCTGAGTGTAGTTTCGGACTTCTCTTCAACTTCTTTAGCATGTTTATCTGTGAGCATTATCTGTCAGTTGGAAAAAACCCTCCATCCGTAGGAAACACACCATTTCTGCTTTCAAATTTCCAGTGGCCGTCTTGTGAAGTTCTTCAGTTCTTTTAATGCGATACAGATTGCTGGAGGAATTTACAGCTGCATATGTGGTGCCACAGCTGACAGGGTTTATCTTTTAATAGGGTGGTGGGTTGAGGGTGAATCACTTGGTTCTTTCCTCAAGATTGTTTTCTCCATTGCTCTTACAGTCATTAAGGCCTTTTGGTTGATGTGCCTTGATCCACGTTGCTGGAATCCACCGGGGACCTCACTCTGTAACGCCACAAGCGCAGCCTCTTCCCCACGGGAACAGATCTGCAGGCCCTTGCCACTCTCCAGTAGTGGGATTCTTACACCAAACTTTAGGTTTGTCAGCAAACTCCAAATGCCGACTCATTTGGGCAAAGTGTGTTAATGCTGGTGCTTCATTCCGCTTTGCCACAGTTCTGAGATGATTCCCTGTAGAAAGGGCTTTCATGAGTCTGTCTTGAGGGCTCACCCCCTCTTCCCCCGTTTTCTGTTTCTCTACCAGCCCCTTTAGAGCTTGGTGAGTACGTTCGATCGTGGCTTGACCAGTAGAGTTCCCTGGGATCCCAGTGGTGTGTCTGACACCCCATAAGTTCAGGAACTCACATGTTCTACTGGCTCTATATCCCCAGCCATTGTCAGTTTTCTCTCCCGTGGAACACCAAGGACTGCAAAGCAACTCCTCCAATGTCTTATGACGCCTCGAGCCCTGTCCCTCGTTAAGGCTGTGGCCCAAACCATGGCCCAATAGGTATCAATAGTGACATGTATTGGTTTAAATCGTCCAAAGGGAGCACAGACTGTGACAGCCCATTGCCATGTTCCTCTTAGTGCCAGACCCCTGGGATTGACTCCTGCTCCTAGGCCGATTTGATTCTGGCATGCAGGGCATGTGGAAACGATACCCTGAGCGTCCCATGTGGTCAGGTCAAAGTGCTTTGCCAGCATTTTCACACCTTGGTGAAAGAAGTCGTGTGATCTTCGAGCTTGGGAAAATGTGTCAATTCTTGGCCCCGTAGGTATCAATAAAGGAGCTGCTACTGTCTTGTCAACAATTTCATTGCCAACTGATAGGCCATCTTTTAAGCCCGAATGGCTTTGAATATGCCCAATATAACAAGCAGTGTGACGTTCATTTATCCGATGCCAGAGCTGTACAAACAAGTTATACAGATCCTGATTGGAAATTTCTTTCAGCAACACTCTAATCGAGTGACAGCATCGAGCACATAGAGGGAATCAGAGATGATGTTTAATGGCACGTCTGGCCATTTCTCAAGAGTTGTAACTACAGCCATCAGCTGCAGCAGTTGAATTGAGCTGCCTGGGGAGTGAACAGTTCGGTTTTGCCGTTGTCCGTTCTCCCACCAAACCACTCCTGCTTTGGCTTGTACCTTACTTGTGTCAGTGAACACAGTCAGGCCTGTAACGGGTGCTGCTGATCTCACTGGCCCATCTTCCATTTGAAATTTAACAGAAAACACTGTATGGGCTGGATAATGATTATTTGTAGTCCCTGGATGTGACAACAAGGCCACTGTAATTCATCAGGCTGCTGCAGTGCCCAGTTCAAGAACTCATCTGTGAGAGGAACGAAAACGACCTTTTTGGCCAATGGGATAACGGCACAATGGTAATGTCTGCTCCCAGATCCAGTAACATGTTGTACCCAACCATGTGTTCCCCTCTGGATGTTGGAATACAACCCTCTGAGTGGGCTTTGCCTGCGAAAGTGGCATTGCCAGTCTTACCTTAGGTACTCCAGTGGATCCAAACCCACCATCTCGACGCTTACGACTACCTGCAAATGGAACTTTAGCCCTGAAAGGAACGAATTGAGCTATTTTAGTGCCTTTAGGTATATCAACTGGTGGCTGCCAAACTTTAACCATTATTCCAATGTTTCCTTCATAATCTGCATCAATAACACCGGGGAGCACAAAAATACCCTGTCGAGAGGCCGATGACCATCCTAAAAGCAGAGCACTTGAGCCATAGCCAAGGGGTCTGTGAGCATTGGATGAGATAACCCTTACATCTGTGTTGTGGATGGTTACATCTACTGCTGTTTCCACTCCTGCACTTCCTGCAGTGGCTGATCTGAGGCCATTCAGGCAGCCATTGGTGTTGAAGGGTGTTTTTGTTTAAATCACCTGTGGAGTCTCCTCTGGAGACATTCCAAACCCAGCTGGATGAATTCCTGTGTGCCCTACTCTAGATGGTGCTGCTCTGGCAGAGGGGGTGCACTGGATGGGCTTTCCAGGTTCCTTCCAGCCCTTGAGATCCTGTGATCTGTGTGAATGTGATGCATGCTAAGCCCAGCAGATCTCTGAAATACTGCTCCATTCATAGTGGTATTTTTGTTGAAAACTAAACCTCTCGATATTAAAGCTCCCCACATTCTGACTTGCTTTTGGGGTGTGAATGCTTTTTTATCTATTTCTTTTCTCCTAGACAAGAAGGCCAGCATACACTGGAGGGCTGTAGTACAACCCAGAAATTCTGAACACCTTTCCTATTGAATGTTCTTGTCTTTTAGAAAAGGTGAGTGTGCTACAAATGAAGTTCTACAGTGGTGCATTGTCTTAAACTTTCCCTTTTGTCAGTAGCAAATGAACAGAAGTTACAAACCCCCTTGTATTTACTAATGCTGTGTGAATTTGAAGTGTTGTCCAGGAGTGAAGCTTTATTAGAGGCATTTGTCTCATAATTTGTGGCACATAATTTGTGGTGGTTTCTCTTGGTCTGTGTTCAAAGCAATGACCTCCCTTTGTTTTTCTTTTTCTGGAATTTAAAATACCTAACTTTCTTACAATAATTACCTTTTTTGGGATGTAGATATCCAGAATCAGTCATGTCTCTGTCTATACACTGATTATGCTTTTCCTGAACACAGAAGCCTCTGTGTTTTTTGTTCAGCTGAGGTTGAGCTCCAGTGTTAAACGTGGCTTGTCTTTTAAGTCAACCCATTTAAAAGTCTGGTTTGTAACTTGAAAAAGCTGACCTGTAGTGACTGTTACATGTTAGTTCTCATCAGTAATTCTTTTTCCTGGAGTATGGGTGAATTTGTGCCCTGTGGTTACTGGACACTGGTTTGTGCATCCAGTGCTTCAGTTGGTTGGAATGGGCCAAAAGTGATACTGTGATTTACGCATGGAGCTGTGACGTGTGAGCAGCTTCCACAGCCCGGTCACAGTTACAGAACAACATGCAACCTAGATTCAGCTTCTTGGACCATAGACACTTGACAGCTGGGCCAATAGCCCAGACTTTTGCAGGTATCACTGAATTGTGAAGGCTGAGCTTGGTCTGAGATGCAGACCCACAGTTTCTGAGTCGTCACTAAGCTTTCAGCCTGAGTTCTTTTATCATCTCTGTTGCCTCTGTGATCGAATTAGTGAGGTATGCATTGAGCCAGCCATTTCTGTGGTGCTCTGGCTTTCATCTGAGAAAATGTTTTGGAACTTTAGCACTACGAAGCAGCATGCCAACTGAACTTGATGTGTTATCTTCATATCACTGAATCACAGAATCTCAAGGGCTGGAAGGGACCTGGAAAGCTCATCCAGTGCAACCTCCCTGCCAGAGCAGGACCATCTAGAGCAGGTCACACAGGAACTCGTCCAGCTTGGTTTGAATGTCTCTAGAGAAGGAGACTCCACAAACAATCTGGGCAGCCTCTTCCAGTGCTCCCTCACCTGAACACTGAAGTTTTTCCTTGTGTTTCTTTGGAACCTCACGTTCCAGCTTGTAGCCATTGCCCCTTATATGCATTTACATTTGTTGCTGCTGATGGTTACTCTTTGACAAACCTGAGTAAGTTGGATGACTCCATCCTTGTGTAATTCTGGAACACTAAAGGGAAACTCGAGGTTGTTGTGGTGCTCAGCAAATTTGAGTGTAAGTGCTAAGGTGCAGCAGCACTGAAGTTAGAGGTGGGAGAGCCTGTTTCTTCTCTGCAGTCATCCCTTACAACCTCCCTAACCAGTTTTCTTCTGTTGTGGAACTGCTGTCTTAAATGTCCTTATTCTGCAGAGCTTTTATTAGTGCTTGCTGCAGTGCTTTCTTGAATCTTGAATTTTTACCCCCTTGAATCTCTCAGCAGGTCTGGAACACCAGGCAGCTCTAATGTTTTTCTAATACTGTTGAAAATTCTCTTCCCTGTATTGCTTGTACATAATTCTGCTTGTAATAATGTTGGCTGACCTAACACAGAACTGCAGAATGGCTTTGGGCTCTGCTGGCTAAAACCTACCAAACAGAAAAAGTCCTTCAGGAGATGGCCAGTAAGCAGCTCCTGTGGCTTAGTTCTGACGTGTAAAACTGAAGGAAAAAAGAGAGCAGTAAGAGATTAGTAGTTTTGCAAGTGTTCTACAAGTTAGAGCTTTTCAAGATTCACAGCTGAGGTCTTTGAGCTTTTCCCTCACATTTATGTTTGAATTTTTCTCAGGTGTTCATCTTTCACTGCAATGTGTTTGAACTGTGCTATCTGCAGTCTAGCTGACTGTAGGAGCATCTGAGAGGGATGGCCCTAGCTAAGTAGAAAAATGCTGGTTTAAACCCTGGAATGGTAGGAGTACATGTACAGTGAAAAGAGTGGTTGTGTTTTTCAGTCCCCATCTTTGCCCCTAGTTTTAGCTTTAGTTCCTGCACTTCACTAGTTTTAGTTCCTGCACTTAAAGTATGTCTCACTAGTGTACAAACTGATGCTGAAAGATCAGTTTGAACTTGGAAACTTTTCCCAAAAAAAGACCCCAGACTTGTAAAGAAGGAAATATTTTGCCCTTTGCCTACTTTATTAATAGGAAACAAAAGTAAAAGCATCACAAAAAGTGAACAACCATAGTTGAATGAACAGAGAATCCTGTTCCTGTCGTGAAACTTCAGTACTAGTCTGCCAAAATTATGACCTTTTGTTTAGAATATAGTGGTTGCTTCCATGTCAGCACTGAACCAAGCTCTTTGACAAACTGAGCTGTGGTTTATGATAGAGATTTGTAAGACTAGCATATAGTTGTGAAACAATTTGTTTCTTGCTTTGATATGTATTTTCTTTTCTCTGCTTGGTAGTTGCTGAGACAGAATGGTTCAACAAGTTCCAGAAAACATCAATTTTTCAAAGGAGGAAGAGAAGATATTGGAGCTCTGGAAAAATCTGAACTGTTTCCAGGAATGCCTAAAGCAGTCAAAGAACAGACCTAGGTAAGACTATGCTAAAAGCTGCAGCAGCTGTTTGTGACAGGACAAGGTTGGCTTAGCTGGGATTACTTTTTGGTTTTGCCTGAGTTGTGATAACAGCAACTGCTCCCTTTGCGGGTAGCAGTCTTGGCTAATATTGCTATCATGACAGTTACTGTTTATATAGTGTTCAAACAGTAGTAATAGGCCTGTAATTGCCTCCCTGGTGGGTTTATAAAAGGAATCTACAGGTAAATACGGACAACTCTTTCCAAATCTGCTACCTGTGGAGCAGCATGGTGGCATTTTCGGTAGAATCTTGGTACAACTGTCATTCAACTGGAGCTGAATGAGTTGAAATGTTCCCTTTAGTCCTGCTGCCAACATGACACCTGTACTGACTGATAACAGAAGAGGAAGAAATCAGTGGTATCTCAGTAAGACGTAAGAAGCATAAGCTTACAGATAGGCTCACCCTGTGTGAAGATTTGTTGCTGGGTTTTTGATTTAAGAGCATTGTCTTCTGTTGTAGGTTTAACTTCTATGATGGCCCTCCATTTGCTACTGGACTTCCACACTATGGCCATATTCTTGCAGGAACCATTAAAGACATAGTAACCAGATTTGCTCATCAGAGTGGTTTTCATGTTGACAGAAGATTTGGCTGGGATTGCCATGGTTTGCCTGTGGTATGTGTAATCAATCTGCCTACAGATACTTCTGGTGTTGTTACCTACCTGTCAATCATGTTTCTGTTGCTCTTATGCCTGGCTTTGTTGCTGAAAGAGAGATGGAAGTTCTTTTTCCCAGTGTGTTGCTCTGGGTTTTATATGTGTGGTGATTTTTGGGTGCTTCCTACTGTGCTGGTCAGCTGCCTTTCTCCAGGCACTCTGCTCACTACTATAAACATCTCATTTATTTGGCACGTATCTTGGTTTTTATTTTTTTCTAAGGACAGTAAAGAAACAATCCCACCAGTTATGCTTTGCAGTATCTGTTTGGTTCACTGCTGAAATCTCAAAAGGATAAAGGAGGCCCTTGAGCCTCACAGAACAGCAGTAAATGATCCAGAGAAATCCGGAAAGCTTTTGATAACAGTGTGGGTTTTTTGTGTGGTTATTTTCCATCCTCTCAGGAATATGAGATTGACAAGACCTTAGGCATCAAAGGGCCAGAGGACGTGGCGAAGATGGGGATTGAAAAATACAACCAGCAGTGCAGAGGAATTGTAATGAGATACTCAAAGGAATGGGAGGTAGGTGAAGCCTCAGTGTGTATTCTGCTGGGCATTTCTCATTGTGTCTGTGTAGTTTTTCAGCTGGGGTGAACTTCATCCTTCTGTCTGTTTGATGATGTGCATAAACATTATGTCTTTGTTGTGTTTCTTACTGGTGATCCTGAAAGGAAAACAAAAAGAATTGAAACGGGGAGACTATCAAGAGAAGGTAACCTGGAGCCTAAGGTGTCTTAACTGGATACATCAGACAACTCGTAGCTGGCTCTTTCTTGGTGTCTTGAATAGAAAATTGAAAGTAAGATCTGCCTTTGGTTTAGAAGTGGAACCTATGAAGGTGGTTCTTCTTTCTGCCCTCCCCTTTCAGTCTTTTCATTGCCAGAGTGTAGGGCTATAGCTTGTATTCCTGGAACAGCAGAAGTTCTAAAAATAGGTGTGGGTAAACCCTCAGCCTTCCAAGAGAAGATGGGTTTAGACTTAGCACTCTATGAATATAGTGGCAGAGCATTGGTCTGTGCAGACTCCTGAGGCAGGAGAGCTGTTCAGGTAGATGGCTTAGATATCTTCTGAAGAGATGCAGAAGTTTTTTTCCTAACTCTGCATAGTAAGACATCCTGGACATAGAAACTGATGCTTCTTATTTTTGTTCTTAGTAGTGTGCCCAGAGCAAAGTGCATTTATCCCTGTACTTTGTATTTACTCTCAGTCTGATGTCTGTGGAGCGATGACTTCTCTTTTGATTTCTAGAGCTGAGCAGTGTGCCAGGTGCTCTCCTGACTGCCACTACATTACAGTGACAGCATGCCACAGGGAGTGCCAAAGGAGGGAGGAATGGAAGAACAGGCTATATCTTCTTTCAGTCTTACAAGGCTGCCTCAGGCCAAGGGATTTCAATTTCTTTCTTTTTTTCCCCTAGTTTGTAACCCCTGACAGATTTTTTTCCCTCATGAGTTGATCTAGCTATGTTTTGTGTGTAGGTATACTGATGGCCTCTAAACAGTCTGTATGAAGGCATTCCTGTACACAGTTTGGAGAACTGTACTTCTGTAAGATGGTTTCCAGTAAACCTTTATCTTCACCATCAGTTGTTTATTTCTGTAGGCAGAGTAGTCCTGGTTCTTTGTTCTTTCCCTCGTGCAGAAGCAGTCCCACCTCATTGTAACCCCTTGCAGTTCTCTAATCCTGCTCTATTCCTTTGGATTGAAATAGCAATTTCTTCTCTGAGATCCCTTGCCTCTTGCCCTTGGGAACAGTTTGAAGTTATGGCCAGTGTCCAAAGACACTACAACTGCCTCTATCAGCGTGGCTGTGGCCAGTGCCTGGATGGAGAGCACAGAATTGGTTTTTTCAAATGTGCAATCATCCGTCTATACTCTCAAATTTTGGATTTCAAAAACATCATCAACGATTCTTTGTTGCTCTTAGAAATAAAAGATTTGTTCTGGTTCATGTTTTGTTTTCCTTAGTTGACCTTTTTAGCTTGTGTCTCCTGCAGTTGGTTGCTTAGTCCAAATACTTAGTCTTTTGGATGGTAAATGGTTTTTGTTCTGTTTAGGGCATAAATTTGTACATGAATATGTGCATTTCCACACACAGACGTTGCAGATTGTCAGTACAAGTAATGACAATTTAGGCATCTTGCTTGTGATTTGGCTGGTAATAGATTCAAATATTTGGGGATAGTGTTAGGAGAGGAATTACCAACATTCCCTTTGGAAATGGTGTTTACTTTCTGTCTTGAGTGGCTATCAAATATTTGAACCTTATGAACAAATAACAACAGCTTCCCTGGGTGTGTAATATCTTCCAGTGCCAAGACCAAACACAGTTCTCCAGCGTTGTGGATCCTTGTATTGATCAGTTCTAGGCTTTAGATCTTAGTAGTGGAATGTCAAGAGCTGCTTAAAAGTCAGAATCAAAACTGATACATATGAGGAGCTCAGGTGTTAGGTGAAAATATAGAGGTGAGAGAATTCATTTGCCTTGTTTTACTTTCCTGGTTTGTCATTCAGTCTGGTCTGTGTGTACCAGGGTCAGAACAGGTGTCTCTGGGCTTGGCTGTCTGCAGAGCAGGGTTCCAATAGCAGTGAAATCAGAAAGAGTGTACCACACGTCCAAGTGAATCCCAGAGCAGCTCAGTACGCCTTAGTTTTCCTGTTCTGTGCCAGTGGATGGCACCATAACCCATCCTGAGATGGACACTAACACCTGCCAGTCTCGTGGTCTTTGGCAGCTCCTCAGAGCCTTGGGAAGCCACAGGAGGCACTTGGCTCTGAAAGAGTTTTGATCATTTCTTGTGACATATCAAGTTCTTTCAGCATTTCTTTGTCTTCGAATTACATCATGTTTCATGTAACTGAATGCTGATGGACTGTGTGGTCTGGATTTTGACTCTGCAACAAACAGTTTTAAAAATAGAAACAGGGCTGCTGTAATCAAAAGCAATTTTCAGGCATTTGAACCTTGGCTGAACCTTGAATCATCCACCATTTCTGCTCAGTAGTGCTTGGACACAGTTGCCTGTTCTGTGACCTTGGTTCTAAACAGTTAATGTTTGTGGTTTCATTCTTGTCTTATTATTTCCTGTTTCAGTATACTGTCTGGAGCTGCTGTCAGGCTCAAATATTTCACAGATGTGTTTTGTTGGTATGGGACAAAGACTACACTTAAAAATCAAGCTGTTTTACAGAATGAATGCTGGAAATGTATCATGATCTTTAATGCTGAGATGTGATTCCATCTGTGTGTTTTGTTTCTTGACAGTTCAGTGTTACCAGATTAGGACGCTGGATTGATTTTGAAAATGACTATAAAACTCTTTATCCCGAGTTCATGGAGTCTGTGTGGTAAGTTCACTTACACACGTTGCATCTGTGCTTTTTGAATCTGAAATGTGAAGAGGGGTTCAGATGCTGTATGTATTGGCCCATAGATCACTGGAACTGTTTAGAAACATGCCCAACTCCAGTAAGCAGCAGGCCAAGTAATTAAGGTGATGGGAAATCTCTTGATGTTGAAGTGAGAGAGTTAACTGACCTGATATTTTCTCATTTAGGATAGGGGTGTTTTTCCAAATAAAGTACTACAGTACTGCTTTTGCTGAGCCGTGAAATCCTGCTGCTCCATGTCAAAAGCAGTTCTGAAGCTCTACTAATGTATTCCTTGCTTGCTTTAGGGACTTATGTTATATGTATTTATAAAAAAATATATGTCTCTACATTGTTGATGTTCTTTACACTTGTCAGCTGCAAGTGTGAAACCTACCCAACCTCAGTTTAGCTGTAAACCTCATGTTTAAGCCTGAATTTAGAGGCTGAGAATCTTCTGATGCCGTGACTCTCTGGGACTCAGGGTGCAGAGCTAAGGGAAGTCTGTGTATTTTGGTGATGTTTTCATGGTGACTGTTGGAGTTTAAAAATACAAGGTGACCTTAGAGGGTAAGGATCATCAAACTGACCTGACATGGTGAAGAAACGGCCACGTTCAGTCCTTTAGGTGACAGAATTACCAGGTGAATTGCAGGGAGAGCTTGAGCAGAGTATATGCTGACAAAAAGCCACCGAGAAGCAAATGATATGCATATTAAAGTGGTAATGATGTTCTTTCATATCATTTTAGTAATCACCTTTAATTGTATGGTTAGTTATGTGCAGTGATAGAAGATTGCCAGAACTTCTAAATGTTTCTGAAGCTGGTGTAGAGGGCTGAAGTGTCAGTGAGCTTTCAACAGGCATTGAGAAGATGGTGGGAAGGGAGTAGATGTTTATCTACCTCTACATAATGATAAAGCACAGACTGACGAAAACCTTTCCTTTTCCAAGTTACAAGAATACTTAACTGCACCTGATGCTTAACTAGCGTCTTCCAAGGACTATTTGGGAGGGAAAATGACTTGAACTAGCTGCAGGGTTTCTCTCAACAGCCTTTTTTGTGGCGTGGTTTTTTTCCTCCTCTTTGAAAGACAATTTCTGTTTTTTCACTTAGCTTGAAGAAGTTGCCTCCTCTAATGCTTGCTTTACATACAGACTGTCAAATACAAACCTAGGAGCTGAAACTCTCTGGTATGAGATTTCAGGAAATGTATAGGCAGATACCTTCTTAATTTTATACTTTCCTGTGTTCTGATACTGTTATATTTCACTGTAAAAAATGGTATTTCATCACACTATTCAAGTCTGATTTTAAACATTGGATTTTCTGGAAAATCTCCTAAGTCTTGGAGGGACAAGTTCTGAGGCTGTTGCCGGTTTGCTCTCTGGTAGGAGAGGTGGGACCACTGGTGTTGGTGTAGGGTGGATGGAGGAGGGGGAGGGAAAGGAAGGTAGGATGCCTCTTTGAAGGCCCAGGGACATAATGCTTAAAAAGAGCACTGTAACTGTTAGAATCATAGAATGGTGGGGTTGGAAGGGACCTTTAGGGATCATCCAGTCCAACCCCCCTGCCAAAGCAGGTCCCACTTGGACCAGGTCACACAGGAACTGTCCAGGTGAGTTTTGAAGACCTCCCATGAAGGAGCCTCCACACCCTCCCTGGGCAGCCTGTGCCAGGGCTCCCTCACTGAAACACTGAAACAGTTTTTCCTTATGTTTAAATGGAACTTTTTGTGTTCCAGCTTCATCCCATCACTCCTTGTTCTGTCACTGGGTACAACAGGAAAAAAAAGTGCTGTCCCAACCTCCTGACACCCACCATTTAGATATTTGTAAATATTAATGAGCTCCCCCCTCAGTCTCCTCCAGACTGAACAGCCCCAGGTCCCACAGCCTTTCCTCAGAAGGAAGATGCTCCTGTCCCCTCAGCATCTTGGTGTCCCTGCACTGGCCTCTCTCCAGCAATTCCCTGTTCCTCTGGAGCTGGGGTGCCCAAAAAACTGTTATTACAGTAGTGCTTTAGACAGGATATAGTATGAAATATATCATATTGATCTAATAATACATGATAACTAGGTGTATCTATATAAAAAGTCAGCTTGTTACCTAGGCAATTATCCCACTGAGCATCTCTGATACTGAAGTTACATTTTATGTCCATTAGCAGTCAGCACTTGGATGGGAGCTTCTGATGTGCTTCTCTAATATTGATCTGATTTGTTTGAGTTTCTTTCTAAATGATAAAAACCAAGAGGAAAGCTTTAATGTGCAGCCAAATACAGGAGAGAAACTGCAGATGAATTTTGCATTGACTCTAACTAAGTGACCATGTTAGTCTGTCAAGTGGTTTTATCGTTTTCTTGTGTGTGTTTTGTTTTCTTTGTGTTGTGGAATGCTGCTCTTAGGCTGAGAGAACTGACACTGATAGTAAGTGATACTGACATTGGTACTAACAATGAGCATGGCAACAATGGATTTTGTGGTAAAAATATGGTAAGGATTTTATCTTTAGTCTTTTAATCAGTTAACTGTTTAGATTTGTTGTGTGGTTTTGGTGTTGGTGGATTTTTTCTGTCTCTAGGTCTACCTGAGGCACTTCTGGAGTGGAATCAACTGGAATTTCTAGCTTACTGTGCCATGTGATGTTTTCATCCATGGTGTTTATGTTGGGCTCAGTGTCATTCTTCTGATACATGCTGTT
Organism: Colius striatus; assembly: GCF_028858725.1. Taxonomy (NCBI): domain Eukaryota; kingdom Metazoa; phylum Chordata; class Aves; order Coliiformes; family Coliidae; genus Colius; species Colius striatus. The sequence goes on from NC_084773.1 coordinate 342,759, forward strand.
TACACTGGGGGCTGGTTTTATCCAAGTTTCTTAAACTTGAAGTAATTTTAGGACTTGGACACCAAACATATATTTAGTTAATATTATCTTTGTTTGTAGAGCTCCTGTATGAGCTCAGGATGCTAGAGAGCATTCTTTTTCCTGTTTTGTAATGGATTTGTTGGAAGTGTCTGCCTTGGGAGTATTTTGGTTCTATACCATATGGTGGCTGACAGAGTAGAAGGAATTTTCAGCCTGCTAAAATTTTCACTTAGAACAGAACTTCATCCAGTGATAAAGTTGTGGCATTCTAGCAGCATTTTTCAGGGAAACATTGAAGGTTGTTGTCAATAAGAAGTGATACTGCAGTGATTTCTGATGGGAAGGTGTAGTCAGCTCTTCATGTCTTAAATAGCTTAAATAGAACTTTCAAGCTCTAATTCCCTAGAACTTGTACACCCATCCTGCAGCTAGCTTGAATCTCAGGATAAAAATGAGTCATTTGCTGAAAACAGTACAATGAGAATGGTGTTCTCAAGCAAACATGTAACATGCTCTAGCTTATCAGCTCTTGAGACAGATACAGTGAAATTGAGAGCAGTTTATGATCTGTAACGTGTTGCTAATCTAAGGTTGATCTGAAATAAACATATGAGCTTTTTTTGTTGGGGAAAAAACACCCAACCATGCCTACTAAGTTATCTCCACTTCTGGCTCGTTGTACAGCTCTTGGGCTGGCTGAGAGTTTGCAACTCAAGAACAGTTCTTCCTGCCCACTGAGGAAACAGCCTGCCAAGTGTTGAGAGGAGGAGAGGAATAGCTCTGCGGTCAGAGCTCTGGCATCCTGCTGGGGCAGATGACTAGGGGTTTGCATTTTCTCCTTTGCATAGCTGTAGGATTAGTTTCTGTTACCATCTAGTGACCAAACTTAGCATTTGCATTATGAACATAATTCAGTTTTTAAAAGGATCTGAAGTTCTGTGTGTGGTTTTTAGAGGCTTGTATGGTGTGAAACCACAAGTGGCAGACACACTTCTTGGCTGCCTCTGTACCTTAAGAAGGTGAATCTTGAGCCTGTTTGTGATAACATTAGATAGTGCCTAGGGCAAGGGAGTGTGGAGAAGAAAAACTTTGCTACTTATGGTGGAATATTGATACTCTACATATTTGTATATGTATTTGTATATAGATAATGGCTGTACCCTGAGAAGCCTGTGTTTACTGTGGAAAAACTCTTTCAGTGTGAGGTGAACCCTGGCCCAGGCTGCCCGGGGAGGGTGTGCAGACTCCTTCTCAGAAGGTTTTCAAAACTCACCTGGACACATTCCTGTGTGACCTGATCTAGGTGGGACCTACTTTGGCAGGGGATTGGGCTGGATGATCTCTAAAGGTCCCATCCAACCCCACCATTCAGTGTTTGTGTGATGTCATGAAATGCAGTCTGGATCTCCCTTTGGTGATGGGGCCCTTTGGCCATTTCTACCTTCCTTCCCCTGCACCCACCTCAGTGATTCCAACTTCAGTTTTCCTTTTAGGATTGTTTTTAAGTGGGAACTTCTCTATATTTCCTTGACAGGTTGAGTCCTTTGACTTGGTAGCCGTGTCCTTTGATTACATTTTTGGTATTGCATGACTCTTTAATGGCTCTCCAGAGAGATCCTGTTCATAAGAATTCTGTATTGTCCATTTTTCTAGTAGTTAGCTGCATTTTTTTCTCACCCTTGTGTTTCTTTAGTGCATTTAGTAGTCTGGTCTCCTTGTTGTCTTCTTGCCATTCCAGTCCTTGTTTTATCTCCTTACCTGTAGTTTGAAGGAGGAATACTCTGAGCTCCTGCTTAGTTGGAGGGTGTTTAGGATAAGTCTAGCAATCAGTTTTAGATATTGTGGGTTTTGTTGTACAGATATTTTGGACAGAATCATTCAACACACTTATCCAGGGATTACAGCTTGGAGAGTAGACATTGAGCACAAGAATATATATCTGCTGGGATTTTAAAGCTCTCACTCATAGCTGAATGTAAGACTTGACAACTTCTGTACTTAGGATTCCCAGGCCCCAGAAAAAATGATTTTGCTGCCTTTCTTCAGAAGGTGTTTTTCAAGGGTGCTCTTTAAAGACAGGCTGTCTATATAATTGGACTTAATGTTTCTCTTAGCATATGAGTCAAGTATAAACACGTGCTTATGTTGACTCGTGTCCAGTGCTGTTTGAATACTTCTTTCTGGCTTTTTATCCTCATACCACTGGTTTTCATCGTTGCTGTCTCTTTGGTTTGATCTTGTCAATCAAGTGTTGCTCCTGAGTCACAGGAGAACCTTTTCCTCAGAGTCTCTGCTGCTCATGGTGCTGTTTGGATGCAGTTTGCTTGCTAACTCTGGAGATGACAGGGCTTCTTGCATAGTGCAGTGGCTGATTTTTATTGTTTAATGAATTTTTTCTAAGTCTATGAAATTGTCTCTTTACCTTGACATGGACTGATGCCAGCTCACACAGCAATGATTTTGTTTGTTTATTATATTCACAGTAGTATTACTGTGGATATGTTGAATTAATTTCCTTCCAGATCCTGCTGTTAACGTGTTTTGGCCACCTTAAGTCTGTGTTGGTAACTGAGTTTACGATTCCTGTGTATTTTTCTTTTAAAAAGGAAAAAAAAGGTGGGGAGAAAGACTTTCTGGGAGTTTGGAAATAACTTCTCAGTGTTAGTGATGAGTGCTTTCATTTTCTGGAAAGCTAGAAGTTTTCAAACCCTTGGAAAACCTTTAGATCCTGAGTCTTTGCAAACAGAACCACTTGATCACTTGAAATCCCTTGATACCCCAAAGGAATAGTGTTACAAAGTTGAGAAGCTGTGAGATGAAACCCTTGTTTTTGATGTGAAGAGGATGTAAGTGTCTGAAGGAGGCAGCTCGCTTTGGCATCTGCTGGAAGATACTGTGGAACGTTGGACTTTGTGTGGGACGCCAAAGGTGTTTGGGGTATTGCACTGATTGAAAGCACAATCTCTATTTGTAGGGGCTTTATTATATCTGTGTCACATTTGCACAGTGAATTTGTAACTTGGAACAACAGTATTGTTGCCAAGTTCTAATTTCTTGGGAATGATACCTATGATGTGGAGCTCAGCCTTAGCTACTGACTGGGCTTGAACCAGTTGTACCATTGCCTGGTGATGCTTTGGGAGCAACACATTGTTTTCAGTTTGTGTCATGCCTTTTAGAAATTAAAGATGCCTTGTATCTTTAGGGACCAGATTCTGTGTTAACAAGTAGCTGACATAAGCATCTTGAGTTCACCTTTTCCCTAACCTAAGTTTCCATCAGTATAGGGGTGTCTAAGTGTGTGCTGCTCACAGCCAGGAGGCTGAGGAGAAATGTAGCTGAATTGGAGGAGCAGGGTTTGGTTTCTAACTTCTGTGAGTAAATGGTTTTGGTTTGTCAGGGGAAAGGAGCTCTGTGGTTGTTGTGTCAAATATCATGTGTTGAGTTTTTAAGCTGTTAGAACTAGATTCAGCTTTAGCAGCTGCTTTGTTTGAGGTGGGTAGTGTTGCTGGCAGAATTCTCTTTAGGAGTCATCTCTTTTTTGCTCCTGAGGGTCACACAAAACCTGTTCTCAGAAGCTTGTTTTGTTAAGGAAACCAATTATGTGTTCTTTAAGATCAAAGAGCAGCATGTTTGTAGCAATGATGGGGCCTATTGCATCGAGCATCAGACTTGACTCAATCATAATTCTGCTTATTATATGGGAACGATTGTCTGAGAGGAGAGCTTATGGTAAGCTACAAGTGACTGGTCGTTATGAGGCGTAATGAGAGCTCTGAAGAACGATGTGGTTGCAAAGCCCCACGTTTTGGCTCAGCGGTGGAACAACCGAGGAGCACTTGGTTTGCAATAGGGCAGAATGGCCTCGAGAGGGAGACGCTGGCTTGTGTTTCAACTGCTGCTCCATCTAGTGTTCACCTTCCCTGAACAGCTTCCCGAGTTTACAGTTATATTTACGTCTGAATTAAATATTCAGTGTTTCTCCGAGTAGTTTTCTCCTGTGCTGTTAGTAGGCAGTGTTCTTTAGAAAGCACAGATAAAGTGCAGCTTTTTTTCAGTAGATATTTTAGCTGTTTTTGAAAGGCAAAGGGAACATTTTCAGTATGAATGCTGTCACTTGTCACAGGCAGCATTAATTATGCTCTAAGATGGTAAGCATACATTTTTAACTTGCAGGAAAACTTCTGCAGTGAACCATCTCAAGTGGATATACTGAAAACTGATGAAGCTTCATTTGTGAATCTTTTTTATAGAAGACTGATGTGTGCAAGTTTAAGTCAACACAATCCCTGTGGTAAAACAGGTGCACTCACTACAAGGTCTCAGATTGGTTTTAGGGGTCAGGCAGGCACAGTTTGCCTGTGAGTGGCATTTATTACTTTAACAAGGCTACTTTTGGGTTGTATGTGTAAGGTAAGGCACCTTTGTTAGAGTGCACAGGGTTTGGCTCCTCTGTGGCAGAAATTGATGTTGTTGAGGGTCTCTTAGGCTTTACCCATCTTATGGTTCAGATTATTTAATTTTTCTGCTGTTGGTGACTACTCACAGGGAAGTTTGGACTTGTACTAGAGGTCCATGGATGAATCTGAGTGGACTGCATGTCTTCTCCATGTGCCAGTCTGTATTTTCTTCAGCTAATTTACAAGGTAATAATTATTCTGATTAAGATGCTGTATGACTTCCATGTCAGCAGGCCAGTGCATACCTTTTGATGTTCCTGTTTTGGACTGCAGAAGGAAATGAACACAGTAGCCTACTCGAGTTTTGTGTTGAAGATTGTGATTTCAAACATAGAAGGCAAGATGTGGACTTAAATACAGGTCCAGATTCTCAGCACAAAATGACAGCCTGCAGAAAAAATGCTGCTTGCCAGGATGGGCTTGGTTGCTTAGCAATGAGCCCTTTATCTGGAAAGAGTCCCAGAAAAGTGATCAGGATGCTTTGAAAACATAGCTTGGTTTAAAGTCAGCAGTGTTTAACAATTTGTATGTTGAATCTGAAATGACCAGAACCTGCAGAAGTCCTTCAGTTGAATTTGGCATGGTTGAGGCTGGCCCTTTGCTTTTAAGCCAGCCCTGCATGATGGTCCTTTAGTAACCCTCCAGTGCTCAGGTACAGAGAAATGTAGAGTTTTGTCTGTCTCATGGACACTTGATGAGTAGCTCTGTGAAGTGCATTTCTCCTTCAGCTTCCATTCATCTTGAGCATTGACTCAATTTGTCATTGTGTCCAGTCTTTGTTATTTCAACAAGATGTAAAGATTCAAATGTGCTGTGGGCTGTACATAAACACAGTTAAACCTTCATGTGAGACTGTTATCTGGGACAGGAGCCAAGTCCAGAGTGAAACAGCTAATAAAGGAGAACATTAATATACATTGTGGGACCATCAAACTGAGTTCATTACTTGGCATAGCTAGCTGTGCCCTCCTGTGAAAAATGCTCTTCAAAGTGCCAGGATGTACTTGGGAATGGGTTGCAGGTATTTAACCTGCATCTCTGTAGCACTGGTTTCTATAGTAGGTGCTTATGATCATGAGATAAGTGAGCTGCTGTGTCACTACAGGTCTTCTCACTAAGTTGTGACTGACTTCAGCCTTGGGAATAGTTCACATTTCTATGTGCTGTGTGGTCAGTGCGTGGAAAACCAAGCTGATAGAATCAGCTAAAGCTAAAAATCAAGGAGAAGCACAGTTGCAATCAATTTCTCTTTCCTTTTGACTTGCAAATACTGTCTTTAGTTGATTATTGATTGTTTCAAAAAGGTGACATTCAGACTGGCACTCCAGCTAGAGCAGGACCCCATTTAGCAGTTGATTTACTGAATTTGAAATGCCAAGTGCTGTTCCATGTTCTTTGTTTACTTCCAGGTGGGTTTTCAAGCAGCTCTATGACAAAGGACTGGTGTACAGAGGGGTTAAGGTTATGCCTTTTTCAACTGCATGCAACACTCCACTGTCCAACTTTGAGTCTCATCAGAATTACAAGGTGAGTCAGTGTTATGTGTATGTTAGATGTTACAGTCAGATTTCTGTTGTCTTCAGTTTGGATTGGGAAAGCTTCAGTATTGTGGTACAGTGCTTGATGGTTCATAAGCATGTTCTTGCACTCCAAATTGATGGTAAACATTTAGGTAAATGGCTGATATTTTATTGCAATTTGCTGTATTTGTTTGGATCACTTGCTCTCAGCTTTCTTCCTGTTCATCTTGGTTGCTACTTATAGTTATATAAAGTTCATACTTCTGCTAAATTGCTCTCACTTCCTCTCTGGGCCTTCAAGGTGAGTGTTGCAATGTGCTGAGGTTTTAAGGTAAATACGTAGAGGAGAGCTGCAGCTGACCCTGTCTCTGCAGATCAGAAAAGGTCCTTGGCAGTGGTGAAGCGTTCTGTGAGGGGATTAATAAGAATTGTCAAATTGTATTTACTTGCAGAGCAGTAGGATAATAGCTCTTCTAAGAATCACTAACATTTTACCTAATGTAATGCCTGGCATACTATGTTTTATAAACAGTTCATTTAGAAATGAATCACTGACGATAGCAGGGGCAGCTTCTCACTTGCTTCTCACTTATTTTCATATATGTAAAGGCAGAACTTGTGCCCTGATAGTCCAAATTTCACGTTGGCTTGTGGACAGAGATTTTGTATCCTTTCTAACCCTCACCCAGGCCTCCACTCAAGAGTAAAGCTTTGGGATTTAAGAAAGTGAGACCTACAAAGATGTCTTCATATTTGTGACTGTCTGACAACTGAAACCATGACTTTGCTTGTACTTAGTAAATGACATTTCATGTAGGCTCAGATTAATGATTTTTCTTTAGAGCAAAGACTATTTTTGGGGTTGTCTTGTGTGTCTTTTCTGTAGAGCAAAGCTTTTCTCTTGAGTATCAATGAAATATTTAGATGATATTTCTTACTCTAGAGCCAGTGCAGAGTGGAGAAGGGGGTTGTTACTCTGCCCACTTCATGCAAGAATTACCTTTTTTGTCTGCTAGAGGTGGCACTTTGAAGACTGAAATATGAGAGTGCATAAGCTGATGTGATTTATCCTTGGCAAGAGCAGTATTTTATGGGTGTAAGATAGCTGTTACCTTTCTCACTGTGGAAGGCAGGCTTTGGCTTCTGTGTGTCGATCCTGGGAGAACTGGGACACAAATCATGAGGAACAGGACACTAGAAGCAGTTTTAGTGTTATGTGTCTAAGGTATACTTGAGTAAACTCTGTCAGCAGCTTGTAGTAGACTTACCTGAAGAAATTGTCTTCAGATAGTTTTGTGAACAGATAAAACAGGATGCAGTGCTGTTACAAAACAGGATACAATGCCTTACTTGGAGCCTGGGATATTGGGGTTTTTTTATGGCTTGCCAGTTTTTATCTACCTGATCAACTTAGTGCTTCTGAAAAGGAAGCGAATAGCCCACAGGGTGCTCAACAATTGGTAGACACAGATCTGTGGTGATGGCTCAGTCTTCGCTTGGGATCAAATGTAGTTTGATGGTTACATAATATTTGTGTTTCACTGTTGACTGCACCAGATGCTCACAGAAAATTCCCTCTGGAGCAGCCCTTAGCTCTGACAGAAATAGCTGCCTGTCCCGTGATGCTGTTAACTCTTCCGTGAAGCTGCGTAGAAAACAAGGAGCCTTGCACTGGATGTGAGATGGGGATTTGTGTGTTGTGGGTGCCTGACACTCTTTTTGGTTTGGCATTTCAAATCAATAGTGAAAATTTCACCTTTGCAGTTTCCTCTCTGCTTTTCATATGTGAAATGGCTGAGTAGGATTGTACTTGTCTGAAAGAAAAAAATTCTCTTCAGGGGATTCTTTTGGCTCATTTGAGGGTGAAGTTTTACAGAGCAGTTCAGAAAGGCCTCCTTGCCTGGGATGTTTTCTTTTATTCCTCTTCAATATCGATGTACCCTTGTTTTGAAGTACCCCAAGCTTTTTAGCTTTTCCCCCCCCTTGTTAATAACAGCTTCTTAATAAGATGGCATTGTTTTAAGTGATGACTGTTCTTCCTATGCCCTGACTCCAGAGGAAAAGGTTTTGTGTGGCAGTGTCTGAGAAACTGTGTGTTTTCTTGACAGTTTAAATGTTCATAATCCATCTCAAATGGGATTGTAAGAGGTACCTGAGGGAACTGGCAGTCAGCTCTTTGGTGTTTTGGCAGCTGATTCCCAAAGTCTTCCTGCTAATCTGAATTTTTAACCTTGTGGCCTTGTTGAACTGACAGTCTGCACTGGTATAATGGAGAAACATTGTGATTAGTATTCCCTTCCAACTTTTCTCATGCTGCCACTTCACCTTCTACCACTACAGTGATGAACCAGGCACATTGCAAGATAGGTTTTGGTGGATGACAGTTTTAGTTACTACTTAGATTTGTGTTTTCCACTAATACATGCAATAAACCTCCCCCCCACACACACTTTGGCTTTATCTTGTTTTTAAGGATGTTCAAGATCCCTCAGTGATTGTGAGCTTCCCACTGGATGAAGATGCAAGTGTTTCTCTTGTTGCTTGGACCACTACACCTTGGACTTTGCCCAGTAATTTGGCTCTCTGCGTGAATCCAGAACTGCAATATGTAAAACTGAGAGGCAAGTGTTAACTGGAGGTGACAATGACCACTGCTTTATTAAGTGCCTGAGAATATGTAAGTAGCATAAAACAGCCTCTCATCCAAAATCTACATTTATAGCAGTTTGTCAGAGTTGGATCAGTGTTATTTGGAAGCATGAGTTGTACTTCCAGCATGGCCCATGATTTCTGATTGCTGAGCTCTTTATTTTATGTGCATTGTGAGGGCTGTTCCCTAGGAAATACTGTTAGATGAAGTAAAGAAGAAATGTTTTATCTGTATTGCTCAAGGCACACTGAGTGACAGGGAAGTGTGGCTGAGTGTCCCCACTCCTTTTCTTCCCTCCTTTCCTGGGGCTCAGACTCACAAACAAGTTACTGGTATATAAAAGCTAAGTTGGAGTAGCTGAACATCTCTGTGGTATCGACCCCTAAAAGAGCTGAGATGTGCTTACTCAACCTGGCTGAAGTGTGTTTTTTAGTACAAATGTAAGGCAAGGTGGTTTCCTTGTCTGTGGTTTCCAATGTAATAGTACATTTGACCAGGTGCCTTGGCTTGCTCATGGACTGGTTGGTAGTGTCTGGCTAAACAAATTGTACTTACTATAAGGTTATGCCTTTGGTGAGAGCACCCAGCACTTCAGGAATTGTATGCAACACACCACTTAGCCTGTATTTTTTAGGCTCTCTATTTTCTTTTCTTGTTATTGCTTCAAGTAGTTTTCCAAGGTTAGCAGTTCCATTCTTTTCAGTTGATAGTGGAGTATGTTATGATGTGCCCTGCTTTTCACTTAGGAAAGGATTTATTTTACCCTTGAAAGGCAATTGTCTTATATCTTAATCAACAAAGCTCTTAAAACCCCCCCTGATAAAGCAGTAGTCACGAATTTGGGTGAAAGTTCTTCTTGCATTGCTATTTCCAGGCTCTGCCAAACTGCTCACCTTTCCAGTTTACATTAAAGGAAAAAAGAAGTGTGGATGGGCAAAAAATGCCATCATGTTAATGATGGCATTTTAATCTGGAGTAAAATAATGCCCAAGGAATAATTTCCACTTCCAGCATAAATGAGAAGCTGCAGAGACCTTTACAGACAACTCCACCTATTTGACTTCGTATTTTCAGAGACAACTAAATATGTTTTGATTTTCAAAAGTTTTAACATAAATTGGGTCATCCCAAAAAGGGCTACTGATTACTTTCTGAAATAACAGCTTCACCTGCCTGAGAAGCTGAGTTTTTAGGTTGAGGTGTTTTTTGGCCTACAGTGTGCTGGTGGGATAATGACCCTGGCTAAGTTGGCAGGGTAGTAACCTGCCTAACATTTGTCATTGAACTTGAGATCAGGGTTTTTGAAGGTAAAAAAAAAGGAAATGTTATGAAGGAAATATTTCTTCTAATTTGTGTTTATTTCCCTTAAAAGAAATCCAAGCTGAAAATGGATGGGGATAGCACATCTGGGAAAGGCAGCGCCAAGTGCGATCGCCACCCCTAGTGCCAGCTTAGTGACATCCATTTCATGTAGCAGTTGCCCATTTGCCAGTTGTTTCCCTCTGTTTCAGTTACATATACTGAAACTTTTCAATTCCTTTTCTTTAGCACACTGATAATAAAGTAGGGTATTTCAGCCATTCAGGCAAAAAACCACCCTGGAAATCAGTGGACTGGGTTTCATCTTGTGGTTCCTCTTTAAACTTAACTGGAAAGTGTCCATTAGGTGGCTGTATGGGGAGAAAGTGTCTGGAAACTAGTGGCTGATGAGCAGGACTGTTCTGTGCAGTTTTATAGCTTGTATGGTACCATCTTGCATAAGTGGAAAGGTCTTGTAATGGTGCAAATGAGGGTATTAAACTGAGATTTGTGTAACTTTTTTGTTGTGTTTTATATTCTAGATAATGCCACAGGAAAGATTTACATTTTGATGGAATCCAGGCTGATAGCTCTGTACAAATCTGACAGTGAATATGAGATACTTGACAGGCAAGTACCTAAATTATTTCTCACTCTTTAACTCCCAGTATTTTTATAGATCAGGAATTGAATGTTTGAAGGAGGATTTTACAGTTATCTAAAGATGGATTTCCCTGCACCAGTGTATGTGTTGCAAAAACTTGTGAAAGAGATGGAAATTTGCTACAACAAATTGGTTTCTACATGAAGATATAAATAGAGTAAAAAGTTTTACTGCATCTTTATATTGCAGTGGGGAAAAAAATCAAGCCTTCCTTAGTTCTTCCATTTCCTGAGTGTTTCCTTAAAAAGGTACTACTTATAAAAGTCCTAAAAACCCCCTTGAGATGGTGCAAATGCCAAATGCTTTCTAAACATCATGTAAATATTTAAAGGCACGTGGGCAAAAGCAAACTCATTGTCTTAAGCAAGCACAGACTGCTTCTGTAGGATAGTCTGATGGAGTTAGTGGCAGCTGATGTTTTGTGAAGACTGCTTCTTCATCTTGGTTCAGTAGAAAATGTACTTATTATTTAATAAGTCAGGCTGGATAGGGATGCAGACATTGAATTCTGCAGCTCTTATAGGCAGAATATGTAGCTTGGCTTCTCTTAAATATTTCTTCTGTTTTACCTTCAAGAGGTTTTATACACAAGATTTATTTGCTGCACTTTATTCAGCCCTTCAGTGAGTACAAAAATAAACAAACTCACTCCCCCCCCCTACTAAACCACAGTAAAACAAATAAAGGCTAGGACTTGTTTTGAGAGTAACAGCCCTTCTTTACTGACATTAATTACTTTTGTTTTTATTTTCTTTTTAACAAGCAGTTGGAAGCTTTACATCTAAAAAGCACTTTAAGCAAGGAAGATATGTCTTCCAGCTGAACAATTAAATGTAGCCATTAGGAGAATATAGAGGTGGGATGTTTGCTTAAGATGTTTACTCTGATGCTTTGTAGTGTGACATCTGTGTAATTCTTATTTTGTAATTATGCATTGATTCCCACCCACCCACCCTAAATGATTCCTCTTCATCTATCACTTACTGTGTACCAAAACAAACTGGTACTCAATTTATAAAGCTGATGTCCAGTGTTCTTACTCTTCAGGGCCGACAGAACTTTGGATTTCCAGATTTTTTTCCTCGCTTCCCAGTCATAGAATCATGGAGTAATAGGGTTGGAAGGGACCTTTAGAGCTCATTCAGTCCACCCCCCCTGCAGAAGCAGCTCCCACCTAGATCAGGTCGCACAGGAACGTGTCCAGACGGGTCTTGAAGCCCTCCAAGGAAGGAGCCTCCACACCCTCCCTGGGCAGCCTGGGCCAGGGCGCCTTCACTGAAACACTGAAACAGTTTTTTCTTATAGTTAAGTGGAACTTTTTGTGTTCCAGCTTCTTTCCATCACCCCTTGTCCTGTTGCTGGCTACTATAGAAAAAAGTGCTGCCCCAACCTCTTGACACCACCATTTAGATATGTCAGCAAAACCATTGGATAGTGTAAGCATTGTGATTGTCTCTGCCAGGATACCACTGGAACCTTTCTTTCAGTCTGATATTGAGATAATAATAACCTTTTTTCTTTAAGTGGTTTATGTCCATGTAAATGTACCAGTCATCTAGATAAAATATTTTGTGTGTGTCAGAACGATATGTCAAAGTGCCAAAAGTCTTACTAACATTAGGACTCAAAACTTTCTGCTCCCTTGCTATCTAAGCTAAACAGTCTGCCTCAAAAGAAGTGATTGGCTTGGTGTGACATGACCCATTCATTTTGTATGTTTCTTAGCACTTCATTTTTTTTAGAAACTGGTCCATCACTTGAAGTTGAATCATGTTGTTTGACTACTCTGTCTGCTTTTTAGGTCCATTAGTAATCCATTTCATAAAGTCACAGAATCACAGAATGGTGGGGTTGGAAGGGACCTTTAAAGATCATCCAGTCCAATCCACCTGCAGAAGCAGTGTCACCTAGATCAGGTCACACAGGAACGTGTCCAGGTGGGTCTTGAAGCCCTCCAAGGAAGGAGCCTCCACACCCTCCCTGGGCAGCCTGTGCCAGGGCTCCCTCACTTCAGCACTGAAAGAGATTTTCCTGATGTTTAAATGGAAATTTTTGTGTTCCAGCTTCATCCCATCACCCCTTGTCCTGTTGCGAGCTACAATAGAAAAAAGTGCTGCCCCAACCTCCTGACACCCACCCTTTAGATATTTATAAATGTTAATGAGATCCCCCCTCAGTCTCCTCTTCTCCAGACTGAACAGCCCCAGCTCCCGCAGCCTTTCCTCATAAGGAAGATGCCCCAGTGCCATGATCATCTTGGTGTCCCTGCACTGGCCTCTCTCCAGCACTTCCCTGTCCCTCTGTAGCTGGGGAGCCCAGAACTGGACATAGGACTCCAGATGAGGCCTCACCAGGGCCGAGTATTGGAGGAGAACCTCCCTTGACCTGCTGCCCACACTCCTCTTGATGCCCCCAGGATGCCACTGGCCTCTCACTCTTGAAGTGTAGTGTTCCTGCTATAGAAGAGGCTTTTGAAATCTTGTCAGAGTGTTTCAAAATGAAGCCTTCTCTCCAAATTATTCCATATTCTTAAATGTTTTGTAATGTATTTCCTTTAGACTGAAAAAACCCCCAACTAAGCAAGGCAGAGCTATTAAACTTGTTGATCTATTGTATCTTCATTCCCAATTATTCTTTTACCAGAATACCACGAGTGTCATTTGGTTGTGGTTGCAGACATTCTGTATCCAGGAATGCACTGAAGGTCTTGGCTTATTTTGATGTGGTGTTTTCATCAGCACTGCGAAGCACCTGTTCTCTAAGACCGTTGTCACTGCCTATGTCCCTGGCTGGCTGTATTTTTAATCCCACTTGCCCCTCACCTCAATCTTTGGTGATGGTTGTTTTCTGCTTTAACCTCTCTGTCCCGTAGGGCTGCTGGCAGTTTTTGTTCCCCTTGCAGAGCAGCATCTCTTTCTTCTAGCTGTAGTAGTGCAGCCTTCTGAAGCAGACTCTTATCATGCTCAGATTTTTCTGTTATGTAATAAATTAGTTCTCTCAAATGTGCAATGAGAGACAATTAAGAGGTAGCTGGTAGTTGAGTGGATCTTTCAAAGATTTACATCCTATATATAAGTTGGAAATTAACTTTCTCATTTCTTCTTTTAACTTCCTTCTTTCTTTATCTCCCTGTTAAGTTCCCAGGCAGTTAGGCTCTTGAGGGAGACAATCATGACACTTGTTGTATACCAGGTGGCAGGCTGAGGTCAAGGAATTATCTTATTGAAAAATTTCTGTATCTAAGGTGATCTGAACTGTCTGAATACTCTCAGCTTTCCAGCCTCCCTCCAATCTGACTTTTTTTCTCCCTTTTCCTGCCAGAGGTGGACAGTAGCTTTCTGTGTGAGAGCAAAGAGGAGTACTTATTTGTTTCACTTGTCAGGTGGTGGCTACCATTTTTATCAGAATAAGTCTGTCTGCTTTACACAAATAGCCTTGGTATCTGACCCCACTTTTAGCCATTGAGCAGCCTGTTGTTTATTTAGCTGTTGGAGATGCGAAAGGATTGATGAGCATTTTCCTCTCTTTTTGTTACATTTCAGTCTACTTGCATATCAAACACTTCATTCCTCTACACTAATATCCACTGTTGTCTCTCTTTTGGATTCTAGAAAATCCAAAGAAGAGATTTCTGCTCTCTTTTGATTACTATGGTGACTTCAGGTGAATTTGGTGTGACTGCAATAAATTTTGGGTCGCTGCATAAATTTTCATCTTGAATCCGGAACTTAAATAAACAAAAGACTTCAGAATTCAAAAGAGAAAAATCAGGTTGAGCCACAACCCTTCCCTTTTACTGGCTTGTGTTAAATAGGATTTAACCACTGTTGTGTTTTCTTTTTAAAGCCAGTTCTAATGCTGCTGTGTCTGAGTGTTCCTACATTTGTGTGGCTGAGCACGGGGGTGCTTTTTCTCTCATCTGATCCCGATTAAGCACCTCAGACCATCCTAAGGCTGTTTGTCATATAAAATACAGAAACTATCCCTGAAACTGTGGCTTAAAATAGGACTCTCTTGTTTCCATGGTGGATATTGTAGATGCAGAGCTGAGTCGTGCTCTTTAACTTGACATTCAATACTACTTGAGTTCCTTTCTGTGCTATGAAACAGCTTTGAAGAGTTTCCCACTTTGGAGTACTCAAGTGTTTTATGGTTTGACCATTGTTTTGGAAGATATGAGTCAAGAAGAGTATAGGGAAAGACCACAGCTGTGACACATTGAGAGCTAGCCCATCTATTAGGTATGGTGTTTTAACTAGATTTTTTCCTGAAATGGGCAATTTAAGCACTAGCAGGAGCATTCTGAGCAGTGAATCCCAACCTAATCACTGTTTCTGTCAACTATGGTCAGAGTCTGAAGAGAGACAGATTTACAGGCTTTGTTTTGCATTTCTTGTCAGTCTCAGTTGTTTCCTCAGCCAGTCCTGTATGTGGTGGACCTTTCTCTTAGATACCTGCAGAGACTTTGGATGCCTAGATGAATAAAGAATCAGATGTCCAAGCTTTGAATGCTGCTATACCCTGTATCACAGTCTTCTGTGCATCTGGCTTTTTAAGTGGCTTGAATTGGTGCTTATTTAGATGTGCTGAGTGTGCTGAGCTATAGGCTTTGTTGTTATGGATATTAATTGGAAATTGTGTTTTCTGCAAAGTGCCTTGCCCAGAAAGAGATTGTTAGCAGTGCTTAATTCCTACATTAATTTACAGTGATTGCTTGCTTGCAAGACCATCAGGTACAAGTGAACTTGTTGACTGTTAGCAGAGATGCATCAAGACGTGTTGTGTTGATGGCACCAAACTGAGAGGACTGACTGATTCACCAGAGACTCTGCTGCCATTCAGTGATATCTGGACAGACTGAGAGTTGGGCAGAGAGGAACTTCCTGAGGTTCAAGAGGTGCAGTCCTGCACCTGGGGAGGAACAACCCCATGCACCAGCACAGGCTGGGGGTAACAGAGAGGAGCTCCAGGAGAGAGACCTGGGAGTGCTGGGTGATAATAAACTGACCATGAGCCAGCAACGTGCCCTCGTGGGCAAGGCCAATGGCAGCCTGGGGGCATCAAGTGTGGACAGCAGGACGAGAGAGGTTCTGCTCCCCATCTACTCTGCCCTGGTGAGGCCTCAACTGGAGTCCTGTGGAGTTCTGGGCTCCCCAGCTCAAGAGGGACAGGGAACTGCTGGAGAGAGGCCAGTGCAGGGACACCAAGATGATCAGGGGACTGGAGCATCTTCCTTATGAGGAAAGGCTGTGGGACCTGGGGCTGTTCAGTCTGGAGAAGAGGGGACTGAGGGTTTGAATCTCATTTACACAGGGGCTAAAAGGTGTTTATGGAGAGGGTGGGGCAGCACTTTTTTCTGTTGCCTCCTGGGACAGGACAAGGGTTAAGGGACATAAGCTGCAACACAAAGTTCTGCTTGAAACATGAGGAGAAACTTTTTTACTGTTGAGGTGAGGGAGCCCTGGCCCAGGCTGCCCAGGGATGGTGTGGAGGCTCCTTCTTTGGAGGCTTCCAAACCTGCCTGGACACGTTCCTGTGGCCCCTGATCGAGGGGAACCTGCTGTAGCAGGGGGCTTGGACTACATGATATTTAGAGGTCCTTTCCAGTCCCTTCCATTCTATGGTTCTATGTTTTTTGTCCAAGCCCAGATTGCTCAAGAGGTATAGAGATGGGAAGCAAACTATTGAGAAAATACTACTGTTTGGTTTCTTTTATTTTTTTGTTTTTGTCTTTTCTCACCTTATGAGTTTGAATTTCATTAGGGATGGTGTAAAAGGAAATGGGAGGAAATAGCAGTCCTGCCAGCTGACTAAGCAATTCTCAAGTTGTTAATCTGTGTTCATGTAAATCCTCTTCCTCAGGTTTCCTGGCATCACTCTTAAAGGCAAGAAATATAAGCCCCTCTTTGAATATTTTATTCAGGTAAGATGAATGAGTTTGGTGTTTGATACAGGGTAAAAAGACAAAAATAACAACCATTCTCAATTTTCTTTGTTTGTGTTGCAAAAATCTTGTGTCCTAGGAACAAGTCCCAGGTTGTGTTAAAGTAGTGAAAAGCTGAAAAACAGAAAGCTGACTTATTTCCCCTGTATTTTTTTTCCCTAAAGTATTAAATACACACAGAGCAAGGATTCAGTGATAAATACTAGTTTGATTTCAGGTGGCTGAGAAACTGCCAATGCACTTCAATGAGTGGGCATTATTCTTTCAGCTTTTCATCTGGTGAACTTCTGTTATCTGCCTATCAAGTCCCCAAATTTTGTACTCACAGGAGAATGATTGTAGATAACAGTTGCAGACATGTAGTATTTTTCATTGAAGAGTTAAAGCGTTTTCTAAAATAACTCCTGAGATCTATGGCTTTTGTGGATGTCCTCCTGTGGAGCCTTGAAGCACTGTGTAAATGTACCATAGTTAACAACACCACAGATGACAATAGAACGTGCACCAGTAAGAGAGGAGGCAGAGAATGTAGCTATTAAAGAAAAGATTAAAAATGGATTAAATTTTTCCAAGAGTTGAAGTGGATTAGAGTCCTGCTGGCCAGGCAGCTGGTGACTCACGGAAGGGATTTGGTGGTTGTGACTGCCATCTGTTCTGAAGCGTGTGCTGAAGTCAGCAAAGGTGAGAGAACCTCCGTAGGGAGCAGAACCTGTTACCTCTACAAGAAAGTCGAACATAACTGGATCTGAAAAATGGGAGTGTAGGTGTAAAGGTTTGGAGTGGGTAAACTTTTTTGAGTCCTGCTGGACTTGTAAGGAGCAGATGAGCATCTACCTTTTTTTTTCCTTTAGTATGAGTGTCTTCTCTCAAAATATCCCTTCTCAGAACAAGCGAGACCTATTTTGCACTCAAAGCTGAACCAAATATGTTTCAGTACTTTTTAACTATTTTTTTTAAATTAAGAAATGGAAAGTAGCTCTTTATTTTCCATTATCTACTATTAAGTGCACAGAAAATTGTCAGATCTCTTCTTTACTTTTATTTCACTTGTTACTTATCACCTCCCCATTCTCTGGAGGAAATGAAGAAGCTCTATGGCTATAAAAACAAGCTTATTTTTTTAAATTAGAAGATCCACTGGACATACATAGATGCAAGGAGAAGCCTGTATGTAGAATTCTTGCAGCTTTCTTGGATGTATCCTAATTTACAGGAGAGTATAATTTGTAGTCTGTTAAGCACTGAAATGTGTCAAGATCTGTGGCTTGAAGAGTAGTTGACTGAGGTCTTAGATTTATTCTCATTTGACACTGTTCAAATAAAGTATACAGCCAGAGCATCTCAGCTGTGGGAAATGATTAATTCATGTTAGCAGTGTCATATTTTACTCTATTACTTATTTCTGATGCAGTTCTTTACTCTTGCAGGTAGCCAGTGACTGCCATATTGTTAAGAATTCTCTTTGGAAGTTGTTTTTATATATATCCACACACCTATACCAACAACATGTTTTTGTGTTACAGTGCAAAGCTAAAGGTGCCTTTACCGTGGTGGTAGACAGTTATGTGAAGGAGGAGGAAGGCACAGGTGTTGTCCATCAGGCCCCCTATTTTGGTGCTGTGAGTATGAACCTCAGATCTCTCATGTTAATATTGTTCCAGCACACATTGCTTGGCTTTCCAGCCACGAAGGGCTGTCTGCCAGGGTGACTATGGTATTAAACAGTCCTCCCATTTGCTGCTTACAGATGTGAGTGTTCTAATGAGTTCTTGCAGTGGCTAGTGCACTGTATATGCTAGACTGGAGGTTTTAGATGTGCCTTGATTTGGTTGTTGGGGAATGGGGAGTGAACTCACCACTGGAACTCCTGACTGTCATTGATCTTAGCTTTTTTCAAGGTCTAAATTTGCAGCTTTGGGAAGAAACGATCGGTGATACTGGTAGCCAAAGCTGGCTTTGCTAAGTGATAATTCTGCATGGGAACAGCAGTTCTGCTCAGCATACTGCCTCTCTCCAGTGTTTCAATTTCATTTGTCATTGGGCTTTTAGAGACTGAAAAAATGCTTTGACTGCTTTTGTACTGGGACTTTATCCCTGGGTGTGAAAGGATTTTGTTGCACTCCATTCTTTTTTGTCTTTTATTGTCCTTTCCCTCAGTCTATTCTTCTGAAGGTTAAGAGGGATAATTTTTCATGGGTCTAATCATTTCAGTTTTTAGACACATGAATTAAATGCACTAGTTTAGACTCATTGTCTTCTTTGTGTAGTGTCCTGTCTTCAACCATTATCCAAAGATACCCTCAAAACAGTTGCAATAGAGCTGCCAATGCCTAGCAATTAGCAATCCCTGGACCACAAGCTCTATTATCATTTCCAGAAACTGTAGGCATTAGTAAGAAGCCTCTTTGTATTCCTGTGAAATATCCCATCATTTTCTGTCTCTTTTCTGCATTTTTCTGAAAGGTCCATCCATTGTGGTGGTTTTCCCTTGTCAAGATGAGCACTGATCTAAAAAGATGTCCCAGCTTAATATAACTGTGAATAAAGGAAATTAGACTGGGCTGGGTGTTACCAGTGACTAAAGAAACTCATGGTGACTGGTTAAGTGACTTGAGGAGTCTGAAGCTGGTCGAATATCTTGAGAAATCTAAAGGCTGTCACACTGCTTACCCCTCAGACACTCTCCTGTAGCTAGATCTTGCAAGGATTTGACTGAAGGGTGAGGGTGCAGACTTCATTTGTGCTCAGGAGCCATTGCTGTAGGAGGTGGGGTAAAGAAAGTTTCTGGAAGAAACTTCCTCTTGGCTGCTGCATTATTTTGTTGTGTATTTGCACAATACAGTTCAGTTGGTGGAAAGCCTGACTGGCCAGTCAGAGCCAACATCATCTGCCCTCTGATTTTTGTTATAAGCACATGAAGACTTGTGTGAACACAGGGTAGAAAAAATCCCACATCTTTCTCTCCTTGGAAGTCAGCAGTTAATGGGGTTTTTTTCCAGTTTTAAAGGCAAGTCAGTGAAATGCATTGCAAAGAAAAGCTCCATAGAACATTTGTGTGAGGAAAAGGTACACTAACATCACAAACAGAACTTTGCACTCAGCTCCACTGTGCAATGCTTGATGCGTAGCCCTGAGTCAACTGGTTTCTCTACCTTTAGAGGGAAATTGCATAGTATATGTTGCACTCAGTGCTGCTGTTTTTTTTTTCTTTTAGGATACATTCAGTTCAGTTTTGCCAGCCCACTGATGATTCTTATTCAGGAAGGCTCACAAAGGGTTCTGGTTTAGATTGAAGAATCCATCATTGTACCGCAGGCTTTGTATTGAATACTGAGCGTTACAGGTGGGGGCGTTAGAGAAGCTTGGATGAAAAAAGGGAAATAATTCATGGTTGTAGGCAGGATATCTTCTTAATTAATTGGCTTCTCTACAGCTTCCTGTATTGTTGTGTTGAAGGTGAATAGGAAATGGGTATGTGGAGCAAAAGCAGGGGCCAGAGGAGAAGAAATAGTGCACAGTCCTTCACAGGAGCATTGTGTCTTGTCTCGATCCCTTATCCTTAATATAAATCAGTCCCTTTGATAAACAGGGATAAAAAGTAAGGTTTGTGTTTTTTCTTCACATCCTGCTTACTGATGCATGTTCTGTATTGCTGATAGCTTAAAGGTGTGGCCTTCTCCAATGAAAGCTAAAGTATAGTTTCACCTTCATTTAATCCCAGAGCTGGGACAAAGGCTAGAGTCCATCTTAAATGTCTCTTCCAGCCAAAACTGTTCTATGACTCTGTAATATGTAGTTTAATTATCTTATGTGGTGCTTTTTGTGAAGTACAAGCTGCCACACAGCATCAGAGCACTCTTACTTCCGTTTGAAAGACACCAAAACTAAAGCTCCTAGAACAAGACACACCTATATTAGAAACCTCTGTAAATTAATTGTATCTCCAGGTTAATGTGACACTAAAATTCAGCTGCCCAGGAATTTCATGGTAGGTGGATGCATCTACATAAAACAATTCAGTGACAATTTGCACACAAGTCCTAAACTTCTAGTGCCTGCTCACACTGAGTCACAGAAGTCTGATAATTATGTTAGTGTGGCTCTTTCAGTAAATTGGAAAAGAATACTTGGTTTTTGACAATTTGATAGCAACTTCTTGTTGTTTTGTGGGTTTTTTAAAATTTTCATATGAAAAAAGCTTTGAGTTCTCATCAGTGAACTGTTTAATAGCTTCTACTTGTGTATTACAGCTTTTGTTTTCAATCTCCTGAGAGATGTAATCATGGCAGGGTGCACAAGTGAACACTCTGACATCTGTCCTGGGAAGACTGGAAATTTGTCTTAGTTTTCCAGTGGAGCTGAACAGCTTGTGGATTTCTTTATGTGCCCCAACATATTCTTGAGTTGTGGTTACTGAAGCAAATCTTCATTGAATCAAAGGGCAGGTCAGTCTGGAAAGCTGACGTGTTCAAGTCCTTCAAAAGAAAGGAACCAACTGTAGAAAACCAAAATAGCAAAGCCCTTGCTGTATCATTGGCTGCATCAGTGATACAAATCGAGCTGGACCACCTCCTGACCTCGGTCCTGCAAAGTGGAAGGTTTCTGATTATGTTTTAGCCAGGTTGTGAGTGTGCCAAGCTTTGTAGTCTTTGCTGGCTGCTTCTTCAAAGCCTTGTCCAATTTGCTACTCGATCAGGGTTGACGTTAGTTCAGTCATCTGGCCTGCACTTGGACCATCGCAGCCTGTGTGCTGCACCTCAGCAGCAATAACTGGTGAAAGGTCAGTGCAGAATGACTGCCAGTCTGTTGGCTGATTGACCGAGTGGAGGCTGAATAATGGTGATGGCTATGTGAAGCTGCTGGAGAGTGGGAAGGGAGTATGGTTGCTGCAAAAATGAGTGCTGTAGCTGAAGTGGCTTTTTGTTTCTGTGTGTAGTGCCTTGGTACAGGAAGTAGCCAACTTCAGTATCACTATGGATGGGTTTCATCGTTGTGAAATACTCTGTGGGTCATCAGGCAACATCTGGCTTGAGGAAACTAGTAATGACAGGGATTAGTGGTTAGGGTTGGAGATAAAGGACCAGAGAAGGGGTCTGGAAACCCTGCTCTGTCACTTCCAAGTTGGCTCACCTGTGTTGGTTATATCTTGCAAAGGAGGATTCAGATAGCTATGGAGCACTTGCTTATTTAGGCCTAATAAGGCCTTGCACACTTGTTTCTGGTGTATTCTCCATGATCAAGGCAGCCAAATTGCTTCAGAGTGCAGTTCCCAAGAAATAGCAGCTGCGTTGTATGAAAGGTAGATGAACTCTTAATCATGGAGGAGGGTGATAGTTCAACTGCTGCCAGTCTTGGCAGGAGAGATCATTGCAGTTTGTTTCACGCTACACAAAACTTCAGGTTTTGTCCCTGAAGTCTGTAGTTCCCCATATTTTGTCAGAGCAGCAGTACAGGAACCTCTAAGACACAAAAAACCAACCTGACTCTAAGCAGACTTAGACAAGGCCTTTTTCTTTGAGGAAAACGAGGTGATTGTGAACGTGCCGAGAGTGACGGGTCAGCAGTTGCCCCTTTCTCCCTTCCTCTCCCACCCCCCATAATGTTCTTACCTTAGGGCAAGAAAGTGAGTAATCTGGAGTGATAATTGGTTAAGGTGTGGGCTTAATTTGACTTCAGACTTTAAATTAAAATCTCAGCTTTTCTGTTGCC
The DNA here is from genome assembly GCF_028858725.1 of Colius striatus. NCBI lineage: Eukaryota > Metazoa > Chordata > Aves > Coliiformes > Coliidae > Colius > Colius striatus. Next base: position 365,026 of record NC_084773.1, read on the forward strand.
CTAAAGATTTTGGTTTAATTTTCTCTACCATAGTTATTTTGTTATATTCAGGAAAAGCTGAAGTGACCCTCTCTCTTACATTTTTTTTTCTCTCCTTGCTACTACAGGAAATTAAAATTTAAATGAAAGTTGGCCAGGAAAGTAAACTATGATGCTGTCCATGTGTGGTTCTTGGTCAGTAGTGTTGCCTACAGGCCAACAGAGACTAAATACAGATTCAGAAAACGGGATTTCTTATGCAGAGTTCCAGAATTAGATTGATAAAAGCAACCTGCCTACTGAAAAATGCCATTCAGGCTTGTATGCTGGACAGACACAATTGTCTGTGTGATACAAGAGCAGGACATGGTGGCTGTCAGTTCCTTTGCTATGCAAAAGTATCCTGAAGCCGTTGGCTACATGTATGTGTGTACATTCACAGCTATTTCATGTGTGTTTATATGTGCACTTGTATGTATATGCACAAAAGCACATGCATGGATCTCCTACTAGGTAACAGGAAAAAAATGTATGTTCTGAGGGAAATCATTGTGTGTCTGATGAATAAAGCTACAGTCCTGTAAAATTCATGTTCTCCCATGCATGTTTGAAACTAGTAAAGGCTGAATGTTTTGCTCTTCTTGTGCAGTCATCACATTTTCTATTCAATATTTAGTTTCCTTTTCTAGAGAGGGATATTTTATATGAGTAGTTTTTATTTGTGCACTTTGGCACTTGTCTGTTTTGTAGGATGATTACAGAGTCTGCATGGATTTTAACATCATTCAGAAGGACTCTATGCCCGTTTGCCCGGTTGATGCATCAGGCTGCTTCACAGCAGAAGTGACTGACTTTGCTGGACAGTATGTGAAGGTTAGTGGTCTCACAGAAAGGAAATTGCTACTTTATTCAAGATAAGCTTTTGTCTGTGGTAGAAGTGTTCTTTGCTTTCAGTAAGTGGCTTTGTCTTCAATGTGGTTTTGGTATCTGGGAAAAGGAAAATGTGTTTGGACATTTGCAACAATGTAACAACTGTTTATTACAATAACTGAAAGATAATTAACTTGAAAAGTAATACTGTGAATCTAGGAACAAAAGGGGAGAGGAGTGTCTCCTGTTTGCACCTGCTGCAGAGACTCGCTTGTTGCGTGCAGACATATCCCTAAGAACCAAGCAGTCTGCGTGTGAGTGTGCAAAGGCCTCCCTTACCTCGGGGTGACTTCTGAATTCACAGATATCATCATGATGTTTATTCCAACCAGTCAGTGTAACACGACTTGTTAAAGGAGAGAAATCTAGTTGTTTTCCCCACTTGTGGAACGTGTTGCAATGTGAATGCATTTGCCAATAGTGCAAAGAGAATCAAAAGGAACCCATGGGACCTCCAGATTGCTGCAGACATAAATCCACAGAGTGTCTCTTTATTCTGTTTGCTAAAGGAAAACAAACTGGGTTTAGTTGGTTTCCTGCTGCTACAGTTTGATAGCAAAGCTGTAAACACAGACTTTAAGACTTTAAGGTCTTGTATTGCATTGAACTCAAACAGCTGTCATTGTTTCCTACTACATATCAAGGCAAATAGGAGAATGTTGGAGGCCACATGTGTGGCTTCGTGCTGGTTGGAATCTGAACTTTTGGAGAACATTCTTATGATGCTGAATTTTTAGTTTATGAATATTGCTGTATCATAAATGTATCTATTTATTTCCTTTTGTAATGTCACATTGACATTGGTTTGTTCAGAAAATTGTCTTTGATTTATTAGTACGCAACTTCACTTCTACCTTAGAATACAAAATCCTGTTTAGTTAGTAAGGTGTTACAGAAGATGTTTTCACTCCTGTAACTGCAGCTCCATTAGAGCAATGCATTGGAGTGAAGTCTAGATATTAGGAAAGAAGCACAATGTGACTTCTTGCCACAAAATCAGAGACTCAGTAAAAGATTTAAGATGGTAAATGAGTTCTGGCTTGCATTAGTGCTCCAGAACACCTGAATTTTGTACACAGTTGTGTGTGTGTGAAAAGAGAGTTAAGTGCAAAAAGGACTGATGCTGTATACCAGGATTTGGAGAGCAAATAACTTTCCAGTGATTGCTAGTGCCTCTGCAGTAAGTGCATCAGTGGTGTAAAAGCTTTCAGGATTTCTGGAAGTGTGTGCAAATACTGGATTATCTGTAGGACTTTTCTTACTTTGGGTATTGAAGGTAAATCTGTAACTTACTGAAACTTGTATTCCAAGGACGTTTTTTTTTGTTCTGTCTTTTTAGGATGCAGATAAGAATATCATTAAATTACTGAAAGAGAAAGGCAGACTGGTTCACAGCAGTAACTTTATGCACAGCTATCCTTTCTGCTGGAGGTAAGGAGAGAAGTACATATGGCTTTAACACTGAGATTCTAACTGAAGTTGTTCAGGTTTGGCTCATTTCTTCTCCCTTGATCTACTTGTTCTTTTAACAAGACTTAAAGTAACAAGAGTGAAGATTATTGAATTAGGAGAGCTCCAGTTTTGGTAATCAAGTGATTTATTTTTTTGCCAGAAATCTGATGAAGTACAGTGCCAAAAGTTTTTTTCTGTTAGGATTTTACAGGTGTGTTTTTGCAGTTCGAACTTCTCATTCTTCAGTGTTGCATGTAGTACTGCTACCTACCTTTTGAAGATGACTACAATAAGTCTAAAAAAGCTTATTTTCTAAGCAGCTTAAAAATACCTACTTTCCTATCTGAAATGACTTGAACATTTTGAGTCGTTTATCTGATGCATACAGAACCTGTACTGAAATAACCATGATAAAAGCTTTTCTCTCTGGCTAGCTTTAATGCTGCTACAGGAAGTGTTTTAGCAGTATGCATTTATCTTCTATCTATAACAAGAATAACCTTTACTTGCTCTTGAACAGCATGATTGGTTTGTTTCTAACAGCTACCTAGTCGAAGGAGAATTACTGTTCAAGTGTTATGTCCTTGATTTGGGATAGTTTTTGAAAAATGGCAGCTCCAAAACAAGCAGTGCTTGTGTTTGACTTCTGCAGCAGTTGGAATGTGCAGTCATGGCCTTCTGAGACAAACCAGTAATGGAGAAATGCTGATTCTGTAGAACATACTTAATCCTGCCATCCTGTTGACATTTTTGTTGATTGATGATAAGTTGCAGGCAGCACCTAGCAGCAAATTGTCTGGTGGGAAGAACAGAATAATGGATTCTACTTGAAAAGCTCATTTCACTGCCATCACAAATCAAACCATAATTGGAATATGCTAAAAGTAGAAGAGTAGCTCTTAACTTTGAGCATAGTTATAAGTTATTTTGATTAATGTATGAAAACTTGGAAATCAGACTCTTCTACTTAATGTACCATTGTTCATGGAACTAGGCAGTGGTTGAATCCTCAGTATGTTGGGATATTTTCTCTCTTTTACATATCATAAAATTAGGGTCTTTCTCTACATTTTCTTGTTGATACATGGTAAGATTTGATCAAATGAAATCTAAAATGAGAGAAGAAAACAGATAGAATTCCCCTTCACTGGAATTGCTGATGGTGGAGATTGGTCAAAACTGCTCCATGTAGCTGTGAGATCTTGAGATTCTGTACGGTGTAGGTAGCAATTTAACAACTGAAATGACAAAGGGAGTTATTGGGACAGCTGAAATGTTTACACTGCCTGCCTTTTTGTTAGGAAGCAATGTTGGGGATCTCTGTCATTCACACATGCAGAACTTTGCCTTTTGCAAGCCAGGGAGAGCAAAGCCAAGAAGTATCTTTCATAGCATGTGGTCAGTTATCTATCATTTATTTCTTAAATTACAGGAAAATGGAATGGGAATAAGATCACAATAACTTGTTTTAAACAGCTACTCAGTCCAAACCAGGCATGATGAAGCTATTGGGAGTGTGTCATGTCCCTGGAGAACAACATTTCCAGTCTTTTGTAGAATGAAGATTTTACTTAGAGAATGCTGATTTTGTAGCACTGCTGAGGGGCAGATGATCTGCTCAGGTGTATTGGTCATAGAATCATAGAATGGTGGGGGTTGGAAGAGACCTTTGGAGATAATCCTGCCCAACTGCCTGCCAAAGCGGGTCCCACCTAGATCAGGTCACTCAGGAAGGAGCCTCCACTCCCTGTGCCAGGGCTCCCTCACCTCAACAGTGAAAGAGTTTCTTCTTACGTTTAAATGCAACTTTTTGTGTTCCACCTTCTTTCCATCACCCCTTGTCCTGTTGGTAGATACAATAGAAAAAAGTGCTGCCCCAACCTCCTGACACCCACCATTTAGATATTTTTAAATATTAATAAGATCTCTCCTCAGTCTCCTCTTCTCCAGACTAAACAGCCCCAGGTCCCACAGCCTTTCCTCATAAGGAAGATGCTCCAGTGCCCTGATTGTCTTGGTAGCCCTGCACTGGCCTCTCTCCAGCACTTCCCTGTCCCTCTTGAGCTGAGGAGCCCAGAACTGGACACAGGACTCCAGATGAGGCCCCAGCAGGGCAGAGCAGAGGGGGAGCAGAACCTCCCTTGACCTGCTGCCCTGACTCTTCTTGATGCCTGTTGTAAATCTGTAAAGGACATATTTATAAGAGGAAGAAAATGTGCTTCAGTTGATACACAGAAGAATGTTTAGACAGGAAAGTTGTAAGCATCAGTCTCTGATTTAGGATCTGTCTTGGTGGTTTTCCCTTGTCTTGCATGGATGGAAAACACAACCTAGTAATGCCAACTTCTCATTTGACTCTACAGCAAAGAATTCGATCTGGTTTCCTCAACCTTTTGGCCATTCACAAGGGGCAGAAATGTGTAAGGTGTCACTGGTTGGGCTCATTTTCAGTAAACGATTCTCTTTTTGTCTCCTGCTGAGGCACTGCTTGGCAGTGCAGCTAGAAGAAAGGAAAGTGTTCAGGGAAACTGCTATCTTCCCTTTCTTACTACCTTTGTGTAGGTGGAAACAGTGTTCTGTAGGTGCTTTGGAGTGGTTATTGAGTATTAGAAACTTACCGTGTTAGGTTGAAGGCCTGGGAAATGATTATAGCCTAATCTGCTTGTATCTTTTCATAGACTCTGTCTGAAGCTACTTTAACCCTAAAGCTTCAGTCTTCAGTCAGCTCCATCTGTCAGCTGCCTACTCCTAGTAATGGTTGGGTACCAGTTCATCGTCCTACCATTCTTTTTGCAGTATGTTAAGACCATGTAAGGGAAACTTATAATCAGGTTTTATTCTTGTTTCCAGTAACACAATATCTTCCATGTGATGGCAATTCATTGTTCTTCAGTGTATGTGAAGCAGGGTTTTCAGTGAAACTGGAGTACCTTGCCAAATGCTTTCATTTTTAGTGAGGAGTTATGGAGAGGTGACTGTGAGGGGTTAACCAAACTGTTCCCTTTCTTAGGTATTAGGACTCACATTTGGGAAGTGGGACAGCCTAGCTTAGTTCACAAACATTTAATAGCTACAGCAGTTTATCGGGGTCTTTGCTTGTTGATTATTGTTGAGCAGGTGTGTTTCCAAGTTCTGAAGCAGAGTTAAACAAAAGTATATATTTTAAGAAACATTCTGTTGATACTAATGGAAAGTGACCTGAAGCTGTTCTGTCCACACAGACGGGTTCCATTCCCTTAGGCTTGGTCTGTGTTTTCAGATTGGAATGAGGGGATGGATGTGAAGTGCCTAAACTCTCCTACAATAACTTTTACCCACTATCTGATCACTGGATCCTTTAGAAGGATCTATGCTGCCAGAACAATCAAGACCTTAAGCAATTGTATTATGGAACTGACCAATCGAGACCACATGGGTGCACAATAGAGTCAGGTGCTTAGAGATACTAATTTCACTAGATAATTGAGGGGAATTTTTCAGTCTGTGCACTCTGCCCTGTAGTGTATTATTTCTAAGCAGTCCCAAGTTCTGAAACTGCTTCCATTTCAAATGAGTTTTGTTTCACTGAATGGAGTTGGAGTAAGGAATATTTTCTTTTATATGCTTATATGAGTCTCTTTCCTTCTTCTCCTGGAATGGGACATTCTTATAGTTAACCCTGGGGACTAGTATTTCATCTTTATGATTTGTTATTATTTCAAATGCAAATAGTAAACCCAGCATACTGTTTTCTGGATTTTCAGGTTAATATACACATAAAGTTGTAGAATGAGCTCATGTAGAAGACATAAATACGACTCATTTCACTACTGAAGTTCATGTTGTTATACTAGATAGGAAGATAAATTTCATATTCAAGTATTGCTTGAATGTTCTCGTGATTTCTCTGGCTACACAAATTCCTTAAGTTGCTGAGTTGGAAGGCTTTAAAAATATTTGTAGAGTTTGATTTTAAAATAGTAGCTGGCATAAGTGTAAGAGTTTGTAATTTGTAAAACAAACCCCAACCTTTTAACTGTGGTAATATTTCAGGAACAATGAATTCAGTCTGTGGAAAGAGAACTGTCCTTTAAAAAAAATAGAAAATAAGTACTTTATAAATAATGCAGCACTGAAAATATTGTTGTTTGTTTTTCCCTCCCCCATCACCTCACCTCTGCAGGTCAGATACTCCGCTGATATACAAAGCTGTGCCAAGCTGGTTTGTAAGAGTGGAGCACATGGTGGAGCAGCTGCTGGAGAACAATGCCCAATGCTACTGGTAGTGTCTCCTGCTTATTTTATTTTTTTCTTTGCCTGGGGTGGGTTTATAGGAGGGCACATGTGTGTGCTGGAACTCTGCAAAGCTGTATTTCACTGTTAGTGTGCTATTTTCATACTTACATTCTGTCTTTCTGAGACAGTGTTACTGGAAGGAGGCTGGTAACCAGTTTTAAGGGGTGTTTTTATCTCAGGTTTCGCAAATGTGCCTCAAACTGGTAGAACATGGATACCCTTCTTGGCACCAACAGCTATAACCTGCCTGATTGCACATGAGCCCAATGTTTGCATGTGAACCTGTTTGTGCACTCTTCCTTTCTTTGCTAAGAAGGCATTCTTTGCTTGTGTAAAGTTCCAGTGAGAAATATATTTTAGAATATAAGTGAGGTTGAATAAGTAAAAGTGAAATACATCACAGAATCATTTAAGATATCCTCAAACCATGTTAACAATCCTCAGTGTGAGAGAAACTGCAAAGGGAAATCAAGCCATGGAAGCATGGAAGTACACAGTGAAGCCTACTGAAAGGGTCTACTAGAGAGAATAATTTAGGCAGTTAAACTCTGGATATATATTGTTCCAAATTAAACTGTTTTTCAGACAAGTTACTGTTCTGTTCATGTAGTGATTACACATCAGACTGGTTACTTTGTCATACATGCATTTGAAGAAAGAACCCCAGTACTCCCACTCTGACCCAGCCTTTCCCCAAAACACTTACAAAAGCCTCAACCCAACTGCCTTTGCTTGTGTAATGATTGAAAGTAAACTCGGTTTCAAAGGCTTAAAGACAAGTTCCCTACTAATGGCAAAAATGAAATCTTTGTCTATATCTTGGCAATGTGAAAATATTGGTGTGAGATGTACACAGAAAACAACAGCCAAGCTTTGGATAATTTAAACACCCTATTAAATCAGCAGTAAGAAGGAACCATGGGAACCATTTTGAAATCATGAGTTTATGGTGTGTTAGTAACAAAATGTCCTTGTCTGCTCCACCTCCATAACCTTTATGTTCACTTCCCCTCCTCTGGTACCTGGGAAGTTGAGACAAGTGGGGAAGTTGTAGAGGTTCCAGCCTCATTCAGTTATCCCGTGTGCCATTTGAGTTGTTGTTTAGCCTTTTCCACACAAGGACTGTAGGAGAATTGGTGTTCCACCACTGTGTGCCTCTGCTCAGTGACTGAAGAAATGTTGAAGAAGGTGACTCAACTTTCAGTGAACAATTGCAGGTGACGCAATTGTTGGACACTAGTTAGCAGTTAAATTCTCCATGAGCAGCTTTTGCATAACTGCTTATGTGCTACAAGCACTGTAAATATTGAAATGTGTGGGAAAAGTTAGTGTTCCATGATGTAGACTGTCCAAAAATGCTGCAGTGTTGGCTTGCTAATAAGCACATGCCCAGTCTGGAAATGTAAGGAGATTTTATAGATTAGTAAGTGTTGCTTTCTGTTTTCCATAACAGAACATACTGTGAGCCTTCTTTTGGGGGAAAAATAAGCTGGAGAGGGGGTGAAAGTGTTTGTTCTTAGCTTTAATTAGCTTTCTCAAGATGGTTTTACTGTTTTGATGGCTGATAGTAGACCTGCATACTTAATCTCCTCATGAACCTAAGAAAAATGTAATGATCCTATTAAGGAAGTGTTTGAATGGTTGAAATACTTTCTTCTTGAAGCTTTGCTTCTAGAAAAGCAAAACTAAGTGACCTCCACTTGTACAGGAGACATTAGTAAGAATTAGTAAACAGTTTGAACCCTACTTCATCTGCATATTTGGGTCTCAAGTGTCACTTCTTGAAGTGCTGAGTAGTGGGGATACAAGCGGAACCAAATGAGAGATCTGCCATTGCAAGGGTTGAGTGGGAAGACCAGGTGATTATATCAACTGGCAATAGTCAGCATGCTTGGAATTCAAATCACCTTTTGTCCTTCAGACAGTTCTTGAGTCTCAATGTAATTCTGTAGTTGAAGATAAAACTGATTCCTCAGGACTTCTCTCAAAGCAGTGTGGTCTTAAGAGACCTTGAGGATCTTTTTGTAGGGAATATGGCTGCTAGTAGAGGTGTATTATCACTAAATGATTGATACACATTGCCAGCAGGTGATTACATAATTCCTAGTTTGAATACTTGATGGCTTTTGTTACATAAAGATGAATTTTGAAATCTGGCTTTTTAAAAGACAAAGGCATGACTTTTAAGGCTTTCTTGCTATTCTCCACCCATGTCAGTCTTGTTTGGGGTTGATGCCTTCTTCAGTATTCATGTATTTATATTTTGGAGACTCCATCCTCACCAAAACCTACTTTTTGTTTTCTTTTGGAGAGACTTGGTCTCTGCAGGTGTCACAGGGATAATACTTAGCTTTTAAAAAAGCTATTTTTAGACTCTCTAGGGCTTCAGCATGTCCTGAAAAGGAGGAAATTTGGGATGATGCTTTTCAGACTATATTAACCTTTACAAAATGAGTTTGACTGCATTGCTTTTTTTATTCCTAGAAATGATGGGTAGGTATATTGTCCCTTCAGAATAGCTCTCTTTGCAGATATCCTTTTTGATGAAGTAGATTAAACATAGTGGGACAAACTTTGCAACTTGATTGCATTTCTAATGAGTTTTTTAATGAATTGGCCTGCTGATAAAGCCACAGTTATTCAGAATTTATTAAAGCCCATCACTGTGTCTTCCTTTTTCAAAATGAACCTAAGTGTAACTTTCAAGAGTCGTTACATGAGTCATGTGCTGATATTTTTGTAGAATCAGAAACCAGAAAACCCTCTTTTGTTTTTCTCTCACTTTTAGTCTGATCAGTGCAAAGTAACTTGTGCTGGATGTTGCTTGAAAATGCAGAATTGGAACAGTATTTGAGAGGCTGTGTCTCAGTCTTTAATCCAAGATCCCTTACTGGGTGTTATCTTTACCACACAACTGGCAGAAGAAACTATTTAAACTAAAAAAATGGGATTGTGTTTCATATTGAGACCTATTTCGAGGACCTACTGCTGAGATAAAGAGAGAGTAGTTCAACTGCTTGTACCACTCGGGGCTGTCAGACCTTGATTCCTCATTAGTTGATAGGGAGAAGTCAGATGCAACACCAAAGGTGGGTCTCTGGTTAAGTGACCTGGATTTCAGCCTGAATTGTTTTAACTGTCGTCTTACAGAATGATTTGTTTGAAAGAACCTTCCCCCCTCCACCTCAAACAAGTAAACCATGCCAAGTATAATCTAGGGCTAATTCCTGTCGTCACAGAGTTCCAGGTTGGTATAAATTGTGAATTTTTAAGTTATTCTAAAGAGTAAATTGGTGCACTTCAGAAACATGAAGTGCTGTAGCTCACACTTGTGGCAGTGTATGTAAATCTTTTGCACCTGCAGGCTGACAGAAGGGTTCTGTAGGCTCTGTGGTTTGTATTTCAATACCAGCTTTGAACTCTCTACTTTTACTTTTTAAAAACCTCCCTCACTTTAAAGTTCTGCCTCAGCAGCTGCTGAAAGGTTTATCTGAAACCATTGACGAGTTTCGACTGTTAGAGACTATTGGGCAGTTCTGACACTGTTTACAGAAGACATATAGCGCCTTAGTGAGTGGAAAAATGAGCAGCAGTGGGAGGAAGGCAGTGATAGAAGCCAGTAAGAGACTTCAAAGAAGCCCGGCCTTTTGTTCTTGCATCTTCTTGGCACTGAAGAATCCCAGCATTGTAATAGGGAGCTTGATGTGTATGTCCTTAGCTGAAAGTATCCTTTTTCTGACTTTGACTGTTAGTTCTTACTGAAAATACTACCCAGTAACATATCCAATAGGCCTTTTTGCCTGAATGGACCTTTCTGGTTTACAGAGTGTGAGTTTTGCATACATTTCCTGCTGTTCCTGTATGAGCACTCAAAGACCAAGTATTTTCTCATGCATCAAACATGTTAAATCTTTTGAGAAGCTTTTGATCTTGGTCTTCCTAATCTTCAACCAGACGCCTTCTCTGCTGAACAGCAGACTGTCTCCTGCCTTTTGAAAGGTGTGATTTGGCCACAAATGATGTCTGTCTTGTGTCATAAACCCAGAGGCCTGCTGGGTGTGCAGAAGATGGACTTTAGAGCCCATCTGCAGTGGAAAGCTAATGTTCTGCTAAACTTGTAATTTTTGTGTGGAGAGAAATCTCAGCCTGTAGCAGAGGCAACAGAATTTTAAGTTGTAACAGAATTGTTATGGAGAATATCAGTTACTGAGGCCTTTGTTTTCTTCCTTTTGCTTCTTTTAGGAATAAATACCCTAGGATATTTTCTTCCCTAGTTATCATTAATAAATACATCTCTTCTGAGCAGCTTTGTAGGTGTGTGTGTGCGCAGCTTTTTTCCTGTTTTTCCTTTAATATGACCATGCAGTTGTAACTCTTTTTTTTCCTCTCTCTTTTTAATCATTGCTCACACCTTTTCTTACTCAGGAGAGAGGTGGATAATAGGTTAGCTCTGGTCTCCAGTAGCAATTGTAAAGTGTAGAGCAACATGCACTCACTAGATGGCAACATATCCCGAGGAAAAATTCAAACCTGTGTCATGTCCTACCGTGGAAAGAGGAAAAAATTGCTGCAGTATTAGCCTTGTGTTTGTCTGATTTAGAGCAGTATAAGTCAAAAGGTTTCATTACTGACTGTTATCAGACATAGTTAAGTATTAGGGTGAATTTTGAGGCTTGTTCCAGTTGATTTTGGCTTGTCTTCTGTGGTGTTCTAATTGTGTTGTTTCCTCTCAAAGCCTCTCGAGCAGAGATTGCCAGTTGTGTCATGAATATAGCAGGTATCTCTTCAGTCCCAGTCAAGGGGCATCGTTGTGTGGTTCAAATATTAGCTTACTAAATAAAGACTCCAAGTGTCAGTACACTGAGCAATTACAGGATCATGTTCTTAGGCAGACTGCAGATCTCACTGCATGTGCAGTATGTTGACTGTCTGCTCCGGTCATAGGAATGCAAACATACTTAGATACAGAAATTGAAGTTAATCTGAAGTGGTAATGCTGTGGAGAAGTGCTTTGTAACTACAAAGGTGAAACTCTTCCCAAGGAAACTATGCAGAAAGAAAGTGAAGGCTTCATTTTTTTCCCCTGGATTTTTGCTGTCATCGATAAAATTAAGAATTTGAAGTGATTAGCATAGTGTCTGGGTCAGATATTAAAAAATCCTGCTGTGTTTTATTGATAAGAATATCATGAAATGGGAGGTTATGGCTTCAGTGAATGCTGCCGTGCCGAGCAGCTGCACGCCGCTGGCGCCAGGGCTGTGATGCAGTCTGCAGCAGCATTGCAGTCTCACGCCAAAGCGGGTGTTGCTATGGGAACCGGGATAAAGGAGTGCAGAAAAACACTGCTATCTCACAGTGATTGAAAACACAATTCATTTGGCAAATATAAACTGCATATAAGCAGAAAATTCTCTTTCTTAGGTGGAGGCAACCCGAACTTGTGCGGGGTGTGTGGTTGTGCACCGTTCTAATAAGCCTTTGTGAATTGAGGAGAAGGAGCCTGCTGCAGTGGAAATTCTGCATGCTTTGCAAACAGCTGACCTTTCCTCTCTTCTCCTTTCCTCCCTCCCGTCTCCCCCGATGCTTAATTAGGTCCATGATATAGATTGGCACTAATTAAAGTGTCAAAAGGGCATGAATAGTTGCTTATTTTATCTCCTTGAATTAAAAACCGTTAAAAATCAATTTGAGGGCATGATGAAATAGACTTGTTCTTAGAGCAAGTTAACATAATGGAATTGAAAACTTTGTCTTCTAAGAGTTGATTAATGTTTGAAAAGAAAAGCAAAGTTGACACCTAAACAAACAACCAAGCTGTTATGCTACAGATTTAAATAAATCTGTACCCATTGCTGGAGAGGCAGCACCTGGAGGGCTGTGTTCAGTTCCAGGCCTCTCACTTACAAGGACACTGAGGGACTGGAGTGTGGCCAGAGCCAGGCAGCGGAGCTGGGGAAGGGGCTGGAGCACAAGGGTGCTGGGGAGCAGCTGAGGGAATGGGGGTGTTGAGTCTGGAGAAGAGGAGGCTGAGGGGAGACAGCAGCACTCTCTGTGCAACTCCCTGACAGGAGGCTGTGATGAGGTGGGGGTCAGTCTCTTCTCCTCAGTACTGAAGACAAGAGGAAATGGGCTCAAGATGTCCCAGGGGAGGTTGAGATTGGAACTGAGGCAGAACATTCTTAGGGAGTCCCCAGCCCTGGAGATATTACAAAGCTGTGGAGCTGAGGTGCTGAGGGCCATGGGTTAGTGGTGAGCTTGACAGGGTTAGCTTAGTGGTTGGACTTGATGATTTTAAAGGTCTTTTCCAACCAAAATGGTTCTATATTTAGTTACATGATGTAGGATAACCACTTAATCAGCTTTGATTTTGCTGTTGTAACTCAGCTCTTTCCTGCAAGACTGACTCCCTCCTTTCCAGACAGGTATATGATTCCTGATTTCATGTATCTCTTAAAAAGTTACCAGCTGACCAAATGAAAAGATAGCTCTGAGACATCTCCTCAGAACCAAACCTATCAGATGCTGGGTTCTAATCTGGTATTAGGTTTCCTAATTCACACTGTTTGAGGTAGTAGTGTGTTTGTCAGCTTTATAGTCCAACTCTTATGGACTTCTTCTTCAAATATTTCATAAGCTAAGGTCTTCCTTCAGTTCATAATTATGGAATAAGTCTCATCCAATACATAAGGTTACTGTGGTTTTTCCAAGAATGTCATGAATAAAATGAGCTGGTGAGAAGAATGAATCATAGAATGAAGATTGGGAAAGGATCAGTATGTCTTTGTGTAACATCCCTGAACAGGTTTTAATGGTAAGTTGGTATTAAAACATATGAGGCTTCTGCTGTGGCTGTGTTTGGCAGCTGATGATGTCAGCAGTGATATTTGTGATTACAGAAAGGGAACGGTACTGCTTTGAGATAGAGTTCCTGTGTCCTGTGACTAGGGCAAGGTGAGCTGAGTCCTGGAGTCACACAGAGCACAGCTGAGCTTTGAAATGGAATGAGGAGTTGAATTCAGTGTTTACCATTGTGTTATGAGCATGAGAGAGATACTTCAAAATATATGTGCAGAAAAGGAACAGATGTCTTAGTCCTTCTACATTTCCTTCTCGATTATGTAACAATTTGGATTTTTATTGTCTCTTTGCATTGTGCACATTTCTCTTCTGGAGAAGAGACTCAGACAGCAAATATACTAATTTTAATTGATGCTCTTCCTTGTGTATTAATTGGTGATGAGGAGTCTCTAGATCAGCAGCCATGGTAACTCACTGTTGCTGCACTCCTTCGTGCTCTGAAATTGAAGACAGTCACTAATTCACTATTTTCAAGTCTGTGCCCACTTTACTTGACTGACTTGGATACTGAGTCAGAAGGCAAGGAAAACAGTTTCTGTTGTGATAAGCAAATAAATGTTGTTAAAGGGCTGGATTTTGTTTAGCTCTTCGTGTGATGTTTTTGCTTGTCAAATGGAATTTTTACTTCAGATTCTAAGAACATGAGTAGCTAAGAAGAAAGGGTGTTGGAGCTCACTGCAAAGGACTGAGCAGTGCACACATCTAGCAAAACTCCAAATCTGCTTAAAAAATAGGAACAGTCGCAAATGAACACACAAATTTGGGGCAAATTAATAATCATTGAATCACAGAATGGTGGGGATGAATGAAGGGACCTCTAAGGATCATCTAGCCCAATCCTGCAGCTCAAGCAGGTTCACCCAGATCAGGTCACACTGGAACACGTCCAGGTGAGTTTGAAAACAATATTCATCATCTCTAACTTGTTACAATAGCTTTGATCTTGGGAGAGTAAAATGGAAATTAACATTCAGACAGGTTGAAACTGATGTACTTTCATGCAAAAACTCTCTAGTTTATGACTTGACAAATCAATATTTATTTCTTTATGTTGTGGAGTTCAGCTCTCTGAACGTCTCAACTGCTGAATGGTCTCTGCTGAACGTCTCATCCTGCAGTTTATTTAGTGCACTACCCTGGCTGCCAAGAAAATAGAAATAGCTATTAGCCCACAGTATTCTACAGGCATGAATCAAGAGCTTCACAATTTGCTGAGGCAGCAATCTCCTTAACCTTGCTAAACGTTGGAGAAGTGTGAAATCCTGTCTGTGTCATTGTGCAGAGAAATTGGAAGGTCCAAACCAACACAAATTGCGGGCCGTTGGGAAATGAAAAGAGTGCTTCTAACAGTGTCATTTTAGGAGCTGCAGCATGATTGTGTTAGGAGAGAGGTTGCTGCTTTCATTTCACTTACAGCCTTGTGGAACTTATTTGATGCTAGAGCTTGACCTCTTCTGAGACCTGAATCTGTTGGGTGCCGTGAGTTGGCTGCTCTAAATGTGCTGTAGCACTGCTCACCTTGCTTGTCGCACTCAAATGGAAATCCAGTGGTCACCAGCATAAAACCAGCATTTGTGCTTTCAAGCTGAAGGGGGTTTGTGATAGATACCTGATTAATCATGAAAAGCAGGGATATTGGCATATGGGAAAGTTTTTCTTCATATATCTCTGTGTTGTAAAATAGGAATGTTGATGTGAGTGGTCTTTCATGTAGTTTTGTCTTTTGAACAATCTCTCTGCAAATTGAAGAATTCATTGCTTTGTGTATGTAGATGGAACAGTAAACCATGCTTCCTTAACTAATAATACATACCTGTGGCAGGATGCTAATCTTAATTAGACTTTAACAAGAGAGGTGTACCAAGAGAATGCTTAAGAGAAGAGGATTAAAAAGAAAAGGGAAAAAAAAACCTGTAGAAAACTAACCTGGAGTTGGTCAGGTGTTAATAACAACGTTATTGAGAATGCTCTGTTCTGTCTGCCCAGCCTAGTGAATATTTACATCAAAGATGCCTCTGACACTGCTGACTTGAAGAGAAAAAAACCCAGAAATCAGAGTGAGGTGTCTGTAGCTAAATCTAGTGAACTTAAATAAAGGAAATAGGCTGCAGTCTCAAAGAACTGTGTGACTGGCAAGGCTGTTCTGCACAGTCCTCTTACTTGTTGCCAGCTGGAGGCTGTATCTGCTGTTCAGTGGCTGGACAGCGTCTGGGTGGTGGTAAGAACCAATTGTTTTAAGTAACACTTTGTTTGAGTGATGGACTCAAAGTGTGTTTGAGAGACAGGCTCTTTTGATTTGATGGCTGTGTCGGTGTTATTTCTGCATTGCACCTCCTAAAGAGCCATAAATCATTGTTGCAAACGTGGTTGATAGTAGATGAAGTGGTTTGTGTTTTATGTTCCACTAAAAACTGGCAGCAGGATCAGACAATTTTGCCAGAAGAGGTAAATTATATGCTTTCATAGCTCAGAGAGAGAGAGAGAGAGAGATCACACCAAGTACGTTTTTGTGGTTAATGTCCACTTTGGGGATAAAATTAATTTTTCATGCGTGTTTTGAGGAGGCAGAGCCAAAACTCTCAGCATTTTAATGTCATTGGGGGATTGTTTCAGCCTCTAGCTATGTTAAATGGGACTAATAATTTCAGCTAATCAGTGTCTAACAACTTCTGAAAAATGGAAAGTAGTTTAGGAGTGAGGTAAAGAGAAGTTTTCCACATTAGTGGAATGTTAGGCAAATGCTAATGACCTCGGTACAGTTTCCACTCCTGTTTGGAGAGAGGGTCTCTTAAGGTCACCACAAAAAGCTAACAGTACCAACGCCTCCTCTAGACAGATTGTGAAAGCCTGTATATGTTTCTAAACTTCAGAGCAGGGATATGGATGTCATGTGAATGAAGCATTAGTTGCTTTTATATTACATTTTTGCATAAGAACTGTTACAGAAAATAACTGCAGCTTACTGAAAGGAGGTCTAGAAATAACTAGTGAAGCTATGGGGCTTTGGGGTGATATTTAGTGAGTCTTTTAATGGTGGTTTCTATCCACCTCAGACACCATCAGCATCAAGAAGCCTTCAGATCTCCATGTGACATCACCATGGGTAAAACTTTTAAAAGACTGGCTTTCATTTTCATCAGTAGATTCTGGAGGGATGCTCACACTTGTTTCACAAGCCTGCTGCTGCTGGGCCAAGTCCTGCCTTAGTGTGCCACATGAATCCATTCTTTTAATTTTTCCTCTAAAGGTTAAAAAAAATAAACCTCTAAACCTTTGTTACTCTTGGGACTGATCTGTGAGTAAAAATCATTCTTGTTAAAAAAGAATTGATAGAGGACCAAGAGCTTCAAAAAGAAAAAGGTAGAAGAGACCATATGTTTTCTGTAGTTTGGCTGTTCCTCTTCTAGAAACTCTGTGTCTCTACATTCAGCTCAAGCTTTGGGAAAGGCCCTGCTAAGTACACTGGAAACACCAAACCCAGGAAAGCTCTAACTCAGTTCTAGAGTATGTGTATTACTGTGTTCATTCACAGCTGCTGAGCATCTGTGATGCTGTCTTAAGGTTATTCTTCCCATGAGTTTTGTTTGAGTTTGATCTTCATAAATGCACCTTTAGGCATGAAGGAACTGTGTGTCTGACTTCAAAACCTGTTGCATTTCCTCGTTTGCTACATGCTTATTGTATGAACAGTTAATTATTTGTTTACCTCATACGAGACATCAATTTGTTGGTAACTGTCAGGCCATTTGGCCTGTCCAGGAATCAGGTTCTGATGTTCACCTCAGAGCTTCCATATGATGAAAACTTCTCTTTAACATCTTTCAGAGCCTATTAGTGGTCATAATGAGTTTTTAGCAAGTTTTGATAGTGGTCCCATGATTTGGGGAGTGGTCTGTGTTTTGGTTTCCAATCAGAGAATCAGAAGTGGAGACCGTAAATAGCATGAAAAGGCTCTTGCTCTTTCGTACGATATAGCAACCTTTCTCCATTCTCAAAGGCTAAAAAGTAATTTGCAGATGTCTGAGTGCCCATGCACAGTGCAAAATGTCTTCTGATGCTATTACTCCAGGCTTTTGAAACTTTGTGATTTCATTCATCAGAAACATCAGTAACTGTTGTTTTTTCTGTGTGTAAAATAAAGCAGCAGTATTGCCATCCACCCTTGGCCAGAGTCATCCAGTGGTGGGCTGCCCTGAGGGTTTGTGGCCATTGCTTCCTTTTGAATTAATCTGTGTTGCACAGGTTTTTACTGAGTTACTGTAGGGTAAACCAAACATGGTGATTTTCACTTCTATAGCTTACCTGGAGATCAAAGAAGGGCAGAAGAAATGCCCTTTGGCTGTCTTTGACAGCCTACAGGCCTGGCAGTAGCCACCACTGCAATTAACTTGGTTTTGGGGGTGAAATAAAGTATAATAATTCTTCCTAGCTGTCCTTTCAGTGGAATGCAGTGATCAAAAGAGCACTTTCCTTCTTTTCTGAACAGGGTTCCAGATTTTGTGAGGGAGAAGCGCTTTGGGAACTGGCTGAAAGATGCCCGAGACTGGGCTATATCTCGAAACCGATACTGGGGCACACCTATCCCCTTGTGGGTCAGTGATGATTTTGAAGAGGTGAGTGAGAAAACTGAAGCTGCCAGTTGACAAAACAGCTGTTTGCTTATATTGATAGACTTACATCTTTGACTACTGCAGTTCTATTGCTAGGTCTTAACAGCATATGTATATAATACATACCTGCATTTGTGTGCCTGTACATGTTTTCATTGCATTTGCTTGAAAGCTGCAAGCAGTTTCACTTGTGTTCTAGATTAGAGTTAATCTTAGTTTTCCTGGAAGAATTTTCAGAGATAGTGCATCTAATGGAAGTAACAAATGTGAGAAAATGGCAAGAGATGGATTTTTTCAGTCCTTTCAGCCTGCTTTGGAAATTCTGGTGGTTATTTCAAGCCGAATGAATTGCTGAAGGTGTAAAGGCAAGTCCACTACAGCAGAACAGTGAAAATATGTATTTGTAACGCTACAGATGTGAATGGAACAGACTGTAACAATGTGAATCTAGTGGAACGATGAAAGTGTATAATGGGAGTGCTAGAAATGAGTTTGCTGAAGGTGGAAGATACCCTGCAGTTGGTAGCATAAAGCTAACTGCCCAAGTGAATACTTCACGCTGTTTTGATGGCTGCTGTTTTCTAAGTTTCAAAACATTTAAGTTTTTAAACTATTTCTGAAGATAAATTTTTGTCTGTTTGTTTTTTATTGGCTTTTTTTTCTGCATGGGCTTGTATCATTAGCTGTGTTTAATAATTCTTCCTCATGCTGTAAATGGGAGATGGTAGTCAAAGTCGGGTGTCCATGAAGGTGAGTACTGATGGCAGCATCCCAAACTTCTGTTTTCGTCTCCCTTGATTTGAAAAAGTTGTACTTTTTGTTTCAGATGTGGAAGACCTCAACTTGGAAAATGTATGCTGGAAAAGTACTTTGTTGTCTTTAAGTGCACTGTTGCTTAGATGTGCACCATGAAGTATTTTTTATTTCCTCTTCATTGGAGATCTTGCTGATAGGCAGGGAGATACTAGGGGAGTGAGGGAGATACTCCTTGCAATTGCCGTTTATGTATCTCAGAAAGCCTTGGCATTTGAAATCTATTTATGCTATGAGAGTGTTTGTTTGTAAACTACTGGCAAACCAAGTGCTTCTGTCTCATAACAGTTAAAGTTTACTGTGTAACAGTTAAAGTTGAGTTTGAAGACTAATAGTTTATATGTAAAAATGTTGAACAAATTACAGATGGAGTCCCTTGCTTGGTATAGCAGTGTTTTGTCAGTAGAGAGAAGGCTCGGTTTTGTACTAAAGTATTTCAAGACTTCCTTCTACAGCTGAAAAAGATTGTGTGAAGGTTATGTTACTCCCACTCCTTGCCTCTATGAATACTTCATTTTCTGTCCAGTCTCCACATGTCTGTATTGCTGTGTGTACATTTGTTTTAGGTTTGATTTGTTTGTTTTTAATAACAGTATGATATACAGCTTGGAAGGTTGACCTTTCCTCTGAAATTAGCCGTAAATATTCCTCAGAGCTTAGTGTTCTGAATAATCATCAAAATGCCAACAGATCTGTTATTTTTATCTCTAGATGTTACATTCTTCTGTTTAGAGTCTAAATGACATACTTAAGCAGTTGAGTATGGCTTCTGGATCATGCTGAATTTCAAGTGAGGGTTTTCTTAGTATTCACTCTCTTTTTATGCATGTGGGATGTAACTTAAGAACCCAACACTATTGGAATTGATGTGGAATTTGAGGCCTAAGTAACATCTGCTCTCATATAGTAAATAGGATTCACTCAAAACTTCCTGACTTCAGTTGTAGTGCAGCCTAATGCCATGTGACATTGCAGAGCCTCCTGCTGGTGTCTTGTTCTCCAAGGAACACTTTGTTGCATGCAATCACGCTGTGCGTATTAAATCTTGGAGAAGTAAGAGTTCCTTATTTAATATACACTAAGGTGAATTAATTGGTATTAAAGTGAATTTCATTGCATATCCATATCTGCTTTCCCACAGTTTTATTTTAGCTCTTATCTTGGTTTTATTTTAGCATAATTATGAGGTAGAGATGCATAATGGAAGTTAAATTTTGAAGCTTGTGTTTATTGCCACGTTTTTGCAGACAGTCTATCATTTTAAGCTCTCAGAATGATTGCTTCATTGGAGGAACACATCTCATTTGGATTAGATAATAAAAGTTTCTAATATAGCACCCAAGTTGATGAAGCAGAGTTAGGCTAATTTTATAGGACTTGCTAAAAGCAAAGCTATAGCATTAAGTATTCAGTGATGTTGCAGACATTCTCTGATTGTTTCATTCCTTGTCACTCATGTAAACTGTTAACCCTTCTCTAGCTTTGGTGCACTCAGTCCTGCATAACAGATTTGGAACAAGTGGACTCTGGCTGTGCTGTCCTTCAGAGTGAGGGAACTTCTTTAGATGTTTCTGGTCTGCTTTGAGGCTGCATTAGGAATTGCACTTTCAGCTGACCTTAGCAGTTCTTTCTTTTTACTCTTCAGAAAATGCTTTCTAAAGATCCCAGAATGTCTTGCTGATATACTGATACACCACATGGACTTTTTTCTTTCTATGGATAATCCTTTTTCTTTGATTATAGATACTTAACAGAACTCCAATGACAAATCAATAAAAGCTAACATTTTTATTTAATAGGGCCAGCAGAACTATGTCCCAGAAACATTGAGGTCCACAAGTGCTGCTGCATGTCTTTATTCTTCCTATTTACTTGGATAATCCTGGATATAATGCTAGTGTTCATTTCATTAGAAGTATTTAACCTTGACCTTTGACTTCACATTGTCACAGTGATGCTGAAATGGGGTTGAACAGCCCTGAGTCCCAGGCTCTTGATTTCAATCTCTGCTCTCAGCTATTAAGTGGTGATGTAGCTGGCTTTGTAATTGATGTGGCTGAATAAGAAAATGGAGGAACAAGTGACTGATAGGCAAAGGGGACAGGGTAATAAAATAGACATTGCTATTGAAGAAATATATTCAAAGCAATAGCTTTAACTGTTCTGTGCAGAAATGAGCGGGTGCGGCCTAACGAGGGATCGGATTTGGTTTGAACCTACTTGCTGTGCTGTTCTTGTGCCTTCAATAATCTGAGGAGCTCCACTCTTCTGACAGTCTTATTCACTATGGGGATGTGTGCCTTCCTCTCATGACTGTTAGATTTTTTTGTGTGGGCCTGGGGTTATTTCTTTCATGACTGTGTTCTGCTGGGGGCAGTTCTGTTAGTGCATCCAATATTAAGAATTATACTCGAGTCTTGAAATGTTTGATTCAGAAATCAACAACTAATGGGCAGCTTTTAAGCCAGAACGTAGCTTGAAAGTGATTCAAATATTAAGGTTAGTGAAGATGAAGCAATCGGTGTGTCCCAGGGTATTTTTTTACCTATTCTTCTATTAAAACCTGTTCTTCCAGCAGCAGTGCTGAACTAAGCACCTGCTGCCTGCTTGCTTGAGCTTGTACAATTGCTTATGGGGCCACATGGTGAATGAAGAACAGATCTGGGTTAAAAATAGTTTCTGGATAAAGGCATATTTTTAACTGGGATCAATCCCCTGGTGTGGTTTGCAATGCAAACTGCAGACTGTTGTGCTTGACTATGATAATCATTGTAATGCTTCGCTTCCTATAGAAAAATGAGACAGATAAGTAGTGAAAACATCACATTACAAAAGTACTTTCACAAGAAAAGCTGGTGATGAGCAATGCAGATCAGCAGTTGAATCAGACTAGGCAAAATCACGGCTTAAAAACCAAATCAGACTGAGTTTCTGTCTTCTCTGTAATTCATGACAGCTTTTTGGAATTAAGTACACCAAAACTTTTTTGTTAGTCACAATTTCTGTATGTATACATATGCATCTATTTAAGACTAGCTATAGGAATTGAACAGTATGCTGACTTGCTGCCACTTAGAAAATGATCTGATGTGCAAAATGTCTTGCCTGCTTACAGCTGTAACTCCTTCCCTGTCACGTCTGTCAAAACCCATCGCTTTCCATAGCAATACTGAATTGGCCTGATAGCATGTGGGACTGGATCCCCAGACTCCAGAGCTGTATTGTGAATCCTGCCAGATGAGAGATGGCCACAGGGCTCTGGAAGGGTCAGAATGTTGAGCAAAGCTTTCTTTGTGTTTCTCCTTCCCTCCTACATACAGTTTTTCATCATTTCATGATTTCATGATGTCGATGCAAGCTTGTAGCTGAAACAATTTGCTTTTTTCTTGGGTGATGTGTTGATGCAATAAACCCAAGAGAAGTGTCTGTACATTTAACATCCCCTTTGTTAGCTGTGATGCTTTTTTTTTCTTTAAGTAAGATGCCATTAATATAAGCACTTCAGTGTACCTGGGATGGAACACTTGTACTCAGTTATGAGCAGTTTAGCCACTGACCTTAGCTTCATGAGAGGAACTGGAATCTGAAACTCCTACCTCTGTAAAAGTCAGGATCATTGAAGGTGATTGTGTTATGTGTTTTTTGAAACAAACAAAAAAACCACTCCCCCCACCCCAAATATTAACCACAAAACCCACCATTTTTTATATCCAACGAAATATTTGTTCTTTGAAGTCACAATTATTTTGACATGAGTTGTATTAAATCAGGGTAATGATCTCTAACATCATTTGCTGCTTTGCTAGATTGAAGAAGGGCACCTTATGCAACAGTTTTGTTGCCCTTTCAGCCATATGAGCCACTTTAGAAGATACTGACTGACCTACAAGTCTCTTGCCTAGTGTTTAAAAAAATTCTCACTGTGTGGAAGTAACTGACTAAATTTCTGGAGTATCTCTTACAGGTAGTTTGTATTGGTTCGATGGCAGAATTGGAAGAGTTGTCTGGAGTGAAAGTCACTGATCTCCATCGAGAAAGGTCAGTCACAGACACTGTTAACTAGTTACTGAAAACAGTTGAGCAGACATAAAAAACATTGCTCTTCATAGAATCACAGAATCATAGAATGTTAGGATTGGAAGGGACCTTTAGAGATCATCCAGTCCAAACCCCCTGCAGAAGCAGGTTCACCTACATCAGGTCACATAGGAATGTGTCTTTGTTGCCCAAACCCCAGGGAAACAGAGCTAGGGATCATAGAAACGTAGGAAGAAGACTTGTGGTGAACATGTATGAATTTATCTCTCTTCTGTCTTGGACACTATTAATAAAATCAAACAAACAAAATCTCTAAAATAACTTTAAATTATAAATATGGGCAAAGGAAACACTGACCTTTTTAAAGAGTCGTCAAAATTAGAGCTCAAACTGCTGTCCTACCTAATAGGCAAACTAATATGTACTATTAACTCATTATTTATTCATTAGAATTTGTTAATCTTTTTCTGTTCCACAGTGTTGATCACATAACTATCCCTTCACGTCGTGGCAAGGGCTCACTGCGCCGGGTCCCTGAGGTGTTTGACTGCTGGTTTGAGAGTGGGAGCATGCCTTATGCACAAGTCCACTATCCATTTGAAAACAAAAAAGAATTTGAAGATGCTTTCCCTGCTGACTTCATCGCAGAAGGCATTGACCAAACCCGAGGATGGTAATTTTCTACCACTTTATTAAGTGATATTATTGCCTCCTATGATATTATTGCCTGATTCAGCTGTAATAGTGTTGTATAGATAAGTGTATGGTTTCATTTTGTCAGTAAAATGCAAGATGTTCTAAAGCTTGGTGGCAAAAATGTTGCAGAGAGGAGACATGTCAGCAAGAAATCTTCCTGGCTTTTGTGGAAAATATCATTAGATAGTGGGGCAGATCTTTGGCCTGGTAAAGTAGAATCAGCAGCTGAGTTATCCTAGAACTTGAGTTATCTGTGGGAAACAGCAGCAATTGAGTCAGTTGAAATGGAAGTCCATGTTTTGAGGATTTAAAGTCACTATATAGGCCAGTGATTGTTACCCTCGTGGTTAAATTCGAATGTTGGTTTTAGATGAGTGAGGTGAAAACCAAATTAAGTCTGACCTAATCATAGGATGGTGGGGTTGGGAGGTACCTTTACAAATCATCCAGTCCAACCCCCTGCAGAAGCAGGTCCCACCTAGATCAGGTCACACAGGAACGTGTCCAGGCAGGTCTTGAAGCCCTCCAAGGAAGGAGCCTCCACACCCTCCCTGGGCAGCCAGATCTTATAATTTACAGAAGTATAATTTTCTAAATATAAATGTCACCTGCTTATTCAATTCCTCTCTGGATAAATGCTTTGTCAGTCATTGATGAAAATGTTTGTCTAATGTCAGATTTTCTCAGGGTGATGTTCTCATACATACGTACATGCATATGTTTTACATGTCACAGAATCACAGAATGGTGGGGGTTGGAAGGGACCTTTAGAGATCATCCAGTCCAACCCCCTGCACAAGCAGGGTCACCTAGATCAGGTCACACAGGAACATGTCCAGGAGGGTGTTGAAGACCTCCAAGGAAAGAGCCTCCACAACCCCTCTGGGCAGCCTGTGCCAGGGCTCCCTCACCCTCACAGTGAAATATGTACGATTTAGGTTTGGCATTTTTAAGTGTTTATTGTATTTTTGAAGTTTGAGGTTGGCTGTGGACACTGACAGATTTTTAAGAGGAATTTTTGTGTTTTCTAGAACAGTACATTTGCCTGTGTACAGGTGGAACTCTTCCACCCAGTAACTATTAGAGTGGAATAAGTTAAATTCCTCTGGAGCATATTTGTCACCTACCCATGCTCACTCCTTTACTTCACCACAAACCAATCAACTCAAACAAAGCCATGAGAGCTGGTATGTCAGTAAGATTATATATACTCTCAAAGCCACGAGGTTTGAGCATGGAAACATTTGAAGCATGATACTCATTCAAAAGGTGTTTCATGAATATAAGGAGGAGTTTCCTTTCTTGTGATCCAAAAATCTCTGTGGGCCTTCGAAAGGGAAGTTATGTTTGCAAGTCTGGAAATTAGGGAGGGATGATTTAAGTCTCACTTAGGACTCCTTGTGGTATGTGAAATACTTGTCAGAATATTGCTGCACATGACCTACTTAGTGCTGTGCACAATGTTTGTAATGGGTCCTCAAAGCAGGACTTACATAGGTGGCATTTAGTGGGAACTGAAGAGCGTAGTTCAAACTGTCCTCTTGCACATATAGAGGGGTTTTTTCCTTCTTTCTTTCCTTTTTGCCCCCAAAAATAATCTTTATTAGGCCATATGTTTGTGTTGATCTTTATCTTCATGGTCTCCACAATTGTATATCCCAGCTCATTCAGTCATGGAGCTTTTCAGCGTTGGTATCCAAGTGAACACTCTTGAGTTGTGTGAGACCCAGCAGCAGAGGGGCAGAGTGATGGCGTTTGCAGGTCACTGTTTTGTCCTGGCTGCTCTTCCAGCAGTGTTGGATCCAGTATATACAGTGAACTCTACATTCATTTATTGAGTTATTTTTCCTTCCTGTTGCATATAGTGTGTGGATATGGCACTGTTGATTTGACAAAGGCTAATGTAAGAGATCTTAAATGGAAAAGAAATGTATGGAGAAATACCCTATATGATATTAAAATAATACCTTTCTCGTCTTGAGGATGAGGGATAGGTTTTGCTTATCTAGGAGAAAAATGGCTTAGTCCACATCAGCTGTGCTTTGGGGACTAAGGGAGGCTGGTACAGTGTTAGAATGAAGAAGGAACAGAGAAAAATAGCTTGAAAAGTTCTAATGTGTATGATTCCATGTGTTAGCCTTTCTGCAGCATTGTTCATAATGCCTCTGAGGGAAGAATTAAAAACTTGGTTTTCCCTTCTTATTTATTCTTTCTATCTGAGAAGTATTAGAGAATTGTGATGCTGGTGTTTGGTTTGGTGGGTTTCTTTTGGAGGAGGGTGCTTGGGTTGTTTTGTTGACATGATAAAGGCTTAGAAAATGCATGCAAAGGGCACAGTCAGAACCTGGATTTTGTGAGATGCTTTCTATAAAGAGATGCTTTTTATAAAGATAAAGGGACATTTATTGTAATTTAGATGCCAAAACTTTATAACAGATTAAAAAAGATGTGATGCCAGATAATAATTCTTATACTGTGCAAGGGAGCTACTGAAGTGTAGAAGCTGAGCAGAATTAAAATGGGTTTGGAATTTCTGTGTGGATACAAAGCCCGTTCCTCAGAGTTACAATTACAGTACAAATATAGGAGGAATGATGAATTTTAGGTTTCAGGGTTTAGATCTGTGCTATTGGGATGTCACAGTGGATTATGTGTCTCTCCCTTACCGTAGTGTTGATTTCAGCGCTATCCTCTGAAGCAGGTGTGGGAGACATGACAGATGAAAAGAGAAGTCTGATGTCATATGCAACCAGTGAAACTTTCCAGTGCCAGGGAAGATGTTATCTGTAATTTTTACACAAGTTGACTTTTCTAATTGTGTGATATTAATCTAAACGTGAATGCAGTGCGACATCCACATCCACTAACTGTTGTGTTTCTGGGTCATAACACACTTTCCTTTCTTAAATAGTAAATGTAGCCTGTGGGTAAGTGGCTTCTTTGCCTTTCCTTAGTAGTCTAAGCTGAATCTTCTCAGTGACACAACTGAAGAGAGCCCGCTGCTGGGCTGTTTACTGAGGGCAACGTGCGAATGTTTCCCAGCACAGCTGGAGTAGGTTACTTTGTGTTTTTAACGTCAGCCTGAGAGTTGCTGTAAGTCTTCACCATACCTAAGTCTGTCTCATCTGTTGGTGCGTGGAACATCAAAACACTTGCCTAAATACATGATGCTTATACATTTCCCCCAGTGCCCATGGGTGTTGATAAGCTGCTGCTTTGATGACAGCGAGTGCCCTGTGATTTGCTGAAGGACACTTTGTGTTGTGAATGAAGGAATGAAGATGTGAGGTGGTGGGGTTTTGTGAAGCTGTCTCAGGCTATTCTTAGGAAGTTTCTCATTCTTAAAACTGTTGAGCCTTTAGTTACCTTTCCCTAAGTCTTGGGAAGAATATGCGATTACTTTGAAGAGAAGACACGTGTATCTTTCCAGCAGAATGGCAGCACAATACCAGGATATGCTTAAGTGAACAATAGACTGATGAGTTCTGAAGCGTTGATGGCAGGGGATCTGAATTGGATTTGAAGCACGCTGTATAAAGTGTTAACATCCCGAATGAAGATTGGGTTTGTGTCAGGTTGGAGACTGCAGCTGCTGTGAAGTGGGGACTGGCTCAGGAGGTGAATGTCTGGTGGCTTCTGCTTGACTCAACAGAGAAGGGGAGAAAGTCAAGTGAGAGAAGGGAAAAATTATTGTGACCAAAGTGATGAGCCAGGAGCGTGATCCTTCCACATGGGTATGAGAAAGAGATGAATTATATTTTTGAAGGCTACAGGAGTGGCAGTCCAGACAGATATGTAACACATACCCTATCTAATATGTAGAGAGATGCAACAAGATTGACAGCTGTGGTCAGAATGTGATGGTCTACAGGGAAAATTTGCAGCTGAAGGTTTTTGGCATGAACTACTGGATTAGGCATTTACTCACAATTGTTCAAGACAGGAGAAAACAGGCAGGGACTGCTTTTATTCCTTTATGGGGGGAAGTGGAAGAGGAGAGAAGAGCAAAGAAGCAGACATCTTTCTCTGTGGGGTTAAGATTTAGGGTTTTTTACTGGGTTTTTTTGGCTGACAACTGCAAGGGCATAACCAGAAGCAGACTGAGATTTGGTGAATGGAAGATGAAACAACAGAGATAAATTGAGGAAGCTGACAGAAACGTGTCTATAGATGAGAAATTTCAGAGATAAAAGACAGAGAGTCATTCCTTCAAAATATTCTGAGTGGCTGAGGTGGTTTTGTTTGTTTAAAGGATAATCTAAGAAAGAATGGGAAGAGTTATATTAGAGTGGTGTGTAAACCAGAGGATCCCAGGATCTCAAAGACAGTCTTGTAAGTGTCATTAAGGAAGATAACTCACTGCTGAGGCCCACTGGCTTGGCCTATGCAAATAACACAAGATTGGTGAAAAGTTGTCAGATGTATTTTTTCAGTGCCTGTGGTCCCTCTGTACAATTTCCCTAACAGAAAGACTGAAATCTCTTCTGTTTGGTTCTGTTTGGTTCTTTTTAATTGCCAATGCACCTGATACGAGAATTTGCAACCAGTTTGCAGATGGGAGTTTGTCAATGAGGCACCTTCATACTAAATACTAAGGAAGTACTGCTGTGTTTATAATGAACTGTCAGTCTTGTTGGCTTGAGGTGTCAGTCATCTGAGTAAATGCTCAGATGTTTGTGTTAAAAGGTTTCCTTAGGAAGGTTAAAAATGAAGATGAGGACTTTGAGTGCATGTGTTTGTGTGCAGGTGGAGGCGTGTTGGTTAAGTTTTACACAATCACAATGCAATTTGTTGCAGAGAATTTGAATCCTGCAGTGTGAATTGAGGTCGATTTTAAGAGTTAAAAGCCTGAGAGAAGAGAAGCATCAGGGTTGTCGTGCAAGCCACCTAATAAATGCAGTAATGCACACAGCACCCTTTGGACCCTCAAGTGTCAGAATAAGGCTTTTGCACTTACGGCACTTTTTTGATAACAGCAACTTTGAAATGCACAGGTGGACTTTTTTTTCCTCTTCTCTTTCCTGATAAAGAGTTTCTCTGCTATATCTTCATGCAAATGCATAGTTCTGAGGCATAACCTCCTGTGCCTTACTCTAAATCAATTAACTTTTGTGTAGTCATCTCTTGCTTTAGGGTTGCTAGGCAATCCTCAGTGTGATACTTTTTTAGCCAGGAAAGCTGTGGCCCACCCTCCAGTTACTTTTAAGAAAGTAATTACCAGCAGCGCAGCTACAGAAGCTCATATATACCTCCACTGGTGAAGGTTCTGACTCTCGAGTAGGAAATGATCACCCCACCTTGCACCTCCACTTTCACAGGTGTAACCACGTATCCACGTGTTGAGCAATAGGTGTGTTTGCTCCAATGCTCATTTCTTAGTTCACAATTATTGTAAGCACATCAAATGGAGTGTGGGGACACCCCCTAACTGCCCTTTCCTACAGGGACTGCCTGCATTCCTGTATTTTTCTCAGGGTCATTCATTTTAACAGAGAAGTTTGGTCAGAAGGAGGCTCTTCTCCCTTTTGCTGACTTGCTGTTATGTGCCCAGCAGTAACTGGTCTGTTGTCTGCAAGGTTGAAGAAAACATGTTAAAAGACAGACAGAGACACACACAGAGTGCATCAATCCTTTCTACCCTGTCGATCACAGGTTTCCAGTCAGCAAGCAGGGAGCTTGTTCAGGGACAGTACCCTTTTTTCCTTATTAGAGGGGAGAATGCTACAGTTTCATTTTCACAACCTCTCTCATGCTTCCTGTTACAATTTCTCAGCCTTCTTGGGCAAACTGATCACAGCTGAGCAAACAGCACAGAATGCTACAAAGAGGAAAAAGAGCTACTTAAAATAAGTTCTTTCTCTGGGTTTTTGCCACAGGAATGTGCCACATAATGTTTTTTAACTTTGCTACAGAAAAAGTATCTTCTTTTGTGATGAAGCACATGCAGCATGTAGGTTGATGTATTTAACAAAGCATGTTGATGTTGTCTCTTGTTTCAGGTTCTACACTTTGCTGGTGCTGTCCACGGCTCTTTTTGGACGGCCTCCTTTCAAGAATGTTATTGTGAATGGCCTCATCCTTGCCAGGTTGGTATGTCAGTCAGTTCTTTCCTGAAAGGATTTGTAGTCAAAGAATACTTCAGATAAATCTCTGGAAAATGTAAATGAAGTCTTAAATGGACTTAGGAGCTGTTAAGATTTGTCAGGGAGATATCAGTGTTGCAGGAGGTAAGAGGCACCTGAGAGTGTGAGGTTAAACACCCACTTGTGTTGCACTAGGTTCTTTCCAGCAGGATTGGCCCTTCCTAGAGAGGGAGAAAATGAGTTACAAGTCAGAATAGGGAAGAACAGGAAAAAAAAATACTTGTCATGTGGAGTGAGGGGAGTGATAAATGTAGTTTTAGATGTAATTTTAAGTAAGTTACTTATAGTTGTTTCCCTTTATTTTCAAATAAAGCTTTGCCAGTAGGCTGGAGGGATTGATGCAAATTAAGTGCATCTTCCCTCACCTTTGGGAAAGACAGATTTCATGCTTAGATTTGTAACTTGGGAGACTTTTGAGTTGGTTTGGGTGTTTTCAGTCCCTCTTTTGGGTTCGATGGCCTTAAGGAAATGGTGTGTGCTGATATGTAATTATGTCAGTGCTACCAAGAATGTAATAGGACAGAAAAATTAAGCTGAATTCAAAGGGCCTTTTTTCTTTATCTATGTATTACAAGAGTTCTGGGAATTTATGCCTACATTCTGGTTTTCTTTCTAGTGATGGGCAAAAAATGAGCAAAAGGAAGAAGAATTATCCTGATCCAATGAGTATTGTGAGTAGTTACGGAGCTGATGCACTTAGGTAAGGATTTCTTTAACTGATGTGCAATCTGTGTAGCTTTCTGTTCATAGCAGACATGTACCAGGAGGGCTGCTTATGGGTTTTTGACAATTAGCAGTAGGAAGAAAGTTAATTTTGGAAACTTCTGGACCACCATGGCAGCCAAAGAGCTGAAAGAGGGGATGACTCAAAAGTACTGGCAGTAGTTACAGTCCCTGGACTTCTATACCATTGTGGTATCTCCCTCAAGCCTGGTAACAACCAAAGCTGACATGGTGACTGGGGCCTGTTTTGTCAGAGAACACGTGTCCTGTTTGTGCTTGGAGAGTGCTCCCACTCAAACCAGCACTGTCTGCTGTTGCAGCTGGTAGTCTGAGTTGACCCAGTGAAAGTTTGAATAAAATCTTTGAGAATAATACTATTAGTTTACTGTTGAATTGTTTTAGGGGAAGGAAGGCTGTGGAATGCACAGAAGTGGTTGTTTGCTGCTCATACTGTGCATTTTCTAAAGAGAGAGTGTTTCTTTTTGGTGAGGAAAGTATACAGTATGTGCAATATCTACCTAATGGTGAAACAAGACAAGCCATGTGGAGCAGCAGCCTAATGTGTATATATAAATTGTCCTGGTCCAGTGGAGATTAAACACAGCTCAAGTGTTTCATTAGAATTATGTTAATGTATAAATGTGATGATGCAGTTGCCTGGTGCTTGGGCTAGATACACAAACTACATACATGAAGTAGTGCCTTGAGCTAAAGCTACAATTAAGACATTTTAGTAACTGTTTGTATACACTACTTAAACATTTCTCAAGTGCCCTGTAATTCCTGCTATATGTAAGAAAAGTTTAAGCTACTGAACACATTGAATTGTGTGTTACAGCCATACACAGTAATGATGGGGCTGAAGGAGAGGTTAGTGTGCTGTGTGGGTTTTGTTTATTTGAGAAGAATGTTTGTTGCTTGTTCTAGGTAATTGAGTGTGGTGGTTTAACCCTGGCTGGGTGCCAGGTGCCCACCAAAGCCATTCTATCACTCCTCCTCCTAAACTGGACAGTGGAGAGAGAAATATAAATAAAGAGCTTGTGAGTCAAGATAAGGACAGGGAGATCACCCAGCAATTACTGTCACTGGCGAAACAGACTCAGCTTGAGGAGAATTGATTTGATTTATTAACAGTCAAAACTGAGTAGGGAAATGAGAAATAAAAACTGAATCTTAAAGCACCTGCCCCCACTCCTCCCTTCTTCCTGGGTTTCTACCTGATCCCCCACAGAGGTTCAGGGGAATGGGGGTTACAGTTGGTTTGTTGCAAATGGTCTTTTCTGCTGCTTCCTCTGAGGGAAGACTCTTCATGCTTCCCCTGGTACAGTGTGGGGACCTTCCCACGTGAGACAGTCCTCCACAAACTTCTTCAACTTGGGTCTCATCCATTTTGTACAGTTCTTCATGGACTCTTCCAGTGTGGGCTCATCCCCAGGGGAAGTGGTCCTTCAGGAACAGACTGCTCTAGTGTGGGTCCCCCATGGCATCACGAGTCCTGAGAGCAACCCTGCTCTGCCCTGGGCTCCTCTCTGCCCACAAGATCCCAGGCCTTGTCAGAAAATGGCTCCAGCATGGGCTTCCCATGGGGTCACAGCCTCCCTCAGGCATCCACTTGCTCTGACTTGGGGTCCTCCATGGACTCAGGTGGATCTCTGCTCTACCATGGACCTCCATGGCTGCAGGGGCACAGCTGCCTCACCATGCTCTGCACCACAGGGCACAGGGGAATGTTTTCTGCCTGTGCCTGGGCACCTCCTCCCCCTCCTTCTCCCCTGACCTCAGTGTCTGCACAGATGTTGTTCTCACATTCTCACTCCCTTCTGCTGCAGTTTTAGCCTCTGCACAGGAACTTCTTCCCCTTCATGTTGATCACAGAGGCTTGTTGCCCTCGGTGCTAATTGCTTCGGCCTTGGTCAGCGGTGGGTCCATCTCAGAGCCCACTGACACTGCCCTGTGCCAGTGGAAGGGGAAGCTTCTGGCAGCTTCTTTAAAGAAGCTACGCCTGTAGCCCCCCACTGCCACCCCTCCCCCCACTACACTGAAAAAATGGTTATGAAATTCATTATCATTTCAAGCTTCAGCATTTGAAAGACTTAGTAAATTGTCTTCTCATGCCTTTCAGTGGAGAGTTGGGTGGATTTCTTGGAGCAACTTTGTGTAATGGAAGGTGTCCCTGCCCATGGCAGAGGGGTTGCAATGCAATGAGCTTTAAGGTTCCTTCCAAGCAAAATCATTCTCTGATTGTTCTTTAAAAATAATCAAGGTGTATTAGCAGAGCATCAGTGAGTTGGTACCTGGAACAATCTGAGTGAAAAGGTTTGGGATCACTCATATTGGAGATTTGAAACCCCAGGTGATGTTTCTGTTGGAAAAAAGTCTGCCTTTTGTATAAAACAAAAAGTCTCTAACACCAGAAGTTACACTTCCATTATTCATGGCTCCTTGGTTTCTGAAAAGCTAATTCATTTCTCTGCCTGTGTACTCATTCTTTAATGTCACATTTATTTATACATACACCCACATAGAGAGTAGAAAGCATTGCAGACTAGGTTCATTTATGGAAGGAGCTCTGCGATTCAGTTGTCTCTGCTTATTCACTGCAGCACTTAGTGTTCTGTTTATAGAGAAAGCTACAACTGAGGGTTTTTTCTTGGCTCTGTTTCCCTGCAGAGTTACTTCAGCCTTTTTTATATATATAAATTATTTTTTGAACTGCAGCTTTGCATTGTTCTCAGCAGTAGTTTGATAAATAGTTTAGCTGAAAATATAGGTGCAAGTTGTTTTAAATGAGTGTGGAATAGAAGAGAAAGGGCAAACAGAACAAATAACAGCACAGTAAATGTTACAACCCAATTTCAGGCTTCCTGGAACTTGAATCCACTGTGAAATCTGTAAGAATTGTCCAAACCAGCCATAGTTTGGTATTCCTCAGCCCTGTGGCTTGGGTTGGGTAGCTGTCCAAGTTGAAGTCTGTCAGAAAGAGAATCTGCTGCTCACAGGATTTAGAAGCCCATTGCTTTTATATGTCCTGAGGCAAGTATTGCTGTTAGACATGATGTGGTGTGTTCTCTTCTCCATCTGTTCCTGAAATGCAGAAGAAATAATGTAATGCCACAGACTGCTGTTCAGAGAGATGAAAAGGAGGGGACTTCATTATTTCTCATATGATCAAACACTTGGTAGTAGTGGCTTGGTGTGAGGAAGGTGTGATTTTCCTCCCAATGGGTAATATCAGTAGGTGTAACTAAATGGACAGAACTCTGCATTTATTGGGTGCTTTTTTCCCCCTTTCCATATAATAGATATAAGTATCTTTGCATTGGAATGATTTGGGAAATCACTGTTCTTTTAACATTACACACTGTAAGGAATGTGGGACTGCTGGTAAACCAAAAAACCAAGAAAGACAGAACCTAAACCCAAAGATGGAGCATTAGAGCTACATTTTCTTTAATTTGTTATGCTGAGAGCTATTTTAAGACGACTTCTGATAGATTCTGCAGCAGTGCTGCTGAGGTGGGTGTAAAGGAGCAATTAAGAGATCCTTCATGGTTCTGATTAGTATGTATTGCTGCCTCCTTGGGAGGAAAGCAGTGGAGGCAATTTGAAATGATACTTTTTCTAGGTAAGTCCCAACCTGGTAAAAGGTCTGGGGCACCCTGGTGTACCACCCTGAACAGGGCTGGACTAGCTCCTCTGTTCAGAGCAAAGTTATGTTTGACTTCTGAAATAAATAATGAGTAAATAATGGCAATGGGAGGTTTGGTTTAAATATATACTTACACATTCTGTCATTAAGGACTTGTTCATTATCATGCTTAATTGTCGTGTCTTTCTCCAAGTTTATAACTCCCAATTCAGATACCATGTTTTAAAAACACTTCCTTTTTTAACAAATATACATTTAAAACGTTTAAGTGCCCGTTTCTGTGCTGCATTATTGTCTGTTTCCTCCAGCAGCTCTGTTTTTATGGATCCATTTTTATGCAGGAAGCTCTTCTCCTGAAGAATTTATGGTGGGGTGTTCTTCAGTGTGCTGTGTCAAACCCCATTACGGTTTTAAAGCCTCCTAAAGGAAGTGCCTGTAAAGATATATTAGTTTAGAATCATGATTTTGTAAGTTGATAACATGAGTTAATAAATTTCTGAGGGGAAATGCCACAGTCTTTAAATGAAAAAAACCTGTTTAGTTTGTTTTCATATTTGAATAATTAATTGAACAATATCTAAATCAAGTTTATAGTCAAGTTTCCTTTGATACCTGGGTAAGACCTGTTTTCTTTGTGAGTTAGCTTGATGGAGACCAATTTGTCTCTGTAGACCCAATATTTGTTTAGGGAAGAAAATGAGGGGAAAAGCATAAAGATGAGTTTTTTTATGAGCTTGGTGTGAGCAAGGAAGGTGGGGGATGTGTCTGTGTGTCTGAAATGAGGAGCTATCAGCTTGAGAGAGACTGCTCAGAGGAAGATCTCCCTAGACAGGGTGGATTTCATGTATGGGTGAGCCACCTTGGCTGAGGTGGGCATGATTCTGTCAGGGGCTACTTTTGACAGAAGTAGTCAGCGTCCCCTGAGTCTTCTGCTTGGCTCTTTCAGAGCTCTTTCTGGAGCTGAGGCACATTTGTGTTGGTAGGAGGCACATCCTTTGTCCCCTTTCGGGGCTGTTTTTCTTGAGAATGATGATTTCTGCTCTTTGATTTGCCTGTTTTGCCTTGCTCCTTAGTCCTACGTTTGCAATGGGCCCAAAGCTTTTTGTAATAGAGGAAATCATCTAGATTAAGTAGAAAGGTACTGTGTCATTAAGAAATTCAAACCATTACCAAAGCAATAGGGACTGTTCTAAAGATGAACACTTATTCCATGTATCAACTGCTTGTTTTGTAGTGTGACAGCACCTGGATGTGTGTCATCACTTGGGTTAGCTTCTAGAGTTTCAATTCCAACCTAAATTGCATATCATAAAAACAATCCTGTAGCACTAGGAAGTAAATCTTGGCATGTTCAAAATGTCACACGCTTACGTTACTGCCTTCCTTAGAGTTCTTAGTGTGAAACTGCTCCCTTGGGTGTCTTTCCTCTTGGTATGCAACTCTCTAGGGTTTACTGTATGTTAAAGTGCATTTCTATCAGTGTATACAGTTTTAAGCTTTTAAGTGTTGTGTTCTTGTTTTGCAGGTTGTACTTGATCAATTCTCCTGTGGTAAGAGCAGACAATCTGAGATTTAAGGAGGAAGGAGTAAAGGATATACTGAAGGATGTCTTCCTGCCCTGGTACAACGCGTATCGCTTTCTTGTTCAGAACGTTCAGATGCTGCAGCACAAGGTACAGATCTCTAGAGCACTGAAGGGGCTTTGTGCTTATTCTGCTGTTGGAGAGAATTAGTCTTGTGGCAAAACGTGAATTGGAAGGGAGGTCTGGACTCTGCCTCTGGAGGTTGTCTTGTGTGTACCTCCTTGTTCAAAGGAAGGTTGACTTCAAAGTGACATCAGGTGTATACACTTGCTGTTAGCTTCTGTGTTAGTTGGTGTTTGTACCCTGTTTTGTAAAGCTATGGTCTCCCTGCATCCCTCTATCTTGACCAGGACGACTATTATTATATAGAAAGGAAGACAGAGTGGAAGGTAGGGGACTGTCAATACGTAACAGCTGTCATTTCTTAGATTAGAGTGCTCTTGAGGCTCTTTTATATGAAATAAAGGTGATGCTGTTGCATTCACACTCTTGAAATTAGAGAAATAGACAGGGGCTTGAGGTTTGTGGGGTTAATGCATACCCAGCAATTACCTGCTGCTGGTCACCTTGCTGGGAACACCAGGTAAAAGCCACCAGGTACCACATGTGCTCGAGGGAGAATCCTTCTGAAATGTCCATTCCAAGACTTGTTGATGTTCAAGCAATTGTTTTGTCAGTGTTTATGTGGTAGCTTGGAGGCAGTGGGTGTCACTGAGGCTGCCTTGAGCACTGCTGTTGCTCTGCTCTTTCCCCACACCATTGCTACAGCGCAGGGAGGGTGCTGTCAGGGGATGGCATCTGAACTGCAGGTTGCTCTGCTCTGAGAACATTGCTTAATAGCCTTCAGATTTAACACAAATAGAACTGCAAATAAGTAATGAAAAGAGAGTTATTTTGGGTAGTGGCTGCCGTGACAATTTCTTGAGCTAACTCATTTACTGTAACTTTAATTAGGAATCTGCATAAAAATGTTGAACTTGGGAATACTGGGTAGGGAATACATTAGCCACAGCACGAAGATTGCCTACTGTAACCTGACAGTTAATTTGCTGTAAAGTGGAATTTCAATTTAAATAGAACTTAAAATGAGAAGGAATGGAATGGAAAGAAAGGTAAATGATAAAAGCAATAAAGCTTTAGACTTGCAGATTACACTGGAAGTCAACTAAAAATGCTGGCTGAGTGACAGGGATTTCTACACTTTCAGAATGAGAGCAAGGTGACAATTTCCTTCTTACAGTCATTTGCCATTGAAATGTCACGTGTCTGATGTAGAGTTTTTGTTGAAATCCGTTTGAATCTTTGAGCTGAGGTCAATGACAGGAGGTTACCACTTGCTAGTGCAGACTTTTATGGAGGAGTGGGAGCTAAGCAAATCAGTTTGAACCTTGTACTAGCCATGAACTTACAGCAGCAGCCTGATCACTGTGGAGAGCTGCTGTTTGAGGCGAGAGGCAGCCGGCTCCAGTAAACAGTGCAGGAAACAGCTGACTAAAATAAATGGCTTTATCTTTCTAATAACCCCTTTTGGGAAGAAAGGCTGGTAACTTCAGATTCTACTATTTAACAGATCTTTTCTTAGGATCCCTAGCCAGCATTCATCACCCAAACTTAGGCATTGCCCCAGAAATACACTTCAGGCTTTCCTGCTTGACCTTCGAATCACCTTACATGTGCTTTGCAGCTTTTTGCTGTGATCCCATAAAATCTTGCAAGATCAGACTAATTGAGGAGGGAAGACCCCCAGTGGAAAATCCAAGTGCTTAGGCAGATAGTTTTGGTTGATGCAATAGATGTCATTTTTCTTTCTAAATGGATAGTTGAAACCATTCCTATGCACCATATTAGGTAAAAGAATGTGCTATTGGGGATGATAGTGCTTAAATTAGATTTCATGCCCAGGCTTAAGCAACTTTTTTCATCGTATTCTGCCACCTACAAGAGAGAAACTACAATCCCAGTGTCCTGGGTGAAGTCTAATAGTGATTCTAGGCTGACTGTAGTTTCCACAGTGATTGTAGTTGGTTAAAAGATTGCTGGTCCCACACTGGGATTGCTGCACTCGCAGATGTGCACATGCATTTCTTTCCCAAAAGTCTTCTGGGTGGAATAATCCAAGCAGATTGTTTCCATCTGAGCTCCAAGGGAAGGAAAAAACCAAAGATTCTTAAAACTGGATTGTTAAATAGTGTCTGTAAATCTGGGAGAAAAGCCCCAAACGCCACCTGTGTTTTCAGCCAGTCGTGAGAACGTTCACGTGGAGAGGAGTCAGGCTGCAGGCACCAACGAGGCTGCTTAGTGTGGTCTTGCAGTGCCCTGCAGAATCAGCCAAGTCTTACAGAGTTGCAGATGGGTGCAGACATCAGAACTGTGGAAAGCAGGAAAATGTACTGTATGCATGTTGGATGCCTAAAAATCCCTCCTGTTTCTTCAGGTCCTCAGTTCTCCTGCAGTTTTGATCTGTTGAAATTGTCACATGCTCCGAACATGAAATGAAATCATTTTAGATGCCTTTCCCCAGACAGAGTTCATCTCCATAGTGCATTTCTTGTACAGGCTACAGATCCTCATTGATAGAGTTGTGTGAATGCAGGAGTGCTACCCTGTGTCTGAGAGCTGTGGCTTACACTGCAGACAGGGAAGAACGTCTGTGTACCACTGGGTGCTCTACTGCTTGTTACTTGGTTTAACACATCCAAAGAACTGGCCACCTTTGTGCCTCTGAAGGCCTGATGTGGTGATATCAGCAGCAGTGGGAGTCAGGTTTTCCTTGGCTCTTCTCTTACATTTGTGTTTCTGGAAATGAAAGTTCTGTCTTTGGGAACAAGCATAACATGGTGAAGGTGACAAAATATTAGTGGCTGACAGGTGACTAGATACAGAGGTTTGAATAGATGCCCTTATAACTTGCAAATGTGTTCTGTGTTTCCATGTTTATGATAGGATGAGGGAAGAGAATTCCTATACAACGAGAACACAGTGAAGGAGAGCAGTAACATCATGGATAAATGGATTCTTTCTTTCACCCAGTCACTCATTCAGTTCTTCAAAGCTGAAATGGCAGGTATGTATGTTTGGTGGAGGTGTGTGTATGGGTGTCTGGCTCTAGTTGTCCAATCCAGCCATTTCAGCGAGAGATGTCCAGATTCCACAGGAGACTTACAGTTCAGACAAAAGGAAAATATCTTCCCAACAGCTGCCATAATATGTGGAATGCTGCTTTCATGGGTGTTGATACAGGTTTTGCTTTGTTCATGAGATTTCAAAAAGTGAGGCTTTTTGTGTCCCAGCTAATCCTGTGAGCTCAGGGATGTAGCTCATTGCTGTAACAACATCTTCTGGGGTGCTTGGAGCAATTAATAATATTGTAATAGTAATTGACAGACAGCAGTGAAAGGGAAGCCAAATAGAACTTGGGAAGCTGGAAAAAAAGGATAAAAGGGGCCATGCTGGAGTCAGCTGAACAGAATAATGTTGAGAGGTACATGAGCACGGGGAATACATTTTCTCCTGCTGAGTTCCATGGAGAGAGTTTCTTTGTATCACGTTGGGAGTGTGGGCAGCAGGGCAGAGGAGCATTAGGATATTTCACAGCTGTAAGAAGATACTCCCCTGGTTTTTCATCCTGCATGTTGGCTTTGTCATTATCCCATTGACAGGTGACAATGCTCACGTTAAATTAAGACAATATTAATTGCAAAGAGAAAGTGCTGTAAAAGCCCCCTGAAATACACAAGAGGTTCCAAAGAATACGAGGAAGAATGTCTTCCCTGTTGAGGTGAGGGAGCACTGACAGGGGCTGCCCAGATGGGCTGTGGAGTCTCCTTCTCTGGAAACCTTCAAACCCAGCTGGACACGTTCCTGTGTGCCCTGCTCTAGGTGGTGCTGCTCTGGCAGGGGGGTTGCACTGGATGAGCTTTCCAGGTCCCTCCCAGCCCTTGAGGTTCTGTGATTCTGTCAAGTAGTTGTTCTGAGCCAGTAAGCCTCCAGACCTGCACATGAAGAAGTCACGATGGGATTTGAAGAGGTTTTAGTGCCTTTAAGGGCATTAGAAGTCTAAATACTGGAAAGAAGATGGCTTTTGCAATTGTAGTTCCTGTTTATGGGTAAACAAATGATCTCTCCCATGCCTCTAATCTTGTGTTGCCCTCTGAAAAAATTTTAGAAGGCTTCCACAGGTATGCTTGGGACAGAAAGTGATAGTGGGATAGTAGATAATGAAGAAACAACTAAGTGCTAGATCTGATTTTGAGGACATGGGTCAGTCTTCCTCTGCTTCAGTCATCTCTTCTGTTTCTTGATGACATGATGTTCACTCTCCCCAAGACTAGTAAAAGATAAATCTCATCTTGTGGATAAAGCAGGTCGGTTTGGTAATGACAAAATTCAGGTGAGGTCATGTAAGAACCTTTTATTAAAGGAAGGAAAAAATCCTCAAGATACCCACACCAGGAATGTAATAAAAGCTGTCTGTTGTTGACAGAGATGGGGCTTCCTCCTAGAAGTGTTGTCCTTCAGGTTTGATAGTGATGTGTGTTGTTTCACGTGTTGCCAATGCAGAGCCCATGCACATCTATGTGCTACATGTAAAGAGGAAAAAGACTTTGTGATGTGGATTTAGTGCATGGTTTCAACAGTATTTGCAGGAAGATGAGTGAGCATAAGGGTGGAAACTTGAATATTCTGCTCTGGATTTCGAAGGGGAAGAATGAGGCTGATGAAAGGGATGTGTCAGCTGACACATCTTTACAAAGCAAGAAGGCCCTTTGGAGCAGGAGAAGGAAATTCCTGCTGGAATATGACAATGTAAAGACTTTCAAGAGAGTAGTGTTTGTGTTAAATGCTAGTGTCTTGTGTTAGATGATGTAATCATCAAATGAGTGACACATCTCATCTAAAAGTGATTATATGTGTCATTCCTCAAGTTATTTTTCTGCATAAACTCTGTTTTCAGGCAAGGACTAATGAGAGGCACTAAATTTGTGTACTGCAGCGTGATTCTCTTGTGCTGTTCTAAAAAAACTAGTTTTAGGTGATTTCTTTTAAAAATTGTACTTTACATGACTTCAAGTAGGAAGAGGAGACTGAGAGGGGATCTCTTTAACACAGGGATTTAACGGGTGCTTGTCAATGGGGCAGAACTCTTTTCTGTTGTCTCCAGTGACAGGATAAGGGACTGTTGTCTCCAGTAACTGACAAAAGCTTGAACACAAAAAGTTCCCCTTAAACCCAAGGAGAAACTCCTTTGGTGCTGAGGTGAGGGAGCCCTGGCCCAGGCTGCCCAGGGAGGGTGTGGAGGCTCCTTCTTGGGAGGTTTCCAACCCCAGCTGGACACGTTCATGTGATCCCTGAGCCAGGGGAACCTGCTGGAGCAGGGGCTGGGGCTGGAGCAGC
Organism: Colius striatus; assembly: GCF_028858725.1. Classification (NCBI taxonomy): domain Eukaryota; kingdom Metazoa; phylum Chordata; class Aves; order Coliiformes; family Coliidae; genus Colius; species Colius striatus. The sequence continues at coordinate 406,169 of NC_084773.1, forward strand.
TCTGCAGGGCCCTGCCCACTATGATGATTCTGATTTAAGGAGTGTAAAATTCTGTATTTGAAACCACTAACCCTCATTAGCTTTAAGTGCCTACTTTTCCCTGTTTAAGTGTTCAATACAAGAAATTATTTTACGAAACAACTTTTCTCCTGATGGCTGAAATTGAAAGGAGTGTCTGTGCACGTTTCCATGCACATGCCTGCCTTGCTCTTGAGTCATGGGCAAGTAAGTTTGCAGAATTTGCTTTCTGAACTGGGATTACATCTTTTGGGGAGAGAAATGTGTGTTTCCAGGTGAATTTGAATCTTGTTGAAGGTAACCCATCCCTGAAAGGTGAGGTTTTGGGAAGGTTTTTGTTTTTAACCAATCTCCCAACTAGACAGTCACATACTAACTAGATTGATGCTTCTCTCTCAGCTAGTAGGGAGCTGGGAATTTTTCAGGAATACAAATTCCCACAGTAAGTAATGTCTTCCCCACCACAGCACAAATCTTCTGAGCATTTCCTTTTTAGGTTTAAAACCCAGTACTCTGCCTTTGAAAATGCTTCTATTTTAGAAAGTGCAGCAAAGAGTGTGGTGGAGCCTTTACAGCAGAGAGCCACTTTATTCAGTAGCTGCTGGGTTGATGAAACTGATTCAGACTGGAGATCAAAAAGCTCTTTGCTTTTAAAGAAGTTATGTACAAGTTTTCCCTTAGAAAACTGAGTCTTGTTTAAAGTCCCTTCCCAGCCCTCTGGCAACTGACATTTGTTTTCCCCGTTGCATAGTGATGCTTGGGATGCTTGGGACCTTCTTCTTCGTGTTGGCAGTCACTCATGCTTTTAAGTTACACAGAACTTGCAAATGCAGCTATGTTTATCTTCCTACCTCATCAGACTTGCTGTTACTTTTAGCCTACTGTATTACTTAGGGAAACAATAAGAAATTGCCGTGAATTCAGGGAGAATTGGTCGATACAGGTCTCTCATTTTAAATCTAGCAAACAGAAAAGAAAATGTTGGCAGTAATTAATGAAACTGCATGGTATGATTCTGCAGTGGTTCCTGCTAAACTTGCAGTGACATGGCTGTATTTACAGCATGTGCAAATCTAGGACTATCCTCTTCACAAGTCCGATAAAAGCATACGGCTTCCATAGTGTGTGTTTGTGTAGGATTAGCGAAGCAATTTGGTGGTAGATGTGTTTGTCTTGAAGCATGGAAACTGATGACATGTGCGATTTCAGGACGTGGTTTTAACATGGTAGGATGTCTAATCTCTTTTTGATCTTACGGATGTATTTGCTGCTGCTCCAGTTGCATGTTTAACAGCAGAGCTACAAATGATAATGTGTTCCTCGAAGTGAGGAACTTGCTGCAGAGGGCAAGTATTCACTCCAGTAAACATTTGTCCTTCCAGCTTACAGGCTGTACACTGTAGTCCCTCGCTTAGTGAAGTTTGTTGACATTCTGACCAACTGGTATGTTAGGATGAATCGCAGAAGGCTGAAGGTAGGTGTCTACTTCTGCAATCTTGTCCTAGTAGTCTGTTAATGTAATGCACAACAGCTTTGTGGTGTTGCACTGAATTGTTACACTGCATTTGGAATTGTGTCAGATGTAACTGATAGTGGGGAATGAGAAGTCAACTGGGGTTTTTTTTGCTTTTCTTTGTTTTATGAGGAAAATGAAACAAACAGAATGGCCAGTAATACTGTTGCACCTCCTGCATTGTACTGAGCAAAATGAATACAGTGTGGAAAACCAGTTTATTGCATTAACACAGGAATGTTTTGCAGTTTGAAGTGTACTTACTGATCCTGAAACTGCAGTTACTGATTCTATTTTTTCCCCTCTTTTTTTTCCTTGATGAATTCTTCCAATAGGGTGAGAATGGAACTGAGGACTGCATTATGGCCTTGGAAACCTTGTTTAGTGTTTTGTTCTCTATGTGCCGACTGATGGTAAGGGAATTACAGCCCACTGTAACTACATGATGTGTTTAATGTATTTGATCTTAAAAGTAGGACTTTTATCTTATGTCTTTCTATACAAGTTGGCCCTAGAAAGTGGAGGTGCAGAGACTGAACATATGGGGAGAAAAAAGCCCATATAGCTACTGATCTGTGTAGCACGATCCATTTTCCACCTCCCCCTTTTATTTCTTTATCTGCCCCGTGGTACTGTAAAGAAGGTAAATATCACCTGACTGATAGATGTGATGATTTCCTACCTGATGCACAAAAGTTAACACATAAATATTAGGAAGGGGGTAAATAAGCTCCAGCAATTTCATCATTTGTTTCAGTCTGCATTTTGAATAACATCAAAGTTCTGCATTGAAGGCACTGTGTAAGCATAGTTTTTGCTGAACTGCCCTTATGCAATTCATAAGTATTACTGATTCATAATGTACAAACAATAAAGCAAAGATGATGATTGAATGCAACATTCCAGGCACCATGTACTCCATTTATCACTGAGCTGATGTACCAGAATCTGAAGACACTTATTGATCCGGCCTCAGTTCAGGAAAAGAATACTGAAAGCATCCACTACCTCATGCTTCCCCAAGTGAGGTAAGAGACAGCTGTTATGTTTGGTTTGGGTTTCTTGGCTGTGCACAGAACAATGCTCCTTCACTTACTTGTGTTTAAAACCTTTTTGCATAACAAGAAAACCATCTTCACTGATAATTCCTTTGCCTCAGGAAGATGGTTGAAACATGATCTATTATAAGCGATAAATGGTTAAGTTTTATTAAGCTAAATAAATATTCATCTCTCTGCTGTAGGAGAACACTAACAGTACACTTCACACCCTACTCTTGTTAGCTGGGAATTTTCCCTCCACATTTAGATTTGTGCTTAGGTTAAAGGTTTGTAGACATGAAGGAAAATAATCAGGAGGAATTCATGTTCCAAACACCTAGTGTGTTCTTCTTATGATGGGCAAGGAATATCTCTTTTACTCTTCAAAATATATGCTGGCTAGGAGCTCTAATGCCTACCTATGAGGCACTCAAAGGATTACAAACAAGACTTACTTGTGAGCCCTACGTTTACAAGAACGTGTGTGTTCCTCCATCTCTGGGCCTTTCTTAGTGAGTGCTGATGCCAAATTCCCTGTGGATGGGAATTACTGTTTTATGTGGACCACATACAGAGACAGCAGAGTGAGGTCTTTTGGCTTCAGATCCAGAATTTAGACCTTTGTCCAGAGATTCCCACTTCCTGGTGAGAGGATCCATCGTATGAGAAAGCTTTCCAGACAGGTTGTTTCTTTGGACTCTGATGGGTGAGGTTTTCTGTGAGTGCCAGGGTGTCTCTAAAGGGTTTGCTCTTTTTGGGGTAATCTCATTAACAGCTTATACAAAAGTATTTAAAGTATTTAATTGTCAAGAGGATGGACAGAACTTTTTTCTGTTGTCTCCAGTGTCAGGGCAAGGGGTAGTGGACACTAGCTGGAACACAAAAAGTTCCACTTAAACGCAAGGAAAACCTTCATTGGTGTTGAGGTGAGGGAGCCCTGGCCCAGGCTGCCCAGGGAGGGTGCAGAGGCTCCTTCTTGGGAGGTTTCCAACCCCACCCGGACACGTTCCTGTGTGACCTGATCTAGGTGTGACCTCCTTTAGCAGGGGGTTTGGACTGAATGTGCTCTAGAGGTACCCTCTAACCCCCACTGTTCTGTGAGTCCATGATGCTTGCACTGGCCATGTGCTCTGACTCATCCGTAGTGTGAACTCAACCCAGGCAGGACTTGCCAACAGAAGTTGGTTTGGGGATTTTTCAGTTGTTTTCTTGTTTTTAATCCAGCTGAGAGAGATAGCAGTTTCACAGTAATCAGTTGCTCATTAATGCCTTGCTGCTGCATTAGTGGAACGAGTTATTGCCTGCACTGCAGTCTGCTGTTAGTCGCCGAATGCAAGAGAAGCAAACTTTCCTTTTGCAGCTCAGTTTGAAAACCCTCAAGGACAATGGAGCTGACCTTGATACTTCATGTGCCAGTTGAAAAAAAATTAAATCTTCTGGTAATGGTGTCTCTTTTCTAGATACTGAACCCTTTGAGGAAGATGTTTGTTCCTTCTGAAAGCCTTAATGGTGAGAGTTAGTGCAACAGGGAGTTTGAGATCGACATAATGATAGTGCTGATTTTCTGTTCCCTGGGAAAGTGCTGTAAAGAATATGTAATCAAAGAATGCAAAACTCATCAGTGAGCTATCAGAAATGGCTTTGAGCTCCTGTAGAACGGAGTAATGGAAGGATAGTGAGCTATTTGCAGGAGTTCAGTTCAGCCGTGGGCTTAGCATGAGCGTTTAAAAGTGCCTTTGTCACTTTTTACTCCTGTTAGTGCTGAGTGACTTGCTGCCTCGTACAAAGCTAAGATGTGTTTGAGTGGCTTGTGTGGCTTTCCTCTGCCTTGTACTTTGGATTTGTTTTCTCTGCTTGTTTGTGTAATTTACTGGATCCCCTACATAACAATTGTTCCCTTTTGTCAGATGAAAAGACATGTTTTCAGGAATAAATTACCGTTGAGGCTTTAGAGTTTGACCTTGAGTTGCTGAGCACATCATGGCTTTTTCCTTTGCCTATTTTTCTGACAACTGCATAGGAACAATATTATCAGTTAATAGACAATTTTGATGCAGTTACAGAAAATACCACTTCAACAACGTGATGGATGTGTACAGACAAAAGTAAGGGACTTGGCCACTTTCACAGCTGAGTGTGTCTCAATAACGGTGTTACAAACCACACCGAGGTATCACTTGGTTGCTTAGTGACTGAGCAGGTTGGTTGCATTGACTTTTGTGGACTTGCATGCAGCCATTCTCATTTTGTGGCTTCACAATGTTTTTAAGTAATGATAAGTAACAATTCAAGCAGTGCCACGTTATAACATACAAACTCCTCGGGAAGCAAAATTCCCCATCTCACAACTTACACATTGCCAATGTTTCTGGAGGACCATGCTGGAGGCTGGCTTTTGGAAGAGCAAAAGCTTCAAAATGGATAAAAACATCTTAAAGCCCTAGTGCAGAAGGTGGGGATAGTTCAGTTTGAAGTTTGCTTTCCCAGTCTTGGTTCTGTGGACAATGCTGATGTGGGATGCATGGCTTTCATCCCAGAGCTTTTGCTATGTAGATTATAGTGAGCAACTCTGTTCTTTTTATTGATAGCTGTCTTTTGAACCTCTGCCTCTGGTCTTGAAACGCCACTTGTGAGGTTTTAAAGGAGCTGCTGAATTTATGCAGCTACTCAGAAGATCAAGAAAGCCTCATTTGCAGAACTGTTGGTTGCCAGCATATTTGAAACAAGATGTCAGTGTCAGCTTACCCCAAACAAGCCACCAAACCACTGCCCCACTCCCCCCAAAATTCCCCCCAAACCAAACCCAACCCTGCCTTGCTTCAAAATGGAAGGGTGCTATAATGATGAAGCCAAGAAGGATGACAAGCCTGTCTAAAACATCAAGCTGAAATACCTAGAAATTCCTGGAGAAGATTGTGAGTTGAGATGCAGTGAGTTGGTTGCATTATATAGGTATGTCATTCTCATTACAGAGATCCTATTTATAATATCTTTTTGCATCTTATTATCATATTATTAAAGTAAAACTTACCTTTTTTTGGATATTAATAGAATATGTAGTATGACTCAATCCATCATCTCCATCTTGAGGTGCTAACAAAAGACAGTTTTAAAATAGCTCTGATTTTTGTTTTGGGCAAGTTATTTCCTCATCTTCTCCACAAAGAGCGACACAAAACCTGTTTGTTCATTGTTCAAATTGCCCCAAACAATTGAGTCTCTTGTAGGAATGTCAAAGAAAGGAGCAAAATGTTTTCAATCTGCTCAAACAGATACAATGAAAATGAAGCAATATAATGTTTCCTTTTTAATCCAGGGAGGATCTCATCGACAGAAAGATTGAAAGTGCCGTCTCTTGTTTGCAGTCTGTTATTGAGCTTGGACGAGTAATCAGAGACAGAAAAACCATTCCAGTAAAGGTTAGAAGTCTTAACATCTCTTATCAATATCCTGGGAATGTGCAAGAGCTTGGTAACTTCTGGATGAGCCTGGGAAAATTGAGTAATTAAGTTTGGAATAGCAATAAAATACTTGAAATGAGAAATAATGTTTTTTGAAGTTCTTTACTTTCAGTTGGAAGGACAAAAGTTTCTGTTGTTTTTCCTTCTCAGTATCCTTTGAAAGAAGTAGTTGTTATCCATCAGGATCCAGAGGCTCTGGAAAACATCAGATCTTTAGAGAAGTACGTACTCGAGGTAAGAATCATGAACATGGTGCTTAACTGGGCTGAGTGTGTCAGTTACCCACATAACCAAAAACCCTGACCTTCCCTGTTGAGGTGAATATCTCAGTAGGTAAAACTGATTTACAAGAGAATTGTAATGAGAGAGAGAGATCCCTATGGGTGCTGTGTAGAGAAATGAAGGTAAATGGGTGATGATCCATAGTCAGTTGTGATCTTGAAAAGTCCTTAACCCCTTAAACTGACCACCCAGGACTGAGGGCTTATAGAAATATTCTTGATCTTGATTGGTGAAAAGAAAAAACATTTTCTGAATGAAAATAAGACAGTAGTCAGCTACATGTTATCAAGAGAGAGACACTGCAAAATCTGTGGTCCCCTTCAGTTAAAGGTCATTAAACCAGTTCGCCAGTAAGTGGACAGATGGCAAGAGAGCAGTTCCATGTCAAGGGGAGTAGGGAACCACACAAGATATTTTCAGGATGTTGTTTTGGAAATAAAATGTTGAAGACTATGTTAGTCTATACAATTTGTTACACTCATCTGCTCCTGTATGCCACTGCACTTCTCTTTGCTGTGTGTCCATTAGAGAAATGCAAGCTGCCCTACTTGTACACCTTTGTTTGGAGAAAAGCCCCGTCATTCCAAAGAACAGCAGCCCTTCTTGGGCTTTTGAGCTTAACTTCCTGAAATTGGCTGCACTTTCTGCTTTTAGTCAGTCATGTAAAAATCCGTGGTGGAGTGAAATGAAAAAGGAGTTTGTTTATAAAGAAACTGCATTTATTTCTATGTTTATGCTAGAAATAAATCTCTCACATTTCAGCACTGCATTTCAGAAGCTGTAGTGAAGGCACAAAGCCTATTACTTTTTGATTGCTTAAAGGATTGTTTGTAGAGTGGGCTTTTTGTAGTCTTTATGTTCAATTAAATTGCCTGGCAATTAGATGTGAAAGAAGATGCATATAAAATCTGATGTACAAGAGAAGTTAAACAGTAACTGGGAATAGTGAGAACGAAGAGTGTTTCAGGTACAGTGATGAATTTCAATGAGCTGTGGTGTTTTATTCAGAGAGCAGGAGGCCACTGTGCCACTATAGCCTTGGAATGCTTTTCTAGGCCTTGGGGCCTTCAAAACATCTTGCAAACCAGTGGTTCTTTCTACTTAAATCTGTCATGGTCATGCACTTGATACCATGAGCTATGCTATGGGTAATTTCTCAGTGTTAGCAGCATAGGGGCTTTATAATTGCTTCACTGAACAGGGAGTTAGAGGTAGCATCATCCCCATTGTGAGACTGGAGGCCTTTCGGAATCACTCTGGAAGGCAGCGAGGGAAGAAGGCAGGCTGGTTAAGCAGTGCTGTTCTTTTGGAGCAGTCAGAACTCCCTCTCGCTGTAGCAGTCTGTCATTGGGACAGATGACTGCTTTTTGCCCAGATGTTCCATTGTGCTCTGTGGGAAGAAGCCATGATGTCATCTTGTAACTGTGTGTGTTTTGGAGAGAAAAGAATTGCATTTTGAGTAGCAGCTCTTTGCTAAGAAAGCAGAATTCTAAAGCAACTGATTTGGTGTTGATGCTGGGCAGAATGTGTGCATTAGACTTGAATAGAAATTGGGGATTACTTTGTGACCATAATTTCTGTGTATCAGTCTGTCTGGATGTTCACTCGAATCCTTCCCTTTTGCAATCTCGTTGGGTTTGTGCGTGGCTGAGTTCAGCAGGGCCAAGCACACACCAGCTTTTCTCTCGGATGAGGGCTGCAGGAGTGGCTTTGCAGAGCAGAAACACTTAGCTAGTTGTTCAGACAAACTTCCCTATTCAAGACCTCCTGATTGAGAATGTTTCAGAGGGAGGGATACCAGCCAGAATGCAGGTCCTTGGTAGAGAAATCAAGTACAGCATAACACAAAACAACAACCTCCCAAAGTATCAGTGTCCTTAACTCTATTAACAGTTCATGTGGCAGCCCTCATGGCAGCTTCTGAACGCCTGTGAACTGCAAGCTTAGCTTTCTCGTGCCTTACCCTCTGACATCTACTTGTTTGAAACAATTTCAGTTTACATGAGTGAAAAATACAGGGAAAAGATCTTGAACAGCCATGTGGTTGTATATCTGAACAGTTTATGAAGTATTTCCTTCCCTTGCCTCCCATGGTAACTTGACATCTGGAAAGGTGAGCCAGAGAGCGTACTTCTCATTATCCTCTGGTGTCTGCCCTTGTCCTCTGCTGTAAGTGCTTGCAGCATATGTACTGAAAACAGATCACTGATACTACTTAGTTCTTTGTCCTATTTTACCTCCCAGCTACTGTCCTGTTAGCGTACAGCTTCTGCATGTCCAAGGGCAGTAATCAGGAGGGAAATGTAGGGATTCTCTGCAGTTCACAGTAGCTTCTTTCCTTCAGCTCCACCCACAGCACTGAAGCTTTTAATCTGACACTGCACAGGAACATACTGTCTGGTTTCTCTCTTCAGGTAGTTCTTTCCATGTGGATGTTGTATCTGCTTAGGACTTCTACTCTAGTCAAGAGCTGGTATAGTAGAGGGCTGGTGGATTCAGCCATCTGTCTTCAGATTGTGTTTCTCTTTAGTAGTACCTAGATAATGAACTAAAATATGTTTCTACTAATAATTAACCTTTGACCTTCATGTCATCTTTCATTTGTGAGACTCTGTCACTTTGCAGACGTGTCTGTGTATGCCCATGACAGCTCCAAGGGCTGTACTAAGGCATGCTGGCAGTACATGAAGCCCAAGGTTAGGATGCTATTTAATACGCTTTCTTTTCTTTCCGTAAGTGTCACATATTGCATCCTCTAAAGCTAGTGGAACAGGTATTGTAAGGTAAGTGTGGTGTTCTTTTGCTGTTCTGATAACCACTGGGAGTACTGTATCTGAGGGTTTTTTCACTTGTCCAGAAACGGCGTGGCCCTTATCACACGCCTGTCCTTGGCAGGATAAGGATTCTTTGTTCCTTTCAATAAGATGTCCTCAGAGGGTTCTGTAACAGAAGGTGTAGTCACATGCTTAAAATGTCTTGGAACTTTTTTAGTTCAAGTAGTCGTTGTCATATCAGCTGCTTTGCCTTGGCAAAGAACAGAAATCTGCATCTAGCCAAGCAAGATCAACTCACCTCACGTTTGGTGAGAGCAACCTTGTCATCAGGAAAGCTAGAGATGACTGGAGCAGCAGAGAACCTCTTTGATTCTAATTATGCATTACTCCAGCAATACTATTTTCCCCCAAACCTAAATAAGCATCTAAGGAAGGCTTCTAAAAATTCTGCCAGGGGCAACTCAAGAGCACTGGCTGAGGTAGTCATGGCTCAGTGCACAAGACTTCCAGATCAGCATCGCATGCTTCCTGCTTCTAGTTACTGTGGCATTTACAGTCCAAAGAATTTTGCACTGAAGGAATTCCAATGAAATGACCTGCAAGTGGGATTGTAAGGCTTTTCTGTCATGATAGTTTATTGAATGTTTCTTATTATTGTTATGATACTTCACTTCAGAAGTGCTGTCATTATACCTAATTTCGATACCTGAATCTTTTCAAAAGCAGAATGTTGTGAGATTAGTGTCAGTCACGTCTTGATCTGAAAACTGGATTTATTGGTGTTACAGAATCCACTTTTTAAGGGACTTGAGGTTTGCTTTCTCAAATTGCTACCAAAAACATAGCTGACAGAATTTGCTGTCAACTTCTGCAACTAATAAAAGGTAACAAAGGACCTTAACAGTTTGATGAGTCACCACGCAATTGGATTGTACAAAAGTATGTTTTAGTTTCTGTTAGTTTGCTTCTGCAAACAAAGTTATAGTGTGTCTGATGGAGTGATGAAATGAATCCAGAAGGCTTTTAGCAGCTGAACATGGTTGCATTTTGTTCACTTGTATTTGATGCCTTTTTAGAAGCCTAGTGCAGGAGTTTTCTTCCTAACTACTACCAGGGAAAGGTTTTATCTGAGTAAATTTTACTCTGTGTACAGTCAGAATCATGTTTGCATCCAACAAACTTGAATCCCTTTATGGAAGCACAAATAAACACAAAGTATTGTCTATTTTTTTTGGTTTTATGATGTATCTTAAAATTCCACGAGCTGATGCTGAAACTGAGTGTGTGTTTTGTGTTGTATTGCATAACAATCAATCTAGTTGTTTACTAGGATGGTTCAGAGCTAAAGAGGTCAAGAAACACAGGCAGACTGGGTAGTATTACTTGGGCTGTATTTGCAGCTTTGTCTGTCAGCCTACTACATATTCAGTTTTAGAACCTTTAGGTATTGCCAGAAGTGTGTTTCTAGTAAATCTGCAGGTGCCAAAGGTAATCTGTAAGAAAAATTACACCATTTAATTTCTTGCACCTGCTGACAAAGGCATTTGAAAAATACATTTGTCAATTCTTCAAAAATTTCCTTCATCACTTCTCAGAAGGAGCTGCAGTCTTTGACCTTTCATCATCAGAACACAGCAAATCATTTAATAAATGGATTTTAGTATTAGCTGTGTCCAGCGTATAGAGCTGTGATGCAAAAATGGCCAAGCTCGCCAAATGAAATGAATCCAGAAGGCTTTTAGCAGCTGAACATGGTTGCATTTTGTTCACTTGTATTTGAGGCCTTTTTAGAAGCCTAGTGCAGGAGTTTTCTTCCTAACTACTACCAGGGAAAGGTTTTATCTGAGTAAATTTTACTCTGTGTACAGTCAGAATCGTGTTTGCATCCAACTTGTGTATACCCTTCAGTCCCCACCGCTGTGTATGGCTACAAGAGTTGAAAATGGGCTTTATCATCAAATCTAAGACCTACTATATTGGATAATGCTCCTGCTGTGATTGATGCAGTAGCCTTGAGTCCCTGAATGGGCTCGGTTTGCTGTGGCCTGAAGGGTGGTAGCCTGTGGTCCTTTCCTACGTTGTTTCTCACAGTTTTACATCATCAGTATTTGTTTTCCTTTCTAGGATGTTCCCTTAAAGAGCCCAGCCCAGCTGAAGCACAGCTCTGGCATTTCTCTTTCTCTGGTCTGAGAATGGGGCATAGCTGTGTCTGATGGTGTCAGGCCAAGGAAAGGCCCTGAGCCCCCAGGCCTTCCTGCTGAGGGGAGGGACTGTGCCCCAGCCAGTCGGTGTGAGACCTTGAGCTAGTTTTGATGCCTTGGGTGGATAAAATTAAGACCTATTTCAAGTCAAAGCACTATATTGAGGCAGACCTAAGATAAAGACTTGGCTTTTTTGAAGGGTGATTCTGTTTTGTTAATTGATAATGTATACAGAAGAATGGTTTCCTAATCTAATTACCAGAGAAAACTTGTCCTGATGGAGTTGGCTTGGATGTAATTTATCTAATCAGGCCCAAGGTCTGCTTTCAATTTGTGCTATTTTTTTGGATTGTGATTTCTTTTTCCCCGTGAGGTTCTCATGTACCCCTTGTGGGATTGTTTCCAGCAGCACCCCGTTAGAGCTACGTTTCTGAAGTACGGAATTTTCATTACATTTCCTAAAAGACGTATTCAATAAAATTAGATTCAGTTCTATTCCTGGCTCCTCGTGTCAGTAGGACTTCCTAGGCAATTAGACTGTAGCTCAGAGGTTGTATTTAAGCATTACTTCTCAATCTAAATGTTTGGCTACTTGTTAGCCCTGTCATGCCGATGCTACCGTTTACTTCTGCTTCCTAAATGACGTGCAGCTGACTTGCCAAATGCACATCAATGTGACACAGAATCACTGAGTGAACAACCTTCTAGTGGAGATTTAAACAGAGAGTGCTTCAAGTATTGGGCAGCCTGACAGACAAATCCTGCTGAATTATAGTGAAATGTGCTCCAGATATGTGTGGGTTTGTACCTTTTGTGGAAGAGTTGAATCTTGGCAATGAATATCAGCTGTGTTACACCCAGGACTGAGAGTGAGGCTGTGCAAGTCCTGCCTTGCTTCTTACCTGTCTTTACAAAGCAGGGTGAAATCAGACTCTCTTGAAAACACAAGATAGTACTGAAATACAGTACAGGAGGTATTCCAAGACATTATTCTTTGGTGTTTTTAATAATATGTGTAATGCATTTGTTCATTGGACAGAATTAAGTGTAGGGTGGAGAGCTTTGCTGTGTATTTTCAGAGTTGGCATTGTAGGATGCTCAGGCTGTGTAATAAGATTTGTGGGGTTTGTTACTGGTGGTTTTGAATGTGCATATGTGGTGAGGAAAATATTTATAATTAAGAATGTAAGAAATGACTTCTGGTCATCTAGTACATTGTGCTGTCTCCTGCAATCATTGAACAATTACAGTTGGAAAAGACCTTTAAGACCATCGAGTCCAACCACTTACCTCACACTGCTAAGACCAAGGCTAAGCTAAACCATATCCCTCAGCACCTCAGCTATGCATCTTTTCGATATCTCCAGGGCTGGTGACTCCATCACCAACATGGGCAGCCCCTTCCAATGCTTAACAACCCTCTCAGTAAAAAAATTCTTCCTAATGTCTCATCTAAACCTCCCCAGGGGCAACTTGAGGCTGTTTCCTCATGTCCTGTCATTCATTACTGCAGAGATCAACCCTCACCTCACTACAACACCCTTTCAGGTAGTTGCAGAGAGTGATCATGTCTCCTCTCAGCCTTCTGTTCTCTACTTCAATGGTTGGAATCCATTCAGAGGAAGCACAAGCATCTGGCCCCTTCTTTCAGTAGCTTCCTGTCCTATTCACTATAATATACTATTAAAGCTACTCAAGGGCACGTGCCTGCTTGTTCCCTTCAGCATCTTCTCATGTGCCTGCTGTTAAGAGCTTAATTCCTTTTTGAGCTTGGTGATACCCTCTTGCTTTACCTCTTCTTGTGGCATTAAGTTCCAAAGGTTAACTACGTTTGTATCTCCCTCTTAAATCGATCTCCTATTTCCAGTGCACGCTTCCTGACTTGAGGGGTCCTTGGAGGACATTCCTCACCCACCTATTTAATAATCTTTTAAACTTCAGTCATATTCCTCTTCAGTTTTCTTCTCTCCAAAGAGTTCTAGCCATGGTCTTTCTTCATACTGTAGCAACACTCTCCTGGTAATCATGTGTCTGTGAAACTTTTGATGGCAGCGTTCTATTCCCCTTCAGACATGGGGGCAAAACCTGCACACGTTACTTTTAAAACATGGGCACACCTAAGTTTCTGCAGTGACAAGCATCCTTGGTGTGGGGCCTCTCCTGAAGCACATACAAGTTTTATGAGCTGCTCTGGCACACTACAGCATGGGCAGGAGCTCTTCTGAGCACGGTGACTTTCTGTGCTGTAATGCCCTAGAAATAAACAGGTAAACCAAGAGACAAAATGAGGCAATAGCATTTGTACAGTCTAAACCATAGAATGCTTGGTTATAGTTTTCTGTCTAAATGCATAGTGAAAGGGCTATTTCAGCAGAATTTTCCTGCTTGAATTTTGTCAGTGTGTGTTCTAATGGCATTGCACACAAAGGGTAATAGTTTTCCCTCTTCAGGCAGTTGTAAGAGTAAAAGAAAAAAGGCTGTTGAACAGGGATGTGATTTGACTTGAAAGCTGACGGGTGTCTATTAATAGCAGAGAAATGTCAGCCTAAAGGCTGAAGGGGAGGATAGATCATCTGTTGCAGGGCGGTTTCAGTATTGGTTGGGTTTATTTGCTCTTGCAGCATTGGCAAATGACTTAGTTCCTTGAGATGAGCACATAAAGGTTGTGCAGCGTGAGACTTTGGACCTCCCTAGTGCTGTGGCCCCTGGTTTTGTACCCTTCCCACAGCTGTCAGAGATAACTGTTCTTCATTTTTTTCCTCTCAATATATTTGTGTAGGAACTTAATGTCCGTCAGGTGACACTGTCTACTAATAAAGATAAGTATGGAGTCCGGCTGAAGGCAGAACCAGATCATATGGTGCTTGGGAAGCGTTTGAAAGGTGCATTTAAGCTTGTCATGGCTGCAATCAAAGAGCTGAAGAGTGAGCAGCTGGAGAAATTCCAGGAGACGGGTATGTAGTGGTGCAAATCACTAAGTGATGGCAATGTTGGCCAAAAAAAGATCCAAAATCATTTGGCTCACCAGAAAGAAACCAAACAATTGCGCTTGATTTATGTGTGTCAGTCAAGCATTTGCAGGAACAGGTAAATTATCTTTCTGTGGGCTTTGGGAAACTTTTGGGAAAGGCCTTAAGGCCTCTTCCCTGTGAGAATAGGAGAAAAGTTGTTTTATTGTTTTGCTGACAGTAGGCCATGGATACTAATCTCCTGTTCCCAGGTTACTGTTCCCTGTTTAAGTGCTACTCTGAGGCCAAAATGAAGTAGAGGGTAAGCTGCTCTGTAAGACTGTGTCAGATTTGAGGATCTGTGCAATAGTTTGCATTCTAAAAGCATTGCTTCAATTCCAGACTTACAAGTGGGTACATTTCCTAGCTGTATCTGTGTAGTTAACTGCTTAAATGTAAACTTTGATTTAGTTGAGTGTACAGGTGATTTTTTAGCTGAAAGTGATACACACACAGCTGCTGAGGCATCTGCACTGGAGTGAGTTCTGCTGCTGGAGGAGTGCTTGGATGGGAAATCCACGCGTGGAACAGTGCAGTGCCTCACTGCAGTTGAACTCTATTGCAGATCCCCTGCATTCCCTGCATTTCAAGTCTGATACTCGTTTTAAAAGCTTTTGGAATGCAGTTTTTCCTTTTACTCTGATGGTAAGAGATGCCCTTCATCTACCAATTCTGCAGGAACCATTGTTGTGGAAGGCCACGAGCTGCACAGGGAAGACCTTCGCCTCATGTATGCCTTCGACCAGATTGCAGGAGGATCTGCCCAGTATGAGGCACATTCTGATGCTCAGGTGTTTCATTATTTCTTCTTTTTTTTGTGTGTTTTGATTAAGGGAAGGGTTCCTTTAGAGGTAATATGAAAATGATGAACTGAAAGCTGGGGTGGCTTTGCTTTATTCAGGTAGTTCAACAAATTCCAGGAGCATGTTGAAGATATTAGTTTCTCTCTTCAACACGTTGCTTTGTGAGTTAATGCTGGCTTATTTCAAGTTTGTCACCTATTCATCTGACTTCTCTGCATCACCTCAGGTTTTAGTTCTGCTAGATGTTACCCCAGACCAGTCCATGGTGGATGAAGGAGTTGCTCGGGAGGTGATTAATCGCATCCAGAAGCTTCGCAAAAAGGTTGGGAAGCAATGGTTTGGAACAGGACCTTTTCATTTACATCTTTGGGAAATATGCAGCAGAAACTGACCTTTTTAATTAAACAGGAGACCTTATATCATGTATTCCATCTACATTTCTAATTGGACATAAATGATTACAAATCATTAGCTCCATTTTGAATTCCCACATGACTACATAGTCCCAGTTCAGCAGCTCTTGGCCTGCCCTCCTCTTGCCAGGAGGGACTTTCTGGTGTGGTTGGTTCTAGTGTGTCAGGTCAGCTGGACTGGGGGGAGTTGAGGCACATGAGCCTGGGACTGGTAGGAGAAACAAGCTTGTGTCTTGGCAAATGGCGAGAGGCATTTCTGGCACATGATGTACGTTAAAGATTCCACTCTAAATTGTCATCACACACACAAATGATGCTCTCTGACCTTCATGTTAAATGAACCAACGTGACTTCATTCCCTCTGCAATACTAATCCTGAAAGAGCCACACTCCCTTATCTCCACTGTGTGCCAAGAAAGCATGGTCACCCTGGAGGCAGTGACAAGTCTCAAAAGCCTTTCATCTGGAGAGGACATGAAGTAATCTTTAACTTGGTACAAAGAGTGCTAAAGGTTTCAGAACCTGCAAGTTCAAAACAAAAAAACCCTGCAAAGCAAAAATATCCCCTGTCCCTTCATGCACATTGCAAAGGTGGAAGATGGTGCTCTGTGATATGTGTAGAGTGGTTTTCCTACTCGACTGACTTGGTGGCAGTGTGCTAGGATTTGTGTCTTTTTCAGACTTGGACCTGAAGAAATCTTGCCCAGAGCTCTAAACAGATGTGCAGGGAAAACTTTCACAGAATCACAGAATGGTAGGGGTTGGAAGGGACCTATGTTTTGAGGAAAAGATATTTCTATGATTAAAACTGCATGAATCTTCAGTATAAGACTGAAAGGGCTAAACTGGTACCAGAATAGTTACATATAAAATACACATTACAAAAACCTCTTTAGATTCATTTCTATATAAAATCAGGAAGGAATGTGGTCATGAAAAGAAAACTCTCCTGGAAGTTATGTGATTACAGAAGTAAATTTAAATCGAGTAAGATTGTAGTTTATCCTTCCTTAAATGAAGATCACGTTAATCGTTAGGCAAGGTCAAGTACTGTGATGCTATTGTGCTTTTATTCTGTCATTGCCACTCCTGTTACACAGGTGTACACATCCAAACCACACATTCCAGGTCCACTGGACCTGTTACTGGCATTAGGGCCGTTTTGAGGGCTGTAGTTGTTATTTTTAGCAGATGTTAGAAAAGTTCTCTTGATGCTGCTGTTTTTTTCCCTTGAAACCATTTTCTTACTGAAGCAGAATTTTTCTCTCATTTCATAAGCTTACTGTTCAAATTAATTGCCCTTCTCCTCAGTAAGTATGTGAGATGTGACAAAGCTAGTTGGGAAAACTTGAAAGTGTGGTCATCAGCTTCCAGAACAATGCCAGAATGCCTTGGAGATTGGTGGGTGTTACAGAAATGTCACTAATTGAGCAATTGTTCAATAAATAGCTGAGGGTTTAATTTCAGGCTGACAGGACATGTAAATCTTAATTCTCGTGCTTTGAGTGAAGCTTTTTAATACTCAAGTGAAGCTTTTTAATACCCTTGGTGAGCTTTCAGCTCACTATGGGGGCAAGCTGGGACATAAATTTGGAAGGGGGACGTTTTGAGTGCGACACTATTTATTCATTACCTTTTGAAGAACAACTCGCAGTGTTTCAAACATCTTTGTTGCCCTTCTGACACAAGAATTGCTTTATTCTCAGTTTTTTGTGGAAACTTTTTAACAAATGTCTGGTAAGTGTCTTTCTCAGGGAATTTTTTTCTTTAACAAGTAGTCTTCTCTTAGCCTGGATGTGTGAAAGTCATCTGGTTCCCACTGATAGTGTATTTGGTATGTCCTACAGCGAAATCTGGTTCCCACAGATGAGATTACAGTGTACTACAGATCACATCCAGAAGGTGACTACCTGGATACCATTATTAAGGAACACACAGATTTCATTTTTGCAACAATAAAGGCTGCCCTGAAGCCTTACCCGGTGCCTACCTCAAAAGAAGTGCTCATCCAGGAAACGACCCAGGTGAGAGGGACAAAACCTCGACTGCGTGGTTCATTTTGATACCTGCTCTTAACTGAACAAAGTGCTTCAGTAGCAGAACAATTGTATGTCCATATGTGTTGGTGGGATAGAGTGGATATTGGTTCCTAATTATACATTTCCACATTAGTCTTCTTGTTTTAGAGAAGAAAATGTTGGCTTCTGTGTGTGCAGTAGTTCTGAAAATGAAGCTGCTCGGATACCAAAATAAACATCTTGTGTAGCTGTTGGTATTAAGCTGAATACACACAGATATTTGGACTTGGATTAGTGCATTGTTTAGACAGCAAAAATACTGTTGCTCTGATCTTTAAGTTAATATGCTTTTGTATTAGAAGTGTTCTGCTTTGAGGCTAAATTTTGCCTTTTGGCTGAAGACCAGCTTTGGTTATTAATGTTTAAGGATGCTTGGGTTTTTCTCCCCCATCTTACTGGAGTTAGGTCTTGCATAACAATGCAGTTTTGCTGCTTTGTTCATTCTTTCAGCAGCAAATTTCAACTGTTTCATTTGTATTCTTTGATTGTTTCTTCTGACATGTTTTGAGAATACTTTTGCCACGGTTTTCTTCAAACTTACTATCATCAAAAGGTGTTCCCAGCAGAGTAGTGAATGGTCTTCTTCAATCTGAGTGCCATGCTAGAGCAGAGAGACACAACCTTAGTGTGTATCAAACTTAAAATGTGATTTACAGAATGGCTTGGAGATCTGAGAAAGGCTGAAAGGGAAGCTTAGACTTTATCTGTCTTAGTGACAGCACAGGTAAAGATGTTCTGTATGTATTAACTACACTTCTGAAGTTGTACAGATTTGAAACAAAGCTCTGTTTGGCCTTTTTCAGAACTATTAGTTTAATCCAGTGACAAATACAGGGAAGAAAACTACAGAAAAGTGGAAAATATTGAGGCTGAGAAATTGGCGAAGATATTTTGCTGTTTCTTCCAAGTACTTATTAGTTTGGGATACTGCTGAGGGTGTGAAGTCAACATCAAATCTGAATTAGAATGTAATGCTAATGATCAGAAATGATGGGGAGCAGCTTAGCAACCACACCAGTGGCTCCCTCAGCACTTTCGGTGCATCTCGTTGGAACCCAAGGATTTGTGAGTGTCCAGCTAGCCTAAGCAGGTCCCTAACCCAAACCTCCTCAATCAAGAGAGGGTCTTTCTATATGCAGACTTTCTCTCTATTCCCCCAGGGACTGGGCTTGCTGAGGGCTGACCTTCAATAAAGATGAAGCAAAGAAGGCATTCAGTAGCTCTGCCTTCTCTGTATCCTCTGTCACCAGGGCACCAACCTGGTTCAGCAGCAGGCTCACATCCTCCCTGGTCTTCCTTTTGCTGCTGCTGTAGTTGAAGAATCCCTTCTTACTTTCTTTTACATCCCTTGTGTTCTGCAGCAACTAGCTTGTCATGTTATGAGCAGTGAATAAAAATATCTGAACTGAAAAAAGCTCTTCTCTAGAAATCCTGTCAGTGTAGGAGTTTGGCCCTTTGTGGAGCATTGAGCAGAGCTGCAGCTGTGTGCAGTGAATCTGTAGTTATGGTTAATCATCTGTTACAACTGTTCTGCTTTCTGTACTTATGGTTTTGGGCATAAAGACTATGAAGATGTCAATTCAAATGGAATTGTGCATCAACTGTCTTCTGTTGGTAGGGGCTGATAAGCAGCATTGATGTGGAAAGTGCTTCAGTGACCATTGCACATTTTCAGATAGAAAAGCAGGTGCAAGTTAAAAGAATGAAGTGTGTAATTCTGCACAAGTGCAGAAGTCAGTTGGGACAGGATCATTGCACTGTGTTTCTGGAAGTTATTAAAAGGAGCAACAGAGGTTTGCATGATGTTGAATACATGTGAAGACTGGAACCAAAATGAAATGCACTCTGTCTTTTCTGCAGGCATTTTGATTACATTCAGGATGATTATTTCTGTGAAATTGTCCTGGATCAACTTTTGATACAAGGCCTTAATTAGGAACTCCTCACCCAAAGACTTGCCCAGAGAGACAACAAAAACATATCAGCAGTTGCTCAGGAAATAGAATCAGAGAATCAGAATGGTAGGGTTGGAAGGGACCTTTAGAGCTCATCCAGTCCAACCCCCCTGCAGAGGCAGCTCCCACCTAGATCAGGTCACACAGGAACGTGTCCAGGTGGGTCTTGAAGCCCTCCAAGGAAGGAGCCTCCACACCCTCCCTGGGCAGCCTGTGCCAGGGCTCCCTCACTGAAACGCTGAAATAGTCTTATGTTTAAATGGAACTTTTTGTGTTGGAGCTTCATCCCATCACCCCTTGTCCTGTTGCTAGACACCATAGAGAAAAGTGCTGCCCCAACCTCCTGACACCCGTCATTTAGCTACTTGTAAATACTGATGAGATCCCCCCTCAGTCTCCTCTCTAGACTAAATAGTGGAATGGAAAAGCAGATACTTAAAAATTGACCTTTTAGTTTCTAATAGAGTGGATAAACACAGAATGAGATTTGCTGCTCCCTGTGTGTCTTTCAGGGGCTCAGTAGAGAGTGGCACTTCCAAGTTTGTCTCTTCACGTTTTGGGCTGTGACTCTTACCAAAGACTCTCTCTAAATTTACAAAAATCTGGCTTAAATGGCAGCCTAGTAACAGTTGTTCATTTAAGGGATTTCTGGATGGTATTTGTTGAAATAAATGTTTCAGTGAAGAGATCTTTTAAAGTGTGATTCTCATGCAAGTTAGTGTTGGTGCAGGAGCAGTTCCAGCCTGTGCTCAGTTCAGGAAAAGACCCATACTTGGAAAAAGCATAGACTTAAAACTCTGCTTTAAGGCCTCTTACAGTTTCTGTAGTATTGCTGCAGATTCTCAGGTCTCTCATTGGCACAGGCAGACACGTGTTCCATTGCTTGATGGACTGTCTCAAGTTCTAATGATTCACTAATAGCTAATGGAGAGATATTCACAAAGGCTGATGAAGGCAACTACTACCCCTGATTGTTCTCAGTAGCCCTTTGGAGAGAGATGAAGGCTTCTCTAGACAGTGCCTGCGAGCACAGGCCTGTCTTTAGACACTCTGAATTACTTCTGGAAGAGTGTTCTCAAGTAAATTCACTTCTGGGTTATGTTTTGGGAGACCAACACCACTGTCCCATCACTTGAGAAGATTAGACTGTTTATTCCCCTCTGGCTTCCTTAGGTGCTCAAAACTGCTGTGTCTTTAACATGTATTAAAGACCAACTCCTGTTCAAAGAGCTCTGTCTCTGAAGGGAAACGTGGCAAAAGTTGCTGTTTTATTCTATAGTCGTGTTTAGTGTAAGATGCAATCTTAGTGTTTAGAGGAAATATTTTGTTGTGTTTATTTAGTAAAACAGAACTCAATCAAACTCTTCCTCTTTCTTCAGCTGAAGGGATCAGAGCTAGAAATTACCCTCGTCAGCGGTGGCTTGTGTCAGTGTGTTGGTCCAGCCTGTGCCTATGTCAACCTCAAAGTTTGTGTTAATGGGACAGAGCAAGGTAGGAATGTGCACGTGCTGGTTTGGGCTGGTCAGGGGTGGTGTTAAGGTTGTTGGGGCTACTCATTTGTTTGAAAGATGCTACAGATCCCCTTCCAATTGTAGCTTTACATAATTTTTTTAAAGTAAGCCTATTAAAAGCAAAGCCACGTGCTGTCTGTGGTGTCTTCTGGGGTGCACCTCGAGTAAATACTGCGGTGTGCACAGGAATTGTTTCTGTTCTGCAGAAGGGCTTGGAGGTGACTGTGTGGACACATACACACTCAGCATTCATCCACCTCAAGAACTTGTTCTGCTTTCTATGGAGGAGATACTGGCTTTGAAAAACATTCAGTATAAAACCAACTGGAGAATGTGATGACTGTGTCTTGGAGGGCACAAAGATGAGTGCTGTGGTATTTAGAAGTATTGCATGATTGAGTCCTGAATTAAAAGGAGAGAAAACTAAATGCACTCTCTGGAAACTTTTTCCCTATGTGTGTTCACAGTTTCTGTGTGCAAGTGAGTGTGTCTTGTGTGATGTGGTTACAAAGCTGCTTACTGAATGATGATGAACACCATTGTGTATGCCGGTGAACCTCTCAGGGGGTGGAACACAGCCTGCCAGTCTTTAATCAATATAATATTGGATTATGATTCAAGTGACAATAAAAACTTGACTGCTTTAATGAACACAAATATGGCTTCCATACTCTAAGGCTGAAGTACACTGGAGTCCATCTCCCTATTGCCCTTTCTTGCTAAAAGAATTCTGGAAGATGCCAGTTTGAAGTTAGCTTGGAAATTCACTGAAAGTAATTAGAAACAGTCATTAGAAAACCCTTGAAACTTGAATGCTGCTTTCCAACTGCATTTTAATTTCTTAATTTTGGTTTTAGATGGTGTGTTGCTGCTGGAAAATCCAAAAGGAGATAATATCTTGAACTTCGGTGGACTTACAGATGCTGTCGCCAGCATTTTTGGTCTTAAAAATATCAAACTGACAGTTTTTAATGGAAAAACAGGTAAATGGAGTATGACAATGAAAATTGAAAAGTCTTTCTAGCAGTAGCTGGGAGTTATTTGACTGTAGAGTTGTTCAGTGATAATTTTTCTCTGTGTATACAAAATCGACAAGAATGTGTGTAAGGGAATAGTCTGTTTTATAGTACAGAGCTATAATAGTCACATCAAAATATTTCCAAAAGCTGCTGCTAAATGGTGCTCATCTCCTCTTCTGTTTTCTTATTTCCACTGCAGTCCTCATCAGGACAAAATCTGGTTTGTTTCAGAAGTGTTTCCATTGGGCTCAGGCTATATATTGATGGCAGACTGCCATCAGCTTTTGCATGCTGGTTTTTTTGCCCCTAATGCCTCAGTAGGCAGGGTGAGAACTTCAATTGAATGCAAACTGCTCTTTGCAGAGGAAAAAATGTTGTTTTTTCAGCTGAGAAAAAAACTTGAGGATCTCTGCATTTCTTCTGTAGAACAAACAATGGAATATTTCTGCAGCTTGAACGTTGCCCCTGTTGGGCCATGAGGATGTAAAAGGCCCTCTCTGGGTTGGATGTGGGCTTACAGACTGCATCAGTTTGCTCCGTGATGAGGATGACACAAGTGGAACTGAGATGAAAAACACTAGGAAAGGTGTTGCAATTAGTGACTGTGAGACAGACACACCTTCTGTGCCCTGACATCAAGATGCTGTTTTACTGTGACATACTGTGTGCCGTTTCAGTCCCTCTGAGCAATCACGGCGTCGTTATGGTTGGGAAAGACCTTTAAGATTGAGTCCAACCACTCACCTCACACAGCACTAAACTAACCCCTGTCCCTCAGCACCTCATCTATGTGTCTTTTTGATATCTTCAGGGATGGGAATTCCATCATTTCCCTGGGCAGCCCCTTTCAATACTTAACAACCCTCTCAGGGAAAAAGTTCTTCCTGATGTCCCATCTCAACCTCCCCTGGAACAACTGGAGCCCATTTACCCATGTCCTGTCATTCATTACTGCAGAGAAGAGACCAACCCCCACCTCACCACAGCCTCCTGTCAGGGAGTGTCAGAGAGGGCTCCTGTCTCCCCTCAGCCTCCTCTTCTCCAGGCTCAACACCCCATTCCCTCAGCCCCTCCCCAGCCCCTTGTGCTCCAGCCCCTTCCCCAGCTCTGTGCCCGGCTCTGCAGCCCCTCAATGTCCCTGTGGCAGTGAGTGAGGGGCCCAGCACTGACACAGCCCTGGAGCTGCAGCCCCTCAGTGTCCCTGTGGCAGTGAGTGAGGGACCCAGCACTGACACAGCCCTGGAGCTGCAGCCCCTCAGTGTCCCTGTGGCAGTGAGTGAGGGGCCCAGCACTGAGCACAGCCCTGGAGCTGCAGCCCCTCAGTGTCCCTGTGGCAGTGAGTGAGGGGCCCAGCACTGACACAGCCCTGGAGCTGCAGCCCCTCAGTGTCCCTGTGGCAGTGAGTGAGGGGCCCAGCACTGACACAGCCCTGGAGCTGCAGCCCCTCAGTGTCCCTGTGGCAGGGAGTGAGGGGCCCAGCACTGAGCACAGCCCTGGAGCTGCAGCCTCCCCAGGGCCCAGCACAGGGGACAATCACTTTTTTGGCCCTACTGGTCACACTATTTCTGATACCACTGTACTACACTAGTATAGTGTAGAGTACTCTATATTCTATACTAGTGAAGAAGTTGCAATTTAAATATGAGATCAATAACCAAATGCTTTAGTGAGGAAGTCCAGGGAGTAAAGTATTCCTCAGTGGCCATGCTTGATAGGACAGTGTCAGTAAACTCTCAGCATGTTTTTAGTGTTATTTACAGGCACATTCTTTAAGTTCAAACTTTGTTTCCCCACCATTCACAGCAAGTCTAAGAGAAGTCACAAAGAAATGAAAAAACATTGCAAAGCTTGGTAATTGGGCAGCTACGGAAACCTTTATAGTGTGTGTTCATGGATGTTTTCATAATGTGTTTTCATCTAAGGGGAGACACTATAGTTGGCTGTTGTGAAAGCTCTTTGTCTACCTACAGCATCAGTAGGGGGATAGTTTTGCTTTTGCCTGTTATGTCACTGTTACCATCTCTAGTTTTCTTACTTGTCTTTTCCTGAAAGTATTTCCAGAATGGTTTAGGAGGTTTAATGTCTGATGTAATTGATTACCTTGCTGTGATTAAACCTCTCTCCAAGCTGTGCTCAGCTGAACCAAATAGTTCTGTCACACAAAATGGTTATTTCTTGCTTTCAGTTATAGGTGATTTGCAGGAAATTTTGGATCTCTCAGTATCATCCTCAAGTTTCAGCTATACTTGAAAGGAGAGCCACCAAAATGATCAGGGGAATGGAGCATCTTTTATACGAGGAAAGGCTGCAGGAGCTGGGGCTGTTTAGTCTGGAGGAGACTGAGGGGAGATCTTATTAACATTTATAAATATCTAAAGGGTGGGTGTCAGGGGGCTGGGACATCCCTTTTCTGTGTTGTAGCTAGCAACAGGACAAGGGGTGATGGGATGAAGCTGGAACACAAAAAGTTCCACTTAAACATAAGAACAAACTGTTTCAGTGAGGGAGCCCTGGCACAGGCTGCCCAGGGAGGGTGTGGAGGCTCCTTCCTTGGAGCTCTTCAAGACCCACCTGGACACGTTCCTGTGTGACCTGATCTAGGTGACCCTGCTTCTGCAGGGGGGTTGGACTGGATGATCTCTAAAGGTCCCTTCCAACCCCACCATTCTATGATTCTGTGATGAAAGAGTTCTCCTTGAAATCCTTTTCCAAAGAGCAGTCATATGCCTCATAGTAATGTGTTATGTGCTTATGGTACTACTACAATTTGTTACCTTCATGAATATTAAGTAATGACCTGCAAAAGGCCAAGAAGAGTTGAGAAACCCATCTGGTTAAGATTATATATTATGTAATTATATTACATACATATATTTAGATTGTATTGGAATCCTTGTTTGGTTTCTTTTCCTGCCACTAACAGGACAAAGGGATGCAGCATATATCTGTTAATGCTGAATTCCTGAAGGAAAGTGGCAGAGAAAATCTAAACCTTTCCTTTTTCTCAAAGGTTCATTTTCACTGTAACAGCAAAGGTGTCATTTCTTTCCTTTCCACATCACTTTTGCTCTGTAGCTATTGTTTTGGGACTTCCCATCTTGGGGGAATTTTAGTGGCTGATTTTAAACTTGGTGAGTGGTCTGTGCAGAGCAATGAGTGGCTTTGTTGTTCTGGGGTTTTTTTCCCCTGCCCACTTACTAACAATATGGAAATTTACTTGGAGAAATTGGGTTATCAAATTCACTTGTGTTGAAGCTTGGCAGAGATCTCAAGGAAGTATTGATCAGCAGAAGATACAACTCCCTGAGGACTCGGGGTTAAAGATGTGTACGGAGAAAATAGCTTAAAGATGTTAGAGAACTGAACTGCAATTCCTGGTGTTTGCCTTGGAGACAATCCCTGTGCTTTATCTGCCCAGCCTTTGGATGGGTGATGTCAGGTGAGGCCTGACAGCGATCCCAGGTTCTCAGTAGGTGAGATAGGGGGTTGGTATCAGCCCCTCCTGAGAGGGATTGCACAGAAAGATCACACACTCTGGGCACATTGTTGCTGAATCGTTCCCATGCAAATTGTGACCCAGTAAGACATACTTCTGCCTCCTTATTTTCCTCCTTGTGCTTTTAAGGGCTGTTTACTTGCAGTAATTTATTATCTTGTTTTCTAATTGTACTGAAGGTTTGCTTAGGGTTGCATGAGGGCACAGTCAGACAGTTTTGTATTAAGGCAGGCTACAATATGTCATGTCCCTGTTTTTCAGCGCAATGTTGGAATAAGGGGATGAGCATTTCCCCTCCAGCAGCGTATCAATGTGTTTTGAGTAACTGCACAGGCACTGAGCAAGGCTCTGAGACTTGCACTGACCTGCAGAAACCGAGAATGGAATTTGTCTCTTTTGCATTTAAAAGAATTATTCCTTTGAAGGCAACTGACTGGGCTCAAGTCAGGTGGTAGAAACAGTTGTCTGTCACTTTCTTTTTGCTCTAGATAGCAGAAAAGCTGAACGTTTTCTAAGCTTCTTGGGACTGGTTTTTGACTTGTGTTGGCTTTCATGGAAGCAACTCAGACTGAAAAAGGCCTATTTAAAAAGAAAAATTGTTTATGAGAAAAAAATTAAGCTGTAAATAACATAGGGCTGAGAAAGGGAAGATGAGGTGCTAGTCCCCCTAGAAACGTCTTAGCCCATGTCTTGTTTCATCATTTCAAGATGGCCAGTGTTATTTTGGATTCTATTCTTAGCACTTTTTTCTGAAGCAGAATATATAAAGGGTTTTTTATTATTCTTTAATTTTTAAAAGGCACCTTAGGAGAGCTTTACCACTTGAAATCTCAGCTGCAGAGAGAACTAACTTAAAAAGTGTTTTTAATATTGATGAGCACTTGTAATATCACAGAATCACTGAATGGTGGGGTTGGAAGGGACTTTAAGAGATCATCCAGTCCAACTCCCTTGCAGAAGCAGGTCCACCTAGATCAGGTCACACAGGAACGTGTCCAGGTGGGTCTTGAAGCCCTCCAAGGAAGGAGCCTCCACAACCCCTCTGGGCAGCCTGTGCCAGGGCTCCCTCACTCAAACACTGAAAGAGATTTTCATGATGTTTAAATGGAACTTTTTGTGTTGCAGCTTCATCCCATCACCCCTTGTCCTGTTGCTGGCTACTATAGAAAAGAGGGATGTCCCAACCTCCTGACACCCACCCTTTAGATATTTATAAATATTAATAAGATCCCCCCTCAGTCTCCTCCAGACTAAACAGCCCCAAGTCCCACAGCCTTTCCTCAGAAGGAAGATGCTCCAGTGCCCTGATCATCTTGTTGTCCCTGCACTGACCTCTCTCCAGCAGTTCCCTGTCCCTCTTGAGCTGAGGAGCCCAGAACTGGACACAGGACTCCAGATGAGGCCTCAGCAGGGCAGAGCAGAGGGGGAGAAGAACCTCCCTGGCCCTGCTGCCCACACTCTGCTTGATGCCCCCAGGCTGCCATTGGCTTCTTGCCCATGAGGGCATGTTGCTGGCTCATGGTTAGTTTATTATCAACCAGCACTCCCAGGTCTCTCTTTGCAGAGCTGCTCTCAAGTATCTGCTTGTTTTCAGGTATATTGTTAGATAAGAATAAGCACTCCCCTTTTTTGTTCCTGTGTTTTGAGGGCTGCATGCACTGACTCCATGGACAGCTGTGTTCATGAGTTCTTCCTTGTGAAAACCTCAGCAGCCTTGTAACTCAAAATATAACTTGTTCAGTCTACACATGGCCATTTCTGTAGCTCACACCCTGTTGCCCTCCACAGATCTATGCAAATCCCCACAACAGGGTCAGGTCACCCTCCAAGTGTTTCTTGCTGCTCAGGAGCGCTGTGGGCCAGGAGCCGTATGGAAACGGCAAAGCGACACTTCTTGAGGGATACAGTAGGACCCACGTGCTGCTGCCTCCACTTCCTGATGATGGAATCTTGTTCATTCCTCTCCACTTGTTAATCTAGTTATTATCTTGCTTTTGTGTAAGTAAAACCAAAAGCAAAACCCCTCCTGTGCCCTGAGATTGTGCCTGGCACCTGGAACATCCCAAAGAAGCATTTGGGCAGGGGGAAGGTAGCCACCCTCATTGGAAACGCTTTGTGCTTGAAAACTGAATTTGAGAAGTAGCCTTCCTCTTGAGAGAGAGGCAGAAAAGGTGATTTTTAGAGAGGAGCATTTTAGAATCCTAGGTGCAGCCAGAGATCTTCATCATTCCTCAGAGCAGTCTCATCAGCCTGCCACAGCACCATGTGCTTTGTGTTCTGCAGCACCTGGAAAAACGTTGGCAGCTCACAGCTTGTGATAATTTGGCACTTCTTGGGGGTGATGATGGTGTTTTGGGTGTTGGATTTTTGCTTGGATTGGTTTGGGGTCTCTTTTTCTATTGTTTTCTTTTTTGTTTGTAAACATCCTTGGAGAAAGGAGCAAAACCTCTGCCCCCTGCAACAACTGAACCCCGTTCATTTAGCTGAACTGATGCAAAATAACTCTGTAAAGCTTAGGCTCCAAGACACAGGAACAAGGGTGATATGGAAGGAGACCTGTTGCAAATGATGGCAGATGTGACTTTTCTTTACACACAGACAATGCACAGTTCTTAAAAGAAATTAAACTTATGAATTCCTCCTGGATTTGGTCCTTGGACTTCTGTAGCTGAGAAAGCTTCTTAGCAGAGTGATGCTGTTCATCTGTAGCTTTCTTGTTGTGGCTATCTACGTTTGATAGACAGGCTCATGTAGGTAGTGCAGAATGCAGCCTGGCATATTTCATTTGTATCACAGAAACCTCATTAGCTTCTCATCTGAGTGCTTTCAGGGGGCTGCTATTACTTCTAAAATCCTTTGAGACATGGGTCCTATTTTGTTTCTCAACTTCCACCATTTTCTAGATATGCCTGGCTGGAATCAGCTGCTGAATCATCAGCTGCTGTTGTCATGAACCACAAATATTAATTATTTGTGAGGGCATTATGCATGAGCTCACCAGCCACTGAGTGTAAATGTATTGTCATCTGGAGTTTAACGAGGGAAACAGTTGCACAGTAACACCTCTCCAGCGCTGCCTCAGCTGGGGAGGTCAGGGCACAGGCAAAGACCATGGGTCTTAATTGAATGAGTTAGAAATGCTTGGCTTAAGTGAATAATTTCTGACATGTTTTAAGTGAGTTATTTTTCTTGCATAAGTAATCACCTTGTGTATGGATGTGCATGCAAAGTGGTAGGTAGGAGCTCGTTCCCACAGCAAAGTACTCTGTGTTGGTAAGAACAAAAGATTTCTGCACCAGTTCCATTATCCAACATGAGGAAGGAATTGCAAAGAGGGAAATGCTTCCACAGTGGGATCAGGAGTTAGAGAGAGCCCTTGGCTGCTCATGGAGTGAGGCCTGGGCTCAGCTCCCCACTCATGGCCTGACCGCTCCTCTTTTCCTTTCCAGAAGTGCTAAACAAAACTGACTTGCTCAGTCTCAGTGGAAACACTCTGCATGTGACCACAGGGTCAGCACCTGCTCCAGTCAACTCTCCCAATGCTCTGCTCTGCCAATATATCAACTTGCAGCTCCTGAATGCAAAGCCACAAGGTACGTGGGATGCTGACCTCTCCTTGTTCTGAACCTGAGCTTTGGGTGGTAGGGGTGTGGGACACCCCTGCTTGCTGATGAAGAGAAGTTCATGTGTTTTCACTGGTACATGGTGATTCTTTTTCCCAAATGTTTCCTTTCTAATAAACTCAATGTTTGTACTTAAGCTTTTCTCCCTCTTTGCACAAAGAAGAAAGAGAGCTGGTTTGAGATGAGGGACAGCGTGCATTTAAACCTGAGCCCTTTGCATTGTTGTCCTGCTGCTGAGCATCATCTCACCTGTGCACCTGATTTTAAAAGACTGAGTCTAAAACTGACCAAAAATGAAGGAGGAGACAGCTCTTTCCAAAGACATTGCCAACAGCTTGTGAAATGTTTCTTAGTGCTATTTAAAAGCCAAAAGAATTGTGTTATTAACCTCATCTAGAGTATAGAGACATGTAATGCTGTTTTACAGCTGCTAATCTTGTAACCTCTACTCAAACCTCATGTTGGAGTGGCTGTGTTGTTAGTAACTTGTTTTTAATCTCTGCCCTGGGATGAGTCCTTTCTGGACTGTCCATGTGGAATCTTATTGACACTACTGGGAACCTACTTGGGCCAGAAATGTGGTTTTGGCTGGGGATGTGGTCATCAGAAGGTGCTTTGTGAGCCTCTGTGGTTCTCAATGGCTTGTGTGTCCTGTTGAAACATCTCATGTTTCCCAGTCTCTATCCTGTTGCCTCATGTAAAGAATTCTGCAAAGCTCTCTTTGGTTTGTTGAGCTGTTGATAATCACTTGTGCTTCTGATTCTGTCATTCGTGACCTTACTTAGTGGATCTCTGTAACTAGGTTGGTTTTGGTAATCACTCAGCACCAAGAGGAAACAGATGAAAGAGGAAATCCTAAATTTTGATTTACCAAGGTAAAGGAAATAGTGTCATTCCTCACCAACAGCAATTCATCTGTTTGTCTTGTCCAGAATGTCAGAAAGGAACGGTGGGAACCCTTCTAATGGAAAACCCTGTGGGCCAGAATGGGTTAACGTACCAAGGTCTCCTCCATGAAACAGCAAAAGTCTTTGGACTCAGAAGCAGGAGGCTAAAGTTGTTCCTGGATGAAGCACAAACTCGAGGTAAGCACAGACTTTTGGTTGGCATGTCCAAGGCCACTTGGAAGCTTTTGCTGAGGAGCAGCTGATATAGCCTGAAATCCAGTTTAATTACCCCTGTTTGCACAGGGGTTTCTTAATTTTGCCTCATAATGTGTTATTTACTTAATGAAACCCTTTAAGCATCCATATCCATTTAGAAGTGTAAAGCTACCTCATTAGTGTTTACAAATAGGTAAAGGGATGGTGTGAGGAGGCTGGAGCCAGGCTGTGCTCAGGGATGGCCAATGATAGGACAAGGGGCAATGGCTACAAGCTGGAACAGAAGAGGTTCCAAAGAAACACAAGGAAAAACTTCTTTAGTGTGAGAGTGATGGAGCACTGGCAGGGGCTGCCCAGATGGGCTGTGGAGTCTCCTTCTCTGGAGACATTCCAACCCAGCTGGATGAGTCCCTGTGTGCCCTGCTCTAAGTGGTGCTGCTCTGGCAGGGGGGTTGCACTGGAGGAGCTTTCCAGATCCCTTCCAGCCCTTGAGATTCTGTGGTTCCCTTCATGAAATGGCTGAACCAGGCTCTGCAAAAGTTTCTTCCTTTGAAACAAAGGTCAGTCAGCAGTGTAAATGGTAGGCACATGCTGCTGTGACTAAGCACAGAGTCAATCTCCTCCTAGAAGTGAGTGAGTCTGAAGTGTCAATATTTTAAGAACCTGTTCACATTGTTCCTGTAACATTCATATTGTTGCAGATATTTTATTTTCCCTTCCTTTTGGAGAATGGGAGTGGGTGGAAAAGAGTATCAGATCTATTTTGGAGCTGTGTGAGTAGGTCGGCCTTGGCTGGGTACAGCAGCTGCAATTCATTCAGAGTACCTGGGGAGTAGGAAGCTTTGTCACACAGTCACAGGGCTGAAATGTTAGAGAGTCTTCCAAAATCACAGACAGATTGTGAGGCTGAGAAACAAAAATCTCTGATTCATGAGAAAGATGAGACTAAAGATGTAGCCACCTGTAGTGCTAAAAAGTTGGACCCAAGAAAGATTTGGGATTTCATTTGATAGGAAGAATGGAAAGTAGTTGATGAAAAACCCAAACAACTACAAACAAAAAGCCCAAACAACAGCTACTTCAGTGTATGCAGGGAAATTCAGCTCTTCAAATGAAATGATGCAAAGGACTCTGTCTCCAGTTCATTACAGAGGATGGCTTACAAGCTGCTTGGGAGTTGGGGGGGATACATGATGCTTAACCTTGACTTAGTGCATTTTGGGTTACCTGTCTGGAAGCAGGGCCTCTTGTTTGACTGGTTGCCTAATCCTCTGGTGGGACCAATGTCCCTGGAGGGCCCCTGGGAATCTACTACTGACAGGAGGAGGAGGGGTGCAGCTCTTGAGCATAGCTGG
The DNA here is from genome assembly GCF_028858725.1 of Colius striatus. Taxonomy (NCBI): domain Eukaryota; kingdom Metazoa; phylum Chordata; class Aves; order Coliiformes; family Coliidae; genus Colius; species Colius striatus. The sequence goes on from NC_084773.1 coordinate 437,822, forward strand.
CCAAAGCTGGGGTCACAGAATCACAGAGTCTAAGGGCTGGAAGGGAGCTGGAAAGCTCATCCAGTGCAACCCCCCTGCCAGAGCAGGACACCTAGGGTAGGGCACACAGGAACTCATCCAGCTGGGTTGGAATGTCTCCAGAGAGGGAGACTCCACAGCCCCTCTGGGCAGCCCCTGCCAGTGCTCCCTCACCTAACACTGAAGAAATTCTTCACCCACTCAGCTGTCCCCTGGGCTGGAGGGATTCAGGAGGGATAGGTTAGAATCAGGCAGGTAAGGCTCAGGGGGTTTGTTGAGCATTTCTGCTTGCTTGTTATTTCATGTGACCTGAACTCTGTTTTGCAAAAGATATTCTTGTAAGTAAAATGTTGATGAGCCTTTCTAGTGATAGTTGAGGTAATGCCAAGATTAATGTGCTGAATTAACACCACTGTAGTGTTTCAAAACAGCACAAGGTGTAAGAACCAAGTGTATCAACCACCCTGTGTTGCATAAACAAGAGCTGTGTTTCTGTGCCAAACCTCACTGACCAGGAATTCAGCCATTCAGGAGCAACTGATGTTATGCAGATCTCCTCTTTGTTTTTTATCACTGTTACAAGGCAGAAGGGGTTCACAGCAGATCTGATGTAGTTAAGATACTAAAATAACTCTTGTAGAAAACTTTGGAGCTTTGAAAGAGGGAAAGAACTGACAGGACAGGAAAATATGTGGCCTTCAAGGCTGGGCTGAAGTAAAGAATGTTAAAATGCCTTTACCTAAAAGGGACATCAGTCGAGGCCCTGAGATGTGTTTGTAGTGTGAGTTCTCCAGAACTATTTAAACTTCAAGTGTATGAAGTAACAATTCACAGTGATGTGAAAGATCACATTTTATAGTCTCTTCAAAAGCTGAAACAACTGATTTGGTCTTTTTTAGGCTCAATGTGGAGAACTTGGTCCTGGGGCTTTATTTGCATAGCTCACACATCCTTAAGCCCTACAGCTGGGCTTCTGCTATCTCAGATCTAATTCTTACTGTGTGCCCCTCTCGTTAACATTTTTTAGTCACATAGACACTGAAATGGTTGCACTTCATCTTCAGAGCTCTTATGATAAATAAGCACTGCCTATAAAACAAAAGTTGTGATGCCTCTGGAAAACACGAGGTCAGTTAATATTTATGTGCATTGTTGCAGCTTGGTAATCCCCTATTCATCTTCTGATCAATACATTCAGGGGCCTGCCTTCAAAGAGAAAAGGTTTAGTCTCTTGAGTAGGTTTTTATTACTTATTCTAACAAAAGAGCCAACTGCATTTGCTGTTTAAGCACCTGAAACCTTGGATAGACATCATCCATGAACTGGAAAGTTGATGTCTGTTTTACTAAAAGGAAAAACCCAAACCCTAAACCAACCCCAAATCACTTGGTGGGAAATGGGCTGTCAGTTTTAAAACCAGTATTGGATAGATGTTGTGAGGCACAGGCAGCTGGACATGTGCTGGGAGTCAGCACAGAGAGGAGAATGTCCTCATGTTTTGTTGTTAAATCAAGTTGCCAGTTCCTAAAAGTATAACTGCTGTGGAAAACAGGAGCTTGGGGTAAGTTCTCCTTTTTCAGCCTTTTAAAAGTAAATCATTAAAAACCCAAAGCCTCTGAGTTTGTAGTTTGTTTGGCTGCTTCTACAGACCAGAATTAACTTTTTTGCACACTGATGGAACATTTTCCTGGGCAGGGAAGGAAGCTTACTGAGGGAATAAAGCTCTAATTGCTGAATTGGATTATACCTCCCCTCTTGCAGCTCTGTAGATGGGTATTCAGCTGCTTAAAGCAGAGCACTACACTGGAAGAGAGCTCCTTAAAAACAGCACTGTCATGATCCAGAAGGGCTCCTTAATTCTTTAACTAACAGGTGGCTTTATCCTTCGCTGCAGAGACTGTCTGCTTGGCCCAACAGGGAAATATTTTTCAGAGAAAGATGGGTGCCTTAATGTTAAAAGGAGCCTGCATCCTGTTCCATGGAAACAGAACCCCCTGCTGCCACTTCTAGCATCAGTTTTCACTCAGACATGTTACTGAGAAGTAACCTCCCCGTGCCCTGTCTCACGGCTGCAGCTCCCTGAGCAGCCTCCCCCAGCACACGCTGCCTCAGCCCCTGGCTGGAGGGGACCCCTCAGAGCTGTGTGGGATCAGACACTGGCTCTGACAAAACTTCTCCTACTGAAAAATCCCCCAGCCCCTCTGAATGTCACTAATCTGTCATTGCTGGTCTCACTGGTGCCAAAGGTGAGGATTGTGTGCTCACGTTGTGTGTTGGAGTTCCAGTGTGCAGGTGGAGCCCTGGTGCTCTTTGGTTTCAGTGGAACTATTTGTGGTTACCACTTTGAAGTTTCTTAGTCAAGAGACCTCTGTAAAAATCACTTGGATTCCATTTGTTCCCAAGCTGTACATCTCAGTATTCAAAGCAACCTGCTCTGTTATTGGGGAGGTTTGCTGCAGTTGGCAGGTGCTGGGAAGCATCTGACTCCTTGGGAAGATTGCTCTGTAAGGTGGCAAGAGCAGTGAGAGATTGCCACCTCCTAGCAGCTTTGCAGGTGACTTTTCCTGTAGCACAAAGTGCAATTGCTCAGTGTGTGTGTTTCATGGTAATCCCTGGATCAGCCTGTGGGAAATAGTTGTGTCCTTAAAAGAAGTGTGAAAGGACCGAAGGAATTGATCTGGGATGGTATGAAGTTCTTTAGGCACGCTCAGCAAGACTGCAGCATTAGTTTTTCAGCAGATACTGTTAAACATAAACCTGCAGTTAATGTATGTGATCATATTCTTGTCCCATGACAACGTTTGGTGTTCTGTCAGAGATGGGAGGCAGGAGGAGATGACTCTGCCTATGGCCCTTCCTACATCACATTTAGAGAGCCTGGGGTTTCCAGTGCACTGTGTTGTGTTGCTGATACTGACTTCGTGCCATTATGAGCTACTTTTCTGAACTAGATGTCATTCTGTGTGGATGTGAAGCTGGGAGCTGTGGGCTGACACAGGCTTTCAAGCTTTGTAACCTAGGCCAGTCAGCCTGCTGCCAGCTCCTGCGGGGGGTGACCCTTCCTTCGGGGCACCGTGCTCTGAGGAGCGAATTCTGAGCTGAGCAGTTTCTATCCTAGACCCATTTGGATTGAACCAGCAGTTGGTCTGAATAAAGAACAAAAGTGTTCCAAGTTTCACCTGTAAGCAGGGGGCACTAACTATGTTCTGTTTCTCTCTTGTTTCCTTGGCTCAGAGATCACAAAGGACATCTCCATGAAGAACCTGAACACAAAGACTCTGTATGTTCGAGTTATACCCACCACAGCTGAATGTTGAGGATTCCATTTGTATGAATAAGACCATGTAGACTTTTTTTTCCCCACCAAAAGATGAGGTGAAATTAAATGGGTATGGTTTTAGATTAACATCCAAGTTGTGTTTGGTACTTTTTAACATCTCCAGTTGCACGTGGGATGTTTTCTACCAGTGCATGTCTAATATGCTGCTCTTTGGTTTCAAATACAATGTATTTTAACCATGTTATCTTATGATCCTGTGCAAGCTGCTCCAATACCAGAACTTCATAACGTATCTATGCAGTAATTTGCCTGAAAGACATGAGACTAGTACCTCAGTGATGCTGTTCTCTGCCTGCCCTTTATGCAGGGGGCATCTTGCATTTCCTAAACCAGGGGTTACCTACAAGGCTTTGTGATCTACAGACCGTGTTACAAATGGGTTGAAACCTCATTGAAGCTTACCTGGATTTGTTCATTCATAGGAACTGGTTTTCATGAAGTGTGTGGTGCTTGTTTCAAAATGCTCCCTAACACTTGGAACAATAAATTTGCTTCATCTCCAAACTCTTGTTTCCCTGGGTTCAGAGGACTTTGCTGCCTTAGGTTTTGTAAGGAAGGTAATGCTCAGCACACTGCAGAGGTCAGGAAAACAGAGAAACTTGCAACCTGGCAGTGTCCATGCTGCCTGCCAGTGACTGCTTGGATGGTGGTACTGAGAGGTTTGGGGCAATTCTATTTGGCTGGGGTTTGGGGAGGGTGAGTCACTTCAGTTTCAGATGTAAAACCAGTTTTAGATAAAAATGAGTGTTGGGTTTTTAGGATAGTCACTACAGCTTGACAAAAGCAGCGTGCCCAGGTGGCCAGAAAGCCAAGGGCATCCTCTCTGTATCAGAAATAGTGTGGCAGCAGACTCAGGGCAGGGATTGTTCCCCTGTTCCCCTGTGCTGGGCCCTGGGGAGGCTGCAGCTCCAGGGCTGTGCTCAGAGCTGGGCCCCTCACTCACTGCCACAGGGACACTGAGGGGCTGGAGTGTGGCCAGAGCCGGGCACAGAGCTGGGGAAGGGGCTGGAGCACAAGGGTGCTGTGGAGGGGCTGAGGGAATGGGAGTGTTGAGCCTGGAGAAGGGGAGGCTGAGGGCAGACAGCAGCACTCTCTGCAGCTCCCTGACAGGAGGCTGTGGTGAGGTGGGGGTCAGTCTCTTCTCCCCAGTAATGAATGACAGGACATGGGTAAATGGGCTCCAGTTGCTCCAGGAGAGGTTGAGATTGGAGCTGATGCAGAATATTTTCACCAAGAGGCTTGTTAAGCATTGGAAGGGGCTGCCCAGGGAGATGGGGAAGTTCCCATCCCTGGAGATACTTAAAAAAGATAGATGGATGAGGTGCTGAGGGACAGGGGTTAGTTTAGTGCTGGGCCTGGCAGTGTGAGGTGAGTGGCTGGACTGCATGATCCAGCCATAATGGTCCTGTGATTGTGTGAAGTGTTGTAGCATTAACTTCTGCATCTGTCAGCAAGTGCAGTCACAGGCAACCTCTTCTCAGTTTGAGGATGTTTTTTGACTAGTTAAACTAGAAGCTTAAGCCCACACAGTGCTTTCACTGCATTTCCATGGCACTGTTAATCAGCTTTGAACCTCCTATTGTACAGAGCACTGAGCCTGAGGAGACTCCTGTGCCCACAGCTGCCCTGGCTGTGAGCCTCTGTGAGCCTCCCAAGAACGAGGTCAGGTACCCTGCAAAGGAGAGCATGGACACAGCAACGTTCCAGAATAATAACAAAGTCTTGCTTAGCATGGTTTTCCACTGCTCTGTGGTTCTCATCTCGCTAGGAATATAAACCAAAGCTTTCTTGTGATAACACTCTGTTAGTGGGAATATAAATAAATGCTCTGTGTGACTACTGTGTCCTAGTGGGCCATGCCAAAACTGTGAGTGCTCGTTTCAAGTGAATCAAGTCTCTGGCATTCAGCTTCCATGAAATGATGTTTATCAGTATTGGAAATGTCAGTGCCTGAACCCACTGATCACCAGCCTCTTCCCTCCAGTGAGTGCTGGACGTTGCCCTCTCCCTTTCCCTCCAAGCCAGCTTTCTTATCTATTTATTGACATAGTGATATGGAAATGAATGTGTATTGGTTTTTTTGTCACATAAAAACTGCCCAGGCTGTGTCTGCTGTGCAGGTAGGAGGGCTGCTCCTCAGCTGAGTAACCTTGTTTATTCATGGAGAATAAACAAAGGTGGTGAGTGAGCGCACTCTGACCTTGTTCCCAACGGGACACTAAGGGGACAACAGCACTTGCATGTTTAAAGAGTTACTTGGGATTTAGCACTCTGTATATGTGGGATTTTTATTCTCTCTAAGGATGTTGGCTGGCCAGGTTCTGTGTAAGCACTGGATTTGGTTTCATGGGTGTATCTATGTGCTTCCCAGGCAATTAAAAGCCAGCCCACATTTATTAACTCACTCAGAGCTCAACAGATCCTTTTCTTTCTCAGGTGTAGCTGCTTGATGTCAAAAGTAATCTCCCTTTAAGAGGAGGGATACTTCTTGTTACCTTAGTGCCATAATCTCATACCTCACCTGAGGAAGAGCTGAATTGAATTTCCCAGGTTTTCTGGAGGTAAATTACATCTCTTGCACTGGAAATGAAAACTGGCCTCTCCCTGGGCGCCCCCCATGAGCCCTTCCCTCTGAAGCTGTTGTGCAGCAGTAGCACTGCCTGTGATGCACTGTTGACACACACAAAGCCATGCTGCTAAAACTCAGAGGCAAAGCATTTATTTAATGCCAGTGAAGGGATGAAAGAAAAACTCTTGCTGATAATTCTGTATGTGTCCCTTAGTTCTTCCAGACAATAGGCTTTAAGACAAAGGTGGCAGCAAAGACAGCACTTCATTTCTTCAAACCTGAGATTAGTCTGGTTAGTTTTGTGCAGGAGGCTTCTATATCAGCCTTACTGCCACTTACCTGCTTCTGAGAGGGTGTGTGTGGAGTAACAGACCAGAGGGATGGGAGCTGTGCTTTCAAGACAAGGAGACAATGCCAGACTACAAACTACACATGAAGTTAATGGGGCTTTTTACTGCCCTTTCACCGCAACTCCACATGCAAACAGGAGGCTGGAAGAATGTGTTCCTGTGGGTTTGTTTCAAAACAAGAGACAAAATATGGTTAAAAATGGTGAAATGCTGAGCTGCTTGCACAGCTTCTGCACAGGGTGGGTGCAGAGAGCAGCTGGGATGTACCACTGGTGTCCAGCTGCACACATCATGAGCCTGGCACTGCATTTCAGTACCTGTGGGTTTCTCCCTGATTTGCCCCAGTGTTGTCTGGCTGCATTTCTTTCATTTAGGTAAGATACAGCTATCCATATTGCTTGAGCTAGCTCTGCATCTCTCCAGAGAAGCTGACCCAAGAAATCTTTCAGCAACATCTATCTGTTCTTCTTTTCCAAATGAGGCTTGAGCTTAGAGGAGGTGCTTTGCAGGTAGGTGTGCTCTGGAGGGTGTGCAGTGCCAACAGCTCCCTCAGAGCTGCTGTCTCTTCATGGAGACTGGTTCTTTCTCTTTTTTAAGGTATTGATTAAAGTGAAGTGGCTGTTATATAGGCATAAAGTTATGCTCCCTGTTTCTTTCCAGTGTTACAGACTCAGTTTCCAGGGTCAGAAAGTATTGTGGTGCTTCCCTTGCTCTGCTTTCCCTCACTCTCCTTGCTTCACTGCACACAATTTTCATTCTCTTTCATGTTTCCTTTCTCTCCTTTTTTTTATGGTTGGGTTGGATCTTTTTACCTTGTTGCTTTTAGTTTCTCAACTGTGGCTTTCCATCCATAGACTCCTCATGGGTCGTGGTGACAGGAACAGAAAGCAAGGTTCACCCTTGCACTCTCCAGTCTGATCATCTCACAAGGATGGAAATGCTCATAAACACTATTTCTGTCCTTGGTAGGATCTGGCAGAGGGGAAAATTCAATATGGTCAGGACAGGTAAGGGTGAGACCAGAGTTTGTCAGAGGACCCTGCTGAAAAGGCCCCTGGATCAGTTAACTTCACACCAACCTTTGTCCTAAGTAGCATGTAAGTTTAAAAGCTATTCTAGTTGCAGAGTGATGGTTTAATTTTGCTTTCAGCTGCTGCTCTGTGAGTTGGCTGTGATCTCTTTGTCTCTACAGCATACTGACAGTGAATGTTAGGAACATGTTGTGACCCATTTGGGTGAACTGTTGCTTTTTCTACCTTCTCCACATCCATTTTTAGCATTTATTTTTACATCTAATCGTTGCTTGGGAGAATCTGTCTCAGGAGATCTTGAAGTGGGGAATGTTTCCTACCAGTTTTTGTATTGAGGTTTCTTAATGCACTTCTATAACCTCATCTAGGTTGGGCTAATAATAGTATCTTGGCTTGATGGGATACTCCTTGGGATTTATATCCTTCAATTAGCTTCCCTCTTAAATAGCTTGTTATACAAATTAGGTCCCAGACCACGATTGCCTCTCTCTGCATAGAGAAAAAAGCACTACCTAGGCACTCACAGGGCTGTGTCACACTGCTTACTGTGTTCTGTAGGAGTCTGCATCCCTCAATTCTGCAGCAGCCTGCTGCCCTTCTGCTGTTGCCTTTCACCTGATGGCAATGCAGCACCCTCAGGCTCATTGAAATGTGTGCAGCCTTCCCTCCTCTGCTGAACCAGCTCCTCGCTGCTGGGAGAGCTGGAGGCACTGGTACAAAATGGATCTGTTGCTATAGCTGGATCCAGAAATCAGGCTGCTATGGCTTAAAGGGAAATGAAGATATCTCCCCCCACTGTCCTATTTCCTCTCCTTTGTTTCAGACAACACCCCCTTGAATTTATGGAGGCTGGTTTGGGCTCAAAGTGATTTGCTTTCTGTCCCATTTGTACCAGACAGGCAGGCAGTAGCTGCACTGGCACCCTTGGCAGGGTGCTTAGCAAAGGGGCTGCCACTGAGTGAGACTGGTGCCAGCCTGGCAACCCTGCTCACCAAAGCTGTGTGGACAACACAGCACCAGGGCTCCTCTCCATCACCCCACTTGCCATCTTGGCTCAGAATAAATCCCTGTCATGGTGAGCCAGGCTAGCTGTGGAGCAGTCCTTTTGTGTCCTTTCTCAGTTGAATGGGCAACAGCCAAAAACTGGCATTTTGGTTTTACTTTCACATGAGGTAAAAAAAGTGGTGACTGTTGGTATCCTTCTGCAGGTGACATCTGGAGGGAAGAAGAGGTTTAAGGAGAGGGAAAAAAATCAGATTCTCCTCATGCTGTTGTAAGTTGAGCAGCTGGTCAGCTGTACAGCCCTTCTGCAACTCAGAACCTCAGTTTTTCTGTCAGTGAGTGCAGTGTGGGGATCCCTGTCACTGCTGGTTAAGCAGGCAGCAATTATTCACTGTGTCAGGTCTTTTTGTCTGGTTTCTTATGGGGTAGACTCATGCCACTGGTTAAAAAGGTGAAAAACATAATGTATGCAACTGCAGAACAAAAAGTGAACTTCACAGCAGCCTCAGTTGCCCCTAAATGTTTGTTTCAAAGGCAGAAGGAGTGAGCAGCACAGTGTCATCCAGCCATAGAAGCAGCTTTACAGCATCGATGCTCTTGGAGGTAATTTCTGTCTCTCTGTGCTGCCAGTGATGGTTCACTGGGGTTGGGGGAGGGTGTGTCTTCAATTATCTGATGTTTCCTCAGTTAAAATGTTTATGTAACAAATACAATTATACCTTCTGTGTAGTTGGGGCTGGGGAGGGTTGCTACTTCAGCATGTCTGGGTATTTCAGTTAACTTCCAGTCTCTCTGTGTATAAAGTTCTAACTGAGGGTCACAGAGCTCCTCAGAAGGCTTCCAAAGTCCCTGGTAAATACACTAAAATTGCCCCTAAAGATACTATCTTTTGTAAGACTTCCTGGGGTCAGAGATGAGGGAGTTGTGTATCCACCACCCTCATGTTGCAGCTTCTTCCAGTTCTCTTCAGTGTTCAAAACCATGCAGCCGAATTCTCCCGAAGAAGTAAAATGTACCCTGGCACTGAATATTTAACCAAGTGTGGAATATCATCTGAAGTGTACCTGAAGGACATATTTCCATTGCTTTTCAAGTCAGCAGAGTTGCAGACTGTCAAAATCTAGAGCCAGAGCATGTGTTCTGTGACTGGCAGTGCTAGCAACCCCCCAAATCGTGGGCTCTTCAGGACTTTGTTGCTCATGGATATCATATTCCAGGCATTGCAAGTGGGAGGAAGACAGGAGCAGCATGCACAGTTTAATTCAGGAGATACTCTGCTGTAAATCTTGCTTATAGACATGATATAGTCTAAACAAGGGTGAGGGATCATGACTATTCCTGAAGTGAACGTTTGTAAGATGAACTTGTTAACTGAACAAGCCAACAAATAGGCTTGTGCTCTTTGAATCCAAGAGCTTCTCAGTAGAGGGACTTGCAATGGATTAGTAGTTAAGAACTAATAATTTCATGCTTTTGCCAAACAGCACAAGCACAAAAAAAGGAAAGCAAGTGCTGGGCTGTATAAACAAGTCTTATCTGTGAGATGGTGAAGTCATCTTTCCACTCGAGCACTGATAAGGCTGCTACTGCAGCGCTGGGTCCAGTTTTGGGACCCATGCAGTGAGGAGGTTGTTGGCTGTTTGGAGAGAAGCCAGTAAGGAGATGCAGGAATAAGGTCTGGGAAACATGAGCTGTGGGGAAAGGTTGGGAGAATTGGCATGTTTAGTCTACAGCAGAGAAAACTGAGGGTGAGATGTGGTAAGTCTCCTGGTAAATGAATAGTAAATGCAAATAGAATAGTAATGAACTGGTTTTAGAGGCTTGCAGTTGAATTGGATGGGAATTTAGGCCACACATGAGGAAGAGCCTGATTGTAAGTCATCTGTGCCTAGAAGGGGTGATGCACACCTAGGAAGGTGACAGGATTTTCACCAAGGATGAGTGTAAGAAGGGGTTACAAGGAGTGGAGCAGATGTAGGTTGTTCCTGGGACTGGGGGTAGACCAAAAAAGGAGTTTTCACAAAATCTTGACCAGTTTCAGCTTGTCATTAGCTCATCCATTAAAATTAACGTGTAAAGAAGATGATGAACTGTTTATTAGCTCTAAGGTACGTTTTCTATTCAGGTGTGTATAATGTGTCCACAATTCTGATGTCTCAACACCTCTGTGGCATCTCTGTGGCTGTTACAGCGCTCTACCTGATCTGATGTCTCACTGTATTCTCATGTCATCTGCAAGATGCCCCCCAGCACAAAGGCTGCTGAGCTGTGGCACACCTGCATTTGAATACACTATTCTGGATGTGGTTTATCAGCTATTACTTGTACAAGCCAGATACAGGAGTGGATTTTGTGGCAATATTTTGGGTGCCTTCAGGAACATGATATTCATGTCCTGTTAGTCAACAGTACCTGACAACGATCTGCTCTGTCAGAGGAACAAAAGTGACTGTATTAAAGGCACAGAAAGGGAACTGAGAACCTGCAACAACACAGTTACCTGTGTGCATGATGGCTACTTGCCCCAAAGGGCAGCAGAGAGGACAGAAACCAAGATGGAACATTGAGCTCATTCTGCAAATCACTGGGTGATGCTTTAGTCTTGGGAAGCTGAGAGGAACTTGCTCCTGATCTTAATCACAGAATCACAGCATGGTGGGGGTTGGAAGGGACCTTTAGAGATCATCCAGTCCAACCCCCCTGCAGAAGCAGGTCCCACCTAGATCAGGTCACACAGGAACGTGTCCAGGTGGGTCTTGAAGCCCTCCAAGGAAGGAGCCTCCACACCCTCCCTGGGCAGCCTGTGCCAGGGCTCCCTCACCTCACAGTGATATAGCTTTTCCTTCTGTTTAAATGGAACTTTGTGTTCCAGCTTCTTCCCATCACCCCTTGTCCTCTTGCCAGGTACAACAGAAAAAAAGTGCTGCCCCAACCTCCTGACACCCACCATTTAGATACTTGTAAATATTAATGAGATCTCCCTCAGTCTCCTCCAGACTGAACAGCCCCAGGTCCTGCAGCTTGGTAATGATGCTCCAAATGATCTTGCTCAGAAAAACACCTCGAGTTCCCCTTTACCCTTTTGATTTCTAATGGTCTTTTTCTTAAATGTCTCTCTCAACTGCTTTGCCCACCTCTCAGTGGCATAAACTTACAAGGTAAACAGCCAAAGGAGTTTCTGTTCTCCTCACCCTAAAACTAAGGAAAGGAAATAGTATCTCTTTGGAGAAAAAAGTCACAAAGCAACCAGGTAGCAGTTCTGTGAGGATGCAATCACTGAGGCTGGCCAGGTATCAGAACACCTATATGTGTGGTTTAAGTGTTCTGGTGGTTCATATCACAGGATTAATATTCCCCCCTAACCTATAGCTGGTGATAGACTGCCTGCATTTCATACTGTGGAGATCTGAACCTCAGTTTGGCTGAATCTCTTCCACTCCACAGCTGAGGACAGCCACTGCCCTGAGAACCTGTGCTTTCACTTTTTATCACTTCTGTACATTAGCCAACAAACACTGGCTGTTTCGGGCTATGAATAACCCAAACAGATGTCTCCCATCCCCCAAGGAAAACAGCAAAGAACATTCAGCATGAAAAAACTGAAACATCTCCCAAAAAGGTGCCACAGTGTAGGCTTGAGGATCTGTGTCCAAGTGGCGTTTTCTGATGGTACCATCACATGCAAGTAACCAGCAGAGCAGGTGCCTGAGCGGGATGACAGCTCACACAACTGGCTTTGGCCACACTGGAACAGATTTCGCCCTGCTCTCTGTTCCTGTGCAGAATGTTGTTTTCAGCCAGGCTCTCAGTGGATAGCCAGGCTTGTAATTAGGGCAGGTTTCATGGGAGATGCACTAACCAGAGGTGGCACAGCACGATGCTGGGGATCCCAAAGCTTTGCTTCCCCCGTGACGGTGCGTTGTGCAGTGTGACGCTGCTCTTTGACTCTGAGCTTGTTTTGGCAACTGCCTGCACGGTGGTTTTTCATTCCTGCCTTTCTGTTCTAGTTTCTGGTGTAAGGGCTCCAGATCATTAGACTCAAAATGATGTTTCTTAGGCAGGACTTGTGTCTGTGCTGAACATGGAATGCACTGACATGGTGACTGCTTCCAGGGGGCTCAGTCCTTGCCATCTTTACTTTTAACCCCATCACTTTGAACTCCTTAGGAATGGCAGTTCTGTTACTTTGCTGTTTTCCAGAAAGGCTTCTTGCAGCTGACAGTTCAGTAATGTATATTTACATTTTTAAGCAGTCCTGTAAGGGTCTCTCTGAAGACTTGGCTCTCAGTCCATCCTGAGCTAATTCCTGCTTAGAGATCTCTCTTGTGATGTGCATGAGTTGCTGAACAACACTGTGACTTTGCCCATTAATTACATCATGCATGTGTGACTTGAATAGTCAAGCAACTGAAGGGGAAAAAAATCCAAACCCATCTTTTCCTTGAAGGCAAAGAAATATGCTGATCATTTTGTGGGCTTTGCTTTTGTTAGTAGATCTTGAAGCCTGTGAGTCTTACCTTGCTTTCTACTTAGTTGCAAACATCAGCTCTGTCTGCTGTATTCCTCCCAACACTGTCATTCAGAGCCTGAATCCAAATGAATCTTTGTTATACAATGTCAAAATCAAGATAGGGGAGCTGACCCAGGAGTCAGTAGCAGCAGGTTAACTCTTAAGTAGTTTCCATTACAACAGTAAGGGAAAAGAGAAAAGGAAAGAAGCTGGAACAAAGTGAAGGATTTTCAGGCACTTGTATATAATGAAGAGAAAGAGAAGACGAGGGGCCAGAAACCTGCTGAGCCTTCATTGTGAGATTGCCTCCTTCAGCAGATGGTTTAGGGTGTGAAGAGTTGCAAGAGGCCAAAGTATTTCACATGGGCTAATAATATCAACCAGTTTATATACACCTTTGTGATAATGTACCTAAAATATCACCAATTTAAACCTGATTTCTGCATGGAATACTTCAAGAACCCCCCAGATCATTCCCTTCAGACACTTATAAAATAGTAGTTGTAGCCAGTGATTTTGTGTTATGGGTCTCTCAGAGGGGTTTCATGTGTTCCACTGGATATTGTCAGCAGAACACACAGTGGGGCTCTTTTCTGAATAGAATCATAGACTCACAGAATCATTATAGTTGGAAAAGACCTTTTAGATCAAGTCCAGCTGCTCACCTCACACTTGCCAGGCCCAGCACTAAACTAACCCCTGTCCCTCAGCACCTCATCCATCTGTCTTTAAGTATCAGCAGGGATGGTGACTCCCCCACCTCCCTGGGCAGCCCCTTCCAATGCTTAACAACCCTCTCAGGGAACAAGTTCTTCCTCAGCTCCAATCCAAACCTCCCCTGGTGCAACTTGAGGCTGTTTCCTCTTGTCCTGTCATTCATTACTGGAGAGAAGAGACCAACCCCCACCTCACTACAAGCCCCTTTCAGGGAGTGTCAGAGAGTGCTCCTGTCTCCCCTCAGCCTCCTCCAGGCTCAACACCCCCATTCCCTCAGCCCCATCAGACCTGTGCTCCAGCCCCTTCCCCAGCTCCAGCTCCTCAATGTCCCTCTGGCAGTGAGGGCCCCAGAACTGGGCACAGTATTTGAGCTGCAGCCTCACCAGAGCCCAGCATGGGGGGACAATCCCTGCCCTGGCCCTGCTGGCCACACTATTTCTGATACAGGCCAGGATGCCCTTGGCCTTCTGGCCACCTGGGCACGCTGCTGGCTCATGTTCAGCTGCTGTCAATGAACACCCCCAGGCTCTTTCCCTTGCACAGCTTTCCAGCCCCTCTGCCCCAAGCCTGTAGCATTGCCTGGGGTTGGTGTGACCCAAGTGCAGGACCCAGCCCTTGGCCTTTTTGAGCCTCATGTGACTGGTTTCAGCCCATGGCTCCAGCCTGTCCAGGTCTCTCTGAAGAGCCTTCCTGCCCTCAAGCAGATCTACACTCCTGCCCAGCCTGGTGTCACCATTTTGGTGGTCCTGGAGGCTGGTAATAATCTTAATCTTATGGTCATCTTAACAGAAGAAAGCAGATTAATTCCACTTTGGGGGTGTAAAAGTGCCGAGCTGCAACATTAACAGAATTCTCTATCTGCTCACATCTCCCTTTGCAACAGCCCAGACCTGGCTTAGAAATTTTCCCAGCCTTGTTGAATATATCCCCTAACCTAGGGAGACTCTCAAAGTACCACCTTCCTTTTCATGTGAACACTTTTGTGTCCTTTATAAAATGCAGATGTTTAGCACACACACCAGAAATGACAGATCACCCGTGCCACGGGTGGTTTCAGAAAGGAATTGCCTCCCAGCATTTAGGGCAGCATGAAATCAGAGTGTCAAAGAGGTGGCACCAGTTAGCATCAGGGATAATGACACGATTTTATTGCATAAAAGTATAGTTGTTCTCATTGAATTTTAATTTCAGCACCATAAAATGTGCAACCAAGGCTCAGAGCTCCCTGCTGACCATTAAAGGTAGGAACTGTAGCCGTGCAAGCAGAAGGAGTCTGACGGGATCATTTCAAACTGGAACCAGTTTTTTGTTTCTAAAATAAAGATCCTAGTTGCTGTCTTGGAGCAAATAAAGCTGTGTGAATGTTCTCTGATGCCCAGTTGGTTTGAACAAGTGTTGCCTTTAAGGAAATCAAGGGGTGTTGCATAGAAGAGCATCCTGCAGGGTGCAGTGCTGGAGCCCTGGGGAGTGGTCACAGCTCCTCAGTACCATGCTGAGGATGAAGAGGCAGTTTCTGAAGCAGCCAAATCTTCATCTGTTACTAGTTTGCCTGAGAAATTGAAAAGCAGCACTTCAGGGTTTGGGGGCTTAGCAGAAAGCCTATGCACATCTGGAAGAATTGCTCTCTGCTGTGGTGGGTGGCAGGAGGTTGGGGCAGCCCTTCTTTTTGATGGTGTCTAGCAACAGGCCAAGGGGTGATGGGATGAAGCTGGAGTGCAAAAAGTTACATTTAAATATAAGGAAAAGCTATTTCAGTGTGAGGTGAGGGAGCCCTGGCCTAAGCTGCCCAGGGACGGTGTGGAGGCTCCTTCCTTGGAGGTTTCCAAACCCACCTGGACATGTTCCTATGTGACCTGATCTAGGTGGATCTTCTACAGGGGGGTTGGACTGGATGATCTCTAAAGGTTCCTTCCAACCCCACCATTCTGTGATTAAAATGTTATTGATGAGCATTGATGAATGTGTCAGATCTAACAGGACTGAGGTGGCTGTTGATAAATTCCCTGCCTGCAACAGTGCTGAGAGATGATGAAATGCCAGCAACACTTACCCTGGGGATACTTCACCACAGTGCCAAAAAGCAGCGCCAAGGAACATCCCTGACCTGGTGGAGGAAGAGGAGCACAGTCCATCAACTGGCTTGTCTCTGGCTTTAGTCTTTCTCCCTGCTGTGTCTTTCAGTCAGCTTGAGGAGAAGTGGAGTGAAAGCCCTCAAAACGCTCCAAAGGCCTCAAAGGCCAGAGCAGGCAGAAGGGCAAATGGCACTAACAGCAAAAAGCTCTGGAGAGTGAAAAAGGCAAAGAGCAAAAAGGCAAAGACAGGCTCTGTCTCCTCCTCCCCAGGGAGGTTTATACCCCAAACTTCTCTGTCTCTCCCTGGGGTGAGGTTTGACATGGTTTGGGTGGAGAGTTGTGGAACACAGTTGCCTCTGTTTCGGTGTGTGCCTCCTTTGGCTCATTGTCAGAGGGTCACAGGGTGTTACCCTCTATACTCAGCTCAGGCTTAGTGAGGCAGTTCTCTCGCTCTGGGCACCTGTGGCCTTGCTGACACTACTTTGAAGCTGGTTTCCTGCTCAAGCCTCCACAAGGCTTCTTTCCTCTGCTGCTTCTGAGGCTGATCTCTCAGGTCTGCACCAGAGATAAAGGGGTGCTGGCAGCTTTAACCCCTTGTATGCAATTCCCAGAGTTGGATGGGCTATTTTTCCCAATGTGATGATATTAAGAATCAATTCCCACAGCTCATCTCCATTGATCATTTTGAGAGACAGTAAAACATCTTTCATCCTCCCATTCTTTGGATAAAGCTTGTTGGTAACCACTATCTAGTCTTTACATTGCCATGTACATTGACTTGCCTCCCACAGCTGAGGCTGAAACGTGGTGCAGGAGCTCTCAGAGCAGAGTTGAATTGATGAAATCACTCTTTTTACATTTCAAGTGCAATAACAAAGTTACTGTCTTGGAAACTTCTTAGAAATACCAAACTGTTCTGGGGTTTTTTCAGCTCCTAAAACTATTGTCTCTGTCTCTCAAACAGAAGCAATTCTTGCCACGGCCTTCCCTGTAGGGATGGTGAGTTGGTGTGTGAGCTCTCCAGCTGCCTTGTGCTCCATCGCTACACCAGAGCAGGAAATGAAGCACAGAACAGCACAGATTCTATTTTTGTGTTGCTTATGTCTTGCTGTCAGTATGGGAGTTTGTTCTGTATCTCTCTTTTCTTTCATGCAATTTGCTTTCCCCTGTGGCTAGTAACAGGATGGAGGCCTGGTGTTAAAATGAGATGTAACAAAGGATGGCAAAGTGAAAGTGAGATGGAGGATGAAAGTGTTCTCGTGAGCTTTGTGGGGCTCAAGCGTGCGTGCAACTGCAACTGAAACGCTTTTCTTTCCATGGTTTTCTTCCCCCTTCTTCACTTCTTTCTGTCTCCCCTTTCCCATTTGCTCACCTGTAAACCACTGCAATGCTTCCTGATCATTTTGGTGAAAACAGGTGCATAGAAACAACTGCACAGTCTTTGTTCGTGCCCAGTGCAAACAGGATTTACTGCAGGTTGCAGCCTGACGAGGTGGCACCTGAATAGACGAGCACCACTTTTCCACAAGAAAGGAGGGTTTGCTTGTCTTTGCCCACTTTAAAGTTGAGTCATTTCCTATAAATACACCCGACAGAATGAGGATTTAGGCATGAAACAGTCTGTACTAGCATTTTAAGAAGCAATTTTGTGGTTTTTCTGTACACTTGAAATACATGCCAGGCTAATCTTAGAATGCCTTCTAAAGCTTAGCAAGGTCAGAGCACTGCTTTGTGCAATCACACATGGAAGTTGTATTGAACTTTTCATTAACTTTTCAGGGTGGTAAAAAAGTATGCATAATTCATTTCCCTGCTGTTTTTATGTAACCATATGATAAATGAATAGGAGAGTGGGGGAAAAAGAGATGAGAGACGGGTGAAGCTCTGCCATGAGTGCCTACCACTGAGAAAGCACGACGACTGCCAGCTCCAAGAGCATGCCACCCTATAGCTTCGTTTTTCTTCATGCTAGGAAGCTGTATCATTAAAAGAATATTAATTTGCCCTAAGTACAACTACCCCAAAGCCCCCTTTATAGTTGTAGAACTTTGCAGCAGTTGCTGCTTTGGTGTAGGCTTTTTGGCTAACATATGTCAGTGCTGTTTGCTAGAAGCCGGTCACGTCTGCACACACAGTCTGTGAGAAGTTTGAAGGGATGGATGGAGATGTGCTGGTACCTTTGTGCTGTATTGTGAAAGCCCATTGCTTTTCTCTTGTGTAATACACTACTTGAAAAAAGGCTGTTTCATCTTCATACCTAAGTTTGCTCTCTTTGGCCTTACATGACTGAACATACCCTTAAGACTGTTCTCTGTGCTTACCTGCACATTACCAGGTGATCATGATATCCAGGCAGATACAATTTTATACTGAGTTGATTTTCTGCCTCACCTGAAGCTTCAACATCTGCCTTTGTGCAGAAATCCCTGGATTTTCCTTACTCAGACTCTCATTGAAGCAGGTGTCTGCTCTCAGTTTTGCCCAACGTTGGGGGCTAAATGCAGAAAGGACAATGCACAAACAACTAGTGAACATTGGTTTAGCCAAGAAATAAACCACACATGGGAGAAAACTCAGAAGAAACTGTCATCACTTGATTTACAAGTTGTAAATCACACATCCTTCATACCTCCATTCTGTGCAAATGCCTCCTTCCTTTCATCATCAGCAGAGGAAGTAAGGAACCAGTTTGGAGTAACCAGAGGTAGCGGGGAGAAAGGCTTGATGCTCATCCCAACCTGCTC
Source organism: Colius striatus (assembly GCF_028858725.1). Taxonomy (NCBI): domain Eukaryota; kingdom Metazoa; phylum Chordata; class Aves; order Coliiformes; family Coliidae; genus Colius; species Colius striatus. Next base: position 456,175 of record NC_084773.1, read on the forward strand.
ATTCCTGGAGGAAACAAGTCATTGAATTGCACACAAGAGGGTTGCTTTTTAGCTTTCCCAGTCACCCCAGCACTGTTTCAGAAGTGGAAAGACTGGCAGACCACCCACCACGAGCTTTCAACTTTATTCCAGCTTTTGTTTTGTGACAAAACCCAGTTCATTCCTGCTGCTGAGATCCAGGCTTTCTAGGCATAATTAGGACAGCTAGCTCTGTGCAATAACCTTTAGAGCTGCCATGCTCAGGGAGTGCAGTACACTAGATCTCCTTTTTTTTCCCTTCTACTATTCAGTCAGAAAATTGTTTCTTTTGGTGGGAGATATAAATTGTAACGTAATATACAACAGTGACATGTGCCTCATTCAGCAGTGTTTGTAAATGAGGATGGAATATGTATCAGCCCAGGAGCAACAGCAGCCTAGTAGCAAAATACCATTTGCATAGGGGGTTACAGAGAAACCTAAACCATGCAAATTCCATCCTGAATGAGTAATACTTCTGCCAGGGACTTGTTTGTGTTTAGGATATTACCTACATGTAAGAAAATGTTTAAACCATCTCTAAGGGGAAGTTAAACCTTAAGTCTTCAGAGGGCTGGATGTCTGGGTGGGATGTTTTTGTACAATGTATGGCTATTCTGTGTCAACCATTATCCCCCAAAGGAGTTTTGATCCAATTATCACCAGAGAATGCTAGAGATAAAACAGTATTTCCAGGATCAATAAGTCTGGCAAAACTCAGGTCACTCCAGAAAAGTACTTGAAAAGAAAGTTCATCCCTGTGTTGATCCATGATTAAGTGAAGGTTGCATAAAAACACTGAGAAGTCCTGTGGTTTGCATTGGCTTTGTCAGTGAATTGTTGCCAGTAAAGATCAGGTTTAAAACTTTAAGTGACAGTTTTCATAGTGTTAGGAATAAGAAAGCAGCATCACCAAATTAATGTGACCTCATTAATGTTTGCAGTTATGGAAAGGGCAGGTGTCATGCTCTTCTCAATGATGTGCAATGATTGATAGGAGCAGGGGCAGTGGGTGTAAGCTGGAACACAAGAGGTTCCAGAGAAACACAAGGAAGAATTTCTGGCAGGGGCTGCCCAGATGGGCTGTGGAGGCTCCTTGTCTGGAGACATTCCAACCCAGCTGGATGAGTCCCTGTGTGCCCTGCTCTGGGTGGTGCTGCTCTGGCAGGGGGGTTGCAGTGGATGAGCTTTCCAGATCCCTCCCAGCCCTTGGGATTCTGTGGTTCTGTGAAATCTGTTTGATCAGAGTGGTGGTGGAGAGCATAATTTCATTAATCTCTATGGCATACAGAAGAGTAGAGGCTGGAAGGCACCTCCAACTTCCCAAAGCATGTTCTGCTACAGCAGCTCACCCAGGACTGTGCCCAGCTGGGTTTTGAACACCCTCCAGGAGTGAGCGTCACCAACCTCTTGGTGTCTTTGCCACTGTAAGGTGTGGTTTTGTTTTCTATGTTCAGATGGAATTTCTAGGAATTCAGTTTGTGCTCATTGCCTTTTGTCCCCTCACTGGGCACTGCTGAGAAGATCCTGGCTCCATCTTCTTTATTCCCTGACAACGGCAATGTGACCAGTGAGTAAAATTCCCCTGAGCCTTCTTTTCCTCAGGCTGAATGGTCCCAGTGCTTTCAGCCTCTCTTCAAGTGACAGATGTTCCTGCCCTCTGAACCTCTCCCTGGCCCTTACTGAACTTGCTCCAGTAAGTCCATGTCTCTTGTACTGGAAGCCCACCAGCACCAGATCCTGCGCTCAGGATGTGTCTCACTGCTCCTGAGTAGGGGAAATGGATCAGCTCGCTGGAGCTGCTGGCAGTGCTCTGCCTAATGCAGCCCTGGGGGCTGTTTGTCTTTTTTTCCCCATTACTACAGAACCTTTTTGGACTTTTTTCCCCCCGTTCTTATTTGGGCTAGTCAGTTGACACTATAAATTTATACTGATTCAAATAAAATCGGGATGTATTGTCTGAGGGAAAAAAGGACAAGTACTTTTGAACTGGGAGCAATTTTTCACCTAAAAGTTACAGATCAATATAAATCACTGAGTTGCTGAGAAGCTCCAAGAAAGCAAAAAGATCAATGAAGAGTAAGGGGAAAAAAAAGCTTGTGCTTTTTCCATCCATAATGTATTCCACATCCACATTTTTTCCTTCCTGCTGTTGGCACTCGGCACTAGAACACATGTCCAAGATCATTAGACAGATATATGGATTTAATTCTAACAAGTGTAGGAGATGAATCCCACTGAAGTGACTGATTCCTTCGATTCCTCTCCAGGTAATGGAAAGATGGGGAATCTGAAGAGGTCCTGGGAGGTGTGGAAAACCACCTGTATGTACTTACTTCTCTTTTCAGTGTTTTGCACATGCATGTGTGTGTGTATCTCTGTGTGCAGAGGTAAGTGTGTATGTGAGCACACATGCACTGGAGTCTAAGGAGAACACTCCAACCTTCAGCATCGTGGTTCCATATAGTGACTATGAGCCAAGATAGTCACAATGATCTATTAAATGTGCAGTTAACATCTTGGTTAAGAACTCACCCTCTTAAGAATTAAAGACTGCAGAGGAGATTACATGCAAATCATAGAATCATAGAATGACAGAGTTGGAAGGGACCTTTAGAGATCATCCAGTCCAACCCCTCTGCCAAAGCAGGTCCACCTAGATCAGGTCACACAGGAACGTGTCCAGGCGGGTCCTGAAGCCCTCCAAGGAAGGAGCCTCCACAACCCCTCTGGGCAGCCTGTGCCAGGGCTCCCTCACTCAAACACTGAAACAGTTTTTTCTTATGTTTAAATGGAACATTTTGTGTTCCAGCTTCATCCCATCACCCCTTGTCCTGTTACTATCTACTATAGAAAAGAGGGATGTCCCAGCCTCCCTTTAGATATTTGTAAATGTTAATAAGATCCCCCCTCAGTCTCCTCCAGACTAAACAGCCCCAGTTCTCACAGCCTTTCCTCAGAAGGAAGATGCTCCAGTCCCCTGATCATCTTGGTGTCCCTGCACTGGCCTCTCTCCAGCAGTTCCCTTTCCCTCTGGAGCTGGGAAGCCCAGAACTGGACACAGGACTCCAGATGAGGCCTCAGCAGGGCAGAGCAGAGGGGGAGAAGAACCTCCCTTGACCTGCTGCCCACACTCTTCTTGATGCCCCCAGGATGCCATTGGCTTCTTGCCCATGAGGCCACATTGCTGGCTCATATTTATTTACTGTCCACCAGCACTCCCAGGTCTCTCTGCAGAGCTGCTCTCCAGCAGACCACCCCCAGCCTGTGCTAGTGCAGGGGGTTGTTCCTTCCCAGCTGCAGGACTCTGCCCTTGTCCTTGTTGAATCTCATGAGGTTCCTCTCTGCCCAACTCTCCAGCTGGTCGAGATCCTGCTGAATGGCAGCACAGCCTCTGGGGAATCAGCCAGTGCTCCCAGTTTGGTGCCAGCAGGGAACTTGCTGATGTTAGGGCTGCACATGCTAGGAATATCAACTGTCTCTCTGCTGCAATTTCCACATGCAGCTAAGCACAGAAATTTGTGAGGCAGCACAAGGGATCAGGCATGCTGGCAACAGTGCTGTTCATTTGCAAGTTCTTTGCTTGGAGGTCCCGGAGTCTATCCATGCCTGACAGGAGTGCTTATGTTCATCTCACCTCAGAGCTCATTTGTAGTAATTGCTAAGAGATTCAAAGTGTCTATTTATAGAGTGCATTGGAGAAATAAGTAGTATATTCATTAGCAGGTTTTGGCAAGAAGAAATGAAGCTGCAGTGTTGATAAATTGCAGGGCAGTGTCAGAGCATTGGTAACTCCCTTTCGCAGTGACACGGGTCTCCTGAGTGGATCCAAGGGCTTCCTGGTTGCTTTTCCTGGCATTTATGACTTAAAGCAATCCAGTGCTTAAAATGCAAGTTTTTTAAGAGTTGAAGTATGACAGGTAAGTGAGCTTCTTCAAAATAAAACCCCAGCAACCTTCACTCCAAAGAAGACATGTAAAAATTATTCTCAGAGCACATGAATTATTCTTACCCAAGGAGCAGCAAGCTGAAGCTGGTGTTTACACAATGACCACTGGCACCACGCCTCCATTCTCTTGGGCTTGCTAAATCCACTCTTGTTTGCAACATGCACTGTGTGTTACTAATATCTTCTCTTAGGAATTTTGTGTAGTGTTTTTTCTGGAGATTTCCATTGATGGCAACTACTGTTTGAATCAGTTATCCTGGCTCCCGCTTGGGAAACTGCTGTAGAAAACAAGGAACGTGGAGACAAGTTCGCCAGTACTCAGCTTGTTTGCCTTTAGATGCTGCTTTGTATTCATAGAATCATCATGGAATCATAGAATGGTGGGGTTGGAAGGGACCTTTAGAGATCATTCAGTCCAACCCCCCTGCAGAAGCAGGGTCACCTAGATCAGGTCACACAGGAACGTGTCCAGGTGGGTCTTGAAGACCTCCAAGGAAGGAGCCTCCACACCCCCTCTGGGCAGCCTGTGCCAGGGCTCCCTCACTGAAACACTGAAACAGTTTTTTCTTACATTTCAGTGGAACTTTTTGTGTTTCAGCTTCATCCCATCACCCCTTGTCCTGTTGCTGGCTACTCTAGAAACAAGGGATGTCCCAACCTCCTGACACCCACCCTTTAGATATTTATAAATGTTAATAAGGTATCCCTTCAGTCTCCTCTTCTCCAGACTAAACAGCCCCAGCTCCCGCAGCCTTTCCTCATATGAAAGATGTTCTATACCCCTGATCATCTTGGTGTCCCTGCACTGGCCTCTCTCCAGCAGTTCCCTGTCCCTCTTGAGCTGAGGAGCCCAGAACTGGACACAGGACTCCAGATGAGGCCTCATCAGGACAGAGCAGAGGGGGAGCAGAATCTCCCTCGACCTGCTGCCCACACTCTGCTTGATGCCCCCAGGCTGCCATTGGCTTCTTGGCCACGAGGGCACATTGCTGACTCATATTTAGCTTATTATCAACCAGGACTCCCAGGTCTCTCTCTGCAGAGCTGCTCTCCAGCAGTTTGACCCCCAGCCTGTCCTGGTGCAGGGGGTTGTTCCTTTCCAGATGCAGTTTTCACTGCTTTATTTTCTTGGGTTTTAATCTTGTTTCTGAAATGACCTACATCCCATGTCCAAGCATTTCATTACCTTCCACGTTCAAAATCTTTGTTACCAGCAGCAAGGATTATGCAAACTGGTGTGTATTTCAGTGTTTATCAACACTACTTCTCCTCAGAAAACAAAATGCAACAAACAGTTGGAAAAATGAGAAGAAACGAAACATATTTGAGGGCATTGTTTGCGATGGTGACAACCATCCTCAAAATACAGCTACAAGTTGTCTTTTTTTTTTGAGAACTGTAAAATAACCGTGCTGTGATTTAGCATTCAATAGCTCACTGTCTTGTGTTTCTCACATCCACAGTGTTTTTCAGGGTTTTTAATTCAACACGTGTGCCCTCTGGAGCATTTTCCCTCGTGTACTTTTGTGTGAATAAATACACTCAACAAAACACTTCAGTTGTGCTTAAAATGATGCCACTGTGATGAAAACTTTTCATTTTGCAAGGTGATTTCTCGCAGTAAGCTGTGGCATGGCTGTTACATAGGAGTTTGGGTTTTCTTTTACTGCAAACTTGCTGCATAACTGTGTCACAGAAGGCAGAACGTTACAAAAAGCTGAGTCTCAATTTACACCTGTGACAAAAACTTTGGACTGCTAATGAGATCAAAGGGGTAAAGTTATTCTGCCCCTATTTATATCCATGTATTCAGTAGATTATGACAAACCAGATCAGATTATCATAGAATAGTGAGGGTTGGAAGGGACATTTAAGAGCTCATCCAGTCCAACGCCCCTGCAGAAACAGGTGCCACCTAGATCAACTGGCACAGGAACGTGTCCAGGTTGGTCTTGAAACCTCCTGAGAAGGAGCCTCCACACCCTCCCTGGGCAGCCTGGGCCAGGGCTCCCTCACTGAAACAGTAAAAAAAGATTTTCCATAAGTTTAAGTGGAACTTTTTGTGTTCCAGCTTCATCCCATCACCCCTTGTCCTGTCACTGGATACAACAGAATAAAAGTGCTGCCCCAGCCTCCTGACACCCATCGTTTAGATATTTGTAACTATTAATTAGCTCCCCCCTCAGTCTCCTCTTCTCCAGACTGAACAGCCCCAGGTCCCACAGCCTTTCCTCAGAAGGAAGATGCTCCATTCCCCTGATCATCTTGGTGGCCCTGAGCTGGACCAGTAAGATGATTATGCATCTGGTAAACTAACCTGTCCTTTCAGAAAACACATGACCATAATATCATGTTCTCTCCATTTACCATATTCTTTTTGTTGGGGTTTGTATCCTGTGTGCAGGCTTCTTGTCATTTTGTGGGGGGGTTGTTTTGTTCTTTTTTAATAAGGCACCTCCATCAGTTTTTAAGGGATGTGTTGTTTCTGACTACGTGCTTTTGGGTACAACTTCATCAACTTTATCTCGGGTTTAACAAATTACTTACAGTTTGAGAATTCTTTTTGCAGGGAAGCACCAGATTTCTTTTTGAGATAAACTGATTGGTAATTTTCAGAATCACAGCATCACAGAATCTCAAGGGCTGGAAGGGACCTGGAAAGCTCACCCAGTGCAACCCCCCTGCCAGAGCAGCACCACCTAGAGCAGGGCACACAGGAACTCATCCAGCTGGGGTTGGAATGTCTCCAGAGAAGGAGCCTCCACAGCCCATCTGGGCAGCCCCTGCCAGTGCTCCCTCACCTCAACAGGGAAAAATTCTTCCTTGTGTTTCTTTGGAACCTCTTCTGTTCCAGCTTGTGCCCATTGCCCCTTGTCCTGTCATTGGCCATCCCTGAGCACAGCCTGGCTCCAGCCTCCTGACACCTGCCCTTCACCTATTTATACACATTAATGAGGTCACTCCTCAGCCTCCAAGCTGCAGAGCCCCAGCTCTCTCAGCCTTTCATCACAAGGGAGATGCTCCACTCCCTTCATCATCTTTGTGGCCCTGTGCTGAGCTCTCTCCAGCAGCTCCCTGTGCTTCTGCAACTGAGGGGCCCAGAGCTGGACACAATATTCCAGACGTGGTCTTGGTCACTTTTATTTCTAGCCAGGGTCACTAGTGGCATCAAGGGCCAGCACAGGAGCTTTGTTCCAACCCTCTGCCTGGCCTATACAGCTGCTGCTACCATCAGAGTGCTGTTCAGTCCCTCTGCTTTTTGCACAGCGGATGGTAGCCCACACCGAGGTCGTTGCACAGAAGTGCAAAAATAATGTGTGACTATTTTTGTTTTGATACTGAATTAGAGCTACGAAATGATGGTTGCAGAACACCCCCAATATATCTAATAGATCTAAGAATCCTCTGGTCAGCCTTTTAAAATTTCGTGTGGGTTTTGTTAAGCAAAGCTGAGGGCAGATTTTGGTTATCCTCTAGTCTTCTCCTGCACTCAATGTGACGTTCCAACGCTAAGTGCAAAAAGCAGCTATAAAGCTTCATGGCAGTGTCACAGAGCCTGTTACTGCCACAGCCTTTGTCTGTCATTACTTTTAAAAACAATAGAGGTTTAGGATTGTTTGAAAACAATAGAGGCCTTTTACTGGGAGCCTGTGATGTGACGGTGTGAAATTACTGCAGGAGATCACACTTGAGATTCACAGGGATATGCTTTCTACTCTATCAGATGCTGGACTTCTGCCACACTTTGGTGGCACTTGATACCATGGGAGTTTTTTCTCTACAGCAACTAAAGCTAGGTCTCAACATTCTGGTAATTAAATGTCCAAATTTGTTATAAAAGAGCAGGACCTCGTGGCAACAAGCCAAATAGGGGTGCTCCACATCTCCTTCCTGGTCCTCTCATGCCGCTGTTGCGTAACTCCTCCTTGAACAACATTTCTGCTGCTTCCCAAAGAATGATGACAGCTTTGTCAACTGCACTTTCATAGAATCACAGAATGGTGGGGGTTGGAAGGGATCTTTAGAGATCATCCAGCCCAACCCCCAAAAAGCCGGGGTTTTTTGCCAAAGCAGGTCCCACCTAGAGCAGGTCCCACAGGAGCGTGTGCACGCGGGTTTTGAAGACCTTTGCTCTGTGAATCTACGCACTACTCACTGCTATATTATTGGCAGATCAAGCGTTCTTCCCTTTCATTCTTAGCATTGCCATTTGGCACCAACACCACTTCACAGGTAAACTCTGTGAAGTGCATGAGGCTTCCTTGGGGTGGAAGATGGTACATGTATGTGACATGACAGCATCATAGTTAAATGCTTTAATACATACATCTATTTTCAGACGTTTCATAAAGGATGCCAAAATATGATCAGCTATTTAGCTCTACCATAATCCAGCCAAACTGTAAGTTATTGAGTTGGCATCCATTACCCCTCTCCTTTTTGAAACTTCCTTGAAATTCCTCCTCTGTTTTGTTAGGTGGAAATTAAGCTGTAAGTTGTGAAAAATGATGTGAAGCTGAAAGCTGAGAATGTAATTCACTGTTAGATTACTCAAACTTGAGGCAAGCACAGTGACAGAGTGTTTGGTGACTACAGGATCTCTGCTCCACATTCATTTGACAAAGTAGATTACCTCCACTATGTATGTATTTCCCCATCAACCACGAAAATGAAGACGAATTGAAAGGAACATCTAAACCTCACCTTAGGTGAGAGAATGTGCAATGAATTCAGGAGAAAACATAACAGAAATGGTCCTAAGATCTAAGACACATTGAGAAATGTTATGATAGAGCAGTTGCTGCTGTTATTGTTAACATCCTGAAAGGCTGAGAGAGCTGGGGCTCTTTAGCTTGGAGGAGCCTGAGGGGTGACCTCATTCATGTTTGCAAACACATAAAGGGTGAGTGTGAGGAGGCTGGAGCCAGGTTGTGCTCAGTGATGGCCAATGATAGGACAAGGGGCAATGGGTACAAGCTGGAACAGAAGAGGTTCCAAAGAAATACAAGGAAAAACTTCCTCCCTGATGAGGTGAGGGAGCCCTGGAAGGGGCTGCCCAGATGGGCTGTGGAGGCTCCTTCTCTGGAGACATTCCAACCCAGCTGGATGAGTCCCTGTGTGCCCTGCTCTAGGTGGTGCTGCTCTGGCAGGGGGGTTGCATCTTTTGATGTCCCTTCCAACCCTTGAGATCCCGTGATTCTGTAATTGTTTAAACCTGTACATAATAGGCTGAGTTCCTGAAAATCCCATAGTAAAAGAAAGATACCTCCAAAGGAAACAAAGGGACATTGTCATGTCCTCTCTAGTAAAATATGAGTCTTCTGTCAGGGACTTCAGAAAATCCGTGTGACCGTTGGCATGGGAAAAGGCTTTTGTGGGCAGCCTTTGCTAAACTGAAGCAAGCTGCCTTGCCAACCCGTCTGCTCCTCACAGGTGATCAACAGCCAGGCACTTCTGCTGTTCCACCATGGTTTAACACAATCAGTCCTAAGGGCTAAATATCTCAGTATGGAGAGAGGGCAAGGAAAGTAACAACGCACTGCTCTGGCGTTACTAGTCCTGGCTGCAGCAGCTGAGCAGCTGCGGATGTTATGATGTGACGAATCACATGCCCTGAGACTGTCCTTCTGTGTAATATTTAACCCCTGAGCTCTGCACTGCCATCCTTGGTGTTCCACAGGTGTGGCTCAGTGTTCTGCTGAGAGCAGCCTGTGGGATGTCACATTTTTACTGGGCGCAGAGTTACCAACCAAATGCGTTTGCTTGCAGCCAGTGAGAACGCACGTCTGATGCTCCTAACGGTGCTCCAGTCCTCTGCTTTAAATGATTAATGAGTGTGAGCTGAAAATAGCTCCACATTTACCTAATGTTTGCGTGATTATTTTTGTAAATGTTCCATTCAGGCTTTCTCTGCCACCTTCCTAAGCATTGTCAAAACAGAAGTGTTGCTATTCTTGATTAGGTTTCTTCTCAGTTTGTCTGATCTTCATCACGACCCAGAGAGCTGTATCAGGGGAAAACACCAGAAATGTTGATTCTCAGTTGACAGTAAGCATGTGCTTTAAGCTAAAAGAAGAAAACTAGATATTTGCAGTATAATTACAGCTTTTTAGGGTTTTTTTTTCCAGTGATAGTAACTGAACTTGATGAGAACTACAGGTTTGTATTTTGCTAATGAGGTTGTCTGAAAGCACTACAAAAAATGGTCACGGCTTCTCCAGGGTTAAAATAAGTCAGAAATTGTTTCAGAAGATATGGGGGGGATTTGTACTTTTCTTATGTTGGCTGTCCTACTTTTTTGTCAAGTCCTTGCTGAGATAAGGTTAAGACTGGAATTTAAATGGTGTCAAGGAAGAAGCTGAGATAGTAATCAGAATACAATTAACGGTGTATCACCTCTCAAATGACTGGGCCTGGCCAGTGCTGCCATTCACCAGTCAAAAGTGGTGGAAGACTTCCAGTTTTCCAAGTCAAAGGCTAGTGTTGTTTGCTGTGGCGGTTACAGGTGTTGTGTGATGTGCACAAGATCTTTACAGCAAGCAAAAATCCAGCCCGTCTACCAAATATTTCTTTCTGCTCTTCAAAATTCTTCCTGTTTCAGTTCAGCTCTGGAGACGTTTGGTAACTGCTTTCAACTCTCACGATGACACAATCTAGTTTAAGTCTATGTGTAAACCCGGGACAGTTTGGTTAAATACCCAGTATTAACTACTGTGGCACTGTTTCAAACACCCACCCTATTTTTGTGAAGGAAAAGTGGTTATCTTCAAAGGTACAATGTGGGTACAGGGCTTTCTTTTGCCCGATTTTCTAATATTGGAGCGATTTCTTCGGTCTATGAAATGACATCCTACCTCCTTCGTAAAGTGGAGACATACACGCGCACAAGTCTGTCCCAGGGACAGTCCTTCACTCGGAATCAGGGTCGGGGCTTTGCGATTTGCGGAGAATTCTGACTGAGAAATGTATTAAGAAGAAGGGATAAAAAACCCCCCAGAAGTGTGGTGGTGGTAAACTTCTGCGGACAGGCGCGAGTAAAGCCCCTCTCGCTGAGTGCGGCGGGCTCGGAGCCGCCCTCGGATCCCGCCAGCGCCCCGGGGCGGGAGACGCAGATCTTACGGTACTACCTGAGCGCCCCGCGCCCGCTGCGGCCGCCTCCCCCCGGCGCGGCCCGTCCCGCCCGCGGGGTGCCCCGGAGCCAGGCCCGAGGCGCGGAGCGCTGCCCTCAGCTGCGCGCCGCCCGGAGCCCCGCCGGAGCCGTGCGCCGCGCCGGCCTCTCCCCGCTGAGGGGAGCGCCAGCCCTGCCGGGGGGAGGCGAGGCTGCGCCGGGGCCGGCACCTCGGCGGGGAGGGGAGAGGCGCTGCCCGCCCCCCCAGGGCTTTCCCGCTCGCCGCGGCCCCTCTAAGTCTGACGGAGCGCCGCCGCCGCCCACCGCAGCGCAGCGGCCCGGCGCAGGAGGGAGGCGCCGCGCGCGGCCCGACTGCCCGGCCGCCGCTGCTGAGGGGACAGCGGCCGCCTCCGCGCTGCCGGCGCCTCGGCTCCGCTCCCTGCCGCTCCGCTCCCTGCCGCTCCGCTCGCCGGCTCAGGTAGGAGCGGGAGCCCGGCACGGCCCGGCTCCGCCGGCGCGGGGGTGGGCTGCGAGGAGTGGCGACCCCCGGGGCTCCCCCGCGCTGAGGTGACCTTGAGGCGCGGGGCGGGGGGAGGCGGCCCGGAGGGCGGCGGGATGCGGCTGAGGGATGTTTTCGGGAGGGGAGTGGAGACGGCTCCGCCGAGGGCTCGCTGTGCGGGACGGGAGGGCTGCGCGGCGGAGAACCGCCTCACGCAAACCTGCGGTCCCGGTCTGTTTCAAGCGCGATGGTTTCTCTAGTGACGGGAGCAGGAGCGCGCGAGGCGGCGGGCAGAGGTGGCTGCCCCGGAGGCCCACGGGCCGGGAGCCGGCGGTGGGCAGCGCAGCCCCGCGCCCGCCCGCCCGCGGCACCGCGCTCCCCGGGCCAGGGACAGCGCCAACGCCGCGCCCCGCAGCACCGCGCCCCGCAGCACCGTGCCCATCGGCACCGTGCCCCGCAGCACCGCGCTCGGCAGCACCGCACCCCGCAGCACCGTGTCCCGCAGCACCGTGCCCCACAGCACCGTGCCCCGCAGCACCGCGCCCCGCAGCACCGCGCCCGGCAGCACCGTGCCCCGCAGCACCGCGCTCGGCAGCACCGCGCCCCGCAGCGCTGTGCCCCGCAGCGCCGTGCCCATCGGCACCGTGCCCCGCAGCACCGCACCCGGCAGCACCGTGTCCCGCAGCACCGTGCCCCACAGCACCGTGCCCCGCAGCACCGCGCCCCGCAGCACCGCGCCCGGCAGCACCGTGCCCCGCAGCGCTGTGCCCCGCAGCGCCGTGCCCATCGGCACCGTGCCCCGCAGCACCGCACCCGGCAGCACCGTGCCCCGCAGCACTGTGCCCCGCAGCACCGTGCCCATCGGCACCGTGCCCCACAGCACCACGCCCGGCAGCACCGCGCCCCGCAGCACCGTGCGCATAGGCACCATGCCCCGCAGCACTGCACCCCGCAGCACCGTGCCCGGCAACCGTGCCCCGCAGCACCGTGCCCCGCAGCACTGTGCCCTGCAGCACCGTACCCCTCAGCACCGTGCCCCACAGCACCGTGCCCTGCAGCACCGTACCCCTCAGCACCGTGCCCCACAGCACCGTGCCCTGCAGCACCGTGCCCCACAGCACCGCGCCCGGTGGAGGGCTGCGGCTGGCGGCGGCCCGAGGGACTCCGGGCACGGGCTCGGCTGGCCCGACAAGTTTCAGAAGGTGGTGACGCTTCTCTTGAGCAATGGGGAGAGTAAAAGGAGGTTTATGTCCCTCGGTCCCGCTGCCTCGGCAGGGTTGTGCGAGATGATGAGCGGATGGGAGCAGAAGCCACTCAGGCGCTCCGTCGCCGCCGTGTCCCCGAGCGGGGGAACTCTCCCGGCTCCTGCGCCTTCAGCCCAGCTCTGGTACGGCAGCTTGGGGCTTCTGAATTTATATACAGGATTTGTTTTGTGGTTTTTTTTCCACTGGAAGATTTAGATATGTTTTACAAGCAGTAGTTTTCAAAGCCTCGCAGTACTCCGGTGAATTAAGGGCACCTCAGAGCCGGAGAAAAACTGCGGCGGGAGGTAACTTTCCCTAGGTCACGCAGTAGATCACCCACTGAGGTGCCCCTGGATCCCGGCTGAGGTGTCTGCTGGAGTCCCCGTCCCTGCCACCTTTGCGTGGATGCCGCCAAGATGTGCTTCCCTGTCCTCACTCAGCATAATAGATTCTTTGTCTGAAATTTTCACTTAGGAGTCTGTACTAGAAATACAAGAGAACTAACACTGTCTTCTGTTATGTGTCTTTGAAAGGCCTGTTGTAGGAGGAGGAAAACTCTTTTTTACTCAATTAAACTGTCAAAAAGTTTACCGATTTCTGTGTCTCTTTTGCTGATCATTTTTGCTCGTGTTTTTTTCGTTCTTATTGTTATGCTGTTTATCACATTGCACCAACACAACCTAATCCTGTGCTAATACTCACTTTCTTTTCATTGAAAGTGAATTGTGTAGTAAAGTGATCTCTGAGAAACACGGATCCCAAGATAAAGTGCTGGGAAGATAGGCAAACTGATAGTGGTGTAGAGTTGGACTTGACTGCTGATGAAGTAAACTAAAATGTACGTTTATAAACAGTGTGAAAGTTGACACTGCTGTAACTCAATTGTCAAACAGTGAACCAAAATCTATTAAAGAAGAGCACTGATGTGTTGCTGGTAGGTACTGCAAGCCTGTGCTTACATAAGCAGTTCTTGGAAACCGAGGGGGGCTGCACACATGCCGTCATGTTTGCAAGTAGAAAAGTTTGCAGGTTGAAAGAAAAAACTATTTCACTGTGAGGGTGACAGAGCAGCGGAACAGGCTGCCCAGAGGGGGTGTGGAGGCTCCTTCTTTGGAGATCTTCAAGACCCACCTGGACATGTTCCTGTGTGACCTGATCTAGGTGACCCTGCTTCTGCAGGGGAGTTGGACTAGATGAACTCTAAAGGTCCCTTCCAACCCCTACCATTCTATGATTCTATGAAGTAGCACTTCATTTCTGATCATGTCCACTCATCTGCACCTGACTTGGGAGTGGTGACTCAAGTGCAGTTTGGCATTTTCATGCCTTTCATGTGCAGAAGTGGTTGCTTGTCTATGGCTGCGTGTCCTGCTAGCAGACTTGCTCAGTGTTCTTTCCCATGGCTTTATGATCTAAAGTTGAGCTCCATTTTAAAAAAACCCACATTGCTCTAAGTTCTTCTTAAAGCAAAAGAAGGCCTTAAATGTTGTTTGGTGTCAATATTCCCATTTTAACTTTCATGTTTAATGAGATGAACGTAGGATTTTGCTGCCTTTAGTGAGTATTTGATAGTATTACCAAGTATTGTCCTTTGCTTACAGGCTACAGATCCAGGACCACAGCCTCTTGATTATCTAGGTTACTGAATGTGATAGTAACCTAAAATGCTGGCATATGTCTCTCTACCCAAACTATATTGTTTAACCACTTAATGGCCTATTTCCTGATTATGCTGAGTAAATGTTTATTGCTTTTGACAAGCTCCATGGGTCTTGTAGTGCTGTCACCTCAACACAATTCGTTGTGGAGAAGTGCAATGATGGGAGTGAATGGACCTTTATTATACCCAGTGAATTTGGTTGGGTTTAACTCAAATCGGCATTTGGTGTTATGCCTCAGGGAACACCTCCCAGCCTTTCCTATGAGTCTCCACCATGTCCCATATTAGACAATATAGGCACCTCAAGTAGCATTAGCTACCTCTTTGTAGATAGCTGAGTCAAACCTGGTGCATTTGTCCAGTTCCTTATCCTTTGTTAGCTAAGAATCAGATCACCCTTTGTTAGCTAAGAATCAGATCACTTACCACAGTAACATCAGTGATGTGAGAGAGAGTAGGACTATTTGTCTGAATTCAGGTAATCCTCTAGGTGCTAGCTTAGAGTTTATCATCTGCAGCAACACTCCCTGCATATTCTGGTTATTTGCCCAAAACTTATAATAGGTAGTTTGAAGTATAGCATGTGAGGTTAAAAGGAAAATTCAGATACTCAAAATACCCTGAAACTTGCATTGTGACTTCAGAATAGGTGCAAGATGATTCTTGCAGTTGAGGCAAAATAATCTGTGCTGTCAGTGGGGTGAAAGTAGAGTAACTGTGCAAGAGTTAAGTGATTGTTTTAGGGGCACTCAGATAAGAGATGATAGCGGAGGATATAGTTGGGAATGGGATGAATGTTTAAACAAAACTGTGTGGCTGCTGAAGTCTTTTAAAATAAAACATTGGCATGAAGCTGGGACTTTGGTGGAGCTTACCTCAGAATGTGTGTCAGGGGTACTTCAGAGTTCTGTTTAAAAACAAAGCTTTACCTCCAATGTGTACTGTGCAGTGAATGCATTTCACAAAGTGCAATGTGGAACTTGAGGTGTCCTTTGAAGGAAAAAAATACATAAAAACTAAGTAAAGTATAAATGCAAACTATTTTAATAAATAAATAGAAGAGTTTCAGTAATCTGTAAAGTTAAAGGTCTAAAATCTTTGAGAAAGGAAGAGTGAGCATGCACAAAGAATATTGACGTGTCATAGGATAACAGATGTGACAGTAATGAGTGTGATAGTGGCTGAGATACATGTGGCTCTCAATATATTCATGCTGCAAAATTGTCAGTTACAACAGAAAGGCTGATTTTTTTATTCCAAAGCCCCATCTGAAAAAGTTTCGTCTTCCCTAAACAAAGTTATTTAGTAGTGAAATATTTCAGACTTCCATTTTAGAGGTGTGACCAACTCTTTGACACGTCTTTGATCTGATGCAGCACATCCTAAGCGACGTGTTAACTGGCGTTTTCCTGGGTCGCTGCCCACGCAGCAGCATGGACTTGGATCTGAGGGTCATTATGTAAAAGGCCTTGTTTTCACATATTTCAAACCTTATGGTCAGAATTCTTGAATATTTTGTAACATATAAATAAAATAGCTGGTGTGCTGCAGGGACGCCCTCCACACTCTGGAATGTAAACCAGAAAGGCTTTAAATGTCTCTTGGAGGCAGAAGTTGCTACATATTTTACACATGCAATAGGAAATGGTTTTGGAGCATTCGTTGCATACCTTTGTGCAGCCTGGATGGGTTCCTGTATGACCTACTCTAGGGGGTCCTGCTCTGGCAGGGGAGTTGCACTGGGTGGGCTTTCGAGGTGCCTTGCAGCCCTTGAGATTCTGTGATGCTGTGAAAAAACATCACTTCTGCAGGGCCTGAGTTTCTTCAGCCCTCATAGCCTCAATAGCAATTCTCTTGTGGAACCTTATTTATCCGCTGTCAGATGTTTCTCTCCTCTGATTTAAAGGCCTCATGTTGCTTGCAGCTTTTAAAGTCTTCCTATCCTTCCTATTTCAAAGCCAAGTGTCCCAAGAGCTGCTGAGCCATATTTGGAATGCCAGATATCTGTGAAGGCAAAGGTGTGGTGCGATTTCTGAATGTCTGTGAGAGAGCATTGTGAACTAGGCAGTACAGTTGCCATGATCCAAGAACCTTTGCACAATGCGTTTAGTCATTCTGTGGTGGAACACCTTCAAAAAGTAATAGCACTGCATCTTTCAGAACCAAAACTTCTTTCCTTGGTGCTTGTTGTGAAGCTTCTTCTGCCTGCATGTAGCAGTCTGATGATGTATGCTTTGTGTATATATGGAGACCATCTCCAAACTATTGCATTTGCCAATTCATCAAGGAAGGGTTGATGTTAATTGTCAGAGAGACAGGATTTGGAGCTGCAAGACTGAGTCACATTTCTCTCTCATGTCCACCAAGCTTCTCAACAGTTTGTCCTTGGATGTGCACTTCTAGTTTTTCAAATGAAGCCCAGAATACCAAAGCTGTCTATGTTCAGCATTTGTATTTCTAGGCTGAAGAAGTTGTTAATTCCATAGTGTTTGGAGAATTACCTGTAGCCTAATCTATTTATTAACATGACTAAAATAATTTATATTGAACTTCATGAAAAATATGTCCAGTATAAAATCATCCATCAAGGATGAACATTGCTTGAAAATCCTGCAGCTGCTGATGTCTGCTCCATATTATGTGCATCTTCTCTTCAACTGCTTTAGGATTCATGAGTTTTCTGATGAACAGAGTGTTTTTCCTGGTTAGCAGTGAGGCTAACACCTAGCATATTCCTTTGATATCTCATTATAAGCAGGAGATACTTTCCAAGCCTCTGGATAGCTTTACTGTGCAGAAGTTACAGTGTCACCTTGAATATATTTACTGATCAGACATATTCCATCCTGCATATTGTGTAGCAGTTCTTCATCAGTGGAAGTTATTCCCACTAGTGAGAAATCTGTCATGGAAGGTGGGATTGCATTCGGCAGAATGTACAAAATAGGCCCATGTATTAAGCTATTAATCATTTCAGTTTCTGTGATGCAGGTATTTTCTTGGTATTTTAAACCTTTTTGTTTATAAACAAACTATAGCATTTAAGAGGACTGAAATTATAGGAGTTTTGTTTTCAGGGAATGCTCTTTGTAACCAGAACTGGAAATTCCCAATAGGTTTATGTGTTCCTAGAAAGTTTTCCAATAGATGTCTCAAAATGCTTTTAAGCAGCAGTGTTAAATGAGGAGATCTGTGATAATCAAAAGCAGAAAAGTGTTCATTGCTATCATCAGATTTCTCAGCATTTCTGTGATGGCAGTTGCTGCTGCTTAAGCTGAATTCAGTTTATTCAATAAAAGTTAACATTTTGATTCTTTGTGATCTGAGCAAGTTGGTCTTTGCATTTCTAGGTGCTAGACTACAGTCACAGTCAAAGCAAAATGGTAGTTTTGAGAATCATCTTACACAAGACAAACTAGCTGGTAGCAATATTAGGTGTATATACAACTGATTTGCTGCACAGAACTTGTAGTCTAAAGTTCAAATGCAATTTTTAATGCATTGCTTCATTCTGCGAAATGTAAACGTTCAGCAGCATTTTTTCACCGTGGGAGGTATTTTTACTAGCTTTAAATCAGTTTTCGTGGCCTAAAAATAGAAGATTAGCACGAGTTTTGGCCTATAAATAGCAAACAATTACATGAAGGCAAAATGTCAACATTCTGTCTGGAAAAGAGCTGTTCAATGTTATTGGGTTTTTCTCAATTAGAATAGGTACCAAGCATCCAAAAGCCCTGACAAAAATGAGGCCATTTTTACTTGGTTAACTGTGCACGTGTCATGTGCATTCCAGAATCATTCTGGAAGAGGCAGAGTGATTCTTCTTGAAAGCTTAAATACTCTGAAAAACTAATGTTCTATACTGTAGCCCTGCTGATACTGTGTCAGGTGCTAAAGAATTTGAGAGCAATAGGAACAAGAAAATGCCATTATGGTCTGTGAGGGTTGGTGTTAATAGGTTTGTTTCCTACAGAAGACACAGTATTATGTTGCTTTTTGTGTGGCCCAGCAGTGTTCCCATCATATTTTGGTTTGGCACTTGTAACATTTATTGCTCCCTAGCTGAATAAGATGACAAGACAGAGTTGCATTTACTGTGAATGTTCTTGTGATTTTTTTTCCCCCCTCTTTCTAGGTTTTGCAGGTTTCTGGACAGTAGAGAGAAATGGAAAAGTTACTTTATGTGTGGCACTTCTGTTACACATCCTGGATGACATATTAAAAACTACCATTATAATATCTGTTATGTACAGTGGCTTCCAGATCCCTTCCAGCAGAACTCAGCTGATCTCTATGTGGTACTTTTGCCAAATTTCTAGGTGTACACTTGCTCTGCTTGCAGTTTACCTTTCAATGAGCTCTTTAATAGGTTAAGTTTTATTTGAATACGTTAAGTTTTATTCCCTTATGAAATTTGTTAACACAGCCAGCTGCCAGATGTGTTCTTGCCGGGTGCTGCGTGAAACTGCATCCCATTGGCAGTGAATTTTAGTCACTGCTTTTAATTTGTGTGGCAGTTTGGTTTTTTTTTAAGAAACTGCACCCAGTAAGCTGCAAAGTCATGTCAGTGCCCTGCTAAGCTGTGCTCTCCTATCAGTCCTTACGTCTCATGGCAATATCGTGGTGGACAGCTACTGAAAGCCTTCTGGGTTTTCAGGCTGCTGGAACCCTGATACTGGGATTTCCATCTTCAGTATGCTGCTTACTGTATCAAAAAGGAAATTACATTGGCTTGATGCTTTGATGATGTTCAGGCACTTAATCCTTCAGGTGCTTACGTGATGATTTAACTTGTTTCAGCATCTTCCTCACTATAAAAGGGAGGCGGATTGGCTTGCAGTTTTCTCAAGCCAGACTTGCTCCTGCTTTTGAAGTTGCATATTATTTTTGCCTCTCCATAGTCCTGTGGGAACTTTACTCTTCCTTCGTGCATTATTGAATATCATAGCTAATGTTTGGGGATGGCTTTAGGTAATTCCTTAAGTACTCTGCAGTGAACTTCATCGTTCTCTGTCAAACTGAGTACGTCTGGCTTCTTTCAGTATGTTTTAGCCTTTTTTTTTTTGTTCAGGTCTATAGTCCCATCTTCTTGGTAAAAATCACTTCAGATTTTTTTTTTACTTTTCATTATCCTGTAGTAGAGACATTAAAAGACTATGAAGTCTTTTAATATATATATACTTCAGCTACCTCCCTACTTTTAATATATATAAATACTCCAGTACCTCACTATACTTCACTACTTTTAATATATGAAATACTTCAGCTTTCTCTTAACCATCTGTGATTCTCTCTCCTTTCCCATTAAATCCTGGAACCTCTGCTTATCTTTGTCTCCCACTTCTGCTGTATTTATAGATCTTTTACTGTTACCTTTTTACGCCCCTTATTAGTTGTTGATACTTTTGTATGTTGGTTCACCTGGATCGCACGTGGGACGTTTTTGCCGTTCTTTGCTACCTGTTCTTTGTTAAATACTCATTTCACCTTTTGTAAAATCTCAAAGCCTTTAAGGACTCTGGATGTACCACCAATAGTCTATTTCAACGCTTCCTATATTCCCTCTGCACTAAGGTAATCTGTTGCACTATTTTATGCAGGCCTTGCTGATAACTATCAGTTTTCCTGAACTTCTTGATGTTGTCTTCAAGAGATGTTACAAACCATTTAGCTGAGTTTGCTGGAGTTGCTGCCCTGAATTCCACTTCTTTTTTTGGTGCTTTTTTAACATCTTCCTTTCCATGTGCTAGTGAATTCTCTTGACTTGTGATAATTCTCACCTGAAATGTTCTACAGCCCATAAAGTCTCAGCTAAGGCTTTCCTGTTAATCAGAGTAAAATACAACTGCAGTGTTAGTAATGTCTGCCATGTTCATAACTTTATTTTGTTAGCACAGCTCTGCCTTGATGAAACACCATGTTTCTTCCTCAAGGGAGCAGCATGTATGTGATGTCTAGGGCATGGATCAGGGGAACTAAGACTCAGTGGTTTTACTTGCTTTTTAAGAGCTATTTTCTGCCTTCATACCAGTTCCTTGCCTTTACTGGGCTGTTGTTTCAGATTAATAATGAAACCGTTGGAGTATGTACCTAATGTACATATTTCAAGGGTTAATTCATCACTATCTGCAAAACTAGTGAGGATTTTGGATAGAAAATGTTGTTTTAGGTGCAAAATGCTGTCTGTGTCTACAAGACAGTTCTAATGTTATTAAAAAAAATACTATTAAAGCCACTTAAGTGAAGTGTAGTAGGTTATAGGTAGGCACAACCAACCAAATCTCTTCTTGGTGTAAAACCATCAAGTTTTCAGATATTCTTGCAGTCACGGTTCTGGGAACCCATGCATTTCAAGTAGAAGAACCTGCATAGGCCATAACACCCTTTCAGTTAAAATTTCTTCCTGCTCTAGGGATTGAAAACCACATTTGTAAACTTAGCCCTAAGTGTTGTGTTCTTGTCGAGAGACCATTTCCAAGTAATATTTATGGTCTGATTGTTAAGTAAGTTATACATAAGGCAGTAGAAGTATTTATTGTATTAAGAGTAGGATTTTTAAGAAGAGGAGGAATGGAAGCCAAATGGAATTTTTAGTCCTGTTGGCTTGTCAATGGGATTTGTGCATCTGTAAGTTGGATGTTTTGAAAATTGCACTCTAAATTGATGACTAATGGAGATCTTCCTATGATAATGGCTTACAAGTTGCCATTAATAATTCAACTGAAGATTATGGGAGTCTGGTTCTGTACCTCCTGAAAGTGATGAAAAGTTTCTCTCATTGATTTTAGTGGCTTTGGGTTGTGTTGTTAGGTTGTTCTGATGAAACAATGTGCTTTTGGGGGATGATTTTGCCCCTTCCAATGCATCTAGGTAGCCATACCTGAGTGAGTTACAGGAGGAATAGAGATGGGAATCTTCTTTGATACTGTTCATGTACAAGTATTTACAAGGAGGTATTAGACCCTATTCTCCTGAGCGCACAAAGAATCAGGTAAAGTGAGTTTCCCTCTGCTAGCTTCCCATAGCAAAAGCTCAGGGGGAGATTTCCTTGGGAAGAGAAGTGGGAGGTGGGCTGTACTGTAGCTGTTACTACTGTGCAGCAAAGGCTCTGCATCAAATGAAACAGCAGCAGTGCCCTGCCTTTCCTCCCAGCCTCCCTCCGTCACGACACAGGCACGTCTGATGCCGCAGCCTTTGCTGTTACGCGCCGCTGAGGAGCTGCCTGTTTTCATCATTCCTTCTCTTTCTTTGTCTTTTACTCTCTGCCTCTCCTTCATTTTAGCCCTCTTTTTCCATTCTCAAGGAATATCTAGATGAATCCTATCCCCTTAAACCACTGGAACTGTAGTATTTGTTGTTGCTGTGGATGGAAGCATGCCCGTTCCAGCTGTTTTAATAGAAGGATGTCATTTAAACCTGCTGGTTTTAGCAAGGCAGATTTTCAAACACCCCAGAAGCACAGCACAAGTTGGGTAATCTGTGTACACGTATAAAAAATAGAAGCCCCACATATATATTTCTGGAGAACATAAAAGCGATTAAATAAAATCCAGTGGGTCACTGGTGGTGTTAATAAAGCAGATAAAATATAGAGAGATTTTTAGGCAGATGTGGATTTTTCCTCATCATATCAATACCCATGGAAAGAGATTGCTTAGTCAGAACAAAGATTTGTGAAAATATGTTCCTGAGCAGCTCAAAGATGAGCTGAATGGTCCAGATTCCTCTGCAGAGGAAAGAGATTTTTTTTTTCCTAAATGAAGATACAGAGGTGCTGGTGTTGAACTGGAAGTCACCTGGAAGTATTTTTGTCTTCTCACAACACTATTCAGTGCCTGTTAGCAGTCTGCCTCTCCGCAGCAGAAGTGGGAGTGCAGCACTGATGGCTTTTCAGGTTGAATAAAATTCAACTTCAGATGTGACTCTGCCTGAATTTGTCTGTCAGGGGATAGGGGTATTGCACACTGCAGGACTCTTGGGGAAGTTGAAGTGAACACTTCTGAGTTTGTATGTTAGTGTTTAGTTCCTATGTGAATGCTTTCTTCAGTGCAGGGGGGAGAGGCATTTTCAACCTGTTGTTAGACCTCTGGCTTCAGAACATTCCTCTAATTCTGCCTTAGTTTTATTCTTTTTGCATATTCCCGTGTAAACTTGGTGAAAGCAGTATGAGATTGGAGGAGTTTATGATACCCATGCTGATATTAAACCAGTGACTTCTGGAAGTAAATTGTAGCTTTGCTGTATGAGGGGAAGGTATATAGAAAGAAAAGCCATAGGATGACTATAAGTGTTGGACAATAAAACGGGAACAAAAAGCTTTCTATAAATAGTGGTGTGGTCCCAGTTCAGTGAAGTGCTTAAGCATATGCCTAATTCCCTCCTTGTTCATCAAAGCACTTACATGTGCGTTTGAATTCTGCTGAAAGAAGGCATTAACCATCAGGAGCAAGTGCTTGCTTGAATTAGGGCTGCATCTGTGTGGACAGACATGGAAAGAAGGATGGTTTTCTTCACCATGAAAGTGGTATGGAGTGAGCCTTTGTGGCATAATGTTTTCTATGAAGTCTCTGACATAGTGCGTTGGAGAACTACTGGACATCAAAGTATTAGAAAGTAATTGTGTTCAGATAGTCCAAAAATTATGTTCTGTTGCTGTTTGCAAATTGGTCAGACTTAGTGCCAGCTGCTGCCTTTGTAATTGTCTACTAAGGGGAATTTCCAATTTCCTAGTAAAACTAATACAATGAGGATTTTCCTCATAACAACAGTGAAGCAGGTTGTACTCAGGAATTCAAGGCAATGGCTTCTCAATCCAGGTACCCCAGTTGCCACTCTGTCAAGGAGTTTTCAGATACATATAAACACCATTTTAGTTCCCATTCTTTTTTGAGTTACCCTCTAACAAAGGTTTATTTTCTCAGAAAATATTTGGCACCTATTTTCTTCAGATGAAATCTAGTTAACCATTTCAATTTTTCAAAAGATTAGTAACTTTTGAACCTCTTCTTCAGAGATTCTAACTAGTTTTTAGTCATCTTGTCTCTGAAAAGGCTCCACATAATGTTACCAGTGGTTGTGATAGCTGGCTGGATTGATCAGAAGGCAGTGCTTCAAAAGTGTATCTCTATCAGGCTAACATAATGGAAATATACTGCTGGGGTTTTTTAATATATAGCAGGGACATCTACAGCTAACCAGACAGTTTTTTCATTTGTAGGAGTATGGAGCTTATAAAAATTACATTTCTATTGGGATGGAAACCTCAGTGTGTCACTCCTTGGTAGGGACTGTGAGGTGCAGACTTGGCTTTTGAGAAACCTGCTTCAGGTCTCTGCTCTGATTGACAGCCCAACTTTCACACCTCAGATCACTCAAAATTAATCAGAGCCAGGATTCCCCAAATGCATCTCAGTGTATTGGTTCTGGGAGTCACCTTCACAGCTAGGGTACTTCCTGAGATTGTTCTTTCCAGTGAGAGTGTGAGTGCAATAGGTAAGTAGCAATAGGTAGTAGCTGGACTTCTGATAAAGTGAAATTTTGACCCAAGAAATTGTTCTGATGTTTTAATGAAACAGAATGGCCATGTTGATTTGGCACACAGTATTCTCCAAGCTAAAGAGCCCCAGCTCTCTCAGTCACAGTGCTAGAGCGTGCTGCCTTTGCTTTGTGTACTTCACTGCTTTTCTCTTGAGCAAATCTCTGTGTGCGTGTGTGTGTGTGTGTGTTTGTAAAAACATTCTAATCTGGATCTTTACTTTGGAAGTTGTAAAGGAGTTTTGTAGTTTGAACCACATCAAGTCTATAAAGTCATAATATGCTCATGTATATGTGTAATAAAGTTGAAATATTTCAATTGTATAATTAAAAACACCCTTCTGTAAAAGTTGGAGTGAAAGTCCCTTGTGGCTTTACATTATATTTGATTAGAGGAGATATAGCTTTGAAGAAATGCCATTTTGATCTGATTCAAAGGTCAACTGTTACAAATAATGGTTAATGTTATAATGTTCTTTTAGTTTATGTGCTATGTGTGGCACTTCAAGTTGTACAAAATAAGCTTTGTCTCTTTTGAACTTCCTATGGTCTGAATGGCAGTTTCTGTAGCAAGGGTCACAATATCTGTTAGAAAGAGGATCAAAATATGAAAATCACTCTGTAGAATGACATTCTGTTAAAATTTATGAAATTATACAATGGGATGTGATCAAACAGGTTGGCAGATAAGAGGCTGACCTTCGTGAAGTAACTGAGTAACTTGCAGTAGGATATTGCTGTGGAAATGACGGATTAGATTGGAAGTAAACTGACAAAGTGTTTGATGATCTGATGTTGATCCAGTTTTGCGAAATGCAAGTCTCTAACAAGCTGCTTCTGCAAAACACTGGCAGTATGTTCTGGTTTGGTTGGTTTTTTTTTCAATGAAATGCTCAGGAGCTGTTTTGTTTAGGTGCTGTGGCAAATGAATTCTTTAATTATTTAGTCCAATGATGGAGCTAGAGGCACTTAAATCTCAACTCAAGGAGAACGAAGAACATTTTTAAGCTATCTATCAAGTACCACTACTGATTTTAATTACTAGAATCTTACAATCTTTGATTATGAAAAAAAAATCCAAGAAACTGAATCCCCTTCTGTTACTCCTTTCATTTTTGGGATAGGATTTTGGTATGTGTTAGAGGATATTCTGACTAATGTTGAACAAAGTGATCATGATTTTTAAGTATTTTTCACTAAATAAAGGATAAGGCAGTGGGGAAACAGAGTCAGTATTTCCTGTGCAATCCCTTCTGTGTGTTTCTCTGCAGAGAGCTTTCACCAGATTTTAACTTAAGCAGGCTTCATCAGTTGGACACATTTTCCTCTTTCCCTTCCTCCACCTCCTTGGGAAATTGAAATCAAATTGCATTGTGTAGCAGATTAGTGGTGAGTTGAGTAATCAGCTTGTAGAGGCAGTGATGGCCTAGGAGCTTGGTTGTAAGTTCCCACCCCACTCAATCCAGTGATGTGACTTTTTCCTAGACACTTTCTGTCTGAGATGACCGACAAGTGGCTATGGCAGCCATATAGACATGTACGTGTAAGCGTAGAAATACGAGAGTAAGACTGCAACAAGGAGAGAAAAAATGTATCTGTCAATTCACAGTGATTTATATTCTCTTCCAAGTTTTTCCTGAGGGTGGAAGACAGGTTTCTTTCAGTTACATTCATGTATCAGCTGCTGTGTGTCTGTGATGGTGTCAAGCTTGAACAGAACGGGATCGATGGCATCTTTACATATTCACATTTATCATTCTCCTACAGCAGGATTGTAGGTGTTCAAAGTTGCAGTAACAGTGGTCAAAATGTCTTTGTTCTGAGAAACTCTGGGGTTCTTTTCTTCTTTTTTTTTTTTTCCCACTCTGTTATCCAAGATGCTTTTTAACACCACAAGGGTTGGGTAGAAAGAATTAGGTAGGAATTGGTTGGGTAGGAATTGAAGGTCTTTGAAAATCAGTCCAGCTGGGGTAATTTTTGCTATAGTGACTATTTTGTTGGACAAAACCAACAAAATATCATTTGTTGTTTATATGGATAGCTGTTTGGGATCATCATAAGGCAAAAGCTTATATTTAAATGCAATCTACATTAAAAAAAGACTTCAAATGATACTTGTTAATATATGTAATAATATCTCAGCTTTCTGAGGGATAAATAACTTTACATGTATGTAGAACTAGGAATTAAAAGGATCTCCAGTGAAGTGCTTTGCTTCCTATCTAAATCTTTGTGAAAACCTGCCCAACTGTAAATGGTAAGGAAAGCTGCAGGCTGAAGGTTTGATCTCAGAAGACATCAGTTTCAGTGAGGACGGTGCTAGAATTGCACAGCAAGTGGGGCACTGAAGGGGAATGTTTTTATAGATGACTATTTGGCTGTGATGATAGAGACAGATTATTACATTAGTTAATTAAATTTTCTGTTTCTGCAACAAGTTTTTCAGTCCAGCATCTGCATGACATTTGATCCTTTCCTTACAAGTTTTGGTACCTGGAGTCAGATAATAGTGCAAAAATGACACTTAGTTTCTTTTTTTGAGTCTTCTTTTAAAAAAATATGGAAGTCTTCATGATTGTCCAAAAAAAACAAAGCAAAAGCAAAACATCCCCAAATGTTACTCTGTAAAGGTACAAGCCAACATTCTAAGTTTTGCTGACTTCCTGATCTTTGGAAGGAGTGACTTGATTTGGATTTTTTAATTGCTTGGTAATAAGATCTACAGGATAATTCTGAGGCTGCTTTGGAAACCAGTTCTCTGGTACAGTACTGAGCACTAATACAAGTGCACGAAATGCCCTGTGTGTTACATTGCACTTTGAATGTTCAATTGAGAGTGTAAAATAGCATGTAGGCTCACTAGGGCAGGAAGTGCCTATAAAGTGGAGGATCCAGTTGCCAGCAGGTTTAAGACAGAGAGTAATTTCATGAACTTGAGAAAAGTAGGTGAAAATGAAGACAGCATGTATTAAGTTTAAGCCTTGTTATTCTCTATGGTGCCATTTTCCTGTAACACATCACAGAAATCAGGTTGTAGATTTCAGCATTTTTCTGTAGTTTAGTGGTTTTGGGTTTTTTTTCCTCTAAGAATTAAACCCAGGTTCTGCTAGATAAGCTCAAACTTAATAGCAAAGCACCATGAATAGGGCATTCTTGTCAGCTGCATTCTATTGAATTCCAGCATAGTTATGATGAGTAGGACTGGGCTTAGAAGAAATCCTCCAAACACTAATTGTAGACTTAAACATACGAAGATTCACCTTTTCTGGAAGATTGATTTTGAAAAGTATTTGACATACACAAAAGATTTTTTAAGGAACAGTAAGGTTACAAAATTAGCCAGTCCCAGATTAGGATATTCAATGATCTCTGTTCTCTGGGAAGCCTCAAGAGTGAAGAGGATGCCGTCTGAAGTAGTTATTTAGCATAACTTGACTGACTTTTGTGTACTCTTCCACTGCAAATATGAGACATATCTCTGCAGACAACAGAGTTCAGTGTATTGTGTGTGTTTGCATAGAGAAGTCTCAGGTCTAGTGACAGTGTGAAGTGGATGAAGACATAAGAAATGAATTGTCTTCCCAGGGCTCTTGAAAAAGAGCATGCAAGGAAATCCTTGACTGAGTGTGAAATCATACTCTCAGGTGTGAAAGAGTGTCATTAGTGACTGTGTTTCTCACAATCCCGCCTTACTTCCCCTGTCTTGCAATACTGGAAATGGGAAGAAAATCAGCATTTAGAAAGGTAGGACTGGATAGGCCTCAGGAGCTGACAGAATTATAACAAAGGCAACCAGGCCAGGGCAAGCAAAGGAAATGCCTCAACCAAGAGAAAATAACTGGTATAAGACAGGTGAAAAAGTGTTTTGCCCAATTGCTTCAAGTATTGGATGAAAACGAAAGTAAGGTTGAAAAACTTCTGGAAGTGATTTATTTCTGAGTCTTTATCATAGAATCATAGGGGTTGGAAGGGACCTTTAGAGATCATCCAGTCCAACCCCCCAACATAGGTTTTGAGGAGAAGAAAAGTAAGAGGCAACTGATGAGGTGAAACCTTCACTGACCATCATGCCTGAAACTCCACAAAAAGCCCACACCAAAGCAGAGCATGACAGTGGCTTTGTGTGTTGGCTTCTTTTCCTGTGGAACTCAAACAACTTTTCCCTGTGGGGAAAAGGGAAAACACCTGAAAACTGTGTGTTGCCCCTATTATCCTGGCTACAAGTCTAGCCTTACTTCAGCTATGGCTTTCCATTTCTGTACTGTTCTGTAGACTGTAGGCAAAGGTAGACAGAGGTAAATTCCTAACTGTATTTCAATCAGGTGGGCCTGCTCACCCCTGGAATAGTTCCTCTCTGTTTATTTGTTTTGCATTTCTGATATTTTAGTGGATTATTTCAGTAGAAATGTTTTTCTAGTCTGACAGTTGATGAACTTGCTCACGTAGCCATCAGTGGGCACCAGAAGGTAAATATGCAGCATGAATTAAAAATCTACCGCCAAGTTATTACATCCAAGAAATTAAAAGCAGTAGGAATAAATGCAGATAATTAGTGCATAAAATATGCAATGGGCAAAAGACTCATCTGAGAAGAAACACTGTTACCAAGAGCAATAATACTGCCAAGCAGAGCCATTGGTAGCGTGTATCAAAACCCCACTTTAATTTCAAATGTCTTTTAGGAAACATCAGTATAGTGTTCTTCTTTTGCCTCCCCTACTGGTGACATGACCTTTTATAGTTCATATAGAGGCAGAGAAGAAAAGAGTTATTCAAGATTAGTAGGCTATAAGTCAGCATTTAAGATGGAATGCTGTTCTGAGTTTTTGAGTATATATAAAAAAATGTCAGTTTTAGTTGTAGTGGTAATCTCATCTCTGAGTCCATTCAAGTATTTCTTCTTCTGTAACAGGTCTTACAAAAAAGAAACACTCCTTTCAATTTCTGCTTTCAGTGTTCATTAAGTACCTTTAATTTTCAGTTAAACTCTTCTTTATTAGCTGTTTGGAAAGATGAGCTATAAACATTTATAAACCATAATTACCGAGACGTTTCATTGCAGTATAAATAAATGCTTTTGAACATAGAGAAATTCTCTGGAGTCACTTGATTATGTGTGTTAACTATAAAATTTCTTTTCTGCTGAGTAAGTGCAACTGGCTCAGAAGTGGAGCCAGTACAACCTTAGCATAGTTTTAGAGATTGTTATAAATCTGTCCGTGGCTTTCAGCAAAGATGGTGACCTTTTTTGTTGGTGATTTAAAGCGGTTCCCAGTGCCACGGTGAAATTTAGAAATGCCAAGTTTCAAAGGAAATGGTGGGAAGGAGAAAAAGAATGACTTGTATGAGCAGTGAAGAGAAACCTTTATGAATGTATTCCAACAAGTGAAAAGCCCTGTGAATTGTGATATCCAGGACAGGCCTGTGCTTTTTGAAGAGTTACCATGTATTAATCACTAACATTTCATATTAAGAGAATGGGAAAGCCTAAAATCTGGCACATTCTGTCTCTTAGCTGATTTTTTTCTGTACTGTTTGATCTGTTTCTCTATGCTGTTTGACTTGGCACAGATAAGTGTTTATGTGTACAAACACAACATCATTTAATTAAGGCTCAGAGTAAGTGGTGAATCTGTGCATGTACACAATCACACACATGCTGTCCTCAGTATCATTTCATTACCACCCAAACAGTCTTTGTTTTCTGTATCATGGGGCACAAAAGGAATCTTTTCTCCTTTTTGTTTGTGTTAGGGACAGTATCATAGAATCATAGAATGGTGGGGGTTGGAAGGGACCTTTAGAGATCATCTAGTCCAACCCCCTGCAGAAGCAGGGTCACCTAGAGCAGGTCGCAGTAGGTGAAGTACTTCTCAGAAAGATGTCATCTTGTTGCTGACTACTGAATAGCACACAGAAACTTAGCAGAACTGACTGTGAAAATTAGAAATACATTACATTTTCTTGACATGTAAGTATTTAGTATTGTATGAGATTGCTTTATGTGTCTCCCTTGTGTCCTGCTAATATGTTTCTCATTTACATATACAGCATGAAAAAAATTGTTCTGGCCTAGGTGCTATGGAAATACAGTGCATATCTGTGTTTGGACATATATTTTCATATATGTGTACGTAGAAGCAAGTTTTTCTTACTTGTTTTGGGACTTCTGATTTTTCTTACAAAGGTATTAACAGAAACAATAACTATTATCTGGCTTTTATGAATTGAAATGTTGTTTGGACCATTCAAGTGGATAAAGAGACCTCACTCAGTTTAACAGTAAATAGATGTTTAAAGCAGAGAACTAAAAGTAAGATTGGAAGGTGATCAAAGAATCACAGAATCACAGAATGGTAGGGGTTGGAAGGGACCTCTAGAGATTATCCATCCCAACCCCCCTGCCAAAGCATGTCCCGCCTAGATCAGGTCACACAGGAACGTGTCCAGGTGGGTCTTGAAGACTTCCAAGGAAGGAGCCTCCACACCCTCCCTGGGCAGCCTGGGCCAGGGCTCCCTCACCCTTACAGTAAAGAGGTTTTTCCTTATATTTAAGTGGAACTTTTTGTGTTCCGGCTTTTGTCCATCACCCCTTGTCCTGTCACTGGACACTACAGAAAAAAGTTCCACACCATCCTTTTGACAACTTTTAAATACTTGTAAGTGTGAGATCCCCCCTCAGTCTCCTCCAGACTTCTCCAGACTTCTCCTCTTCCTAGGTCCTGCAGCCTTTCCTCATATGAAAGATGCTCCAGTGCCCTGATCATCTTGGTGGCCCTGCACTGGCCTCTCTCCAGCAGTTCCCTGTCCCTCTTGAGCTGGGGAGCCCAGAACTGGACACAGGACTCCAGATGAGGCCTCACCAGGGCAGAGCAGAGGGGGAGCAGAACCTCACTCGATCTGCTGCCCACACTCTTCTTGATGCCCCCAGGCTGCCACTGGCCTCTTGCCCACGAGGGCACCTTGCTGGCTCATGTTTTAGTTTGTTAGCCAGAACTCCCATGTCTGTAATTGCTATCCTCATGGGTGGCTCAGCTAGAGGCTACAGAGATAGAAATAATATTTATGCAGTGCTGGAGTTCTACTATAATAAAAATGAATAACGACTGACCTGCTTTCTCATCCTTGGCAATGGTCCTTCCACTTTGAGGTTGGAGGTGCATTTGTGTAACAATTGCCCTCTGGGGTATACCTCTTCTGTAAGGAAGTAATGGACTGCAAGCTGTATAACCTTTTATCCTTGCTGAAATAGCAATTACTTTCAATGTTCCAAACTAAGCACAATGGAGTCAAAGGACAAATCCTAATTGTTGAGGAAGGGAGGAAACTGTAAGAGAAGCCATCAGAAGTGACTATACCAAGCAAACTTCCTGGAATTCTTATTTTTCTGTCTCTATATTAAGTGTTTCCTTGGCTCATGCTTTTTCTGTGTGCCTAGGTAAGAGCTTAGAGGCAGTTTTCTGTTCATAGCATCAAAGACAGGGAATCAGTTGTCCAGATTTTCCCAGAGGAAGCTGCTAAGTCTTACCAATTTGTCCTGTAAGTACTGTCAGGATTTAAGAACAACATTAATTAAAAATGATAGCCCTTTGCTTTATTTATCCCTACTGAAGTTTTGGTTTTGACTTAGAGAAGCTGAACACACCTGAGTCCTGAAAGACTCTTGCCTGCCAATGTAGGGACCAACTAATGGCAGTGCTCTTGTCTTGATCCTGTGGCCACCTGTATTGTAAGAGTCTTAACTGAGGCTTTGAGGCACCCATGAGGAGCACACTTGCATTTCACGCTGGACTAAAATCACCGTGAATTATCCCTGAGCCAAAGTAGGAAAATTTTGTTTGCTTTCATCTTCTTAGTGGCTGAACCAAATATTTTGCAAGAAAGAAAACTGGAATTGAATCGAAACAGCTATTGCAGAATTGTTGGCAAAACAATGTCTAAAGCTTTGCTTTTTGGCCTGAAATATTTGTCAGCTCAATTAAAACTATTTTTTCCCCAGATTTTCTTAAAATTCGATGAATTTTGAAATGAAAACTTACCGTTATAAAAGTCTTTTAACATGAAACAAAAGGTTGTCTGAAAAGCAGTATTTCACTTTGATTTCACAATGAGATGCTTTAGATTCTAAAACTTTTGGTCTCACATTTTTTCCACCTTGGTCAAATATGGCTTCAAATAATAATTGGGTTCAGCCATGACCTCTTTTCCCTACTCCTGCGCTCCCCAGCTATCCCAAAGACACGATTTTTTTCTGCAGCATGCTGGTTGTATTATTACCAATCCCACTGACTTCTGTAAAATGTTCCTCTGCTAAGTGAATGCCATTTGGAGGACTGACATGCTTTTTGCTGAGGTTTTCAATCAGCTGCAGTTCCACCGACTTCTGGAGAAAACTCAGTCCATTTGCTTTCAGAGTGACTGCATGATAAGTGATATGGACACCCCCCTCCCTAAGTACCGAAAGGAGGCAAGTCTAAGATGCCTGTATTCGTTTGCTCCCATTGTCATTCTCAAAGTGGATTAAAAATCTAAAGCATGTGTTATTTTTAGGCTCATCAAGAAAAGCACACATACATAATTCAGAACAGAGTAGAACCATGCTCTGTGGCAGAGGCTCTCATCTGCAATAAATGTACTTATTTCTTCATCCAGGGCATTTCCCACCGTCTGATTATTACAGCAGCTGGATGGGCTGTTTATTACGTGATGTGTGTGGTAAAAGCGACATGCTCTGAGCTTTCATCTGATAAAGAGTCTAAAAGCTTGTTTGTTTGTTTGTTTTACTGTAGTTGTTAGAAATTCTGCTACTGCAGACTTGGGTTAAAGTTGTTTACTTTAGGAAGACATACTTGACGAAGAGTTGCTGGAATTAAATTTCAGGCAGCTCGAAATCAGTGTAGGGGATGGGAGAAGGTGTGCTAGAAAGCCATTAGTCATAGCTCATGTACAGCAGTGGCTATGTTGCTCAGTGGCAATTCCTGTCATTTGCTCTGAAGACTTCTGTGTATCTGTTCATCACTATTTCTGCTTTTAAACACAAAGTCTCTCTGCTTCCCTGCCTAATGTAGCCGTTGGGCTTTTCACAGGGCAAATTTTGTCGAAAAATCCAGAGAAAATATGTGCCCCCCAAATTGTGATTTGCATACTCATTTTGGGCATGCTCCTGTCTGAGACTTGGCTCGTCCTTCTTTTCTTTCCATTAAATTCTTCTGCTGAACAATGAGCTCATTGCAGCACTTTTCCTCTCTCCATTTCTTCTGGAGAAGAATCGCTGGTGTAAATCACTGAGATGGCATCACTGATTGCCACAGTCTTGTAAGGTAGCTGGAATTCTAACAGTGATTCATCTTTGGATCTGCTCAAGGTCTCCAAATATCAAAGAAAGGAGAAATAGTTTGAATTATATAGAGAAAGTTTTGCTGTGGATTCTCAACACTACTTGAAACCCACTAACTGTTGTAGATGATCAATATTGCCTCTCATGTGGGTTTTTTTAAAATCCAGTTATCCAATTAAATTTGTCTCCTAGTGATGCATGGGAAAAATAAGCTCAGAGTCTCGTTGGTACATTCAGACCCTGCAGGTATTGTTTTACTGATATCCAAAAGAAAAAGGATTTTTTGGGCTCAAATTTAAAGTCTAACAAGAAGAACAACAAGGGATAAACGACTTATCTAGAAAATTGAATTATCATTTTCTCCAGTAAATATTTTCTAAGCACCTCTAAGCCTAACAGAAAGGGGGAGGGAATACCATCTCTCTCCATCAAATCACAGAATCACAGAATGGAAGGGAGCTTTAGAGATCATCCAGTCCAACCCACCTGCAGAAGCAGCTCCCACCTAGATCAGGTCACACA
Organism: Colius striatus; assembly: GCF_028858725.1. NCBI lineage: Eukaryota > Metazoa > Chordata > Aves > Coliiformes > Coliidae > Colius > Colius striatus. Next base: position 490,046 of record NC_084773.1, read on the forward strand.
GGAACGTGTCCAGGTGGGTCTTGAAGCCCTCCAAGGAAAGAGCCTCCACACCCTCCCTGGGCAGCCTGTGCCAGGGCTCCCTCATCTCAACACTGAAATGTTTTTTTGTTATGTTTAAATGGAACATTTTGTGCTCCAGCTTCATCGATCACCCCTTGTCCTGTTGCTAGATACCATAAAGAAAAGCGCTGCCCCAAGCTCCTGACACCCACCATTTAGATACTTATAAATATTAATGAGATCCCCCCTCAGTCTCCTTTTCTCTAGCTAATCCACAAAATGTTATGGTACAATGCCCATATGATTCTGTTAGAAGGTAGTAAGGAACTAAGAGAACAGGACAACTGCGTTGCTGTGAGGGCAGCAGAGCCAAGACTGCGTCACTTTCACAAACCTCTCAGTCAAACAGTGAAAACAGTAGCTGTCAGAAAAAATGCCTGACACAGCTGTGTGGTGGGTAGTGTCTGCTGAAGCCACGGTTGTGTTAGCTCTAGTGAATGCTAATATACTTCTGGTTTTGTAAGCGTTTGAAATAACCCTCGAGTATGCCACGTGTTTGGAAGTAAGCCAACTCTAAAACAGCACACCTATAGACAGATTTAAAGACCTCAAATTCTCTTAAGACCTGTGATTGACATCTTTTACTTATTCTCCAGAAGTTTTGTTGAAAATGTCAATGTATTCCCCTGTGTTCCTCTGCCTGCTCGCTGAAAAGAGTCCAGACTTCCACCGCCAGCAAAGAAGGTGGTGATGGGGGAGCAGAACTGGATCTGAGGCAAACAAAAAGGTTTTGGTGAAATAGGATTAGGTTCTTAAATCTCAAAAAAGCTTGTGGAGTCATGCAAAACAGAAGAGAGAGGTTTAGCCTGCATAGAAACAGAATCACGAGGGCAATATCATTCAGACTTTCACTCATGTGATGTTTGGTTGTTGTTGGAGACAAATCTTCGAGCAAAGAAGTACAGTAGTTTCTGTAGATAAGGAGCTCAATTTCCTTAGCTCTTTGCAGAACATGAAATACAATTATTGCAAGGGGGATGAGGTGGGAATATGGCAAATACTCTTCTAATTTGGCTGCACCTGTGTTTTCTTTAAACAATGAGTTTGGAGTGTTTTTTTGATTTAGGGGTAATGTGCTGTAGTTTGTGGCCTGTAGCACCAGGTGCAGCACGTGTCACTGGTGTTTCACAAGCAGTTATAAGGGATGACAAGGAATAGGGAAAAAAGTTAAGACCTGCCATAGCAAAGCTGCAGTTAAAAAAGCCAGCTCCTGGGGACAGTGGCTAGGAAGAATGAGGTTGGTTTGTTTGTGTACAGGAACTGTGCAGTCCGTTCCTTTGTTTTCTTGCAGACTTCAGAATAATTGTCCATATCCACAGCTGGGTTGAAGGTTGGACTCTTTGTGGCCATCAGCACCTGCAGAGAGCTCTGTGTTTGCTCTGCACTGCACAGGGAAGCATGAAGGATATAGTGTGCTTCCCAGGGCTCAGTTCCTTTCAGTTGCTTCATTCTCTGAATGAGTGCTGTTTGTGTTTGGACTGTTTTACCATAGCAGGTTGCTCATTAGTTTTCTTAGTGTTTTTAAAAACCTGGGGCTTGCTTGGAATAAAGCTTACTGCTTCAGCTCATTCAAAGGAGGCTGCATCTCTACATTCCTTAACACAAGACAGAGGTTGTCAGTCCTGTGGGAACTGAACTAGACAATTCCTTCATATATGGTAGAAACCTGAGGGAGTTCAAGTGGTAAATACCCCCTGAAAAGACTCCCTTAGAAAGACAATTCTCCTAGTGCAGTCTCTTTGCTGAAGCTTGTGGCAGTTCTTGAAGGCACTCACTGTTATGTACAGGGTCAAAGATCAGATGTGATCTGGGGTCAATGTTAAAGGTGTCAAAACAAGCATCTTCCTTTAGTACTTCTTAGCACTTGAACTTTTTCCAGCATAACCTGGCCATCTTCACTGTGTGTGAAGGATTTGTGTGCCAGTCTCATCCACCTCTTCACCACCATTCTGAACAGATCCCTTTACATGGATTGATCGCAGTACTTTGAGATCTTTCAGATGTGGAAGGATGTTCTGCAGCACACACTCATCTCTTCTTCGATCTCTCGTCTCTGTAATTTAGAGAGTGTTATCATAGGTGTATTTTACTCTTTTTATGATTCTGGTTGAAAGTGTGAGTGACTAAAGAGCGTTCTGGTCAAAACATGTCTCAGACTGGATTAGTAAGACACAGCAAAAATGTGGGATTGACTGAAAGAATGAAGTAAGGAGCATGTGAAGCATTTAAAATTCCCACATCAACATCACCATCGAGAAAAGGATGTTTAGAAGTTGCTGTGTGTGTTTTTTTGTAATTAAAATGTGGTTTCTTGCGATTAGTACCTAGGAAACCCTCCTTCCTGGCAGCCCTTCTTCAATCCAGGAAAAGACGTACAAGTCTCTAAATCACACTGTCCCATAAGCCAAATTATGTATTAGCCCCACGATGAAAAATGGTAATACCACTGTTGGATGTGTCCTGGGTACTCTTTTGTAAGAGTCTGTCATCCTTCTGGCAAGTGAGGAGATGAGTCATAACGTTTCCTTTCCCTAATAGGTTGTACTTGGCTTTTCAGTCCATTTCCAATTTGACAGAAGGCCACATTACAAAAAATACTCTCTATGTGCCTTCTTCTGCACCCAGATACAATTTCTGCTTGCACTACCAAGCATTCAACACAGATACTTTTTATCCACACTGATTAACTTGAAGGAAACGGTATTCTGATGGGAACCTGTTTTTTTTCTTTCCCTAGTGCATTGTATTGGGTTCACCTAAACTATGTGAAGCTCCTATACACAGCTGCTTGTGGTTGTCTAGTTATTCTTAATCATTCTCTATTGCTATGCCTTTGATACTAATGAAACACCTGGCTCATAGCAGATAGAAGGTAATGTCTTCTGAAACATACTCTCAGCAGGTTTCCTACCAGAGGCAATGACAGTTAATGGTCTTCTCTTCTAGCTAGTTTCTGGGTGATTTTGAATGCTGTCCAGGGAGTGAACTCACCATTACCTGATAGCTTGTATTTCACTTGTGTAATTTTTGTCAAATCTGCTTTTTAAGAGTTTCTATTTTTCAGTGGAGACAAAGTAGAAATATAGAATAGACTGAATGCAAAGTGGATCGAGGCAATATGGCTGAGAGGAAAAATATATGTTTTCTTCCTAATACTTGCTGGCAAAGACACACAGCTGAGCACACACAGTGCAGGAGGTTCCTGCAGTGTGCTGATGACAACTCCCTGACACAGGGGGTTGAGAAGCCAGCAATGGGATGTGTGCTGCTGGACCTTGTGCTAACAAATAAAGAAGGTCTGGTTGGGGATGTGAAGGTTGGGAGCATCCTTGGCTGCTGTGACCATGAGGTGGTGGAGTCAGGATCCTGTGTAGTAGTGGGACACTAAGAAGGATTTGTGACCCTTGGACTTCAGGAGAGCTGAACAAAGTCACCTCTTCAAACACCTGCTTGGAGGAGGTTCCTGGGCTAGGACTTTAGAAGGTAGAGGTGGCCAAGAAAGCTGGTCAGGCCTCAAATACCACTTCCTCCAAGCCCAAGATTGGTTTGTCCCCACAACTGAAGAATCGGGAAAAGGAGATGAGGTCTGTGTGGATGAACAGGAAGCTACTGGAACAACTCAAATGGGAGAAGGAAGTCTATGGAACGTGGAAAAAGGGTCTGGTCACTTGGGAAGAGTATAGGAATCAGGCTGATATCCTCTTGGAATTAGAGCTGGCAACGAATGTAAAGGGCAACAAGAAGGGTTTCTTCAACTACATGAGAAGTAAAAGGAGGCCTGAGGAGAATGTGAGCCCATTATTTATCTTGGAGAAGACTGAGAAGGGATGTTAATGATGCTTATAAATACCTAAAGGGCATGTGTTGAGAGGATGGGATCAGTCTTTCTTCTGTGGCACCCAGGGACAGGACAAGGGGTAACAGACATAAGCTGGAACAGAGGAAGTTCCACTGGCACACAAGGAGAAACTTTGGTGCTGAGGTGAGGGAGGCCTGGCCCAGGCTGCCCAGGGAGGGTGTGGAGGCTCCTTCTTGGGAGGTTTCCAAACCCACCTGGACACATTCCTGTGCCCCCTGATTTACCTGCTTTAGCAGAGGGTTGGGCTGGATGAGCTCTAGAGGTCCCTTCCAACCCTGACATTTTGTGATTCTGGTTAATAATTCTTACAGAAAGGCAAGTCATCTTAAAGGAATCAGTATTGCAGTGTTAAATCAATGGTTTATTTAAATGAAGTAGTGCCACCAGCTATAAATCACTTGGTGATTCTGCCTTGAACATTTTTCTCTTTGGGGAGGCATGAGTGACTTCTAAAGGCAGGAAGGGTTTATTTGCATTGATCCCATAGCACTGACCTCAGCCTGTGAACCATCAGCTTTCAGTTTAATAACATTTATTTAGATGGATTTCACATGATTGATGTGCCACTTTTTCATAGCTTACAAATATTTAAGCTTTTCCTGCTCTTCACATGAAGAACAAATGGGACTGTAATCTTTTATAATAAGAGTGACAGCCAGAAGCTTCAGTCAAATTGCCAATTATTTTTTTTACTTGTTTTGTAGTAAAGAAGTAGCCTCATATTTCAAGCATGAGTTGCCCAGTCTTGCCAACTCTGGAGGCCAGCTCTGCCTCAGGAGTCCTCCAGCATAGCCAGTGGGTTGGTAGGCAGGGCAGTGGCACCAGTGTTTTCAAGTGCAAGTATGCTGAAGAGGCACCCCAGGACACATCCATCCTCTTCCCTGGTCTTTTCCCTTCCTTTTTCTGTGCCTTCCGTGCCTGCACCAACTGCAGGTGGATACTGAATTTCCCAGAGTCACAGATGGAGGTTGTTGGGTTGAGGCGGTTGTGCAAGAGTTGAAGCCTGAAAATTGGCTTCCTCGCTCCCTCTGGAGGGAAGGCATGAGTCAAAATGTGTTTAATCTCATCCTCAGACTGACAGCAGCACCATGCTGGGTGCTCATCTGACCCTGTTATTTGGAAATGGAGAATGCTAATAAAAAGGAACAGTAATTAAGACATTGTAAAATAACAGTTCTACTCAGCAAATTGAAAATGGAGTGTGGCCAGCAATATGAGCAGAGGGGAAGAAAGTTGCAGGCAGAGATGCAACAATGCCTGTACCTCTCTGAAATGGCCACCATAGTGACCTGGAACCAGGGGATGCGTTCTGGTACATCCTATCAGAGAGGAAACAGGATACAGTCAGAGAGCAGTAAACATTTTCATCCTCCTACAGGTTTCAGCCAGGGCTCTCAGAGCCTGGGGAGGGGCCAGATATTAAAGAGCATCTGTGTCTGTTGAAGATTTATCTATGGTTGCCCAGGATAGTAGTTTTAGTAATTTTATCCTGGTGAGGAGAAACTAATCTGCTGAGCTATTGAAGCCTATCAAGTGAGCAATTGGTCAGAACATGGAAAAAGAACAGTGCAAAAACATTGAGATAGTATTTTTTATGACGTGTATTTGACAGCTTGGAGCTCACTTCACTAATATATGAACAAGCAGCTGTTACCAGTTATTAGTAGATGATTTCTGAGGCAAAGAAGTATCCTGAAAACTCAAAACAATCCCAAATTCTTTAACCACTTTCATTTGAATAAGTTTTTGTTTCACTGAATGATCTAGAACAGGAAGTGAGGCTTGTTTGGTTTTGCTCAATAGTGATTTAAATGAAACACAGCTGACCTAGAATCATAGAATGGTTTCAGCTGGAAGAGCCCTTTCAGCTCATGGGGTGCAGCCTCTGTCCCAGCCCCATCACCCACCAGCCCATTGCCCTCTGTGCAGCATCCACCCAGCTCTGAAACCCCTCCAGGGACGGTGACTCCAGCAGCTCCCTGGGCAGCCCCTTCCAATGCCTGACAGCCCTGGCACCAAAGAAATTCCTCCTCACATCCAGCCTCAGCCTCCCCTGGTGCAACCTGAGGCCTTTTGCTCTTGTTCTGTTGCTTGTCGCTAGCGAGAACTGACCCACCCCCACCTGGCTACAGGTTCCTTTCAGGTAGTGGTAGAGACTGGGAGGTCTCTCCTGAGCCTTCTTTTCTCCAGGCTGAACAGCCCCAGACCCCTCAGCCCTTCCTCATCTGAGACATGCTCCAAATCCCTTCCTAGTTTGGTAGCTGCCTCTGGATCCTCTCCAGCACCTCCATGTCCTTCTTGTAGAGAGGGGCCCAGAACTGGACACAGTACTGGAGGTGCAGCCTCACAAAACCTGAGTCCAGGGGAATGATCCCCTCCCTGCTCCTACCAAAAACACTATTCCTGATCCAGGCCAGGATGCCCTTGGCCTTCGTGGCCACCTGGGTACACTGCTGAAAGTCACTTGAAGTGGGTCAGAATATTACCCAGCATACTTTCCCTTCTCCCATTTGGTTTCTCATTTCTCCAGTTTCCAGTGGTTCTCAGCAAGCTGTTAAAAGGTACCCAGCAGGGGCACAACCTGATGTGTGGTAAACCCCAGCCTTGTAGTTGCAGGAGCCTGTGTGCTCACCTCACCAGTGTCATTTACAATGAAAAGAAGCCAGAATTTGTAGGTAATAGTGATATTTAGAAATAACTTGCACGACTCTTGAGCCCTTTGTGTATTCTGATTCTAAGCTGTGACGAGGACGAAGGAAGGCTGTGCAGGACATGTTGTCTTCTGTTTCCCAAGGGAACCAGAGGACCAGCAGTGAGGAGTCAGGCCCAGGGAAAAATGTTACAAACCTTGAGAGTTCTCTTTTTTTGTTCTTGTTTTGGTCTGGTCTTCACTGCTCATGTCTAGCTCTCTCCTCCTCTCTCTACTTACAGGATGTTTTGTGGGGCTTTCATTGTCTTTTCCTGGCAGTTTATGCTGTAATTTCAAACTATTCACACAGCTTATTCAATATGTTTCCAGGCAGTAGATTTCAGCTAAGGAGATTAGTTGCTCTTATAGCATGCTAGTGGACAACATTAATACTGGAGAATTATTGAGTAAAACAAGGTTTAGGCTCCCCGGGTCGAGGGTGGCAAGCCCTTATTTGTCTGTTTGTCTGTCTGTCTATCTATCTATTTATTTTCCTCTAAAGTGTTTAATTTTCTCTTTTGCTCCAGATTGATGATCTCAGTTGGTTTGAGGCAAAGGTATTTTTACTGGGCATACATATTGTTTTACTTTGACTGGTGATGGATTTCTTGCAACCCTCTGATCTGAGGCTCCTGCAGGTGTTCCAAGGCACATTTATTTATGTAAAAAATGCAATTAGAATGGATAGATGACAAAAGTGATATGTTGTTCTTTTACAGTGCCTTTTAGTGCATTGTTGTAAACCACTTTACCCAAATATTTGCTTGAAAACCCTAAAATAGCACATTATGTTTCACTTTTGGTGTCAATGAGTATCCTTTAATTTAATAGCATAACAGTCATCCTAAAATTAGCTCCCATTTTGTGATGATAACTCAGAATTCCCTGTGGATGTCATTTCTGGAAAGCAGAATTAATACTTCAGGAGTCTTGCTTGCAATGAGCGAGAACGTGGATAAAAGCACGAATAAAAGCCTTTTCCCCCTCTTGCCTCCTTCTCCCTCCTCTTCCATGCTTTTTTTCCACTTAACTTGCTGCAGAATGTGGGGCAGGGGATTTCAGCCTGTGCCTGCACTGTGTGCAAGCTGCTGTACTGTCCTTGGAGAGAAGTTGATCTCACTGTGGGGGAATATTACAATACTACAAAAGGCTGCTTTTGACTTGCTTTTATACTGAAAAGTGATTTTAATGCCTATATTATTTTAATGCCCCAGCTGACTGTACAATACTCTGACAAACTTTGTCAAAAGCACACTGAATGTTCTGGCTAAGCATCTGTGTGCTGGTTACAGCAGCCTTTTCTGGGACATATTGGTATTTCTAGCTGCAAAAATGGTGGTTCTGAAGTCTTGTAGAGTCTTGAAATCTATTTCATGGAGCGGTGTTTAGTGATGTGCATGGGCAGAGCTTCCCTTTAGCAGGGTTACATCACCTCCTGCTTCTTCTTGTGGTGATTATATGCTTTAAGTGAACTTCTCTGTTCACTGTGGTGGACTTCAACGTGTGTGTGAGACCCGGGAGTAATAGCTTTATGGTAGCTGCAATGGCTGAAGCAAGATTTGTTGGGAGAGGCAATAAATTTTATCAAAGCAGTTGATGCCGCTGTAACTTGTAACTTTTGAAGTGTTGTGTGTGAGTGGGAAGGCAGAACTAAATAGAGCACACTAGTGGCTTTGAGAAGATAAAAAAGGAGAGCAGAATTTAACTCTGAGGAGTGTAGTCTGGGAAACACTTCTTGCTGCTTCTTACAGGAGTGGGGTAGAGTTAGAAGATTAAAAATGAGTTTGTGTAGCTTTGAAATCTCTTTGTTCTCTCCTTGTTCTTTTTAACTGTTTAACATGTTTTCACATGTTCCTATGCGACTACATGTTCCTGTATGACCTGATCTAGATGACCCTGCTTCTGCAGGGGGGTTGGACTGGATGATCTCTAAAGGTCCCTTCCAACCCCACCATTCTGTGATTCTGTGAACTGTTGACTATAATCCATCTTTTAAAGTGTCTATTTAGTTATGTTGCTAAGGCAAAAAAATCAGAAAGCGGCAGCTAAATGTTAAAGTGGCTGTTAAAGAAGAGCAAAATGTCTTTTGTATGAGCTTCCAGCTCTTCAGTACTACACTTACACATGAGGAGTCAGAATTTTTGGTGAAGTTTGTGAGTTTTGCTGGCTAGTGATGAAATACCAATTTTGCAGACTTCATGAGTAATTAGAGACTTTTTTCCCCTAGTGCTCTTGCCAACGTGGGAAATTCTAATGGTACCATGTATCAAGACACTGAGTTTGCTGCTTTTTAGTGTGTTTTTTATGGTACCCATGGAAGGTATAGGGTAAGCAGGAGAGAGAACAAGCACATTTACATGTACACTGAGTGCTCCCTAGGATATAAATGGTATGTAGCCCTTTCTGTGAATAGTTAACATGCAATTCTTATTATGGCTGCATGTTAGTACTTTAACCAACCATTGCTGCCTCTCAGCAGACATAAACCAAAACGTATCTGAATAACTAAAATATTTGTCTTGATCTCTAACCCTTCAGTGCCACTCATTGTTTATACAGCAGCTGTAAATCGACTTGATTGCCAGTGTGGGAGGCTGATTTCCATGTAGTTGTTAGAACAAAAGCATAACTGGTGGCAGTTAGGCCTAAAGAATGTGATAACTGCAGGACAAGTGGATATCAAAGAAATCTGTTATGCTGACATGCACAGAACTATGTCACCAGACTTGTTTTCATGTTTGAGGGTGATGGATACCTTGGCCATTCATTTTGTGGCTGGAAACATGGTGTGTTCAGCCATCACTCTTCCTCATGCCCAATCATTGGCATCATTGTTTGTAATGCTGCCACTTGCTCTCTGGTGGGAGTGCTGGGCTCTCTCTGTTCTTTTGCTGTTGGCCGCTCCTGCCTGGGCTAGCACCCAAAAATACATCAAGTCATGTCTTGGCAAATGCAAGTTTACTCTGCTCGTGCTGAAGCAGGGTGGAAAACAGTGTGGCACTGAGAATGAGCTGGGATTATCAGATTTGTACCCAACTATGCAGTTGTGCAAGTTTAATTTCTGTTAGGGCACAGACAAACTCCTTTTATTACAATTTATTTAGAGATGCTCAGAGTTGTTGGAAAAATTCTTCTCACAGAATCACACAGAATCACACAGTCCTAGGGGTTGGAAGTGGCCTCTAAAGATTGTCTAGTCCAAACCTCCTGCTCAAGCAGGTCCCACCTATATCAGGTCACACAGGAATGTGTCCAGATGGATTTGGAAGCCTCCTGAGAAGGAGCCTGCACACCCTCCCTGGGCAGCCTGGGCCAGGGCTCCCTCACCTCAACAGTAAAAAAGCCTTTCCTATGTTTAGGTGGAACTTTTTGCATGCCAGCTTTTGTCCATTACTCCTTGTCCTGTCACTGAACATTGGAGAAAAAGGTACTGCCCCATCCTCTTAACAAACACCTTTTAAATACTTGCCAGTATTAATGATATTCCCCCCTCAGTCTCCTTCAGGCTGAAAAGTCCCAGGCCCCGTAGCTTTTCCTCATAAGGAAGATGCTCCAGTCCCCTGATCATCTTGGTGTCCCTGCACTGGCCTCTCCCCAGCAGTTCCCTGTCCCTCTGGAGCTGAGGAGCCCAGAACTGGACACAGGACTCCAGATGAGGCCTCACCAGGGCAGAGCAGAGGGGGAGCAGAACCTCCCTTTACCTGCTTCCCACACTCTTCTTGTTGCCCCCAGGATGCCATTGGCTTCTTGGCCACAAGAACATGTTGCTGGCTCTCCCAGGTCTCTGCAGAGCTGCTCTCCAGCAGGCCACTCCCAGCCTGTCCTGGTGCAGGGGATTGTTCCTCCCCAGGTGCAGGACTCTGCCCTTGCTCTCGTTGAACCTCAGGAGCTTCCTCTCTGCCCAACTCTCCAGCCGGCTGACAACACAAACAACACACACAGCAATAAAAAAACCCCTTAGTGAGAGGCTGATGCCATCCAACCCAGTGCTTACATTGGCTCTATCACTTCACGGTGTCTGGTTTGTTTCCATCTTTTCTGTTTGCTCAGAGACTAAAGATACCTCCTTTCTGCAGTGGGAAACTAATAAATAGAAGTTGCACTTTTTTTGTTCAGGTTTCAAGGAACTGAGTGTCTTACCCAAACAGTGATTCAAAGTCCTTGTTTCAAGGATTTTTGTCAAGAGGGTGGTCTTGGCATGTCTCTCTCACCACCAATGGCAAAATGACCATGTGTGCACCAGCCATTGCACTCTGGGCATTGTTGTTGCACTCTGGGTTGGTTGTTGAGCATGTGCTTTTAATCTTTTTAAATAGAATAGTTTTTGGATAGAAAGCATGGACTTAACAGGTGCTTAACAGGTCTGTCCCAGAGCTTCGTAGCTTGTCTTTTCTGAGTTGTTCAGCTCTTCTTTTCTTTGGCCAAGTATCCTCTTCTTATATATTAGTACTCACACACACACATGTTTATATATATATAAGAAATCCCCTACCCCACTTAATGGCATGTTTTCAAGTGCAGGCTGTTGAAAGCCCTTAGGTTGTGATCGGGGCCCTCACAAGGGGTGGGGACAAACCATCCTTTGCCTTGTCGTTAGTGCTGAATCCCCTGTCGAAGGCTGTGTTCAAACTTCAAACATTGAGTTGATGCTTATTTAAGACAGAAAAGTTTGTTGAGCTCTTATCGTTAAAAAGGGGTTTTAAAGATCCAGTACAAAAGACTGGATCCTAAATCTCCCTCTACAGGGAATTCATTCAGGAGCTGATTATGTGATCTGCTCGGGATAAATGAAGATAAGGTGTCCAGGCTCTGTCAGCAACTCCGATAGCGTTGGCTGTGGAGTTGGGTTTGTTAGAAACGCTGCCTGGGCTCGCAGTGCTTATGGGATGCAGCTTCCCTCAGGTCTGCAGCAGACAACGGCCTTCCCCATCTGCATGGCTGTCTAGGACTCGACAGCCTTGGGTTTGTTGGACACGGACCAAGTGCCCAATGGTGTTGGCCCTGAGATGCCGCTGGGTTGGCGTCCAGGGGGACACGGGGAACCGGGTGTGCTGCACCCCGGCTGCTGATGCTGTGCCAGGTCAGAGCCCCAAACGGCAGCGCTTGTTTTCCGTGAGGGGATCTCCCTGTTGCCTCCCGTAGGCTCATCGAGCCGGGGCGCTGCGGGGCTGCGTGCCCGTGTGACCGCCGCAGCCGCCGCTCCGCGCTGTCCGCCGGTGCCTCTCCCGGCGCGGCCGCCCGGGGGCGCGCGTGGGCCGGGGCGGGGGGCGCGGGGAGAGGCCGGCGCGGTGCGGTGCGGGGCGGTGCGGGACCCGGGGCGGGGGGCATGGGGAGATGCCGGCGCGGTGCGGTGCGGGGCGGTGCGGGACCCGGGGCGGGGGGCATGGGGAGATGCCGGCGCCGTGCGGGACCTGGGGCGGTGCGGGGCGCGGGGCAGTGCGGGGCGCGGGGAGATGCCGGCGCGGTGCGGTGCGGGGCGGTGCGGGACCCGGGGCGGGGGGCGCGGGGAGATGCCGGCGCGGTGCGGGGCCCGGGGCGGTGCGGGACCCGGGGCGGGGGGCGCGGGGAGAGGCCGGCGCGGTGCGGGACCCGGGGCGGGGCGGGGCGGGGCGGGACCCGGGGCGGGGGGCGCGGGGAGATGCCGGCGCCGTGCGGGACCTGGGGCGGTGCGGGGCGCGGGGCAGTGCGGGGCGCGGGGAGATGCCGGCGCGGTGCGGGACCCGGGGCGGTGCGGGGCGCGGGGCAGGATGCGCGGGGAGAGGCCGGGGCCCCCCGGCACCCCCCGAGCCGCGGCTGCACCGCGTTTGCCACACGAGCGGGCCTGGGCAAGGCACAGGGTTGTGTTCCCCGCCGCTGCGTGGTGGTCGCGGGTTGTGTCACCGCGTGGTGGCTGCGGTGCCTGCGCCCCACGCTCCCGGCCGGCGGTACCGGCGCGGCTTCGGCTGGCAGGGAGGCGCAACGCTTGTGAAAGGGGCAAGAACCAAGGGAGAGATGTCAAGGTCCCTCCTGCCCTGGTTATAAATCTTTGTGGCACCTAATTTGTGTTGATAATCTCCCAGTTTCCCCGACACCTCGTTTCCCTGGTGGGTACTAAAGCACTAAAGAGCTGCTTTTTGTTTCTTAGGGTGCAAAGCCCAGAATGCTGTGCCCCCTTACAACCCAAATTCGCACTGCTTCGGTTTGCTGTTTATTTAATGCTGTGTGCAAGGAAGAAATTTTGCCTTTCTCGGTGTTACACAGTCTCCTTGAAGCAATTCGAGTAAACACACAAGGTTTCTTTTCTGTAATCTATGATTCTATGAATCTCTGTTTTCTAGCATAAAACTGCAAGTGAAAGCAGCTGATTATGTTAAATCCAATTACAACTTAATAGCTTTAGGGAATCTTCTTTGCATTTCTGAAAATATTACACATCCAGGACACATACTCAGAGGAGATAAAGTGTAACACCTGTATGTACCCTTTCTGGTGTTATTCCTGTCATCAAATTTAATGCTTAATTTTTTAACTTAGTTTTTTGGGTCGTTTCTGGATGTTACTGGTAAGGGCACATCACTATCAATCCCTAACTAAAACGTTTTACTAGCTAAAGTTTTCCTAACTAATGTTTTAAATTTTTAACTCTCAGATAGCTAGTATTCTCCAGAAAACTGTGGTGATGAAAATAAACATCCTGCAGAGATGAAGCAGTGAAAGTGCTTCTCACCGTGAGGGAGGCAAGGCTATGTTAGCACTCAGCTGGGTCTGTTTCTGTAACCACTGCTGCTGTCCTCTCTGGAAACATCAGGCAGTCTGCTACATAGAAATTTTTGCCATCCACTGCTGGTGTCCTGATTGTATATTCATGAGCATAAACGTGCACCTTCCTGTTATATCCAGCGTCCTAATTCCTGTAAGGGGTTCACTCTGTGGATACAGTGGGTGGGTGGTGAGGAAAAGGTGTGCTGGGTTTTTTTTCAAGTTGTAGACAGAGCTAAAGAAACAGTTTTTAGCTTTTGGCTGGATATTGAAGTGCAAAATTTGATGAGTTCCTCTGTGAGCTCTGTTGGGAGCACTTTTTAAAGGAGGCTGTTGAAAATCTCTGGCTCTGGGAAGCATCTGAAACTGGGCACCCAAAGCACATACACGTGTGCCGGCCTGTTTCAGAGTTGGAGTGTGACTGTTCTTCCCAGCTTAGCTGTGAGGCATCACACTTGAATTGCTCCCTCATTATGTGACAATACTTTTGTTGATGTTTGTATACATATGTTAATATTTTTAATATTGTCAGCCCCACATGCATATTGATGAGATGAAGTTCTGTACCATCCAGCATTTTTAGTGTTGCATAAATACAGCTGTTCAGGTTTGAGCACACTCTTTTGCTTGCATCAGTACAGTTTCTGGTTTTACTGAAGGCTCCATCAGTATAAATGAGGTGAGAAGCTGCCTCCAAAACATGTGAGTTACATAACAGATAGAAATCCTCTTTGGCTATAAAATATTTATTCAGTATTATGTAAGAAAATGGAAAAGCTTGGAGGTGGAGAAAGAAAAGGAAGAAAAAAAATCTATTATAAGATTTGAGTGGGAAACTGAAGCAGATAAAATCTAAGTGATTCTGGTGATGCTGGAAACAGGCTATTTCAGGGTTTCTTCGTGGCATCATCATTGATTCCCAAAGTTTGCAGGCGGATGAGAGAAAACAAGTGTACAGGTTCTGAGCTTTCTGGTGCACAGCTCTCATGGGTCCTCAGACTTCAGGTGCGGTAAGAAATGTTGCTTATTTCCAAAATAAAGCTTTTGTCACATCCTGTGAAGATCCAGTGACACTTTTTTTCCCAGTGAAATGTGACTGAAAGCTCCCTGCCCTCCATGTCACCATCCACCTGCCTGGCCTTGAAACTGTCAGAGGCACACAGTGATGTTTGAGTGCCTGGAGAGGAGCATCTTCTCACGTGGCACTTACCACATGCAGAAAAATCATGGGGTGTGCTGTACAGTAAAAAACCCCGCTTAGAGGTTGGAGTTATGAAGTTGGGGTTATAAAGTTGGGGTTCTGAAGTGACTTTTTCAGACTTATGACTGAAGTCACAGTGATGTCCACTTTCTGTGACTGGGCCAAGGCTTTCCTGGATGTCTCAGAAGAGGAAGTAACTCCTAAGTTTGCTTTCTGTCAAGACAGAAGACTTTGTAAACAGGTGTCTGTCTCTCAGTGAATGTACCTAGGTTTCTCTGTGTTATGTAGACACCTGAGGAGTATTGACTTGAGCATTTGCAAAACAGACATTGCAAGTTCTGTTTTATTGTGTTGTTTTGTGCTTTTTTAGATGAGAGATTCGTGCTATTTTTCTCAAGTTTTAAAGTCCTGATGCTTTATGGGCTCTTTGATTTTAATCTATATCACAGGGGGAGGAAAAACCCACAATGGGGTTTTTATTATTTTTCCTTAACAGTTGCTTTTGCCTCTGTGAGAATTACAGTGGAAAGCACTGGTGATACACCAACTACCTGTTAGCTTTGTAAACAATTGCTTTCAAATATTTGCCCAGGAAAGTAGGGATGAACTCACCTGGCTGGTGTTCCTTTGTTTGAGTTAATATGTGAGCAGAGGATCCTTACTGGGGACAAGCGATGATTCTCTACCTTGCTGCAGAGCACGTGATGGTGAAAATGAAATGAACCTGTCACAAGCAGAGTTTGATGAGAACTCATCTGTGTGCAGATTAATTCCTGTAAGCGTGACATCTCCATTTGAAGGTGTTTCTGACACCACATGGAGAATTTGTCATGCAAATGAGATCCTCATTAGGAAGTAATATTTTTAGAAGAAGCAAAAGGAAGCATGTTCTTCTGAAGGCTTTGTATACACACATAGAACAACTTTATAAAAAGGAACATCAGGCTGGACATGGCTGTATTGATGTGAGAGAAACATTTTCCTCGACCATTTCATTAGGAAATCTGAATTTGGAGCTCCTACATGATCCACCTTTCACAACATGTTATGCTTTAGTAGTGTGAGTTTTAATGGCTAAAACTGAACCTACTGGTGCAAGATAACAGGGGGCTGTTGCTTTGCTGCAGTGCACCACTAGACCTTCCTCATCATTTTGTCAAGGAGGAAATGTGGCAGGGTAAGATGCAGGAACACAGTAGTTAGTTACAGTACAACATGTATATAGGTGAGACAATAGCAGGATTTATTGGAGGGAGAAGTGATAATGCTGACACTGTGTAATATTTAAGCCACTGGTCTTAAAAAACATGAAGTTATGCATGTGAAATAGGTGTGTGTCTTGGGAGGTGAGATTGGGAATATTTGCTGCAGAGTAGGCCTGATGCAAAAATGCCTGCTTCTGAATGAGGGCAGTTTTTCTCAGGCCTGATTTTGCAGTCTTTCAGGGCAAAGTGTTGGCTCTGTACAGCTCCATTCCCCTCTGTTATATTCAGGTGGGAGGGTGTGGAGCTCTGCAAAGCCCAGAAACCCTGACTTGATTCTCTGAAGAGGAGGTGCTGGGCTGGTGAGAATCAATCACTCACTGGGTTTATGCTTGTCTAAAAGATTGACTAGGTTGAGTGTGGCTTTCTGTTTGTCTCATGTTTATATTTGTCTCGTTTTGTAATGTAGATGCTTTTGTAGGTAATTTCTAGTCAATCGTAGAAGTTTGGGAAGTTTTCTATGTGTCAGCAGGAGGAGCTTTCACTTTGCTGATGGTGTATTTTCATACATGGTCTGCATGTAGTCCCCTGTGGTGAGAGAAGAGCAGAAGGTGCTCAGAGGTTGCTCAGTGACCTATCCTACTCTACTGCAAGAACTAGAGAAGTCCTTTGCTTTGTATAGTGGTAGAAAGGAAAAGTGGTGGTAGAAATTAGGAGTTTTGATCACTGGATGATGGGAGTGAGGAAGAGCAAATTTAGTACTCACATCACTACATTTGCAACTCTGGCTCCTGTGTTGATAAGATTTGTTGATAGGTATTGGTGAGGAGAAGCAGTTTGTGTGGACTTGGAAAGCTATAAAGAGGAGCAGTGGATTAACATTAATGTTTAAGGCTCCTGGGGAACTGATAAAATTTCAGGAACTGAGGTGATGTCTGATATCTGTCATCCTGACTATTTAAGCAACAAAATATGTGAGCCTTTCTGCTCTGTGTGCTTAGGCAATGTGTGATTGACTAATGTGGACGCTTCTCCTGAAGTGAAGTAATAAAAACTTCTGTCACTTGGGGACTTACCTGGAAGGCTTTTGAGGCAAAACTTGGAAAGTACTGTTCCTGGCCAGAATGCCAGGTGATTGTATCAATTGCAGTCTTTTCCTTTAATATGTATTCTAATATTAATGAAGATTAATAAGTCATTGGTTTTTATTGCAGTCATCTAAAACCAGCTAACTGTGAAACTCTGAGCTTCAATAATGTAGCAGTTCCTTGAAAGTTTCACTTTTGGTTTTATAAGGTTTTAGGTTTGCTACAATATATATTAAAAAGATGAGTTTCAGTTTGGGGTGTGTATTTTTACTAAGCAAAGCTATACTTCTGACAGCCGCAGGGATGGCATGGAAAGAAATGCAGTTGCTCTTCAAGAAAGTGACGTTTTGTTTGAAATATGGTGTGGAAACTGTAGTCCTCTTATAGATTGCACTCCCTCTGTTCATCTGAGGAGGACTGATAATGTTAAAGGCTTCATATTGCACTTTGGACCTCTGCATGCAGGAAGGGAAATATCAGGCAGAGTGGAGCATCTGGTGATCCTGAGCAACAGGCGAGAGATAGGCAGAGAATTGTATGAGATAGGCTTGAAAAAGGCATGAAGGTTACATAATGGTTTTCACCTGGCGTTTGGGGAAATGGAACTTATTTATATGGTTAAAATTACCTTTTTTTTTCAAGGAAATACCAGATTCCATCATTAAATCCTTCCCTCAACTAAAAAAAAAATCAACACCCATCAAAACAAAGCCAACTCCCTCCACCTCAAACAATAACCAACCAACCAACCAACCATCTTCCAAACAAAAATACTCCCCAACAATGCCATGCCCCTGAAATCTGTCTAACTCCAGGCAAAATGAAGTGACAGTTATTTTAGTTGGCAAGAAATAGAAATGGAAATTTCATCATCATGTTAACTCTTTTTCCAGTGGGAGGAATTACTGGGCAGCACTTCTTCTAGGCCCAATTTCACTGTTGAATTAAATATGCATATAAGATGTTTGTATTTGAGAGTCTGAAGGTGAATCGCATGTACATGAACTGAGCAACAGTGCACAAGGCAAGTGGAGCCATTAGGCCACATCCATATTGTCAATGAAGGCAGAAAAATGGGAGATGGGAACAGAAATGGGATATAATGGGTAGATAGAAAACTTAAGGAGGTAAGATCTGCAGGCAGGTATTTGTGTATATCTGTGAGAGAGAATACATCTTGATGTGGTGCTCGCTGTAAGACTATGTGCTTAGGCTGGGGGTCGAACTGCTGAAGAGCAGCTCTGCAGAGAGAGACCTGGGATTCCTGGTTGATAATAAACTAAATATGAGCCAGCAATGTGCCCTCGTGGCCAAGAAGCCAATGGCAGGCTGAGATGCATCAAGAAGAGTGTGGGCAGCAGGTCAAGGGAGGTTCTGTTCCCCCTCTGCTCTGCCCTGGTGAGGCCTCATCTGGAGTCCTGTGTCCAGTTCTGGGCTCCCCAGCTCAAGAGGGACAGGGAACTGCTGGAGAGAGGCCAGTGCAGGGCCACCAAGATGATCAGGGGATGGAACATCTTTTATACGAGGAAAGGCTGTGGGACCTGGGGCTGTTCAGTCTGGAGGAGACTGAGGGGGGATCTTATTAACATTTATAAGTATCTAAAGAGTGGATTTCGGGAGGTTGGGACATCCCTCTTTTCCATAGTAGATAGTAACAGGACAAGGGGTGATGGGATGAAGCTGGAACACAAAAAGTTCCACTTAAACATAAGAAAAAACTCTTTCCCTGTTCAGATGAGGGAGCCCTGGCACAGGCTGCCCAGAGGGGTTGTGGAGGCTCCTTCCTTGGAGGGCTTCAACACCCGCCTGGACATGTTCCTGTGTGACCTGATCTAGGTGACCCTGCTTCTGCAGGGAGGTTGTAATAGATGATCTCTAAAGGTCCCTTCCAACCCCCACCATTCTATGATTCTATGATTCTATGTGCTACCAGAGTACTGTTGTAGGTTCTCATAAAGTTAATGAATGTACTTCTTTACTAAAAAACTTCGTGACTTTTGCAGTGGCTGAGCTTGTGTCTTTGAGAATATGATGGAAGCGATACAGAACAGTTGGGACTGTAGGTGCTGCATTCCAGGCTGCATTCCAGCTGGCAGGTACCTGACACCAATATTTTACCTACCTGCAGTGTTGACAAAGATAATTGCAGCATTTCTGAAGAGAAAAAAACCCAATCCTATGGCAGTCAGCACAAAGGGGATTCCTCCCCGAGGCACCTCAGTGCAGGTGGGCACCTGTTTTGTGACACAGAGCTTGTCTTGTATGCCTTGATGTTGTCACCTGGGGCCTATTCAGTTCCTACAGAGAACAGCAAGAACAGAGTGGCTTATTGAATGTGCTGCAGAGAATATAATGTTTCTGCTCTACAGAGTTGCAAATGTGTCCTTGTTCCTCTTGCTTGTGATGTAGGACATGAAGGCCTGCTAGAACATGTGCTGGTGTAGCTACTGGTATTTTAAGTGAATATCTTGTGTTGAAAGCTCTGGTCACAGGCTGCCAGATTCTGCAAGGGCTAGCAGAAAGGTGCCTCCAGAAATGTAAAGTCTGTAGCTTGGATGCCTTGGAGAATATGCCGTTATGTGGATTTACCATTACGATTCAGCTTCTGTGATTGATTTTCCTCAAAGGATAAATCCAAACCCATATTTTATCAGAGGGAAATTAAGAATGAGTATGAATCTTCAGTAAGGTGCTATTCTGTGAGGCTAATCACTTGTCCTGAGACATGGATGACTCCAGTCTGGTAGCATTTCTGTAAAGATTGTTTGAAGTCATGAACGATGGTTGTCCGTATAGAAATATATTAACAACAGAGATCTATCCTTCCAGTTATGATACACAGGGGACAGAACTGCTTCTCTTAGACAAGTGTAACAGCAGGGTAAATGACTGGGCATGTAAGAATTCAAACTAATTTGAGGCAGAATACTTTTTCAAGGTCAATGAGTATCTTGGGGTTCAGGCTTAGTTCCACACTGCTGTGTCTGTGGTGGTGTACTTTGATGATGCAGTACTCAGAATAAGCAGCTTTTTACACCATGAAGCAGAGTGACAGAAGATGAATTTTGTTATGCAAGCAACTAACAGAGCAGTAAATACACAAGAAAGACATTCTCTTCCCATCAACTTTTAGAGGTAAGAGATGCTGCTGGGTACCACTAAGTCAATAGCACATGCAGCAGACTTTATATTTGGGATATTCAATAAAAATGTTACTGATTGCTTTTATTAGTTAATTTAAGAAGGTATTTTTAGTGTAGTTTTTTGCCAAATTGAATTATTCAAATGATATCATGCTATAATTAACCACAATCCCAAACTCTAGTCTGTAAGCACTACAGGTACTGTCAGTAAACATCTAGGTTACCACAAATATTTGTCCTGGGTACACTGCATTTACATTTGCCATCATACTTACTGCTTAATGAGTGACAGAAAGTATAAGCTGTTTTGAACAAGGACACTCAGGTGTATTTGATGAGAACTTAAACTTTCCCATAGCTGTTCATTCTTTGAATTCTGTTACCAAAACTAATCTGGGAAGCTGAATGATTTAATATATCAGGACAGATTTCCCATGACCCCGACTATAAATAAAACAAGATTATTATTTCTGCAGGCTGATTCTTTTAATACTCTGAGTGGTTTTCATGGATGCTTTCTTAAAATTAAAACAAACAAAAGTAAAGATTATTCAGCCAGCATTTTTTCTCTTGTTTTCAGCCATTGTCTTTCTGTTCACTGAATCACAGCTCTCCCACTGAGGCTGTGCTGACACAGCATAGCGGTTTGAGTTTTGATTATTTGCTCTTCAGAAGAAATAGATGGTAAATAAGAGGAAGGTTAAGAACTTACAAAGTCATAAATGGAGATGGATGCAACTACTTTGCATTTTGTGTTCAAAATCCAAGGTTGGCTATTTGCTGTATGTAAGCTCTCATTTCATATTTCTCAGAAAGTGACAAAGCTGAACTGTGGCACACGGACTCAGGGCTGGACACTCTGCTAAGCTGTCCACAGTTAAATTTGGACAAGGTTAAATGCAGGTAAAATACAGTCTCAAGAAGATATGCTTTGTGTCATCTACTTTGATGTATTTTCAGTAAAAAGGATAGATTCTTATTTCCAGAAAGATGATGGAAAAGAAAAAACTTCCTGGTCTTGCTCAGAATTTACTTATGATCTGTTACTCTGTAGATATAAACCTACGAGATAGACCTGCAGGAGATAACTTGCTGTCCCAGCTGGCTTTCAGGAGAAAGAAAAAGATTTCATGCCCTGAATTTACTGATTCCTTAATAGGAAAAGGTAACACTGTGATTAAAATATTGAGTACATTTGTGAATAATAGAAATTCTGTAAAGAAAAAGTAGAAATGGAGAATGCCAAGAGCAGCAATATTATTTGTGAGTGCTACAATCACCCTGAACAAAGGAAGGGCTTGGCTATGTTTTTTTTCTTACTCTTTGAAGGTAAATAAGGCAGAGAAGTGAGGGGACTTGGTGACAATTTGCAAAATCTGCTGGCCTTGCTTGAAGACTTTGAGCTGAAGATATTAAAGGCAAAAGTTTTAAATCTTCTAAGTAAGATTCGTTATTATGAATCAAGATAAACATGAACATGTTGGAAGAGAAAGTGGCATGTGCATTATGAAAAAGCATTCCAAATCAGTATAAAATTATCTAAGTTAGTTTGAAAATGGGGTTCATGCTGTCCCAACAGCTGTTATTTCTGTAAGAAAAGCAAACCATAGCTGTAGTCTGAGGTAAATATATGTGCGTGTTCCACTTGTGCACACTGTAGGTGGGGTTGAGTACAGGAGAGAGTCCAGGGCTGCCATTCTCCCTCTGCAGCTCATTCACTGGGGCAAAGATGTTAGTACTGGACCTTTGTTGCTCTATCAACAGAAGCAGAAACCTCTGCTGGTGTGAATTGGGATATGGAAGAAATTTCTTTTGCATGCAAGGCCAAGCCCTTTGGTTGCAGGTAACTGTGTAACAGATTCTAGCTGTAGAAATGGCTGCAGAATGTTTATTCTGTACCTCCTAGAGTGCAAACTTTTGACACCTTGAGGTTCATAGCAGATAACCACAAAGCTATGTCTGCAGTGGTTCACTGGAAGGAAAGGTCTGGGGGATTTATTCATGTCCTTGGTGCCTTCCAAGCTAGGGTGTGTAATTAGAATTCAGCTTCATTAATGATGGAGGTTTTGCAGGCTGTTGTGAAACAAGGCAGATGAAGTAACCACGTAGTCCTTGACCATCTGCCCTGATGTGTGGGTTGGCCCCTGTTAGGAGCAAAGCACTCGTATAGCTTCTGACTCCTTCCTTCCTTGCAGTGGCAGAGCAGAGAAAATAGGAAAAACAGGAGTCAGAAATGTCACAGATTAAAATAAAGACAGAGAGAACACTTGCCAATTACTGTTGTGGGCAAAAGGGGCTGGATTCAGGGAGTTTTAACTTTAAAATGTTAAACTTTTGACCACTGATGGGTAAACAAAGATGACAGACATGGAAACACTGAAGGAAAACACATTTCTTCCCCTTTGCTTGGCTCCACTTGACCACAGACACATCCTCCTCTCATGATGCTGTGGGTTACACTCCCTCCCTTGGGTGAGGTGAGGGGTAGTGCAGGAGGTTGGGATCAGGGTGTGATAGTTTCTCTCTGCTGCTCTTTGTTTCTTGCTCTTCCACTGCTGCCTCTTCCCTCGTGGTCTCCTCGTCTGTGGGGCCATCACAGTCATGTTCCCAGTTCTCCTTTGCTGCCAGTCCTTGCACAGAGAGTGTGCCCTGACCCAGCCTCCTGCAGAAACCCAGGAACTGGCACCCAGGATCCCTGGCAAAAGGAAACTTCCTGGCACCAGGCTTGTTGCTGGGCTGTCCCTAGGTCTGGAGCAGGGCTGCTGAGTGGGGACGGTGTGCGATGACAGGGTGCTCAGTTCTCAGGCTGCTGCTGGACTGTCCTTTGGCAAGTAAGCAAATGGCTGCTTAGATTAATTGCAGCTGCTGGTGATACCTTTTGCTTGGCACCAGTTGTATAATTCATTCAGCCTGAAGGCTAAGTGCTATATTCTAGCAAGGTCAGTAAGTCACAGCTATTACTTGAGGAAGGCACCCTATTTGCATTGCATTGCTCTGCTGGAGAAATCAATTTTGAACCTGCTGTCAGTTCCCTTTGCAAATACGTCTTTGCAGAGGATGGGCATGTGGAAGGAATAGAAGTAATGTAACTAGATCCTTGGTTCCTTCTTGGCAATGTCTGCAACAAGATGTTGCAGGAGAATGAGGAAGCAACTATATGGTTGGGATCTGCTTGTTTACAGCATTAAATCCTGAAGATGGGAAACTGTCCAGCCTAGAGCAAAGAGCAATGCCAGTGCTTGTTTAGCCTGCATTAACACAAGAACCAGCAAAGCAGCTTGCTTTTTCTCCCTCATGCTGTCATGTTGATGCCCAACTAGCTGTGAAGGGGAAGAGCTAAAAGATTCCTTCCTCTCCCTCAGCTCCCTGCAGTGTGGCAAGTGGGATGCAAGTGGAGCAGCCAGAGCTGCTGGCTGCCTTCCTTGCAATATGCTGAGATGCCGTCAGGGCAAGGAGGGAGCTGCTGGAGATTCACCTTAGCCTGTTCCTGGGGCTGCAGAAGTACCAGAAGTGGCTGTGAGGCAGGTGGTGCACAGCCTGCAGAGCAGTGTTTGCATTTCATAATTTGGTAAGAAAAGTTTCAGTGTGAGAACCACAAGTTGTGTACAGACCACAGTTTGACTATCCTTGTCTGAGATGCTGAGCTGTTTGGGGTTTGCTGTGCTTGCTAGCAAAGCATTTTTCTTGTTGGTTCCTTGTCTGTAAAACGCTTAGTTTGTGTGTGTTTGTGAGTGCTTTCAACTTGTGTACTTTGTCAGTCATTCTGGGGCAGGTGCATAGTCAATCAGATGCAGGAGGTAAGAATATGTGGGGAAGGGACATTCCTCTGTTTGGCTTTGCCATTTCTTTTTAGCTCTTCCTGTTAAAATTGGAGGGAGGAAATTCTTTTGAAGTTTGTTTCTCTTTGTAGATTTTGTGTTTCTGGGTGGTCACCAGAAATATTTTCAACTCCACATTTGGAGGAGGGATTGTAATGATTTGCTTTATTAGACTGATAACCCTCCTCCCCCAGGAATGAGTCCAGTAGTATTTCAAAGCACCTTTTTTTTTGTTACTTATTTCAGCTACTATAAATATTCTGATGTTTTCTTTTACATTCTTGTTCTTGGACTTAAATCTAGAACTGCTCTGCTAATGAAAACTGTGGGATAAATATGTCACTTTTGAACATATTTACACAAAATTACATTTGGACACGTTACAAAAACCATGGCAATTATACTGTATCTCCAGTTCCTTAATCCATTGACAATGCAAATTCCTGTATGCCACTGAAATTCTGAAGGTTGGAGGGGAAGCCCAGTGTGAAGGGAGAGATGTCAGTGGCACAAAAGCCACCTGTCTCTTAATTTCCAGAGAACCTCGAAGCTCGTGTGGAAAGACCTTGCCAGAGGGAAGGGATCTCTTTGCCCCACTAAAAGAGCTGGTTCTCCTCAGACACTGTGGGTGTGATAGTGTGTTGAGTCCAGCTTTGCACCTCTGCCTCATACCAGAGCTCTGCCTACTGAGAAGGGCAGATTCACTAGTGATGGCTCCAGCACCCAGAATCTGAACATGGTTTTGCAGTGGAATCATAAGAGAGGTTCCAGTTCTTTTGCTTTTTGAAAAGAAAAGCTATAAGAAGAGAAGTAGGGGGAAAGAAGAGAAAACTTGGGAGTAGTCTGGGGATTTCAAACAGGGCAACATGAAAAGTTGGATTTGTTACCTTGGAACAGGGATGATATAGTTAGCACATGGTAAGTAAAGCCCAAAAGGGAAGAATGGAGAGAGTTGCATTTATTTCAGTTTCTGCAATTTGACTGACACTTTCTGGTGCCCACGGGAATATTTTTGGTCTCACAACGTAGATGTTTGTACTTCAAGGTCAGAAAGTTTGAGGTGCTACAGCTTTTTAGATTGTAAAGGAAAATAACTTGCAGCAAAACTTTATGTGACCTCAGATGTAAACAAAATAAAACAGTCCCCAGGATATGCAGACTTAATTTAGAATGAATAAAATTTCCCAAGGAGCGTTCTACTGTTTTGCTAAACTGATAGAGCATATTGTTTGTGGCTTTCATGTTTTAAAGAGGATTTATAGATTTATTTTTGTAACAATTATTCTGCTTTGTTATCCTGGGATTTGGTTGGGTTCCAGTTTTATGGATTTTTCAGTGTTTTCTAATTTGTTAACAGGTCACAGGTACATGACAGAGATCTCACTAGGCTTGATTTTGATTCACCTGATTATTTTTAATAGTATTTTCTTGATACTCATTTGCAATAAAGGCAATAACAAGTGCCTAGTCGACTGAAACACAAAGCATTTCATTTCTGTTATGTCACCTCTTTTCTGTTGTGCTGATGTTTTCTTCTGTTCATTGAGTTAGCTTTTCCCCAAAAGAAAAGAACCCAAAGTGTAATTATAAACCACCATTTTCTCATGAAAACACACAGCTTGTTAAATATTTGTGTATAGGATCTCGGGGAAACTCTTTCAATAGTGTTGTGTAGCAATTTTTTGTTGTTTCTTTTCCTGAAGAGATTTTTCCATTAGTAAAGAGAATATTTCCTCACTTCAGTGTTTGATTTGCCATGTTCATTTCCATCTATTACAAATATGTTCATATGGAAAAAATAGTTATTATTACAACATTATAACAGAAGCTGATTTTGTCAGTTAACTTGCTTTTTTCTTGAGATATGTTTTCTAATGCAGTTCACTTTTCTTTGCCTTATGCTGGAGAACTACTTTTGTTTTGAGGTGAGGAGTCATTTGCTTAGGCTGTTGTTCTGTCAAAAGAGGTTATCACAGAATCACAGAACGGTAGGGGTTGGAAGGGATCTCTATAGATCATCTAGTCCAACCACCCTGCCAAAGCAGGTTTTGAAGCAATGAAAGATAGATAACGATTTTGGAGCAAGAGGAGCGTAAAAATTTATGTTGCATCTCAGAGCTTCTTCCTCATAAAGCTCTGTAAGGTGTAGTATCTGTAACATGGAATTAAAACCCTTGAGTTTGAGATGAGTCCCCGGCTTTAAGGGAGGAAGCCCCCGTGCTTTGGTGGAGGGAATAAAGAGATTCAAGGTCTCTTGTGATTATTTATAGTGCTGACACATGGCTGCATGGCTGGGGATGCTGAAATGTTTTCCTCTGAAAGGGAGAGGTTTTTATAGGCAAAACATGGTGCTTTCTGCATCTTAGAAGTCGCTATTCTAGTGTTTGCGTCTTAACATTGAGTTTTGCTTTGCATCGTGTTTATTTCATTTATAGTGCTGAGAGTGACTGATAAAAACCAATTCCTTTCAATGAAGCCTATCCTCTTGGACAAACAGTACTTCAGATGATTCTGCAGCAGGAGTTATCACCAGTACTCTGTGCCCGCAGTGGCTGTGCTTTTGCCATGTTACAGTAGATGTGATTTTGTTGCTCTGAGTCACAAATGTGTATGTACGTGGCTTCACAGTTCCTTTGCAATGCTCACTTTCCATTGCAGCTCTGAATTTTACCCACCATTTTCTGAATAAGCCCTTTTTTCTAAATAGTTCCATTATACTTTTTTCTAATTAATCCTAGTGTTTAAAAGTAGAGAATTTTCAGACATCACTAAAACCTCTGACACCATGAAATTTTAACAGATGTGACACTCGAGAGGCTCAGGAGTGGGCAGCAATCAGACAGTACTTTTTAAGGCCTGCATTATTATTCAGTAATTAAAAATTCACAGGAGTGAAAAGATACCTCTGTAAATATTTTATTATCTCTCTTCTTTTTTGTTGTTTTTGTGTTGGGTTTCTTTTCCCCCCTCTACAAGAATTTTTAAGACTTATGTAAGACTGCTAACGACTGTGGACAGTGGTTTTCTGAGGACAGTACTGGTGCTGAGGTAGGCAGCTGGAGAGATGAGTGCTTAAGGAGATGGCTGAGCATGTTGAATTGTCTCACAGTGTGCATAGTTGCATAGCTATGTTTTCTCAAGAATGAGGGAAGAGAAGCATACTTGTAATAATGTGCATAGTTTTCTTGTATTTTACTGTGATACTGGGACAGCTTCAGTATTGAGTGGAATCAGCAACTGCTGGAAGAAAATATGTAACATTAAGTATAATCGGTTAACATACTGCTGCTCTGTTTTGAGATGCAAATGGCTGAAGTCCTGTGCATTGTTTACCTAATTTCTACTTATTTATTGCTTCAATTTCTACTGCAGAATATTGAATATGCTTTGTTGTTTGGGTTTTTTCCCTACCTTTAACTTATCTTCATATTTTCCTTATCTTCCTCTGCTAAAGTTTTGATATTTTGTGTGGATTGTTAAAAAGCTGTTCTATCAGACATTCTTTGGGGAGTGTGAAGCTGGAGTGTGTACTTCTGTGTTCAGTAAGTATTTAGCTGTGGTGTTGTCAAATGCCCAAGTCAGCTGTGGTTTGAACACTTGGAATTCCACATCACCAGCCAGTAAATTTCCAGCTGATTTACACTTAGGGTGTTGTGTCACTGGAGAAGTTGGATCACCTTTCCTGTTTAGAGTT
Organism: Colius striatus; assembly: GCF_028858725.1. Lineage (NCBI taxonomy): Eukaryota > Metazoa > Chordata > Aves > Coliiformes > Coliidae > Colius > Colius striatus. Next base: position 517,538 of record NC_084773.1, read on the forward strand.
TTGCTAGTTTTAGCTTTAGCATCATCATTGTATTCCTTGTTCCTTTGCTGATGGTGATACTGCATTAAGTCCATTTAGGACAGCACTAAATTCTGATCTGAATTCTCCTCTACTTCTGCTTTTGAGATTTGAAATGAATACTTGGTAAAGAATTTTTTTTGGCTATCACTGGGAAATGCTGCTGAATAAAAACCTCTTATTCATGCAACTGAGCATAATACTGTACCCAACTGACTGTGACACCATATAAGACTTGCACTGTATGTGTGTATCTGTATTGAAATAAACTTGCTTTTAAGTTGTCAGAGAACATATATCTACACAACTCCATGTAACGTTTCCTCTTGCTTTGAAGAGATTATGTATATTCTCTTGTTTCATTCATGAGAGTTGACTGTATCTTGGTAACTAATTTTAGGAGAAAACTAAAGCTAGCTAGACCAAATAGTGAGAGTCTGAAAAAAAGGGGTTTTGATGTTTTGTTTGGGTTTTGTTTGCTTTTTTTCTAGTTTTTGCTGTTTGACAAAGTCTTTCCTTCCTTCTGCTTACAGCCTTCTAGCCCAGTTTTGCCTTCTGCCATTGTCTTTCTGCAATTCAAGAGTCTTCAGATTTCTTCCCAGGTGATGATTTTTAAGTTACAGCTGTGTTAGTTTTCCACTGACTCACAGTAATCACTATTGTAGTACATATCTCAACATTTTTTACTTTCTAACCTCCTGTCTTGACTGAGTCACCAGCTTTTACTGTTTCATGTAGAAATAAAAAGGTCTTCTGAATCTCCTGTTGAAATCAACAAGTGTACAGAAACTTTCTGAAAGGATATGTGAAGTACAGCAAGTATGGCAAGGCAGTGGTTTAAAACCTTTGTAAGACTCATTGAGAGTAGAAAAGAATTCTTCTGGATGGAAAAGGCTGCAAAGGATTGGACAGGATTGGCTGTTAGATCAATAGATGTGCCATTTCACCCTGTGTCAAAATCTACTTATTTTTTACATAAAGCATCATTTATAAGTTATAAATTTGATGTGGATGAATAATGCTCTATCAGATGTGAATAACAAATGATATTTTCAACAGTGTATTCGAGTCAGGAGTAGTAAGACAGGGCAGAGTTTATAGTCATGGACCTATATACAAAACTTCTACTGAAATTTTAAGGTTATTTCTCTCCTGTTCTCCTAGGAAAAAATAGTCTCGTGCAGTAGTGGAGCAGGACATGGAAGGATTGATTTGATATTTTCTTGGAGAAGACAGCTTGTGGTATTGACAGTAAATTTGCTGATGACACCAAGCTGGGTGGGTGTGTAAACCTGCTTGAGAGCAGGGGGGCTCTTCAGAGGGCCCTGGCCAGGCTGAAGCGAGGTGCTGAGGTAAATTGTATGAGGTTCAAAAAGGCCAAGGGCTGAGTCCTGCACTTGGGCTACAACAACCTCAGGCACAACGCTACAGGCTTGGGGCAGAGGGACTGGAAAGCTGTCCTGCAGACAAAGACCTGGGGATGTTAATCAACAGCAGCTGAACATGAGCCAGCAGCGTGGCCAGGAAGGCCAAGGGCATCGTGGACTGTATCAGCACTAGTGTGACCAGCAGGACCAGGGCAGTGATTGTTCCCCTGTGCTGGGCACTGGTGAGGCCACACCTTGAATACTGTGTCCACTTCTGGGCCCCTCACTACAACAGGGACCCTGAGGTGCTGGAGCGTGTCCAGAGATGGGCAATGAAACTGGTGAAGGGTCTGGAGAACAAGTCTGATGAGGAGCAGCTGAGGGAATGGAGGTGTTCAGCCTGGAGAAGAGGAGGCTGAGAGGAGACATGAGCACTCCCTACAACTACCTGAAAGGGAGCTGTAGTGAGGTGGGGGTTGATCTCTTCTCTGCAGTAACAAATGATAGGACCCAAGGAAATGCTGGGTCAGTTCAGTGCTGTGCCTGGCTGCGTGAGATAAGTGCTTGGACTTGATGATCTTAAAGATCTTCTCCAACCATAACGATTCTATGGTTCTGTGATTAAGTAGTTTTCTTCCTGAAAATGTCAACTTTTAGTAGAAGTTGTATGTTTTGAGGTTGATAACTGAAACTAAAGGCAACTGGGCTACACGGGTGCTTATTTCTTTGTTCATCAATGTGGATGGATCAATATTTGAAGACATCATTGGCTAATGCATGCTTCAGCTAGGATCCTGTGTTGCATTTCTAGGTGTCTCTCTGGCTTGTATGAGCTGTAAAAATTGTAGGTGAACCTCAGGAAAATTGTTATGTTAGTGATCCTGGTTTTATTTGGGAAAGTAACATCCTAGTTAGGCAAGCAGCTGTGGGAGAAGCACTGTAAATGACAGGTCAGTCCTTCATGTTTTCCACTTATGCACTGGTTTCATGGTTTCACCGTATGCTTCATGGTTCAAGTGGCAGGTGCATGTTAGATGTCCACTTCTGAGAATGAGTGTTAACATGGAGGAAGTTATTAAAAATGTTTTTGCTTTGTTTGCCTAGAGATTCCAGGTGGCAAGAGATTGTCTGACTCTCCTGATGTTCAATGCACCTTTCCTTTTCCTTGGATCAGAATGATGAAACTCCAAGTGTTTCTGTTTTCCTTACAGTTTAGATCCGTGAAGACTGTAACTTTGATGCTCTGGATTTTCTCCTCAGGTGGAATAGCAAAGCACTATTGAAGGGTACTGAGGGGAATGTGTTGTTGAGTGAGGAGGAAGATTGTTTTAGAAAGCTGAGGAGGCAAAGTGATAGAAGTTATGTTAGCACGCACTGTATGAGAGAAAAGCTAGTAAATCAAGAGAGAAAATGCAGAAAGTACCTTTCAAAAACACCCCCCAGAAAACCTAACTTGGTTTGTTTAGATGCAATATTCATGTTGGCAAACACTAAGTGGTTTTTTTTTCCAGAAAATGGTTCATCCTTGAGTAAATGAGTGGCAGAAGAATGCAAAACAAAACCGAAATGTTTATAATGTTCTTGTGAATTTTGGCCTGATATTTATTTCCCTGTTAATCCCTCAAAGACTTCTCATAAACAAAGTTAATGGTACCAGTAGTTCCAGGGTTTTCTAAAGTGAGAGGGCTTTTTTAAACAGCTTTTCTTAGCTCTAACTCAGAAAAGCTAATGCTCTCTCTTTTATGGGATTGCTTTTTGCAACCGTACATGCTGACAACAAAAATTCAGGAGGCAATGTAATTTTATATATACATAAGTAAATTATTCAGATGTATAAACTCAAATCATGAAGATTTTTTTCTCATTTGATTTCTTCTTGGTAAAAGCGTTTCAGTTACTGCTATAGCAAGCACTTCCTGTTAGAATTGTGGTGAATGTAGAAAGCAGTGTTTGCTCTGACAATGGATTTGTGTGTGTGTGAGAGATGGACTGAATTGTCCTCATTGTACTTCTGTTCCTCTGAACCTATTCATGTCTCAAATAATAAAGAAGGCATTGTGAGAGCCAAACACTTTCATGCCAACTTAACAATATTTGAAGAAGATAATCGGAACTGTTTGTTCTGCTTTACTGCTTTCGTTTTGCCTGCAATTCAGGTCTTCATTATGAAGCAAGATGGTGTCTGAAACACTGTCTGTAAAAGAGGTTAAAAAAAATAGCCAGAATAGATAAGGGACTGAAGCACTGATGGGACTGATTTTTAGACGGAGAATTCTTGGATGTGCGCTGTGTATTCTCTGTGTTCATGGACTGTTGTGTGCTGTTGCTAGTCTCCTACAGACTGTTGCTGTCATTTTAGAGAAGATGAAGCTGAAACTTTGACAGGTGGATTTGTCTTTATTAAAAATAGGACTTTTGCTTGGACTTACACTTCATAGAAAAGCTGAGATTTGAAAATCTTTCTTACTATAGTACTTTCATGTAAAACAGTAAGACTCCTCCAGAGTTACTGCTCAGGCAGTGCTGCAGTAACAACTGGTGAAACCTTCTGTGGAGCAGAACCAGCAAAATTGTTTATATGGCACAAAGGGCAGAAATCACAGTGAACTACTAAGATTTTACTAGCAATAACTCCTTCTGGCATGTTCTTGGGTTTTGCATTTTTTGTGTCTTTTTGTTGTTGTTGTCTTTCCTTCAGTCTTTTGTTTATTCCTCGAAATAATGGGTCATGTGATAATTGAAGATATTCATCTGAAATGGCCACAGTATTTGCATGAACAGAAAGCAAATAAAGCGTGCTTATAGGACACCCTTCTCTGTTCTAAATGAAAGTTGTCTCCAGTTCTGAGGAGCCATAGAAGGACAGAGAGGTGAGTTGGTTGGTTGTGGGGTTTTTTTTGTGTTTGGGGTTCTTTTTGTTGTGTTTTTTTTAGGCCTAAGAGGCTAATTTTTGTGTGACATTTAGTATAGTCTGAGAGCTTTCATAATAAGAAGTACTTGTAGCCCCTGATACTTTGAATAAAATTGTACTGAAATTCATATGGCTTTTTATACTTGAGTTGAAGAGGGCCACTTCCTAGCTGTACATAAGTAGAGATTATTTTTGAGGGGAGAAAAAAGAAAAAACAAACCACAACAAAATAAAAATGCAGACCAAGCAACCTAATTCCCAGCTGTACCCAGCCTTTGGGACCCATAGCTTTGCAGGTCCTGGATCTCTGCGAGGAATGAATCATGATGACAACACTAGAAAAATAAAATCAATCAGTAATTTGATTTTCAAATCAACTGCTTAATTATTTTGGGAATTTAGAAGTTCTTTTTTTGGTGCTGACTTCTTCTGAAGGTGCTCTGTGTGATTCAATACGTTCACTGCAGCCTGAGAAAGCAACTCTAGACATGCTTAGCATTTTCTGGTCTTGTATAATTAAATGTTCTGTTGAATTGTAGCCAAACCATTTGCCATGGTGTAGAACTGACCTTTTGCATGGCACAAATAGAAGTATTTGAGGTTTGGACTAGATGATCTCTAAAGGTCCCTTCCAACCCCCACCATTCTATGATTCTATGATTCTATTCTTCACACATTTGTACTTTTCATCTTTTTATGTTACCGATCTTCTAACAGGGGCTTTTGTGGAAGATCATAGGAGATCCCTGGAAAGTTGGACAAATAATTGATGATGTTCTAGTAAATGCCAGTTAATATTTGTGCTGTGAACACCTGTTAATTTCTAATCTCCAAGTGTCTTGGAGAAGAAAAGTATCAACAATGGTAGCTGAAATTTGATTCTTGTTTTCTCGTTGGATGAGGTCGGTGTTCACATGTAAATGAGTAAAGGCCACAAAACAGTCTGGCTTTATGGACTAAGAGCATTGGACACTTACTGGAGAAAATACCATTTCTGGACATTAGCTAAAGGCAATATAGAGATATTCATGAGTGTGGTAATAAATTCCAAGATAGTGGGTTGTTTTTCAATACTTACCAAGTTTGAGCTTCCACAAAACTAAATGGCAGTTGAAATGTACAGTTTAAGGTGTGATACATGATGTCTATTGAAAAGCCTGAGATGGCAGGTGAAGAAGGGAAAGTAATTAAAAATTGCATGGGATAGTAATGACTTTGTTGCTGTGAAGATGACTCTGCATTTTGCTACTAGTTTTCATGAGTTCAGAGCTTAAATTCTTTAACTACAGACACCAAATGTCGCATTTGTTGTGTTTTGTTATGATCCCAATGTAACAAAAAAAATGGGGTTTGATTTAGAATTTTCACCTGAAGACTTTCACATCCAATTATTTAGTCTCTTGAGAGAGTTTGGCTTTTTCATAGCATGTGTATTAAAAACTTAATACCAAAAGCCAAGAGGGCACAGTTTGACGTGTTTGCAGCCCTCTCTGCTAATCCTGTGTGCCCACCACAGCAACTGAGCTCCACTGGGTTTTGTGTCCTCCTGTATTCCTGTTTTGCATGTGTGCATCTTGCTGGGGACATTATGGTGGAAATGGAAGAGTAGACTGGAATCTAAGAACTGTAACTTCTAGTTAGTTTGAATGGAATATTTACTCATCTTATTAGGAGATGAATGATGACTTGAATTGAACTTTGTCCTTATGCTTCAAAGTTTCATAAAGAGCTTGATGATTGCTGATACGACCTTTAAATCAAGATGATGTCAGTAGTTGGAAGGGTAGGTTTTTCAATGACTTTATTTAGACTGCTTTCAGCTGAGAAGGTATGGTGTTGCTGAATGTGCAACTTGTGCATCCTTTTTTCCCCATATTTTAAGATTACAGTTTATACATCTTCATTTTTACTCTGTGCTCAGTATTTGATCAGTGTTCTTGAAATAGCAAGTTCACCAACTAGATCAGTTGAACTGATGGACACTTGATAATTCCTTAGCTTTTAGAGTGCAGATACACTGATCTTTGAGCCTTTTATGGCATGTAGCAGTGCAGATGTCCGATGTGTTTAATATATATCTTTATTCATATGCCTATATATCTGAGTCCAGTCAGGTTTTTTTTTAACTTGGCTTTGTGTGAAATTGGAATGCACTGCAGCTGTGTCACAGCAGCTTTGTTGCAGTAGTGTAAATCACATTCTGAAGCCAGGGTTTTGAGAGAGACTGTATGCAGGAAATGTAAGGAAGGACCAGAGGTGTGAGGTAAAACCACGTGTGCTTGTGTATCATGAGGGTGAGGTGGGGAATAAAGATTGCTTGCAATATTGCATACTGCTTGATCTAATCAAACTGCAAACGGGAGGAACTACATGAGAACTACAAACTACATGGTTTCAAATTCCTTCCCAAAACTCATGCTTATATAGGTCAGAAATAAATCTTCTCTCTAGTCCCAATTTAACCCATTTAGTAGTGTCAAGATCTAGGCCCAAAATTATATTTTACTTACAATTTTTCTCTCTAATTACTTCTAAAAAGAAAGAAAAAGCAGATGTAAATTGGAGTTTCATTTACTGGAGCATTCAGTGGAAGAACAGCAAGAGTGGGATAGAGGAACAGTAAGATTTGAACAGGTACTTGTGATGTACCACAATAATGTTAGACTCAACTTATTTTTTAACTGTGCAATACTAAATAGTTTATCTGCTGTAGAAAGACATGAGAAACAGTAGGCTTAATAAAACTATTATCAACTACATCTTAAGAAAATCAAAAAGTTTTCTGAGGCTTCAGAAATAAGGCTGAGGAAAAAGTGTATAGTGCAAAGTTTAGTGTACAACGGGGGTCAGAGGTAAGGTAGGTTAATAGGATTACTTTGCTATGTTTAGAATGAGCAATAATGTATTGTGGATCACTTCTTTTCTGTTTGTTTCCTACCAGAATTTAACCTGTAATATGGACTAAGTACTGAGGAGCATCCCTTCTCCCCATTATGTTTTCTTTCAAAATTGTATGAACTGAGGACTTGACCACTCCTCAGTAAACACTTGTTTACATTGGTTGGATTGTGTGTCTACTTTCTTTTCCACATTAAAGTCACTGTAATTCTAACAAACTAGTAGGACTAGGCTTTTCCTAAGGGCTCTTTGTGCTAATTTCAGGGATGAGTTTATCAGCACTGTGCTTGACAATGGTAATACAGATAATTTTCTGTTGACCAGATGAAAGTCTGTCACAATCTCCTCTTCCTCCCATTCTCTTTTAGAGGAAAACTATATGGAACAGAGATCAGCACTGTTTAGCTTCCTGTGAAAATCTGGGCTACTTATAGTAGCTTTTATTAAGCTGACTGCTACTCTTAGGATTGGATGCCAGGCCACTTAGAATCATAGAATCATTAAGGTTGGAAAATGATCATTAAGATCATCAAGTCCAAGCACTCATCTCACATGACCCAGCCCAGCACTAAACTCAACCATATCCCTCAGCACCTCATCTATGCATCTTTGACATATCTCCAGGGATGGAGACTCCACCACCTCTCTGGGCAGCCTCTTCCAATGCTTAACAACCCTCTCAGTGAAGAAGTTCATTCTGATGTCCAATCTAAACCTCCCCTGGCACAACTTGAGCCCATTTCCTCGTGTCCTGTCATTCATTACTAGAGAGAAGAGATCACTGAATAGTCACTGTTAGTTTGTTTCAGAAGACAAAAGAGTTTTTGATTTTATGTGGACACTATTTATTTGTAGAACAATTGAAAATTAGATTTCCCAAATGACCACTCGTAGAGGAGTTTGAATAGATCTTGAGGCTATAGAAGATGTGGAAAGGTCAGAGGTTTTAATCACACTACTAGCTGTCTGCAGTAATGAATTAACTTGCATCTCTCCTACGCTGAAAACGAGGTTTGTGTTCCAAGAACAACTCAGCTGTGGAGTAGATAATGAACTGAGCAATTGTAAAATAAATAACTAAAAACCCCCTTCATTCTGATAATGCTGTTCACATGTTGTCAGGCCAATGATTGTACACTTATTGTGACTGTATAATGCATGCAGGCAAAAAAAAAAGGTCCACTGTTTAAAGAGATGTGCTTGCCAGAAGGGAACAAGGGATCTGCTTATTGCTTCTGGATGGATTTGGAGCTTTTGCTTTTTGTAATAACAATGGGCAACCCTCCCCTCCCCCCTCTCACCTTCATTCAAGTCTATAAAAGAAAGATTATCCTTGACAACCTTACCAACATTTCAGATACCTAGAGTTGAGTTTGAGCTGTAGGAGCTGATAAGCAGCTCTGGAGGAATGCCAACCAAAGAGCTTTTTTCCATCCTCCCCTCCCCCCATTTCTCCCCCTTCCCATCTGGTGTACCAATGCTGTCTCTTGCAAGATAAAGGCCTTCCCCCTCAGATCAATTATCTTCATCCCTGGAGAGAAGCAGCTGAATCCATTGATTATTCCCAGTTCCTTTGCCAGGGAAAGCAAGTTCAGTAGTCAGAAAAGTAATCTATTTTAAAATCTACTTTTAATAAATTTGTCCATCATATTATTTTAGGAGGTTATTTACTCAATGTTCCATTTATTTCTGACCGACCTCTTCAACGTTGGCTTCTTTTAAAACATTCACCAAAATATTCCTAGCTCTATTGAGTGGATTCCACTCTTTCCTTACCACGTACTAAGGACCATTTTTGTGCTCACAGGCCTCTGTTTGACGTTACTGAACGTTGCAGGGATCATGCAGCCACACTGGTAACTTAACCTTTTTTGTCCTGAGACAGGAATTATTCATCAAGATGAAGCATTACTTAGAAATGTGGCTGGTTGCTTTGATTTAAATATTCAAGAAATAAACTAAGACCTATTATCTATAAGGCTTTATGGACATTTAATTATAATTTCTGTAGAAAAACTTGTTCATTCACTACTACAGTGGGTTCTTTGCAGCCTTTGCAGTGGTGGATGAAAATATGAGATGCACTGTATGTTATAGCTTGCCATATCTAAATGGCTGAAATGTTCACCAGTGAGGCAATGTTTATGTTTTTTCCTGCTGAGAGGGAGAAATGTGGTTATAGTTTCTTTAATATGATGATGTTGACCTTTTACTGACCGCTCTATCAAACATCTTTTTGTGATCAAAATCAAAGCAAGCTTTGCAGCAACCGAATCTGCTACTGAGGCTGACAATCTGCTGCCAGCACTGCAGTCTAGGTGGAGAAGGTTGCAAAGCAATGCAGTTAATCATATAATTATAGAATGGTAGGGATTGGAAGGGGCCTTTAGAGCTCATCCAGTCCAACCCCCTGCCAAAGCACCAAAGCACCCACCTAGATCAGGTCACACAGGAATGTGTCCAGATGGGTCTTGAAGACCTCCAAGGAAGGAGCCTCCAAACCCTCCCTGGGGAGCCCGTGCCAGGGCTCCTTCAGCCTCACACTGAAATAGTTTTTTCTTATGTTTAAATGGAACTTTTTGTGCTCCAGCTTCATCCCATCACCCCTTGTCCTGTTGCTAGACACTACAGAAAAAAGTACTGCCCCAGCCTCCTGACACCCACCCTTTAGATAGCTGTAAATGTTAATAAGATCCCCCTCAGTCTCCTCTTCTCCAGACTAAACAGCTCCAGGTCCTGCAGCCTTTCCTCATAAGGAAGATGCTCCAGTTCCTATCTGTGCATCTATCCATCTACTTATAATCTATGTTTTCGTACATACATTTGCCATTCTTTCAGTGGGGAAAATGAACTTTTTCTAATAGATTTTCCCCCCTCCCAACAGATATGTTTGATTTATTTTGTCATGATTAAGCTTATCTTTTGGTTGACCATGTTAAGCCAAAAGATTGTGCTCTCACTGTGCAAACAATGACCGTGTACTATAAGAAAATAGTAGAGGAATTAATCCCTTATATGTGGTCCTGTTTCACTTATTAAAAGCACTGTTAAATTTAATACTTAGTTCTAAATAAGACTGAAACATAAAGTCTGATTGGCCAGCAAAATTTGCCTTTTGAGATTCCATGCTTCTTGCTAGAATTTAGGAGCTAGTCAACTCATCCCCATGAAGCACAATGCATTCCTGTCCCTTCTCCAACAAAAGATACTGTAGAGATCTCTGAGAGCAACAGCTGGCAGCCCTCCACAAAATAAAGTGAAAGCTGAATGTTAAACCCAAAATGGCAGGATTGGAGCTCTTAGGCAACATTAGTGACTGGTAATAACATTGCCACTTCCCATCCTGTCTATGAGGATGAGTGTTCTGACCCATCTGTAAAGCTTGTGACAAAGCTACCAAGAAGTTATGACTTGAGCAGAGGTAAATGTAGAACATTATCTCGGCTTCTGAGGGTGTCCTACAGCACTTTTGACTTCTCATCATTTAGCTTTAGTGACGTGAAGATGTTCCTAAAATCCATGAGAAACCAACTGTGTCAACACTGCAGCTGCTGCAAGATATGCAAGTGGTTTTTCATTCCTGACTAGAATTGTGTGGTTTTTATAATTTGCATTAGTTCTGCATCCTTCTCTTTAGAAGTTGCCATGGTGTAGCAGTTTCCACGCTTTGCTGTGCAAATGATGGTAACGAATTTTCCAAGGCCGTGCTTATTCCTGTTGCTGAAAAAGCTGCACTGGAACTAGGATCTTCAACCTCACAGTGCTGAAGCTTGCTGAGGTGGTGTCATGTGGTGTTATGGCTTCATATTCTGTGAACTTTTTGTAGAAGTAGATGCCAAAGAGAGGCATATGTGCAATGCATATGTTCCTTTGGTGATATTTAGCAGAGACTGGTTTGCAATGTTGTGCACGGGTTATGTAGCCTGAACGATGCAGGAACCTGTGTGCAGTGCTGGGTGGTATTTGGTGAGTGTTTTCTGAAGGCTGAGTACAACTAAAGATTGTTTTTATTGCTACTGTCTTTCTTGAGGGAATATTTTGAACATGCTTCTGCTTCTTTAGTTTAAATGGATGGCACATACTGTACTGCCTTCTGTGTTCAGCAGAGCAGGTGCCGAGGAACGGCTCGGCTCATCCTGCCTACACAGCCATTCATTGCGATTAACATTCACCCGACTCTGTGCTTTCTGTGTGATTGGTATAAATGACTGACTTCTGTGTGACCTCCTGGATTGTGAAGGGATTTCAGACTTCAGCTAAGTGTTATAAGTTGCTATATTTCCTGGGGAGGGGAAACTGATGAACCATTTCTATTGGAGAAACACCTGTTTGAGCTCAAACATAGGGCTGGGTGTGACAGGTCTCAGCTTTTTCTCTGTTAAGCATGAAATGAAAATAACAGTAGATTTATAATAGTTATAAGGAGCTATCTGGCATGAAGACAGCCATTTATTACACCCATTATAATAATAACCCTGAACCTTGATATAATTTTAGCAAAATAGTCTTCTACTTGGATCTTCTGTGTTCTCTGAAGATTTTTGAAGCACATAATTTCTTAATAGTTTTTCAGCCACTGCTTCCAGTGTGAAGCCCTCAAGAAGATATGAGGACAGGCAAAAAGAGCTGAGGTGCAATACCAGCTCTGCAAAGGCCCAGAGAAGAACTTTAGTTTAACTGAGACATTGCAGAGACTGAATGAGTGACAGGAGGGAAATGCCTTAAGCAGTTATCAAAGTTAGGATCAGTAGGGTAACTGTTTCTTAAGGAATTTGCAGAAGTAGTTCAGTGAGCCAGGTCAGATGAACATTTTTGAAGTGAAGGGGCAGAGGTCAGAAGGAGTTTAAGCTCCACAAGCTGAGAAGCCTGTGTATTTCAAATGAATATGCTCAGGGAGACATGGAAGTGAAGAAAAGACTGTGGCTGATGGTTGTTGAGAGGAGAAGGACATGACATAAAAACATAATTCCCTTCTGCTGGTAAAATATTGAATAGCTCATAAAGCTCATAAAATGAGAGCAAGAGGATGCATCCCTATGTGAAAAGAATGTGTCTTCTGTTTCTTAATGATTTCATTTGCATGTTGAGATGGTCCTGTCTTTGTCAGAAGGAAGACTAAAATTACAAGCTGATTTCCATTTTAAAGGGAGAGATAGAGGGCACAGAAACAAAGTGAAGCTCTTGGGAGCTTACTAAAGGCAAAGAATTGAAAAGCTGATTCCATAAAGAGTAAGAAGTTGTGACTCCAGTCACCTAGAAACCAGCTTGATAGAGAAATCTGGAAGGATTTGTTGTAGTTTTTCACTGAAGAGGTACTGTTAAAAAGGAAATAAAACAAATGCCTTCTGGTTTTTAACCAGCTATAAAGATTGTAGTTAACAAAAATAGAATTTTCTTTCCTTTCCAAGTTTGAGTGAGTGGGAGAAAGGGAGAAGTTTTCCAGGTGTCTGTCTTTAGAAATAAGCAAGTGGACTTGACTGTCTCGATTCAGAGAATCATTGGTTGCTGTCAACATTTGTAGCCTGTGTTATAATGAAGGTGAAGAGCACAGGAAAGAGGCAAGTGCTGCAGCCCAGGTTATCTGTACTGAGTCAGCTGAAGAGAGGTAATTAAAATCAGCAGTGACACATGACAGAGCTTTAAGACTAGAGAAAAGTCTCTCTTATTGAATGGGAACACATAAAATCGTTGGGTACCAATGTAAAGATGTGCCAATACCACAGAAACAAAGAGTTCTAGGACACCTTATACATGTTTGGGCACTTCAATATTAAGAAAACCAATTTGTAGGAAAAGAACGTAGGTCCAAATATACACAGCTGTGTTATGCAGTTGTCTGTAAGTGCTCAATGGGGTCAGATGCAAAAGCAGGGTAGGCCTTGTTAAGGTGGCAGCAGTGAACTGAAGGCTGAGTGGTTGGAAGGTTTCTTAACAAGAATGGTTATTTCATGTTTCACGAGTTAATTGGCAGATGCATTCTTGAGTTAGTTCTTCAAAATAAGAATGATCAAAACATGCAAGGGTTGAAAATTTTCTCCCCTACACCTTTTCTGGCACTTGCTTGCAAGCAATTTACTGAGAGACATGCTGAACCATTGTGAGAAAACAGCTTATAAAGGTAAAAGCTGCGGTGCTAGAGAACAGAGAACTTCTGGCACTGGCTCAGCAGTTGTGGTTAGTAATGTCAGATTCTACTGTGTATGAGCATAAATTGTGAGAGTGACAAGGGTTGTCTTGATATCTGTGACCTGTTGACCGCAAAGAATTCAGCTCACTGTGCTTGATCCATTTAAACATAAGAAAAAACTATGTCACTGTGAGGTGAGGGAGCCCTGGCACAGGCTGCCCAGGGAGGGTGTGGAGGCTCCTTCCTTGGAGGGCTTTAGGACCTGCGTGGACACGTTCTTGTGTGACCTGATCTAGGTGGAGCTGCTTCTGCAGGGGGGTTGGACTGGATGATCTCTAGAGGTCACTTCCAACCCCTATCATTCTATGATTCTATGATCTGACTTCCAACTCCTGCTGGTCTGTGATGACATTGTGTGTACAGTTGCTTTGGAGAGAACTGCAGGGATGAGAGGAGCTTCCAGGTTTCTCAGTCTATGAAACAGTAGCTGCTTGTTATCATAAGGAAAACGGGGAAAGCTTTTGAGAGCAACTGGTTCAAACAGATTGCGTTTGTTTGCCCACGTGTAAGACTGCCGTATGCCGAAAAGAAGTTTAATTGCGTAGCAATCTCTGCTTTTTCAGTTAGATATGTTTGGTTTCTACTTTTGTGTTCAAGTAATTTACTTAAAGCTCACCAGGCACTTAGAAAAACCATTTGATAAGTAATTGTTCTTGTTGCTCTCTGGACCGTACTGACACCTATGGGAACATATACGAGAACACGTGTCCCTGTTAAGCATTAAACACGGCACCTGTGCCATCACCACTAATGTCTAAGTGGCCAAAAGACAAACATGAAGTCCCTTAAGGTTTTTCATTTGTTTAAATATGACAGGATGTTCTTGCCTGACTTCCTGTTAGATCGTGACTGATGATGGTTTGAAAAGGAGCCTGTGGTTGTTGTACAACAGTGTCTGTGGAACAACTGGTGGCATTTCCTAAGATGTACATGGAGATTAATTTGGTGAAATATTATAAGGAGGTATTTGGAATCTGACAATATTTTTCAAATATAGTTTGAATCTTTGATTTCAAAGCAGACAGAAACAGATGCAGCAGATTTTTCTACATCCCTCTAATATTTGTTTGTAGAACTTTTCACATCCTAGGGATATCTAATATGATGGATTACTTCGTTTTGACTTTCTTAGCTGTAACTTCTCTCTGAGAGTGCTTCAGATTCAATGAGTTGTAAAAACTGTTTAGAACAGTATAGAAGAATGTCACTTTTGTGAACATTTTGATTTTCCTCTGCATTTACCCTTCACATCAGAATCTGATTGACCACCTCCAGTTGGCAGAATTTGCCTCAAGAGTTCTTTAGTGTACCTTCCTTCACTGCTTAAGACCTAATTGCACAAATAATTCTACATTAACTAAGAGCATCTAAACCAAGTAGCTGCAGAAGTCAGGTTAACTTGTTTTCACCAACTATGTTTAAAGGATCGTAAAGAAATGATTTTTAAAATGATTTTTCCTAAATTAATTTCTTTGTCTGTTTCCTCCCCACATCCATGGATTGAGGGATATTTTAAAGGTCTGGTAATTTGCCCAGATATTTGACTTCAAATCAAGAGGAGAGGTTTAAATTCGTTTCTCTAGAATGTTTAACTCTGTGTTATAATTCAGATGGGCATTTTTGGATATGGAAACCTCCCATTCATCAACATGAAGGAAAGGTTTCCCCTTTAACAGATAAAAATGTATTTCATGTCCTGCTTTACTTAGATGTGGAGTGCTAATTGGAGGTTCTAATTTAATCTACATATTTATGCTGGGCATTTAGATACAGTGGCGTTGAGCACTAACGAGCACACATGTGGCTCGTGATGTGAAGCCTTTTGACTGTTCTCTGTTGCATTTTGTTTTCATTGCTTTTTGGATTTCTTTTCTGTTGAGCATTAGTGAAAGCCGACTTGCTGTTACTGTATATTTATATATATACCCAGTAAATATATATAAAGTTACTATATATGTGCTGTATATTAGCTGGCATACCGGGGGGAGTATTTCCTGCCATCTTGGATTTGACAGAATGACCAATGAGGAGGTTACAGGTGGTGGTGGTGATTTTTCTTCTCTGAACAATAGAGAATGATGCATCTGATTAGAGAGATGCTGAGAAGCACTTGGTTTGTATATCTTGGCTTATATTTCCAGTTAAACCAGAGTAAAAACATATGCTGTAATCCCAACATATGCCATAGGGATTAATTTGTTTAATGCATGCTTAGTTCAGTGCTTCTAAAATACTCATCTTGTTATACGTGAAATTCCCACCATTTTAGTCCTCTAAATTGGGATAATGTTGAAGATAATACATATGGTTCGTTAAAATAATCTATTTTGGGAAGTTTTTTCCTGGGCTTGTGAAAAATCTTCTGTCAATTAGCTAACTTCCATGCTTGGCACTGTATTTTGCTAAGAGTTCTTTAGTGCCATCTTTTCATTGTCTGCTGACAAATGCTCTCAAAATGTGAGAAAGATGTCTGTATATTCCAGTACTTAGACCATTTAACCTAAACTCAACCCCTGGCATCATTCTCTGTGAATGTTCCAGAGAGTCTTACCCCAAAACCCAGGACTTAATAGGAAACTTTTGTACTCGGAGGTTCACTTGGTTCACTGTGTATTTTCAAGTGACGAATTAATGCAAAGTCACCATGTGAAGAAGAAAATGCACAATCCTTAATTCTGATAGGACTATCCAAAATCTGTCTGCTGAAAAGATAACTATTTGGAGGATAATTGGAATTATGACTCTTAAAAAATCAGATACTACAATGCTTGGAAGATGAAATATGGAACTGGATTAGGGGATAACAGCTTCGCTGAAATATGTGTTCTGTGGCTGTGCTGACCAGCTACAGTGATTTAATCTGTTGGATTAATTTAGGAGCTGACAAATGAAATTAGATTTATCAGCACTGGTGGAAAACTGAGTTCAGGTACAGTAATTTCTGTGTATTTTGTCCCCAAAGTTATATAGGCCTATCCATACTAACAAGCCTTTTTGTATATTTGGAAAAGCATCAAGTTACTTGCAGATGAACACAAGTTCTATTGAATTTAACAGAATGTATCACTTTTTACCCTCTTGTGTATGGAATGTCTGTTAATGTATTTGTTTGCTTTACATGAGATTGCAAGCCTTTTGTTATCTTAAGGCCTCACTATGTCTGTCTGCTCTTATACACTTTGGTAACATTACTCTTCTCACTTTTACTCTTAAGATCTTTTTCTTCCAGGACAGAGACTGTAGAGACCAGCAAAAGATGCTCACCAGGAAGAAGGTGCAAGAATATTTTCATATCTGTGATACTACTGTAGTTTAATTTACAGAGCTAGCTTAAAATTAAAGAAGTTATGATTAAGTAGGCTGCTGTGCATTTTTTATCATCTGTTACTGCTTGGTATGGCTTCGACAAGGTTAATTCTGAGTATTAATGTGGGTAGTGTGACAAGTCTTTTCAAAAGGCAGAAAGACTTGTTGAGATATTCCTGTTACTATTTTTTGGTTTGTAAAGCTGATAAATTATTCTTTTGAAGCTAGACTATTCTTGGAAGTTAGAACTGTGCTTGTCTTTCACATGTTTTAGGAAACCATTGCTCGATTCACTAAGGATTTTCCTACTTAAATTTCATTAACGTGTGTTGTGTTCTTCTTCAGTGTTAAGTACTGTTTTCCTAAGATGGGTTAGGAGTTACTGTACTGCAGTTGATTAATTTGCCATCTCAATCTTGCTTTTGAAAGAGCAGGCATTGTGTTTGCCCTCCTTCTGCATCCCACAGCACCATTCACCAATGCCTGACAGAGGTTGGTCCTTTCTGTGGTATGCACAAAGCATCACTTTGTCCTTTGCAACTTGGATCTAATTTAGTGGTAGACTTATCCTTACACTGAGTCTAAACATGCTGGCTCCAAAACCTGTAGGAAGGAATGTGTTTGTATGCTTTTCTTCCCCTCCTGGATGTAGAAAAGGGAAACCTTTTTTTTCTTGATCCTGTCTTGTCAGATTCACCTTCCCCTCTTGCATTCTCTGGAGCTGATTTCTCTTCACAAGCTCAAGTCATATCTAGTGCATGCTGAGATGTGTAGGCTGTTTTTTTCATGAAAATTCTTGGAACTAATTAGATGGTGCTTGAACTGCAATATTTCAGGGTGCCAGCAATATTTTATCAGGAAAATCACGAGTGTAGATGTTAGGGTTTTTCCCAGCCTTCTGACAAGGGTTAAAGTTACAGGATTTAAATTGTGACAGCCTTTTTCCCCCCCCCACATTAATTTTCATTGTACTTCCCCTTCACTATAAATGAAATTAGAGAGGCTTTGCTGCATTTGGTTTAGATACTTATTTCTGTTTCACAGCTTGTCATTTCAAAGTGGCAAATATTTACTTGTGTCATGTTTGGCTGTAGTGCCAGGCTTTGTGTGTAATTTATACATGTGTATAATTTGCACGTGTTTCTTTTGATGCTTCACCCTTTAGACTGCAGAACATTTGCTGTCATTCACTTGGCTTCAATGGGACATGAAGAAACATGCAGAAGTAATGCTGAAGACTATGAGATACTTGTATTCTACATATGCAGTACCTTAAGAAAACTGGCATCTAGCCTGAACTTGGCCAGTTCATGAGAAAAAGGTGTTTACTTTGTAAGGAAATAATTTTAAACTTTATGTTCATCAGGTTTTAAACATTTTCATCTTGCATGAACTACAAGAGTAAGTTAAAACTTCAGAGCTATTAATACAACTTGGAAGGCACAACTTGGTTTCTCACAAACACCTATGTCTGGATTTTTGAGAGGAGGATTGGGGCAAGTTTTGAGTTCTTATATATGTCAAAATGAGGTCTTGAGCTTTCCATTTTTCTCCATCCAGTAGGTTCAAATCTCTCACTGATGCTCAGTTTCCATTTGCTAAACTTGCTATCATTTACTAAGTGAGTAAATATTTGGGTGTGTGTCCCAGGGCATCAAACCATGTGTCCAGACATCGAAGGGGGAGCCAATTCATCTCCAGTTTTCTGCATCAGATTTGATCTGTTTGCTTGGATTTAACGGTGAAAATTGTGGCTTTCAATGACTGTGTATTTGTAAGTATTTCAGCAACAACAGACTGTAGATGATTTTAAAGGAACTTTTGACTTGAGTTCTAAACAAACTTAATGATTCAGTATTCATCATGATACTGGTTTTCTTTGGAGGCAGTTCTGTATCTGCAAGTTTATTACCTTTTTGTTGTGAATTTTGGATGCCTTTGAATCATCATTAGAAGGTTTATTAGTTCTTTTTTGGGTGGAGTGGGAATGCCTTCTGACTATGTTCTGTGCCTATTTCAATACAGCTCTTAATTTTTGAAAGCTTCTAAATAATCATAGAATCATAGAATCATAGAATCATAGAATCACAGAATGGTGGGGTTGGAAGGGACCTTTAGAGATCATCCAGTCCAACCCCCCTGCAGAAGCAGGGTCACCTAGATCGGGTCACACAGGAACATGTCCAGGTGGGTCTTGAAGCCCTCCAAGGAAGGAGCCTCCACAACCCCTCTGGGCAGCCTGTGCCAGGGCTCCCTCACTGAAACACTGAAAGAGTTTTTTCTTATGTTTAAGTGGAACTTTTTGTGTTCCAGCTTCATCCCATCACCCCTTGTCCTGTTGCTGGCTACTATAGAGAAGAGGGATGTCCCCACCTCCTGACACCCACCCTTTAGATATTTATACATGTTAATAATATCTCCCCTCAGTCTCCTCTTCTCCAGACTAAACAGCCCCAGGTCCCGCAGCTTTTCCTCCTATGAAATATGTTCTATGCCCATAATCATCTTGGTGGCCCTGTGCTGCGCTGTCTCCAGCAGTTCCCTGTCCCTCTGGAGCTGAGGAGCCCAGAACTGGACACAGGACTCCAGATGAGGCCTCACCAGGGCAGAGCAGAGAGGGAGAAGAACCTCCCTCGACCTGCCGGGCACACTCTTCTTGATGCCCCCAGGCTGCCATTGGCTTCTTGCCCACAAGGGCACATTGCTGGCTCATATTTAGTTTATTGTCAATCATGTTTAGTTTATTATCAATATGTCAAGGTTTATACTCAAGTTAAATGTGGTAGAGTGTTTCCAGGTCCTGAGTCCACCTGGCATGGGTGTATGCAAGCTGCTGTCCAGGATCTCTCAGTAGATGTCCTCCACCACCCCTTACTCCTTACCTCTCTCTTGTTTCTGATATGAATTTTTAATGTCCAGATTAGATTTGTGAAGAACAGTATTTTCCATTTAATATCTTGCAATGAATGAAATCAGTGGAATCACAATCCTAAAGATCTTCACCAAAGACAACTGTGAGGCTTTGCTGTCAGACTCCATCTTCTTGACAGCAGCATCATGTATTTTATTCCCTTTCCGTTGGAACATTTTTCTCCTGTGTTTCCTCATTTCTAGTGGATGGCTGTTCAAAGTGAACATCCATTGGTGAGACTCCCATTGTTACTGTAAGAGCTGTTGACTGCTTGCTATATATTCTTTTTTGCCAAGTTTGGACAGTCCATCTCATGGTTCAGAACAGGAATTTAAATCTATATTTAACATACAAACTGCACACAAAACCCTGCTTGTGCACGATAGCCATACGGAATGGAGCCACTGTGGGCAGCAGGGGAGTGTTGCATTTATGTGACTTTCAAGGCCAGAAGAAAGCATTTCTATCACCACCACAGCTTAGTTATTGAGTAATGTAAGGTGAAACAATTCTCCAATCACTGAGCTTAGAGGGGTGATGGAACCTGGTGTGTTCTTGATTTGTATTTCCCATCCTTCTAGATGTATTCACGGTGAAGTTCCAAGACCTGGGATGGTGAAAAGGAAACAGCATTATCACAGTTCCTGCTGTGAAGCTATGGGGAAAGATCATAAACCATTAGAGTTCATAGTCATTCAGGTATTAGATGATTTTTTCCCTGAAATTCTGTTTAGAGACATTTCTTCCATTTCCTCCTGTTTCTGCCAGTCTAGAAGAGAAAGCCCAAGAATATTTTGTATACTTTGGGGATCTTCATGAAACGGAAAGAAACGATTGATGGAAATGAGCAAGTGAGGAGTAGAATTTAATTGTTCCTTACATTGAGTTACCTCCTTATGCATACATACTTGCTCTGTGCAGTCTTTAGGCTGATCCCTCTCCCTATATTTGCATGTGATGATAATTGCTTGGGTTTCTGTTTTTACTATTTGTAGTGTCACAAAACATAACTGTGGCATTTTTTCCACTGACTTGTCACCTATAACCCCAGCCAGGATCCTTTACTCATGCCAAATATCCCTTTCTCACTTACTGTGCAGAAGGAACCACTAATATTTAGAGCACCTGTGTTTACCACCAGCTGCCAGGATATCTGTATGTTGCTTATGGTTATATAGAGAGATATATAGATATATGTACATATATGTAGAAATCTTTTAATGAGTTAGAAACCAAGAACTCTTGATTTGCTCCACACCAGCATCTTTACCAGCATGTTGTGTTTTAAACTCCATATTCCAGAATATGAAGCTTAAGCAAACTGATTTTTTTCTCAGTAACAGGCTACTGATAGGTATTGGTTTAAAACCAATGGTAGGGGTTGGAAGGGACCTTTAGAGATCATCCAGTCCAACCCCCCTGCAGAAGCAGGGTCACCTAGATCAGGCCCCATAGGAACATGTCCAGGTGGGTCTTGAAGACCTCGAAGGGAGAAGCCTCCACAACCCCTGTGGGCAGACTAATGATGCTTTTTGAAAATAGATACTCTGATTCCAAATTTACAGTTATTCTCTCTCAAAGTCCATTGAACTTGACCATCACTTCTTACAATGCAAGGAATGTGTTATCAGTGCACAGAAGCTTGAAGGCATTCTAGGAGATTTAACTTTTAAACAAAACACTGGCAAGGTATGATGGTTTATCCTTTTTTAATTGCCTGTTATACAAAGCCCTGCATTTGTGATGTTGTGTTGTATTCGCTGTATTTAAACCAAAAGTAGTTAATGTAGTTTCATTCGTTACCAAAGCAGCTTAGTGGATATTCAAAAGCTCTAAAGACAGTGAGGGTCTGAAACTTGACAGAAAGCATAAATACTGCTTATTTGAATATATTTTCAAAAAGTTAAGAGAACCCTCATCTTTTAACTGTTACACAGCACAGAGAATCCACTTAGACACTGGAACATTTGGAACCAAATTAACTTTGAGGTGGAGATTGCTGCCTGAGATGGGTGGTGCTTTGTATGTCACATAACTGAGTAAATGCCGTTGCGCCACCACTGATAGGAATGTTTCACAAATTACAGAGTGGTAGGAGTTGGAAGGGCCCTCTGGAGCTCTTCCAGCCCCACTCCTCTGCTAAAGCAACTTCCCCTTAATGAGTGGGCACAGGAACACATCAAGGTGGGTTTGGAGACCTCCCGAGAAGGAGCCTCCACTGGACAAGTTGACCTTAACTTTAAGGCAAAACCTTAACGTAAACTTTAAGTTTGCCTTGAGGTGAACTGAAAGTAATGGTTTGAACTGTGTTGTGTGAGTACAGATAGAATTTCAGCTTCATTCAGAGCTACAGTCAAGTTGTCTGTTTTTATTCCTGAGAATGAGACCGTGGTCTTTCTTACCTTGGGGAGGATCTGAAAGAATTAGGGAATGATCACAATTTGAAAATATTCTGTGGTATTTAGTAAAAGATTTGTAACAAATCTACAAGTGATAGAAGACTGTGAATTCAGAAATCAGATGCATGTGTGCAAAATGTGGGCAGGAAACAGACATCTCTGATAAAAAAATGTTTCAAGTGCCAAACATGGCCTAAATAGCTACAGCTATATCCAACTGCTGGGAAAGTTTAGAGGGTGGATTTATAGCATCCGCTTATAGGTGCATTTATCTATGAATTAACTCTATTGTGACTGTGGTTTTTCCCAAAATTGCTGTTTACTGGACAGTTTGTGCAAAAAATATTGTCTATGGTGTTAAAAGGTCTGTAAATGCCAGCTGTACCATTTCAGTGTTGGGTTTTGTTGGGTATTTTAATAGGGAACAGTGGTGTGAGCAGGTGAAGAGAGACTTTGACTTGTTCTGACACATCACTCTAGATAATTACAGACCTTTCTGAAGTTTAACTTTATTAATTTGAAGAACTCCATCCCTATATTTTCAGTTTCTGAGTAGGTCAGGAAAAAGAAATTCTCTGTTGATGTTGGCCAGCAATTGCTTGTATTAGTCATGGAATTTCTGAATTACTGCAGGAGAGTGTCTTCAACAACAGAAACCGCGTGTGCCTGTGGCAGCTCGCCAAAGGAAGACACTGAAATCTCATTTGATCAACATAGTGTAAATAACTGTAGACTTCTTAACGTTTGCCAAAAGGCAAACAGTTAACTGACAGTGTTTTGTTTGGTGCTAAATAGTGATTTACTTAAAAATTAGATGTAGCTGTTTTGTTTCTCTACAGGCTGTTGGTTGACTTCAGAATGTTGTTTTCCAATTAAAACGGATGGGGAAGGTAAATTGGGATTTTTTCCCTGACCACTGTCTGGCCAAACTAGAAGGATTGCTATCTTTAGGTCCATGAAGAAGGAGATGTCTCTTTCTCCTAGTGAGTGAGACAAAAGAACAGATAATTTGGAGAGACCTAAAGCATGTGATAACTTTTCCTAGTTTTTTCGTTTCCTTAGCCTATCTAGGAGACATTGTCTGTCACCAGATACTTCTGTGTAATTTCAGAAAATAGCTCATGCCTGAAGTTAAGAACTTGCTAGGAAATATTCAGGTAATTTAGATGAATCAGTTCTGTTGTTTAGGCCCAACACAAATACTTTCTTTGCTATTTCTGGAATTCTTTGAAGTAATATGTGACTTACTGCCATTTGACATAAAGAATTTGTTGGAAGGAAAAATTCCCAGAGAATTGGATGTTATGTGTGGGTGGGCAGCAGTGTGGCTTTTCTTTGTAGGAGGGTAAAGAGGGGCCTAACTGGATATTTGGAGACATATCAGAATGGATGTTTTAAGAGTGATGCTGACAGTACGTAGAGGACACATTTAATTAATTGGTTGACAGGTTTAACTGGAAACTCACCTTCTTTATGGCTTTGAAAGATTAGCTGGAATGCCAGGAGAGGCGAAACACAAATGTAGCATTAGTGAGGCGTTTTACATGGCTAATATGACGTTTTCATAAGCAAAATCAGATCTAGGTGTCATGACTGCAAAATAATTCTGCATTTTCAGGTGAACAGCCAGCTGAGAAGAACTTTGAGAGTTCTCAGCTATTCCTGATCCTTCTGTGTAATTTTTCTATTAACAGGTTGATGTTGGAACAGGAAAACACATAAAACTTTCCATGCTTCCAAGACAGATGGGGTTGCAAACATTTTACAGGACAGTACCAGAATTCAAGTTGATGTTTAAAAATACTTGAAATCAATGAAAAAACTGAAGAACAAACAAAAAAGGAAAATATGAATTACTAGTAAAAATTAAAATCAAAAGTACAAACCTAAAATAAGAGACCATTTAGTTAGTAGGTGGGGAGGGAACTAGGTTTGGGATAGAGTGTAGGATCATAGCAGACTACAAACAGGAGAGCGTGGTGTCTTATAAAAAATTTACACTGGGGTGTTTGGGGTCACCCTTTGCAACATGCATCAGCTCTGAGCTTGCCCTTGGAGCTCGTGAAGGCCCACTTAGCTTCTAATGTGGGGCAGTGCCCTTCAGAAACGTGGAAGAGAAGGGAAAGCAAAGGATCAGTTGTGGAGGTCAGTGGAAGGATAAAATGTTTTGAGGAAGATGATCTGGGAAGGGAAATAAAACCCCTGAAGGAATTGAAAGATAAAACTATCAGCTTGTGACATGATTCTTTAAATAATAGAATCTTAGAATGGTGGGGTTGGAAGAGACCTTTAGAGATTATCCAGTCCAACCCCCCTACAGAAACAGGTCCCACCTAGATCAGCTCACACAGGAACGTGTCCAGGTGGGTCTTGAAGCCCTCCAAGGAAGGAGCCTCCACACTCTCCCTGGGCAGCCTGGGCCAGGGCTCCCTTGCTGAAGACGACGGGAGACAAGCCCACCCTGTAGTGCAACAAATCTCCACTTTATTTGCAAAGATACAGCTCTTTTATAGATACAATAATCAGGCTCATACATATTGCAAAAGCTAAGCTCATCATTGGTTCCCAGTTAGGTGCAAACCTCGCCCTTGTTTCAACAAACTCCAGATATGTGTGGCTGCTTAACCCAAACTAAGCTCCTGCTTTCTCATCCTGTGATGATACAGCTCTCTTGCTCTCACGGCCTTGAGCAGGAGTCCAATATCTTATCGTTTAGTGCTTACTGCCTAACCAGCTGTATTCTATCATGTCCTCTTTTCTCTAGCCAAGTCTCCACAAAACTCCCGACACTCCCTCAGTGAAACAGTGACATAGTTTTTTATTATGTTTTAATGGAACTTTTTGTGTTCCAGCTTCATCCCATCACCCCTTGTCCTGTTTCTAGACACCATCGAAAAAAGTGCTGCCCCAACCTCCTGACACCCACCCTTTAGATATTTGTAAATATGAATGAGATCCCCCCTCAGTCTCCTCTTCTCCAGACTAAACAGCCCCAGGTCCCACAGCCTTTCCTCATAAGAAGGATGTTCCTGTCTCCTGATCATCTTGGTGGCCCTGCACTGGCCTCTCTCCAGCACTTCCCTGTCCCTCTTGAGCTGAGGAGCCCAGAACTGGACAGAGGACTCCAGATGAGGCCTCACCAGGGCAGAGCAGAGGGGGAGCAGAACCTCCCTCAACCTGCTGCCCACACTCTTCTTGATGCCCCCAGGATCCCATTGACTCTTGCCCATGAGGACACATTGCTGCTGCTGTTCAGTTTTTTCCCCAACCAGCACTCCCAGGTCTCTCTCCTGGAGCTGCTCCCCAGCAGGTCACCCCCAGCCTGTACTGGTGCATGAGGTTGTTCCTCTCCAGGTGCAGGACTCTGCACTTGTCCTTGAACCTTGGGGGCTTCCTCTCAGCCCAACTCTAAATATAGGATTCCTGAAAAGTGGATGGTGATCAGTTGCTTCCTGTGATCCAAGAAGCACAAAAAGTCACCATCACATAAGTTTGTACCGAAAGATTTAAATGGGGTAGTGGTGGGGGGAGAGATGAGCAACACTTGGAGTTGAAGCTTGGAGTGGATGGTGTGTGGAGGCTGCGTGAAGGATTGCAAATGGGAGTGAAGGCATGTCATTAGGCACGCTTTTTAAGTCTCCTATATTCTGCCCAAGCTGTGGAAAAGGACTCTGAGGTTCCTTCCAGCCTGTTGTCTGTTTCAGGTAAGCAAACCTCATTCACACTTCTGTATGGCTCCTTTAGCTCACTTACTGGAGCGATTGCAGTGAAATGGCAGGTAATATTCCCCAATGAAGAGTATCCATCGGTTCCCCCAGTGAAAAGACTGCTCTTGACAAATATGGTTGTCATGTTCCTTCTTGTAATGTCTTTGCAGGGGCATAACAGGAAAGTCTCAGGCATACTCTGAATTTTACTCAGTGGTATACAGAATGTTCCTTGCAGCTCTGGATGCAGTAGCACTTTGCAGTGATTTATTTTCAAGACTCAAAATGAGACTGTATGATGAGGTGGCATATCTGCATGAAGCTTTTTGGAGTGAGTTCATAATGCTGAGTGTCTGCTGTCTCTTTGCTGTATGTGTTGAAAGTTCAGAGGACTGAGTGCTGATATAATCTTAGATTTGTATGGATTGTTTCCAGGTATGAGGTTGACCACAGGTGTGTCTGACACTTTCCTCAGAGCTTGGGATTTAAGCACTAAACAACACTGAGACTCCTTCTGTCACTGCAAAGCTTAACACATAACTTTTAACTTGTATGCCTCCACTCTGTGTTTTTGAAGCCTAATTGTGTGAAGCTGTCAAAAGGTGAGGAATTTATGGTACCTTTTGGGGGAAAGGGAAGAGTATAATTATGTGCCACTTAGCAGAACCAAGAAGCATTACACAGCATCAAAGCAAACTGCTTTGTATTGCTCAGTCTGAGTAATCCAAAGGTTAGATACTTTCTCACAGAAAAGCAGGCTTAGGAATTATTTTTAAATGTAAGGTTTTTTTTCAGATGAGGTCTGTTAGCAGCTTGTAACAACTTCAGAATCCTTGTTGGGCTCACCACCTTTCATTTGCTGCTCTTCTTCATGCAAACTAGCAAGGCAAGTGTTTTTCTGCTGCTTATTTCAGAAAGCTGCAAAGTTTTGCTTGTGATCTGAGCGTTTTTTAACTTATTCAGGAATGTTTCATCTAAATAAATATGCCATTCTTTCCATTAGCCTATGCTCTTATATTTATATGATCTGTTTTTAAGGGGCTGCTTAAATCATTGCTTGCTGCAATATACTAATGATGTCAAAAATTAGACAGCCTAACAATGCAAAGTAAACTATTTATTTCAAATTACCCTTAGGTTTACTGTCTCTCCTGTGACACTGACTTGGCCTTTTGCATTCATGTGTTGGGCTTTAGGACACAGTGAAAAATCTCTTTTCAGAGATCTTGTTAAACTAAGCATGATCCTGATTGTGTGCTTAGTTTAAAGCAAAGGAATTTGTGAAGAAAATGTAGCAAAGGATGAGGGTGTGGATCTGTCCCTGATATTTTGAGTTATTCTCACGGATTGCAGTTTGGGGTGACTGACAAAGGCAATGATTGTTAAAATGTTAACATGTAGCAAATTTTGGTTTGTGTTCAACAAGTTGCATTAAAGACATGTTTATAAATCTGAAGAAAATATAGTAACTCTTCAGAAATGTGCCCATACCTGTCAGTCCTGCTGATGTTAGTTCATCTGGGATGTGTGATAATTCTGTCAATGTCTTTGCATTCCTGACAACTTCTAAAACAGTACAGCAATATGAGCACTGCCTACTGTCCTTTTGCTTCTGATGCTTTTGTAATAGCTGAAATAGAATCATAGAATCACAACATGGTAGGGGTTGGAAGGGACCTATAGAGGTCATCCAGTTCAACTCCCCTGCCAAAGCAGGCCTCATCTAGATCAGGTCACACAGGAACGTGTCCAGGTGGGTTTTGAAGACCTCCAAGGAAGGAGCCTCCATACCTCCATACTCCCTGGGCAGCCTGGGCCAGGGCTCCTCACCTCACAGTGAAATAGTGTTTCCTTATGTTTAAGTGGAACTTTTTGTGTTCCAGCTTCTTTCCATTACCCCTTGTCCTGTCACTGGAGTCAACAGAAAAAATGTGATGTCCCAACCTCCTGACACCCACCATTTAGATATTTGTAAATATTAATGAGATCCCCCCTCGGTCTCCTCCAGACTGAACAGCCCCAGGTCCCACAGCCTTTCCTCGTAAGGAAGATGCTTCAGTCCCCTGATCATCTTGGTGGCCCTGCACTGGCCTCTCTCCAGCAGTTCCCTGTCCCTCTTGAGCTGGGGAGCCCAGAACTGGACACAGGACTCCAGATGAGGCCTCACCAGGGCAGAGCAGAGGGGAAGAACTTCCCTCAACCTGCTGCCTACACTCTTCTTGATGCATCCCAGGGTGCCATTGGCTTCTTGCCCATGAGGGCATGTTGCTGGCTCACATTCAGGCAGCTTTAGATTAACACTCCCAGGCCCTTTCCCTCCAGGCAGCTTTCCAGCTCCTCTGCTCCAAGCCTGTAGCATTGCCTGGGGCTGTTGTGGCCCAAGTGCTGGACTTGGCATTTGCCCCTGTTGAACCTCATGCAATTGGCCTCTGCCCACTGATCCAGCCTGTCCAGGTCCAGAATAATCCTTAGATTGATAATTCTGTCCAGCCTGGAAACAGTTACTGGGAGGTGAATTTTCCAGAAAGATGCTATCTTTTTTTAATGTGATGATGAGTCTATGGAGATGTGGTATTAGGTGTAGGAGTGCAATGGAATGCTGAAGCTTTTGCTTTCTTCTCTGAAGCTTTGGTGGTGGTGTCTGTGTTTGTGAGTGCATGTGTACGTATGATCTAAACATTTTCTGTGTGTATATATATACCTGCACGTGCACACACGTGCTTTCTTATTTATAGCAAAATGTTTATGGCTGTTCTGAAGCTCTCTTTGTTTGGGGTGACTCCTTTTATCCACAGTGTGATTCCTGAGATCAGTTTTGTGAAGAAGAGAGTATTAGTCTCAAAAGATTGCTCTTACTTCTGCCGTTCCAGTGACTGAGACCTATACATTTTTTTTGAACCAGAGACCAACAGATGTTAAAATAAAAGTGACTTCTGTGGATACAAATGAAATAAAATGAAAATATACACAAATAAAATGAAAAGTTGAAATCAAATTTCCTGGTAGGGCTATTCTGGTAACTGCTTTTTGGTCACTTTGCAGTGTATTTCTGAGTTATGTTAAGTAAAAATTCATCTCAACTCTCAGTTTATACACATTCTTTTTAAGAGAGTGTACCCCATGTTATATTCAAAATGAAGATTTTGCAGTTACCCAGATTACAAAAGCTTATTCTGAAGTTGCTGCTTTCTCAAGACTTGTGTAACTTTTATGATTGGTTCATTGTAATTTTCTCCTTGAACACTTTTTCTGTTCCTCCCTGGAACAGAAAAGACAAACATCTGGGAATGGAATGTGTTGTGTTACAGATGATTTTGAGAAAACGTATTTTTACTTTACAGCTGTGCTTTCAGGATCCTGTTGGCTCAGATCTACAATTTTTACTTGGCATTACTGGTAGGAATAGACTTGCTGATCACTTATAGCTCATGTGGGCATTTATCTCTGAGAGACTGAGAGACAGTATTTGACTGTGGTGTTTTTCCACAAATGATACATTTTGAGAATAAGAATGGATATTGACCTTGCACAGAGTTCAGTTAGGAGTTGGTATTAAGACACTGGTAATTTTCTTCTGTTAAAACTATTGTATGAGCAACAGCTGATGTAGGAAGTGACGCTGCTGCTTCTGTATTATCTGTTTACCCCATTCTCCTCTGTTACATTTCATGTGTTAACACAGTTCCTCACCTTGGTGCCTCAGGACTCAATGTGGTGTGAACCAGGGTGTCAGGAGAGGTAACACAGCCTGGCCCAACTGCAGTAACTGTGATTCTACAGAGCACTTTTCTGAAGGAAGAAAAAACTGGTGTGGCTGTGGAATTTTGACTCAAAAGTCATTACTGAAATATTTTCACTTCTAGTGAATGTGAGAAAGAAAATGGAGGGAGAAAGGATTTTTGGGGAGAGGGAAGCATTTGTGGATAGGTTGTATTGACTTGACAGACTGAGAGATTGGGTTGAGTCTGGCAACTGCAATGTGCCCTAATGCTCCTTTTTACTTTTCCTGTTATCCAGAGTTGAGGCAAAGGACAAAAGGCATACATGTGGCTTGGCCTGAGGGGATGTGCAGAGACTGAAGCTAGATTTGGTGTGATCAGATATGATATGTAATATTGTACCTACATATGAGATATAGCAGAATTATCTTACTGTTTGCACTGAGTTTAAAAACAAACCAAATGCACTCTTCTAGCTTGGATGGAAAGACATTTCACCTCTGCTACATAGCATTAAGTATTGCCTTCTAAAATAGTTTAATAGTGATGTTTTATTCTGAACATAGACTTACAGATGTAGGATGGCAGTATTGGATCATGAGGTGTTATCTTCCTGTCTCCAGCTGCTGCTTTGCAAGTAGGATGGGAAACAATGAAGAATCTTCATTGCTGTATGTTTTCATTGCTTACTCCTTGCATGTTTTTATTCTTTTTTCAGCAGAAATATCTTCATTATAAGCACCATTATTTCGAAGCACCAGTAAGGATTATGGTCTCAACTCCTCAAATGCTTTTTTCATGCATGATGCCATTTAAGAGTATTATGTTGAGTATTGCTTAATTATTCTTGATTAAATATACTTTCTACTCTGCTTTTACAATAGAATTTCTCAATTTTTGCCAGCAGGGCTTGACAATATAAGGAATAGTTGCTGCTACTTTTGATTTGTTCTTTTTTCGTTGTCATCTTGCAAAAATGTCATTGCATAAAGGTAATAAAGCTACTTTTTGAGTGAAGGTGGTGGAAAAATTAATCTGAAATTTGGTTTTAAATGGATTTGTTCCTTATAGCTTTGTTTCAGACAAATTCAATCCTCACTGTCCATTGAAGAGGGGTTTTTTTGAGGAGTTCTGTTTGACTGCATTTAGCTGACCCTGGACTCTTATTGAGATAGTTGTAGCTATGTTGAGAAACAGCAACTGGAAGGTTTCTAGAAGGTGAAACTTTGTTTTATTAGCAGGGAATGAGTACAGGATACCGCAGGTCTTTCCAAGATGTATGGAAATATAGAATTCCAAGAGATGAGAAGTTAGTGTTCACTTTATTCTATTAATTACTAATGTTAATTAATGCAGCTGAAATATTTTGCAAGTAAAATTCAAGTTTCATATTAAAAAAATATGGTTAACAACATGGTGGGAAAAGAGAATGTAAGGTGGAAAGGGATAATTATGGGGCAATGTACGTGGTATCCTTGGAGGGAAGAAAATAAGTATGAACAGTAATTGCTAATTCTCTCTCTTTAGAGAACTTGTTATCCCAAATAAGTAGAATTGCAACAGAAATCGTTCTCCAAAGATAAACCTTATCCAAAGATAAGGTTTTTGTGTGTGGGCTTGTGCTTTTTTTCAGCCATAACTAAGATGAGGAGCAGATTTTGTCTGATAGTTACTAATTTTCAGCGAGTGGGAAAGTTGCAGGGAGAAGGGGCTGAGTACAAAGCTTGCTTTCTTGTTTTGAGGACTTAGAGTTGCAATCACAAATATATCCTTTCTCTGTGTGATTCAACAGTCCTCAGAAATTTTATAGAGAATATAGATTCATGAGTGCAAGATAACTTAGTGAAGTGTGTGCCTTTGGGAAGGAGAGTGGAAGTGGTACTTGCATATGTTGTGAAAAACATATGCAGCTAAATTTAGCTCGTACTAGCAGATTCTACTTATTTTGAAGGCTGCTTGTGGGATACTTCCAACCTTGTATGAAAAAGGGCATGGGAAGATTTTTTTACATTTCTATTTGGGCCCTTGGATCTCCTTTTCTCCTTTCTCCCTTCCCCCAAGGAAAAAAAAAGCTTCTGAACAGGAGACAAATTATTTCTCTGCCTACACTTGTATCTTAGTGGTCTCATTTTAGCACCATGTCGTCATGCTGCAAGATTAATTGGCATATGCTGATTTTTGTTTTTAGCCTTCTCCAGTTTTATACAGTAGCTAGTGCTCCTCCCATAAATCTTGGATTTAACTGTGAAAGCTTAGCCTGTCATCCAAAACAGTTTCTTTCCTGTTCTTTTGAAATGCAGCAACGTTAGAACCTGCTGTTTATTGTGTGCAGTATGTATTTTCTGTGTTTGATACTAATGCTGATGGATTAAAAAAAGGGCTGGATGGCTTTTTATCTTCTAGCATTTTAGAGTCTTTACCCTTTTTAGTGGCTGTGCAGAGCTGTAACTGCTCGATGGTAGTTCACAGAAAGATGGTGTTGGATTGACCTCTTCAGTGGGTATTTTAAAAAAGGATTTCCCTCCTGCCTTCTATTATCAGAAATGGAAGACTAGTGTATCATGAACTTTGCTTGATTTAGTTGGAAAAGTATTGATTGGTTTCACTTTTGAGAAAAAAGCCCTACTGATATTATAATTGCATGTCACATCTGCAGCTGAAAAGAAAAAATCTCCTACCCTGATGCTCTTCTGTATTTCAAAGTGTATAATTTCTTCTTAGAGATTTCTCTCCCTGCAGATTTGGCTTTGCCTGTGGTGTACTGCTGCTTTTCTATCACAAGCTAAACAAATACTAGTTAGTCAAAATAGATTTTAAGGATTCTAATGGAAAGAAGCTGGAACACAAAAAGTTCCATTGAAACAGAAGAAAAAACTCTTTCAATGTTTCAGTGAGGGAGCCCTGGCCCAGGCTGCCCAGGGAGGGTGTGGAGGCTCCTTCTCCGGAGGTTCCCAAACCTGTCTGGACATGTTTCTGTGTGACCTGATCTAGGTGGGACCTGCTTCTGCAGGGGGGTTGGACTGGATGATCTCTAAAGGTCCCTTCCAACCCCCATCATTCTATCATTCTACAATTCTAATTGTTTATAGTCTTCTTTTGGAATCGTTGACCACAATATATTCCAATTCAGTGATTGTACCTTGGATTTCCAAGCAGTAAAATCAGATTGTTTACTCACTGCTCTGTAGCTTTTCAAGATACAAAGAGAATTACCTTTTAACACTGCACTTCATAAAGCTGTTGTTATTTCTTCCTTGACAGCATGTGCCTTTAGATGTGGCATTAAAAATTTTTGGCCCTTTGATAGTAAAAGGATTTGTAAGACACTTTTCTTTAAGAAGGTCACTAATGAAGGCTGAGTTGCCATTTTTAGAGATGACCATCCCAGCTGCTTTTAGAGCTTGTCCTTTGCCTTTGGAGTACCTTATTTTACAACAGAACTGCTGAAGGTTGACTCAAGTTTGTTCAGAGCTGTATCCCCTGGAAACATACTGGCAAGCATGCTTTAGCACTGCTTGTCTTAATCCTGTACATTCCTGACCATGGCAAGGCTACACATTCAGTAAGATTTATCCTGCTCTGTACTTGCAGCATTTAAAGTTTGGAAAGCCAAAGGCATACAAAAGACGATAAGAGAAATGAGCTTTTTTCTTTTTCTGTGTTGTAGATACAAACTTCCAGTGTCTCAAGACGAGACTGTTACATAATATGAAACATTAGTTTCTGAAATATCTTAAGAATCAATCTGAAACATGAAAAATGTATGAAGTGACACAGCTATTTACAGCACCCCTGGACTCTGAAGGTATTTGAGGCAGTTCGTGCCAACAGTACACGGACATAAAACTGGTGTGTAGATAAACTTGTTTTAACTTGTTCCAATGACTGCTTCATTGAGGCAGGAGACCTTTTTGTGATCGACCTTTCCTCATAAGGACAAGCTTCTAGGAGAAATTTAAAAGCCTCCAAAATAACACTAAGTTATCCAGGAGATCTGTAGAGATGAAGAGGTCACTTATGTCTTAAAACCCATGCAAAGAGTAATGACTTCAGGCAGTTCTGCTGGCTGGAGGCACTCAAATGATTATAATGACTTCTGTCAATGTAAATTGGGTGGAATATGTTCTATGAGGATCTAATTATTGCTTTTAAAGAACAAGAACTTACTAGAAGACCTAGATTTTTGTTTAAGGTAGGCCTGTCACTGGCATGTGATTACATCTCCAGGTACAACCTTGCTTTTTTCGAGGGATGTGGACTATGTATTTCAGTAATTTAGATGTAATTTCCTGCAGTAGGGCTCTGCAGAAAACTGAAACTAATTCTATTCCTTAGAGTATTCTCCAACAGAGAGCTGGATGCTTTTGGGAGATCCTAGAGTGTAAGTGAGTATTACCACTTGGTTGTATTTTATGGTACTTACACCAGTATTTATTATGATAGTACCAAAATATTGTGACGTGTTGTGTCAATAGCTCTGAGAAGTAGAGGAATCACTCCTGTCTACAAAGAGAAAATGAGTCATGCAATAAGTTGAGAAATTGCTTGTGATCTATGATAGATCTTGTGGAACAGGATAGATAGTCGTTAATAGTGGCTGAGGGTTGTGGGCCAGGACTACTGCAGCGCTGCAATATATACAACAATATAAGCAACGTTGTATGACTATGAATGCAGCTGTCCCATTTCTCATGTGTCTCAACCCATAAGATCCATCAAATTAAAAACATTGGCTCAGTAAAAGGATTCTTTTATTGTTTAAGATTCTGAGATTGTGAAAGGTGATATTCCAAACTGTTCTTATCCTGAAACAGAAGCTGGACGTGTACAATTGGGATGAAGCATGCAGAGAAAGAAAGTCTCTTCCTAACTCATCTAAAATGTTATTTAAAGTGGTTTTGTTGTTTGTTTATTTGGGTTGGGGTTTTTGTGGTGTTTGGATTTTTTTTTTATTGTCAAAATTTTATTAAATTACCTAAAGTAAAAATGGTTCTCTCATTGCTCCTTTCGTGGAAAAACATTTTGTTTGAGTGCTGCCACCCTTTTTCATCTCTTCCCTATGGCAATACTGGGCACTGCCAGACTTTTAGAAAGCAGGGCCAGGGAGGAAGAAAGCAGACAGCCCAATTGGTGGGGGAATGGGAACTTACAATGGAATCTGTGTAAAAAGCCATTCTGAAATAAAACCATTACACCTTTATGCTTTGCAACTGTTGCTCAAATGCCAAAATGGTTTCTGAAGATGTTGTTTTTGCAGGAAATGTGGGTTTCTGCCCATGAACAACTGATTTCTCAGAGCTTCTGAGAGCAATGTCCATTTTATTAAGTATTGGTATTTCAGGCCTCCTTAGTTTGGGAAGAATGAAAAGTTGACAGGCCCCTTAAGTATAGGAACTGCTTTGTTGCGAAAGTGCTGTGATGGTGTATGAGGGAGGAGCTCCTGGTTTGTGAATAGAACCTAGAGCAGGTTCTAAACTCTTTAGCACATTCCAAGGCCCCTTGCTATGGTCTTAAATAATGAAGCCATTTCAAAAGAACTGCAATTTATGTCAGAATGCACTATGTTATTCAAAGAGAGGAATCAAACATTGTTTTCAGTATCTCTAGTCAGCTTTGAAACCTGGAGGTTCTAGGCATCATATGTTACTGTTACATGTAAGTTTGTTCTGTATTGTTCCACCATGTAAATTAGCAAGAAACGAGACCCAGAGTCTGAAAATTCTCCAAAATCCAGTTTTGTGTGGGGGAAGATTTTCCTGAAAGGTAGAATTACTAGAGCCTTTAGTTTTTAATGTAACACACAACCAAATTACCTCATGGAGTTTCAGGAATAGCATACATTAGTTTTCTTCTGTGTTGGTACAAGTAACTAAATGCAGTTGTATTTCTGGTTTTTATTGTTGGTTTCAGTTGTCTCACTGGCATGTCAATATAACACACAGGATGAAAGTATGAAGGTTAGTCTGAACTCACACTTTGATGAATTATATTTGCTTCAAGTGGGAGGTCCATTTAATCCCTACAGAGAGCATAAGCCTCTTTGTTTTGAAATGCACTAGAGTTTTGTGTATCAAGAGTAGCCTCCAGTTGAAGTTAGCAGTTACAATGATCCTTTGTGCTAGCCAGAATCAAGCCTAATCTTTCAAAATCCTTGTTCCACCAAACCGTTGTGTGTCATAATGGTTT
Organism: Colius striatus; assembly: GCF_028858725.1. NCBI lineage: Eukaryota > Metazoa > Chordata > Aves > Coliiformes > Coliidae > Colius > Colius striatus. The sequence goes on from NC_084773.1 coordinate 553,147, forward strand.
ATGTTCCACTTGACATCCCCTCCCTCATGGAATGGCTGTTGGAAATGGAAGTAAATAGTTTGGGATAGGGTGGATTATGTTTTTCTTCAGATAATTATTCACTCTGTTTCTCTCTGCTCCTGGTTGGGTGATTCATTAGAGGAGACAGAGGAGGAGCAGTGAGAACCTGTTTGCTCTCTGTTTAGAGGTCATGTCGTGAAGCTTGATTTATATAGAATGCACAATATGGAAACCCCTGCTGCCCTGATCTTAGCAAATAATCAGTCTTTGGAGAGTGAATCAGTAGCTGAGCTGTTTCTTCTGTTGCTGCAAGTCTGTTAGGTGATCAGTGGCCAGATATAACTTGACAGCAATACCCCCATTGATTGCTCCTGCAAAAACCTTATCAAAAGTATTAATGAAAGTAATTATTTTGTTTCTGAAATTATTGAATTTCTTGCAGCAGGGAGAGAACATAATTATTGGAAGTCATTTCATTGCAGTAACTCTTTCTCTAGCATGATCTGGGATAGGGAAATGTGAGCTTGTAATTTTTATTTTAGAAATAACATATTTTGACATGTCCTGTGTGGCGTTGCACGACATCAAAGCAAGAGATTCAGTGCTTCTGTGCTGAGATGTCAGTGGGTCAATGATGGTACATTTCTCTTAATCTTTTAATCATGAGGAAACTAAAAAAGAGAATCTAATGTTTTTATGACTCAGAATACCAAATAGTCTCATCTTGTCAGGAGCATTAACTTGCAATACCACCAGTCCTTTTAAAACTTTAATATATTAGTAGTTCTTTTTCTGTTCTGAGCTCCAGCACCCATTAACTTACAGTTGTAGCTGTGAGGGTTCAGCATATCTGGTAGTCCCAGGGTGGATACAGAAAATACACAGCATGTGATCGATGAGCATGGGTGAAAAATGTTGTTGGCTCTGGGTCATGCAAGAATTCTGCAATAGCTGCAGAGAAAGAATCCAGCTGGACTGCATAACAAAGTCATTATTGTGGGGTTTTGTTTGGTGGCAGGAGTGGTGGAGACTTGTGACAGAACCATTTTTGGCTGAAAACATTTACATTCATTGTAACCCAAAGAGTTTGTGCAAATGTATCCTTTTGAAATTCTAATGAAACAGGCCATTGGAAACAGCTTGTTTCCTGCTAGTTCAGCTCTGGCTTGGCAGTTATAGGCAGAGCTCCTATGACCATTGCTGTGATCCACAGACCCAGGAGGCCTGTGGTTTTTCATTTTGAGATGTTAAAACCAGGCCAGGGCTCCTTGTTTCACAACAGGACCTCAAAAAGGCTGGGCTCTTGGCTCCTGTGTTCTTGCCATGGCTCGCTGGGTGCTTGCAGAAGGCCAGGTGAGCCCCGAAGCCCCGTGCAGCGCGGCTCACTTGTAGAAATCAAGCCTTGATTGTCATATTTGTCAGAAGTTAGTGATTTCTTCTCTTGTGGGAAGTTTTGCAATTTCTGTCTTCTGTGTTTCAGAATTTCTTGCTAAATAAAATTCTATGTTCCTCCTTTTACAAGTCCTGTCAGAAACTAGGCAGGAGCCCCCTGGCCCTACACAACACTTGCTCTCAGAACTGACGTAGCTGAGTTCTAAGTAGAGCAAGAAGTCAAAGTAATGTATTGCTCAGTCACATGCACGGCTTTTTTTTGGGTGGAAGGATCAGTGGAGCAAGAGTGAGGCTGCCTGTGCAGGCCACTGCAGTGAGTGACATGAAATGTGCACGTGTGTTAAACCGGGCACTGCCTGGGCAGGTGACAGCTCCATTCCTGGCAATGAATCACAAGGATGTCACCTTAATATTTGCATACTGCATGATGTCAGGGTATAAAAGTAGCATTGATCCCAGTTATTCCAAATTAATTACTTTGCAAGTGGTTTAATGGAATAATTAGGTTGTTAAGCCATAGTTTAGTGTAATCTTAAGGGTTAGAGTTATGTGCCTAGTGAATGAGATTTTACCATGTATGCATTTGGTTCAGAGAAAGTAAAGGCATTAGTATTTGTGCAAAGGCACACTTGTCTCCTACAGTGAGGTGCTTCTGTGATTTTTTTCTGTATGTGTAAGCTATCCAAACACTGACCTGCTAAAGATGGCCAGCATCTGCTGCTGTTTCAACTCTTACTTTGCATCAGGCTCAATGTAGCAGAGTAAGGTTTGCTGCTCTGAATATTTTATGTTGTCATTGGAAAAGTCCTAGCTGGAAAGTGCTTATTTAATGGGTTTCATTTGGACTTCTTTTAATAAAGAGACAGACAAGGGTGAAAGTGACGTGCTTTGAATAAAGCAAGCAGCTGACAAAAGTAATGGGCTTTAAGGACAAGTTTTATGGGTCTAAGAACCTTTTTAGGTTTCTAGATTTTTCAATGCTTTAGACATAAAGAGTTTTGGGGATTTTTTTAGCATGTGGAGTAATATTTTCACCTAATGTGTAGCTTCATTGACAACAAAATATTGTATAGTCTTGTTTCCATATGTAACAGCCTGAATGAAACAGGTACACAACTGCACAGCAGCATGGAAACCAGATTCGTATCACAGAATGATGAGTGTTGGGAGAGACCTCTAGAGATCATCCAGTCCAATCCCCTGCTGAAGCAAGTTCCCCTCAATCAGGGGGCACAGGAACACATTCAGGCAGGCTTTGAAAACCTTCAGAGAAGGAGACTCTATAGTCTCTCTGGGCAGCCTGTGCCAGTGGTCTTTGTCTTCTTTCCAGGCTAAACAGCCCCAGGTCTCACAGTGTTTCGTCTTGAGAGAGATGCTCCAGTCCCCTGATCATCTTGGTGGCCCTGCACTGGCCTCTTTCCAGCAGTTCCCTGTCCCTCTTGAACTGTGGAGGCCAAAACTGAACACAGGACTGCAGGTGAGGCCTCACCAGAGCAGAATAGAGGGTGGGAAGAACTTCTCTGACCTGCTGGACAGACTCTTCTTGATGCCCCCCAGGATGCCATTGCTGGCTCACTTTTCATTTGCTGTTCAACAGAATTTTCAGTCCCTCTTCTGGAGCTGCTTTCCAGCAGGTCATCCCCAGCCTGTCCTGGTGCATGGGGTTGTTCCTTCTCAGGTGCAGGACTGTCTAATTGTCCTTGTTGAACCTCAGGAGGTTCCTCTCTGCCCAACTCTCAGACTGTCCAGATCTCACTGAATGGCAGCACAGCCTCTGGTGCATCAGCCAGTCCTCCCAGTAGTTTCATCAGGGAACTTGCTGAGGGTCAATCAATCCCCTCACCCAGGTCATTGATGAAGATGCTGAATCAGACTGACCCCAGAACCAATTCCTGTTCTCCATGATAGTTCAAAAATAGAGAGCAGCTTAGCAACAACATCAGCAGCTCCCTCAGCACTCCTGGGTGCATCCCATTGGAAGCCATGGCTTTGTGGGTGTACAGCTCGCCTAATCCTCCTTAACCAAGGGAAGGTCTTCCATTGACCAGACTATCTTCCAGGGACTGGGCTTGCTGAGGACCAGCCTTGGCCATAAAGACTGAAGCAAAGGTGGCATTCAGTAGTTCCTCCTTCTCTGTATCCTCTGTCACCAGGGCACCCACCTCAATCAACAGTGAGCTGACTTTCTACCTGGTCTTCCTTTTGCTGCTGATGTAGTTGAAGAAGCCTTTCTTGTTGCCCTTTACATCCCTTGCTAGATTTCATTCCAAGAGGGCTTTAGTCTTGCTTATACATCCCTGCATACTCTGACAATGTTCCTATACACTTCCCAATTGACCAGGCTCTTTTTTTCATGTTCCATAGACTTCCTTCTTCCATTTGAGTTGTTTCAGAAGCTTCTTTTTCATCTATGCAGGCCTTTTACCTGCTTTACTTGATTTTTTCACTCATAGGCATACCTAGATCTTGGACTTGGAGGAAGCAGTGCTTGAAGCCTGACCAGCTTTCTTGGGACCAGCTACCTTCCTGAGTCCCAGCCCAGGAGTCTCCTCCAAGTAGATATTTGAAGAGGCCAGAGGTAGCTCTGCTGAAGTCCAGCATCAAATCCCCAAAGAGACCTTCTTTATTTGTTAGCACAAGGTCCAGTAGCACACATCCCATTGCTGGCTCCTCAACCCCCTGTGTCAGGGAGTTGTCATCAGCACACTGCAGGAACCTCCTGGGCTGTGTGTGCTCAGCTGTTGTGGCTTTGCCAGCAAGTATCAGGGTGGTTGAAGCCCTCCGTGAGAACCAAGGCCTGTGACTGTGAGGCTGCTTTCAGCTGTCTGTAGAAGGCCTCATGCACTTGCTCTTCCTGATTAGGTGGCCTGTAGTCAGCTTCCACAGCAGTGTCACCCACATTAGCCTGCCCCTGAATTCTCACCCATGAACTTTCGACCCACTCTTCATCCCTGCCTGGGCAGATCCAATTGCTCTCACATAAAGGGGCCACTCCATTGCCACACCTTTCTGGCCTGTATTTTCTAGAAAGTCCATAGCCCTCCATGACAGTACTGCAGCCATGTGAGCTGTCCCATGATGTCTCTGTAATACAATGCGATCATGCCTTGTAACTGCACCCCATGTCCAGTTCTTCCCCAGGCTACCTCCATTGGTGTACAGGCATTGCAGAGGCTCACTCGTGTGTGCAGGTTTCCCTGGATGGGTACAACAAGATTCTTCACAATTCAGCAGTGCCTTTGGGTGATCAGCCTTCTGCCTCTCATCTTGGCATTCAGTTGAAGAACATTTGTCGTTGCTTTTGTTGCCCTGACACCTTTCCCTGTTGGATGGAATGGTGTGAGCGTTGCTGATTTGGACCTTGCCCCCAGAGTCCTTCAGTTTAAAACCCACTTTACCAAGTTGGCCAGCCTATTCCCAAAGATTCCCCTGCTCCTTCTAGAGAGGGATATTCAATGCCATTCCATCCATGTGCCTGGATGTCGAATTCAGGGAGTGAAACTGTCATCCAGTGCAGTTGTTTTTTATTTGAATAGAAGTTGCAAAGCATCCTCAGGCATGTAGAGGTAAAGAGTTTAACATGTAGGCTTTAATTACTTTTTGAAATGGTACAGTGTTTATTGCATGTTCCAGAGGTTTTTTCAACGTTTTACTAGCTATATTTGTCTTTATTTTATTTTGAAAAAGGAGAGTTTAGCAGTTTCTCTGAAGTGGTCAGAGCAGTGACTGAATGTTAGGCCTAGCTACACATTCTGAAAAGGAGCAAAGGGTATGATGAAGGTATAAATGAATGTGTCCTGATCATACTTCAGTGATGCTTAGGTTGGTAATACCTTTTGTAATGAATCATCCTTTTTGTTGCTCTTGAGTTGGGTTTTTTGTTGTTGTTTAAAAGCTCTATTCTGTAAAGAAAGGAATATGCTTTTGTTTTAAATGACAGTGGATCTATTTTGTCTGTAATTCAACATCAGGTTTTCATTCCCATCTGCAAAATTCAGAGTTACACATGTACTGCAGATAAAACATGGAGGTTTTAACTTGGGGAGGGGAGTGGGGAAGCAGATTACAAATCTATGAAGAACGCTCATAAAACAGGTATTTCTCTAGGAACTTTCAGTATGTAGTGTCTCAGAACTGCTTTTGCCTCTACAGCATAGAGCATCTCTACACTTAGGAGGTAGATCTGCCCAGCTTTCAAATACCTTACAAGAAAAGCAGTAATTATGTCACAAGTGGAAACATTAAGGGCTTTTTCCTTTTTCTTTTATTGTGTTGCTGGTATGGTCTGATGCCCCACACCAGTGGAAGCCATTTAAAAACATGGCTTTTTGTTGAGCTTGCTCTTTAGAGTTTGGTAATACTTCAAGGCATATCTCATCCGTGAAGTCAACCCCAACCCTTATGTCCTATTATTTTAAGCACATCTCAAGGAAGCTTGAGCTGAAGCAGAAGTGTTGAATGCTGTTGGCTTTATTTAAATAGTATAATAAGGCCTTCCTTGTTCTTTAGAACTGCCTGAATTTTGTGCTTTACAATTTGCATAGCATATTGATGTTAAAAGAAACCAACAAACCAACAAAGCTAACAAAGCACACACACTGCTTCTTATGGCAAAATAACCATCAGCAGAAGTCCAGGAAGGAATTAGTTACTGCTGAGGGTGGGAACAGCTCTGCTCTTCAGAAGGAGGCTTCTGTCAGATGCTTGGGGACGAAAGCAAAAACCACAATATTGTTTCTGCAGTACTTTTATACTGTCTTATACCAATTCTTTTCTGTGACTTTACTGAACACTTACAGCCATGGATCATGAACAGACAGCATAGTATTTCTGATATAGAGAGAGAGGGAGTCTTTTATCCTATCATAGAATCATTGAATGTAGGGTTGGAAGGGACCTTTAGGGTGTCAGGAGGTTGGGACATCCCCTTTCTATAGTAGCCAGCAACAGGACAAGGGGTGATGGGATGAAACTGGAACACAAAAAATTCCACTTAAACATAAGAAAAAACTATTTCACTGTTCATGTGAGGGAGCCCTGGCACAGGCTGCCCAGAGGGGTTGTGGAGGCTCCTTCCTTAGAGGGCTTCAGGACCCACCTGGACACGTTCCTGTGTGACCTGATCTAGGTGACCCTGCTTCTGCAGGAGGGTTGGACTAGATGATCTCTAAAGGTCCCTTCCAACCCCCACCATTCTATGATTCTATGTCTGTTCCCTTTATTTCTTGGTCAGATCAATTCTATGCTAAGAGCAAAGGAAAGGCTGATTAAAAAAAATATTCTGTTGTCATTTCAGCAGTGCCAGGGGGTTGCTTGGCTTTCTGTACATTAGTGAAGTCAGTCTGCCTTCCAGCAGGTGGGCGCTACAGCAGTTCTGGCTGGTGATGTCTCTCTGCTTTGTAGAGATGCAGAAAATAGGTAATGGAAAAAGGTAAGAACAAAATACTTTATTTTACTAAGTCTGCACTACTGCTATTAGAATAGAATGAAAGTAGTTTGAATGCAACTTGCTCCCTTACAAACTAGCTATCCAAGACTGGAATCTGGCAGGAGGAAAGCCTAACTGATACAGAAGTAAAAATGAATCAAAGAGTAGAATCCACAAAAATACCCTCCTCTAACAGTGTGTTTTCACTCTTGCTGTTATGGCGAGGCACTGTTTCCTCAAAACATTTCAGGCTCTTTGGAGCCTAGAACTAAGTTTACTATTTGCCCTCAAACACTAGGGAGTTGGTTATTCTGTGGTGGTAATGTCATAGCACTTCCACTGAATTCCCCTGACAGTTGTGTTAATATGGCAGCCAAGGTATTCTTGTGACACTTAAAATCAACAAGAGTTCATATATGCTTGAGGGCACTGGTATCTGTCTTCTCCCCCTCACAGTAAAGTGAGGTGTATTTTTCTTCAATACATTTTCCAGGATTTTTAGAGGAAGCATCAGTGTTTGAGAAACAGCACTGTACTTGGTTTCTCAGCGGGAGGCACTGTTGGAATAAAATGAAATTGCTTACAGCAATGACAGTTATCCTCTTATTCATGGATCAGAAGCTGTTCTTCCTCAGATCACCCTTATCTATGTAGAATTTCATGTAAAGCCTTTGTAATGTTCAGCACAGTGTATCTTCATCCAACAAATGAGATGGTTCTTACTGCTGTCACATTATTTTGGCTTGAGCGTGGCTGATCAAACTTCCCCGGGACTACAGCTGCATGACAGTTGCTGTGGTTAGATGCACGTTGCTCGTGGAAAGGAGGCTTCTGTCAAACTTGGAAAAGATTCTGGCAACAATAGCACCCTGCAGTTCAGGAATGATGGTGCTGGAGTAACAGAAGGATCGTTTTCAAAAATTTCATTTTGGCCTTTATCACCAGCGAGAGTGTGAAGGAAAAAACTTTCATTCCACCCACCAAGTGTTGCTTCATGGTGGCACAATTTGTCAGCACAGCAATGAAAATGTTCATAGACTGTTATTATGTCAAGGCAAGAAATGCCAGCAACAGGCCATTTGTGACACAGCCTTATAAAGCCATTACAGAATGGTAGCAGTGAAGCCATCCAAAGCAGATGTTTTTGTTCATTAAAGTTAAAAGTAGTCATCTCATTGTTAGGTTAGAAATAACCTTTTGAATAGGGGGGGTTCCCATTAAAAGTATAGTATATTCTAATATAATTTGTTATATATAAATAATCTATCTTATTATATTGGATATCTAATGATGTATTAGTATGGTGCATAACTGTAGATATTTCCTTTTTTTGCTGGCAGTATGGTGAGTTATAGGGTGAATTCAGGTGTTCTAGAAGGCTGAGTTTCTAATTAGAGTCCCTTAATGTTTAGGTAGGTGGATTTTTGTTCATTTGTGGGGTTTTTTTCACTTGCTTTAGCTGGTACTAAGTATTTCAGGGACATTGATGGGTTTAAGACAAAACCCTCAACCACATATTTCTTGGCATCGGTCATTGTGTCTCTATACTCTCATCATAGAATTGGTTCTGCACAGGTCTGGCTAGAGACTGGATAATACCAGTCATTGAATAATAAAGCCAATTCCATGGCCTTGAGCTAAATTCTCAATAGTATAGGTCTTTATCCTTTGAATATCCTATTTCTCCTCCTCTGAATGTGCAACTTGTCAATCCTTTCCTTTCTCCCTACTGCTGCCCTCTTTCTTCTTCTCTTCTCCTTCTTAGTAGGATTTTTCTGGAGCATTGTCAGAGTTCCAGATCACTCCCTTGCTGGGACTGAAGTTGCAGGGCAAATGTATGAATTGGATACTTAAAAATGGGCATGATATGCTCCAGAGAGATACCTGGAGTCTCTCAAGAAGACATGACATGCCTGAGATGCATCTTGCAAATGGAGGATTACATCCAAGAAGGCCAATGGCATCCTCAGATGCATCAAGAAGAGAGTGTCCAGCAGGTCAAGGGAGGTTCTGTTCCCCTTCCCTCTACTTTGCCCTAGTGAGGCCTCATCTGGAGTCCTGTGTCCAGTTCTGGGCTCCTCAGCTCAAGAGGGACAGGGAAGTGCTGGAGAGAGGCCAGTGCAGGGCCACCAAGATGATCAGGGGAATGGAGCATCTTTCATATGAGGAAAGGCTGCGGGACCTGGGGCTGTTTAGTCTGGAGAAGAGGAGACTGAGGGGAGATCTCACTAATATGGACAGTATGTAAAAAGTGTTTGTCAAGAGGATGGGGCAGCACATTTTTCTGTAGTGTCCAGTGATAGGACAAGAGATAATGGACAAAAGCTGGACCACAAAATGTTCCACTTAAACTTAAGGAAAAACTTCTTTACTGTGAGGTGAGGGAGCCCTGGCCCAGGCTGCCCAGGGAGGGTGTGGAGGCTCCTTCTTGGGAGGTGTTCAAAACCTGCCTGGACACTTTCCTGTGTGACCTGATCTAGGTGGGACCTGCTTGAGCAGGGGGGTTGGACTGGATGATCTCTAGAGGTCCCTTCCAACCCCCACCATGCTGTGATTCTGTGATCATTAGCTATTGTCTCCTTACTAGTTCTTTTGTACCCTGTAGTGCAGATTTGTTGTTTTTTCTTGCCAGGAACACCAGTGGGGATACAGTCTTATTTCAGGAAATAGTTTCAGACATCACTAATTGAACCTCAGCTTCATGTCTGTGCCTTGAGATGATGCTGTAATGACTATGAACTGGAGGAAAGCGGAGAGGGGAAAAACTCCCCCCAGTGGATCTTGCACAACTGGAGAGAAAAAGAATCTGGTAGATATTCTTATTTCCCAGCATTTCATACGCTTTAACATTTGTTTCTTTCTTTATACACATTTTAAAGAGAAGATGAGAGCAAAGTTAATGATGTTTCCTAAAACTAGAAGAAAATCCTAGCAGTAGCTTCATGAAAAACTCCCAAACCACAGTTAACTGTTGATTTTGATAGAAGCATCTTAAGTGAAGATTTAGTCTTTTGTTTGGAGTGAATACATATTATCACCAACAAAGAACACAGAATAACAGCGAAAAAGAAGGAATGCCAACACTGAATAGGTTCCAAGAATTTGTCTATATCGCAGCCACTCATGCAAGTATCAATCAATAATGCACACATTTCAGCTTGCTTTGGCTCAGCTTTCATTTCAAAGAAGCGAAGAACTATCTGGAAAAAAATGGGATTTGCTTTTCTCTTTTTTCTTCCTCTCACTTGACTGGAAATGTTGCCCCAAATGAAAAATACTTGTAAAATACAAGTACACTGGACTATACCCTCCCTCACGTAAATGTCATTGCAACAGTTCTTCATTGCCTTTTATATATTAGCCTTGTCTCGATTATAACTAATTTTCCAGAGTACAAAGATGTGGTGGCTACAACAGGAGAGCTGAAGACAATAATGATGCCTTACTTCTTTTATGTGCTAAATTCAGCTCAGAAGTATTCCCTCAGGTGTGGAAGATTCTACAAATCCCTAATAAAAACTAGTACCTCATGATAGGAAGTTCTTGATTTCTGAGAAGGAACTCCAAGTATACTTGTGTGTTCTCTGGGTGGGTGCTGTTTCTGTGTGTACCTTGATAGACTCCACAGGCAGTTGATGTCCCTAAACCCAGGACCGTGAGGGCCAGAGGCTTATAAATGAACTGAGACATTTCTCTGGTTGTAGGCTTAGCACACTGGGACATTAGTTGCTATTTGAATCCACCCTCCAGCTCCATTTCTTCATAGCTTTAGTGGCTTTTCCCTTGGATGGGTAAAGACTGTAAGGGTTAGAAAGAGAAGGGTTAAGTTTTTGAAGAACTGTTGCAGGCACATGCCCTAATGGTAGGTGCTGTTATGAGACTAAGGCTGAACTGTGATGAATTAGGTAATTCCTTCTCACACAAGAAGATAAATGAGTTGGAAAGCAACCTTATTTAACAGGCAGAGGGAAAACGATTTTCTGAAAAGCCCCTGTCATAGAGTCCCCTGGTCTGTCAAACCACGTTGTCTGGAGATGGGAAGCAGGTTTGCAGCTGAGAAGCCATCTGAGAAAGTCGAACCATGGCAGTTCATCTTGTTTGTGACTCTAAGTCTCTGACTTTTACTTACTTTTAGAGACAAATCATTACTGGTCCATCGGAATGCTTCTTACTAATTATTTTATGTACTTGTAATAGAGAAGTTCTCAGAAGCAGATGTATTTCAGTGCAGAGAACGTGAACCTCCACACATCTAACCCACTCCTTTAGCAATGGAGAAGACTGTTAAAGGTGTATTTGCAGGCTCTGGATGTAGAGAGAAATTCTTTCTGCTTTCTCCTCAGGAAAGTGGTCTGTAAAGAAAAGTTACCCCCCCTTGTAGATAGTTTTTGATATGTTATTATTGGAAAGGACTATCATATTTGCCCTGGGAGGTAATACAGATGTGGTAGAAAAACTGGGGTGGAAAGAACACAAAACACTTTTAAAAGCTAACTGTGAGCCTTTCTTTTGTATTGAAGTGACAAGCAAGCCTTGTCATCAGTTTTTAAAGAGAAATGAGTCTGGGGAAAGGGGAAATTAAGGATATGAGTTGGGAAAAGTCTGGCTCTATGGCTTTTGCAGTCTTCTTTTTGCCTTCAAAAATTCATGCTTATTTTTATCCCTATCTGGGACTCTCTGTGCAAAGCTATGCAAAATAAAGCTGGTGTCTTCTCCCTAATGGGGCCTTGCTCTTGTATTCCTTCTTTTGAAAACTTTATAGCTTCTGTAGGAAATGCATCTTTGTCTTGTGCATAGTTTGTACATTTTTAGGTGCTGACACAGTATAATTAAAATTGAAGAAAGTAGGGAAGGCATTTAGAAACAGTAATTACTGGTATGTCAGTAACAAAATTAGTGGGAAGTGAATATGAAAAGAGAAATTGTCCTTCTGTGAACAGCTTTAGTAGATCTGTCCCTGCCTATGGGCTTAAAATGTTACACTTGAGTCGCAGGACCACAGATGTACCTGCAGCTGCCACTAATGATAAAAGTTCTCTTCATCTCAGTGATAGGGGAATTAGCTGATTAGCTGTCCTTTCCTTTTGCATATTAAGTCCTTGTTAATTAATTGATTGCACACTGATCTGCTCGTTCTTATCATACAAGTCCACAGTGTGGGTGGTTGCATCTCAAGAGATGTGGTCTACTGAAAGGGCTTCTAGGCTGCAAGAGCTTTAGCTCTGGTGAATATGTATGAGTCTCCCTTTTTGTTTTCTTTAGTTTTAAGCCTGCAGGGCTGTTTGAACATTGTGGCAGAACTTGGTTTTCCAGGATCAAAGAAACATGAGCCAAAGCTTAGCTGCACTAACTAATTCCTGTAGGGTTGCAAAGGAAAAGCAAATAATCCTCAGTTTGCTTTTGAGGTACATAAACATGTTTGTAGTAGGCTAATTTTAAAACCAGTTTATAATCAGTGGAGGGAGGAATGTTCTTTGCTTTTTGTTTGTATGTTGTTTGTTTTTAATGGAAGATATTATATGTTGTCTGCTTGGTCTTTGTTCTTTTGTTGGTGTAGCTTATGTTAAGCTGGTTTGATCTCTGCAGGTATGTTAATATAAGTATCTGAAGGTAGTTACTGTGCTCAATAGTTTGCCAAAGCAAAAGGTTCAGGTTTTATCTTGCAGCTATTCACCTCCTTTCCTTGTTACATTGCACATCTCATTTCTTGATAATGTTTTGTCTAGGGGTGTGCTGCTCTTCAGTATTTTGGTGGTTTTACTCTTTTGAAGGCAGGCAAATCTTGAAAAGTCATTTTGTGCCTGTGGCACAGCTCAGCAGGTGCTAGCAATGATCATACCCATCATTGGAGTTTACTGACAAAAGTAATAAAAGAATTGTTTTCGTAGTTTTAGTGTTTGTTTTAGTTTCTCACACTCAGCTCCTACCTCCAGCAAAAGGGATGGTGATACTGGAGGCAGCCTGATGTGTGGGTTGTTTCTTTGGCGGAAGTAGACTGATGTGTTTTGGAAGAGCCCAGCTAGATGGGTTGTTGAGTCTCCTTTTCTGGGGACATTCCAAACCCACCTGGACAAGTTCCCAGGTGGTCCTGTTCTGGTAGGGAGGTTGCACTGGATGATCTCTTGAGGTCCCTTCCAGCCCTTGAGATTCTGTGACTAATGTTTAAATGTACGTTTAGGTTTAAAAAAGCTTTCTAAAGACAGTTTTTGTAGAGTTTTTCCATGTGCCTTAGTTTTGTGAAGCCTACACAGGCCCAGGCTGCCACAAATCTCCCACCACAGCATGAGTCAAGCACGAGTGTCTTGAGAACAGCTTGCCAAATAGGTCACCAGCGCTCTGACAAACCAGCGTCGCTACGTACAAATACATTCCAATTCTGATTGTATGAAATTGATTTGAAGTGACCACTGGCAAGGTTTCAAAACCTGAGCAATATCTTATCAGAATAACGGGATCTTGGGAGCTGCAATTCATCTTGCCTATTTCTACTGTTGGAACCTGAGCTGACAGGAGCTTTGCACTGAATAATCCAAAGGGAAATCATTGGGTTCTGACCCTGCAATGAGTTTTGCTTGGGCTTATTACTGTTTAGACAGATGGGAGCTGCTAGTTCTTGTTTCATTGTCATAAGAAATGGCAGCTTTTAAAGTAGTTTTTGTGCATGCAAAACTGTTATTTTTATTGCACTTCAGTGAGGTTTGTGACCTGCCATTGAAATGAACAAAGACACTCAAATGATTGTAAAGCTGAAAGAAGATTTTAATGATGTTCAGTTTGAATTTTGAAGGTAGTGTTCAATGTTACCATTTCCCACTCACTGTTCAGTTACTTTTCCCATGAGCTTGTAGTCTTTTTTGTCTTGGGTGCACAGAAACCAGATAAGCTTTGCATATATTTCTTAATGCATGAGGACAGGAAAGTGCTGAAGCATTAGGGAAGCAGTAGGATGGGATTTGTTTTTTTTGGTTGTGCTTTTGTTGTTGTGTTGCTTTGTCTCTTTAAAAAGCTTAACTATCCAATGATACTTATAAATGTTAGTATTCCAAAAGGAGTTTTACCCTTAGATGTGGCTCTGAGAGTTCTGGTGGGCTCTTCTTCCCTTAGCCGCTATCTCCACTGTGTAATTTCTCCTACACAGTTCTTACATTTAGTGGCAAGATTTGTAAACGTGCTGATTATCTGGCAACTCCTGTTATTGGCAATAGAACTTGAAAATTTGATTGCTTGATTGTGTTGCTGAGCACTTCTGAGTATCTGGCTCACAGGGGGTTGTGAGACACACAGGAGAACTTGTATCTGACCTGTACCTCCCCACTGGTACATCCTCTCTTCTTTGTTCTCTGGTTTTCATTTAAGCCTCTTTTCTGTGAACTAAATTTGCAACAGGAACAATGAGTGAAGCAGTTCATAAGCTCAAGAGTTTGATCTGCATCCTGTAGAATAATAACACCAAACTGGGAGCACTGGCTGATTCCCCAGAGGCTGTGCTGCCATTCAGCGGGATCTCGACCGGCTGCAGAGTTGGGCACAGAGGAACCTCCTGAGGTTCAACAAGGACAAGGGCAGAGTCCTGCAGCTGGGAAGGAACAACCCCCTGCACCAGCACAGGCTGGGGGTGACCTGCTGGAGAGCAGCTCCAGGAGAGAGATCTGGGAGTGCTGGTTGATAATAAACTAACCATGAGCAGCAACATGCCCTCGTGGGCAAGGGGCAATGGACAAAAGCAGGACCACAAAAAACTCCACTTAAACATAAGGAAAAACTTCTTTACTGTAAGTGAGGGAGCCCTGGCCCAGGCTGCCCAGGGAGGGTGTGGAGGCTCCTTCTCAGGAGGTTTCCAAACCCACTGGGACATGTTCCTATGTGACCTGATATAGGTGGGACCTGCTTTAGGAAGGGATTGGACTAGATGATCTTCAGAGATCCCTTCCAATTGCCACCGTTCTGTGATTCTGTGATAAATGATTTGCTTTGATGAGAGTTTGCTACTCTGTGCATCACTTGCTCTCTCTTGAAGTACAGTGTTGAAGTTTTGATGCCTTAACATCATAAATGTCATTATTTCTGTTAGATTCTTATCCCAAACCTGTATGCCTAAGAAAGTCACACTATTAATTTCTATACTCTCTCTTAGTGGACCAGTTTCTGTCATAAATGCCAGGTGTTGAGGAAAATACTTCCCACAAATGTGATGTCCTGCTCTTCAACTGAAATCACATTCTGTTGACCTGTCATGTATCATGTTAAGCCAGGGATAAAAGCCTGTCTGTTTGATTTTGCTGCCATGTTTACATTGATTTAAAAATGCAACATGTAGAGATGAAAAGAAATGCACCTTCAGATGCTACAGAAGAGCTCTCTGAGAAACTTTTATTATTGTCATGCAAATTAGATACAGTGAGTGTAATGGAGACATTTTCATTTAAGGAAAAAGCATCTTTTTTCACTTAAAAGTGAGAAGATCTGTTCTTACAGAGTATTCCTTTGCAACAGGATCCTGATTATGGGCTATTAGAATCAAATAAATATTGTTTGTTTGACATAAGTGAATATATGAGTATGAGTCACTTTGAAAATCCCTGAAAGCTTTTTGTTTTGTTCCTTTGGGGTGAATTAAGCTTGTTACTGGTATGAGATGGTCAATCTGAGACAGCTGAAAATGGACTTTCTGAAAAAACAAAACTACCCTGTTGTCCCCTACAGCTCTAGGAATTGGCCTTTTTGTGCTGACTGGACAGCTGGAATCTCTTAGTAGTGAGTAGAGAGTATAGAATTTCTTCATTGTGAGGGAGTGCTGGAATGGGTTGCTCAGATGGGCTGTGGAGGCTCCTTCTTTGGGCACATTCAAACCCAGCTGGATGAGTTCCTGTGTGCCCTACTCTAGGTGGTCCTGCTCTGGCAGGGGGTTGCACTGGATGAGCTTTCAAGGTCCCTTCCAGCCCTTGAGATGCTGTGATTCTGTGGAAGTGTCCACTGTTTGTCTAAGAGAGATAAAGTGGGAGTAGAGAAATTTTAAGTAAAATTAGTGCATTCTTGGTTTGAACTGTGGAATATTTTGTTATGTAAGCTCAGGGAAATTGCCTATGCCGTTTGGCTTGTGGCAATAAGGCTATTGAAGAGTTATGCCTTTTTATAGCAGAATTCCTGGGTTTTTTTAACTATTTAACTCCATAAACTCATGTTGGAGATTTATCTCAATACAAGAGCCATCTGTCCTCAGTAGGGAAGTAATTGAACTGCCTTAAATGAGTGTTTTGAGTATGGTGATTGAATGGACCGTGATTAGCTCGGTCCCCTGTGGATGGAAAGCATTACGGCTTTTTATTAGCTGGAAATAAATCCAGCTGTTTTTGTAAGCGTATGTTTAGTATGCCACTGGTAGCACAATAAATGTATCAAATAGTAAATACAACGTGCTATTCATGTGAGAAATATCCAGAGGAAGGTGTTTCTTTGAGTCTTTGGTGCTTATCACAATATAGGGTGTACTATTTGGGGGTAAGCCTTTACTGTTGAAAGTGTAATTATAGAAGTCTACTAAGGTTGAAAATCTTACAGATTTTGTTCCCTACAGTTTTGAGACAACTTCAGCAATTTTGTGCTTTTCTGTTCTTTACAAAAATAAGAATGTTGTACCTCCAAAACAAACACAGATAAATCCAACTATTTTAACTTATTCTTTCCTTTTTGTTCAAAAATAGTTTTTGTTTCTAAGACAAACTTTTGCCTAAGCTCAGCTGCTGAAGCTGGAGTCTCTTCCTAAGAAGAAAACTGGACAGCAATGGGACAGAAGTGGAAAAAACAAAAACCAACCTAGGCAAAAGCTGTTTCTTTGGTGCCAGCAGCTCAGCTGCTGAAGGGCAATGGGCAAAGCACATGGCACATGCCTGAACTGCTGAACCTCAATTCACATCCTCTTTTGGCTGATGTCAAATCATGATTTTGCCTGACTGTGGAAGCAAAATTCACCAGCAGCATGCTGCTCTTGGGCAGGTTTTATTTAGTGAGACTGGTTGTAGCCAAGTATTGTGCAAAGAGATGTTTCCTAGTTACCAGGCATAAATTATAATAGAGTTATAGAAAAGTAAGTGACTTTTGGTGGAGTAAAGAAAAGCATTGCTTTGCTTTTCTCTCGTAGTTTCTAGTGGTATTAAAGCTATTTTCTGCTTGAAAAATAGCTATTCAGAGGTGTGGGGGTTTTTTTGTGACCCTGTTAGAAGGTAGAGAAATGGCTTTCATGGTACTGTAGTAGGTGTCTGAAGAGTCTTCAGTTCAAGTAGTAAATAAAGCCACACTATAAAACAGAATACTGTTTATGTTGTACATTATATATACTAGTATTACCTGTGAGTAACTATTAATTGAGGAACTGGTGCCAGCAATGGGTTGAAGCTTTGAGTTGTTATCTGAGGGGTCTGTATGGGGACACCTGGCAAAATAATTATGCCAAAACCCCTTAAGTAATTCCCAGTAATACCAACATAATCAGTATTTGTCTTGGTTCTAGTCTGGTTGGGGGACAACTGTTTGGTTAGAGGTGTTTTTTACTTGCTAAAAGCCTAATACATTTCTACCTTCTCAAAGGATAATGTTTTCCCAACTTTTATTTATTTTATTTCACTATTGAAACAGTAATTGTGATGTATGTTGCTTTCCAGCTTCATCAGTTTGGCCTGTAGATGCTCATTGTGTACAGTTAAATATTTGGCATTTACATAATGTTAATGCGCTTCTATCACATAATCATCATGGATGGGGTAAATGTTTCTGAGCATTCTATGCAAGACTTTTAAGAGTCTTCTTCACTTGGCTTGGCCATATTTGTGTATGCTGAAGCTACTGGAGAATTTAGATGATCTCAAAGGTGAAAAATGTCACAAAAACTTACTACATCGTTTACAAGCAATAGCATCACATCTCAGGCAATTTAGTACATCCACATTTGTTCTGTGAATGACACATTTTTACAAAAAAGTTATTTAAGATCTTCAAAACACATTATGAATAGTATTTCTGCATATATTTGCATTGAATATGTCTATTCTCTGGTACAACTAAAACTGTTAGATTTGTTGATGGCAGTGGTTTTATTCCCTTGGATCCCATTTCCATTTTCTCTTGTCAGAAGGCACACTTTATCAGAAAAGGAAGATATAGTACAGTGTTATAACCTTTGAAACAGTCTTATGTTTGCATTTCCTCAAGTATTTGCTCAGATGCTTAGAAATGATGGTGAACAATCTTTTTCTAACTCTATACTCTAGTGTTGTTTCCCCTGTGCAGAAACACAGTAAAACCAAAAATCTCTAATTCTTAATCGTTGAATCATAGAATGGTAGGGGTTGGAAGGCACCTTTAGAGATCATCCAGTGCAACCCCCCTGCAGAAGCATGTTCCACCAAGATCAGGTCACACAGGAACTGTCCAGGTGGATCTTGAAGCCCTCCAAGGAAGGAGCCTCCACACCCTCCCTGGGCAGCCTGGGCCAGGGCTCCCTCGCATGAAGGACTTTTCTTTCAAACCTAGAAAATTTACAGAGCTTAGCAAAACTTCTTGTCACAGAAAATTTGAGATATGTTGTAACAGTTGTGAAAATGCTGTTGACTAATGGCTCCCTTCAGGTAGGTAGATAGTAGGAAAGTGAGCTAACAGGCTCATTGATGCTACTGCCTTGGGGAGTAGACCTGACTTTGCCTGTGTTTGGCTGTCCTTGTGCAATATTGTAAATTCTGGCAGATTGCATTTTCTGTTTGCACTTGCTACATGCTTCTGGATCCTGCTCATAAAACTTCCTACCACTGAGGGGAAGCAGTGCAGTTGGCCCTGTTTAGGCCTTTTGGATCGTGTGGGGAACACACCTCCTGTGACTATCATGTGTTTTGAGGGCAAGGTAAACAAGAGGTGGGATGGGAGACTTCATCAAAGGCCCCGTAGCCTGCTCTGCTCCTGCAGCTTGTAGGTGCATGGGCTGTCAGCAATGCCCAAAGTGCTTTCTGTGGCAGGTGATGAATCCCCTGAGGGAGATCCTGCCAGTGCCGTGCTGCTGTGGGAAGAGATGTGATGTCACGTTGAGGCCTGGCCAGGAGAAGCCGCTTTCTCAAGGCAAAATTCTTCTGAATCAGTGTGTGGGTGGCTTCCTGCTGGAGCCTGAAGAGCTGTCAGCGTTATCTTTTTGTGACAGTAGTGTGGGGGAAAGCTATGCAGGGAGAAGTCTTGAAGAGCTAAGAAATGTTTTAAAATACTTACTACTTTTCCTTCACGATTTGCTGGAAGACCACTATTTTTCCTTTAATAGAAGAGAGATTATAAGCACTTGGTTTTTAAACAGAGTATTTGGTGGTGTGCTCTAGAGAATGACAAAGAGCTTGCAGGGAATACTCCTAGGCACCTGAAAACACTGCTAACAGAACAATATTCTCCTAAAAAGCTCTTGTAAGCACTCTTTGAAAAGTCTTGCCACAGACAGTTAAAGAAATATCTTAGGCATGGAATTAACTGTCAACCACAAGAAGAGTTTTTGCTGGCATCACATCATTACGTTTTAATTGATAAAATGGTCTGTTGTCTGCTTTGTAATTGAAGGAGTTAATCTTGAAGCACTTCTATGTGTGCCATGAAAATAATTTCTGTATTTTAGTTCACTGTGGAAAGTGTAATTGATTGCTACTTTGCAGTCATAGACACTAATAAACAGGCAAACCAGGACATTGCAAACTGTCGTTATGGTCCCATCATTAGTTACATGCTCAAAACTACCTTGTCTATTGTTATTGAGAAGGCAGCTGCTGTAAAGAAACTGCAAAAGTTGCAAGGTCACAGGAAGGATTCAGAAATATTTAATCTGCAAATTTTTGTATCTTTCTACAACAGCAAATGCCACTTTATCAGGATTATAATCCCATTCCTTGTAATAATTGTTGCTTTAAATTTGGCCAGAAATCATTTGAGAATAGTTCTGTCTATGCTATGTTGGATTTTATTAGCCAACTTTGGTTTACCCTGACCAAAAGTTGTTGTTGGTGACATTGGGGCATTAAAAGGAAGAGTAGAGAAGGAAAGCGAAAACAGAAAAAAGGAAAGATGATGACATCTAGGTATTGCACTTCTAGCTGCAGTTAGAGGGGATCCATCAGGCTTATTTGCTTTTACCTGAACCTGTTTTTTCTGGTTTGTATCATGAAAACTCTGGAACTCTCTTTCAAGATAGTGAAAACAAAAAACCACACAACAAATGTTAATGGAGCTGGTTAAATTCTGATAACTCCAGGAACTCTGAGATTGTTGTTGAGGACGGATGGTTGGACAGCTGCTTTCTCTGCCTCATAGCCTTCACCTGTAATATTTGTTTACTTTCTTGATAAACACAAATCTGTCCATAAACCCCATGCTACAGTTATTGTTAATAATCGACTAAATGTGCAGCAGAAGCAAAGCTCATTCCCTTTGAAGAAAAGTTCTTTTTTTGTCCTAGAACGAGAGGGGTCAAAATCAGGCAACACACAATAGAAAGCAATATTGGAGCTGTGTTTGTGTATGCCAGTTACTATATTTATAACATGGAACAGAGTGATAATACTCCTTTGTCTGGCAGAGTGCATTATCTACGGATCACTGTGATGAAATTGAAGTATAACTGTTAGTTTCATCTCTCCATTCCTTCATTTCTGAAAGAGTTCTAATATATCAGCAGTCTTTAAAGGTCACTGTTTTGTGCTGCCTCTGGACAGCACTTTAGTTGGTGCAAATCTTCTAGTAGCCTATATTTCTTCTTCTTTTTTACTTCTGTAAGAGTGGTATGTGGTATAGGATTACAGTGTCAAGATGCCTTGCAATTGTTCCAAGTTGTGGCACATGTAATTAATAACAATTTGTAATGAATAGTTATGCGTAGAGTTAGTATAAATGAGGGGAAAACCAGCTTTGACAACTACATTGAACTTAGTTTCAGAAAATGCTGGAAGGCATCTTTGCATAAAAAATCTTTCTGGAAATGTCACCATATTCTGGTGCCCCGGAAGGACCTTAAAAGAGGAAAGAAATTATTTGTGCAGGTAAAGCTTTGTCAGAAAACCAGTTTGACCATAGTTGTGTGAACAGGGAGGTGTAAATCCTTCCTCAAATCTCAAATGTATGTTTGTACCTAATGGGTGCTCAGGTTACCTTCTAGGAACTCTTCTAATCACTCCTGTAATCCTAAACTTTTGGTCCAGGCAGGTGTCTTAATTTGTTGAGTAAACCTATGGTGAAAATGCCCTGTTAGGTCTACAGTGCAGGCTGGGGGCTGGAAGGAACAATAAAAAGATACAGTAAGAATTACTCTTAAATGGAGTGTCTGTGCTCAGGTCTTTCATAGTGCTGTCTTTCAGGTCTTTCACTGTGCTGTGCTCAGCAGACAGGCACTTAAACCCTATCCTTAAACAACATGTATGAATAAAATAAAAGGGAGGTGCGTTAAAGCATTGTGTGACATGGCAGGGGTTGGCTTGCTGAAGTCACAGTAAGATGATTACCCTTAGCATCTGCCTGCTTAGCAAACTGCTGTAATTTTATAACACTTTCCTGTGAGAAGATCTTTAGTGAAGCTGCAGGTTGTTCCTTGGCAGGCCTCAACTGTGGATATGACCTTTATACAGCAGGATACATTCTCCACTAGCCAGCAAAACCGAGTGAGAACAGCTTTACAGCCCTCCTCCTTTTGAAGGTTGATTTATAGTGTAGACACAGTTTTCTCTAGTGGTAGAGATTCTCCTGAATAGAATGAAGTTATTTTCCTGTGCACATCAGTGGAGAATCTTCCCAGTGGTATTCAGATAAAAAAAGAAACAAAAGGGAGCAAAAAAGGACCAAAAATTCTCCTTATCCTTAGTATTTGCAAAAGTAGTAGTGTGATAAAAATTCCCTAATGGCACAGCCCACCCCACGATGCAGAATCACAGGTGTCTGTGAACATCTAGTATAATAGCCAGAGAGCAGTACATTAAACCCTTTTTCTCTGCATTACTAAAAAGGTAACAGTCTTGCCAGGCAGTTTGTCCAGTTTAATATTAAGGTTGATGCCTCTTTCTTGCAAAAGGGCTTTTGAGATATGTCCCAGTTCAGCATTTAAGCACACATTCTGAACTGCTGTGTTGAACTCACTGTGGTCCTTGATGCTAGAAGAAGGTTGAAGAAATTAGTCCTCTCTGTATATATGGAACAGCCTGGCAGCATTCCATTGTTGCAGTATCATAAGTGTATTGACAATAAGTTTAGCTAGCATAAATTCTAAGCTGGTATTTTTTTCCTTGGGAGGGGATAAGAGAGTGATGTATTGCCAAGCAAATCTGAAGCTTGTGAAGCAATGTACTTTAACCAGCATCATTTGGGGAGAGTCACTTCTTTCCCCTCTTATTTCTCCTCTTGAAAAATGCTTTTGAATAGATTATTATGAAAATACTTTGTAATTCTCCTTTATTTTTCCTTTTCCCTTCAGTTGGTCATTTATATGCTGCACAGACTAGAATAGCACAGTGAGGGGAGCACTTACACAGGAAGAGGATATTTGTCATCTGTCACACTCTGAAATTAAACTTTCGATATCGAGTTATTGACTTAGAAATAACATGCAGAGAAAAGTACACGGTGGGGGAAGCCATTGAACTACTTATTACATAACCCTGTGCTAAATCCTCTGTCACTGAAGAGAGCCTTTAAAAACATTTCTCCATGAATAAATTAAAAGAACACTTTCATACAATAAAATATTCAAAGATTCCTTGACCACTTACGTGGATGTGGCTTTTTTCTTTGAACAAAATCAGAGAGAGGAGCCTGAGAGTCCCAGAGCTGGGGCAGAAATTTCTAATAAGAAATTGATACCCAGTTTTTGTAGATGCTTTGAAAACTCTTGTTGTACATTTACATATATTAAAAAAGTAGAAAGGAGAGAAAGGCCAAGTCAAAGGAGAACTGTTCAGTATACAGTTAAGGAAATAAAGCTCAAAAGTGTCAATGGCAACTTGCACAAAGAGTAATATGTATTGATTAATAATGGCTACAGAGGAAAGAGTATTTGGACTTTGATGTGAGACTTCTGGAAAGTGGAAAGATGTTAGAAAGTTACAAATGAGATGAAATGGAGTGGCTTATCCCCAGGACTGGGATAATAGAACTCTTCCTAGCAGAGTGTTAAACTACTGAGGAAGAATGATGATCTCTTCTTTCCCACAACCGATTTTGTTTCAAAATAGTTGCTAAAAGAAAATCTCAGAGTGACTGGGCTCATTAAACCTGTGGTTTGTTGAGATGGGAGAAAGTTGGAGGGTTTCTTTTTCTAAATCAGGTTCCTTGCTTTCTGGTTTTACTTTCTCCTGTCAACAGCCTCTGCTGTTGTGCAGAAGGCTGGGAGGCATTGCTCTTATGTCACACAGTGCACAACAAATGCATTTTCTTGTACTCTTGAGTGGATTTTATGTTTTCATTTGTCTGCTGCAAGTTCTCCTGTCTTCTTTGTAGCCATCGTAGCCTATGGCCGGGTTGTTTCTTCCCCCAGGGCGTTTACAGATTGTTTTTTTTCCTTTTCTCCTTTTGGCAGGTTGTAGATAGCAGGTTTGATTTAGCATAATGAGGTGTGTGGTGTGAACGTGTCCGTGCTGTGTCACGGCGTAAGGGCGCCTGACAGCAGAGGCAGGCAGCAGTGGCTGGCGGCGTGCGGCTCCTCCATCTGATCCCCTCTCTGTGCGCCGTGCGGGAGCTGCCACCAGCGCCAGCTCCACACAGGGCCACTGCTGTCAGCAGCCAAGAAGCCTCTTGTGCCCAGGAAAGGTGTGATTTCTATCTGGGAAAGCCTGAAAAGAAGCATTTTGTTAGTCCTCGACTTGTGCTTTTAGAAATAAGAAAAGAAATGTTTTTGCTAAGGAAAGAAACACTCTTTTTTGAGCTACTTTTTTATAGCATTTTTATCATACAGCCTTAAACGACTAGAAATGTTACTGGTCTCTGGGAGAAAATAATCTATTTCCTGTGATGCATGCAGCTGTAAAGCTGTATAAGATCATATAGCTGTTATCATCTGAGGATTCTTCCAGCCCAGGGAATATTCTAGAATCAGAGGGACAAATTATTATAGGAATTGGTAATACCTACGATTTGTGAAGTGCTGGTAAATACAAGCAGTGAATGTAGCTTGCACATAAGCTAGCTCATAAATGGTTTATTTTCTTCAAAATTATCCAAGTTTTGTTACAAATCCATCCCCATTTATCACTAATAAAAAGGAATCT
The DNA here is from genome assembly GCF_028858725.1 of Colius striatus. Lineage (NCBI taxonomy): Eukaryota > Metazoa > Chordata > Aves > Coliiformes > Coliidae > Colius > Colius striatus. Next base: position 577,228 of record NC_084773.1, read on the forward strand.
GTAGATATATATCAAATATGTCTGTGGTAAGAATGGTACTATGTCTTTTGAGCTACTAAGCCTTATAACCAAAACCATTTCAGAAGAACAAAAGTTTGACCTCTTGAGGTATTAATAATGTTGAGGGCAAATGGAGGCTGGACGTCACCTTGAATCTTTTGAAATATATGGCTTTGATTCCAGCACTTAAAATCTTAAATAGCTGTTTCATTAGTTATTTTAAAGCTGAATAGCTCAGGGAAACAAAGACCCTTACATGATTTCTTCCCCCACCACCTTTTAAATGTGCAATGGCCTTTGAATAAAATAGATAATGCAGATTAATGTCTGAAGCCACTAACCGTACCAAGTGCAATATAGGTCAATAACTTAATGTGCAACTGTACCTAATGAAAGTTTAATGTAAAATTAATCTGAATCTGTTGTATGGTGCAGGTGAAGTTGTCCTTTTGTATTTGTTTCTCTAAATTAACATACAGAACATATGGTATGAAATATTTGCAAATGTGAGTATATTGTGCATTGGAGTCAATATTTGTTTCTCAGGTGTTGAGTACCTTTTTATTATCATTCTAACTCTGCAACTTTAAAATAAAGACAAGACAAATAAATAAACACACACACACACACACACACAAACCCCCAAGCTGCACAAACCACCCAACCAACCACAACAAAGCCACAACTCAACCCCAAACTTTTTTTCCTGCCCTCTGCCAGGGTACTGTTTCTGTTGACAAAGCATCCCCAAAGAAGTGCTCAGTATAGTGTGAAGTGTCAGCCAAGATTCTCTGTAACACTGAGGCGTTGTCAGTTCCAGAAGGGGTTTTGACATCGTACAGTAACACTTTGTGATCAACTCTGCTGTCTTCTCATTCCTAACTAATTAGGTTGCTAATGAAGGAAAACATCTGTGAGGACATCAGTGGTCTCAGATCTCCAAGTGAAATGAATGGGGTTATTTTAATTAATGCATCTATAACTTTTGTGATGAAGAAGACAAGCAGTGTTGTCTGTTTTGTACCTACAGCTTTTCTAGCTTCAAGAGTGACTCAAGGTACCTTGAATTTCACCTTGATTTTTATGTCAGTGACTTCCATAAAGGAACTACCATGTTTGATAATACAAGACTGCTGTGGGGCAATGTTTCTAACTCACATTTTCAGGTAGGTCTTGTCTGAGAGACAGAACAACCTCTTTAGAAGAGCGCCCTTGTCTCACAGAACTGCTTTTTCAGTTCATCATTGATCAGAGATGACAGTACATGTACCACAGCCACTGAAAGGCTTTACTGCCTGTCTTTTTGACATATTGAGCTACCACATAGGCTGTCAGGTTTGTTTTGTAATGCTATAATTATTTATACTGAAATCACAGGTAATTATAAGAAAGGTGAGGTGCATTTCATGTTGTAAGCTAAACCTGAAATAAGGCTGCATTTATGGAAGGTGGAAACAACTGAAGGTTTAATAGAGGTCACTACCACTATTGCAGGGGGATGATGGTGAAAGGCAAAACGCCCCAAAGAACTGTTAGTTTTAAAAATGAAGTAATTGCTCATCTTCACAGAGTACTGTATTTTCCATGTATCAGTGTTGCTTGTTTTTCCTATTGCCTTCTGTGACTTGCAAATGTTGTGGTTCCATTTCCCTACCAGCTTGAATCACAGCTGCACAGTTCATCATGGCATTTTTGCTAATGCCACACTCCTCAGGCATTGTATCCTAGAGCACCCACTTTAGGAGAAAGACATGCTTTACCTGGTCTAGAGTTTCATCCTTTCAGTGTTCAAAAATAGTAAACTTTGACCTAGGATGGCCAGCAAGATGCCCTTCTTCCCAGAGGCAGTCCTAATACAGCTGTCTGTTCCATTTTTCGCTGCTTCACCCAAAGCTCTGCCTTCTTTTGTATTAACAAAAGCATTATGCTTGATTCAAAGCCTACATCCTTGATAACTTCAACATATTTCATTCATTTTGTTTGTATCAAGCAGTGTTACTGTATAGCAGAAGCATTCCAGGACTTTTAGAAACAAAATAGAAAGAAATTCAGTGATGCTGCAGTGAACGTATCTTACTGGAATTTGTTGTACAGTGAAAAATACAGAGCAGCTTTGATCTAAGCTACAGCATAAATTTTGGCTTTGTTCAGCATCATCCCAAATACTGATGTCATCTTTCTAATTTTGTTAAAGTTTTTGTCTTCACAAAGATGATTCTCTGTATTTATGTAGATATGTAACGATGGAGAACATATTTTTTAGCCTGAGCCTCATGGATTTGGGCATCAAATAAGAATCTGTTGTAGCCTTTGCAAATGACATGTAAGCTACTTTTGTGAGGTACATGGTCCCTGCTTTGTCCCCTGGTTATAAAGGAGTAAACTGAATAAAGGAAATAATGGAAAATCCTAACTATCAGATGGCAAGGGTTCACATATTGAGTAGTGGAAAATACTGCAAGTGGAAAAGCTCTTTTTAGGTGTTGGAATAATTGTATGTCGCTCGAAGCACACGACTAGAACTGTTTAAGCAGTTATTTAAGAGCATTGCCAGATCTTGTCACTGCAGTCATGCATGTAGATCGGTGATCCCCGTGCAGCACGACAGAACGTGTGAATGAGGCACACTTGCTAAAAATAAACTTTTGGAGTGCAATTCCTAAATGGGTGTAGAATACTAGATAAACAGTACAACTGTGGTAGTACAAAATCGTCTCCAAGACTGAGTTAAAAAAATTTTAGCTGCAGCATTACAAGGGAGGCTAAGAGGGTATAAAATAGTTGCAGGTCTTCTTTGGGTGCCTGAGCATTCATAGAATCATAAAGTGGTTTCAGCTGGAAGAGACCTTTCAGCTCATGGGGTGCAGCCTCTGTCCCAGCCCCATCACCCACCAGCCCATTGCCCTCAGTGCAGCACCCACCCAGCTCTGAAACCCCTCCAGGGACGGTGACTCCAGCAGCTCCCTGGGCAGCCCCTTCCAATGCCTGACAGCCCTGGCACCAAAGAAACTCCTCCTCACATCCAGCCTGAACCTCCCCTGGTGCAATCTGAGGTCGTTTCCTCTGGTTCTAGTGCTTGTCACTAGGGAGAACTGACCCACCCCACCTGGCTAAAGCTTCCTTTCAGGTAGTGGTAGAGAGTGAGGTCTCCCCTGAGCCTTCTTTTCTCCAAACTCAACAGCCCAAGACCCCTCAGCTGTTCCTCATATGAGACGTGCTCCAAATCCTTTCCTGGCTTGGTAGCCACCTCTGGATCTTCTCCAGCACCTCCATGTCCTTCTTATAGAGAGAGGCCCAAAACTACACATAGTATTTGAGATGCGGCTTTCCCAGAGCCGAGTCCAGGGGAACGCTCAGCTCCCTGCTCCTGCTGACAGCACTGTTCCTGATCCAGGCCAGGATGCCTTTGGCCTTCTTGCCCACCTGGGCATGCTGCTGGCTCACGTTCAGCTGCTGTCAGCCAACACTGCCAGGTCCCTCTGTGCCTGGCAGCTTTCCAGCCACTGCTCCCCAAGCCTGTAGCACTGCTGGGGCTTGTGGCCCAAGTGTAGAACCTGTCACTTGGCCTTATTGAAACTCATATCATTGACCTTGGCCCAACTATCCAGTCTATCTAGATCTCTCTGTAAAACTTTCCTATCGTGAAGCAGATCAACACTTTCACCCGCTCATCGGTGTTTAAATTAAACAAACAAGTTCACACCAAGCCTCATATTAGCAGTATAGTAGGATGAGAATACTGACCTGAGATGAGGTTAGGGCTGCGTGTGGTGCAGTGGAGGAGCAAGCATTTGTAGTGTATATGCTGAGTCTTAAGAAGGCAATAAACAGTACTTTACAGGTTTCACCTGGCAACAGTAAGTCTGTGATTGGTACCTCTGGAAATACCTGCAACCAATATTTGATCATCCTCAGATTAGTTCATTAAACTTGGAGCCACTGATGTTCTCTTGCATCATTTGCAAGAAGTAGAAATGCCTTCTGGTTGTGTGGAAACGTAGAGGTACAGTTCGTGGAGTAGGCTACAGTAGGCTCTACCTGCTGTGGCATACATCATAGAGCCACTTAAGCAGCCCAAAATGTAAAGTATTTGTGGGATTTTATTGTTTGTTTTAAATAAAATTCAGTTCTCCAGATGTTTGGCAACAGGTGAGCATCCCAGAGGGACAAAAGAATCTACTCTTTCCCTCATCTTCCCCTTTTAGGTGAATCTTTTTAAACTTAATCAATTTTCTCTTGTGTCCTTGTACCCCAAACAGAACCTGTTTTCTTTCTGATAAGAAACTGATTTGTTGATGAAGGGTCTGCCATTGCCACTTCTGTGACTCTTATAAATTTTCAGCATATTGAATACATGGAAACTCTCATCATTTTTTTTATAGTTCAGTCTTCAGTTTGACTTGGGAAAATGAAACCTTTCCTTCATCAAAAACAGTCTTAAAAATCAATGCCCTAATTTTCTCTCCAGTAAATTCTGTATCAATTTCAGCCAAGTGCAGCAAATGAATGATTGCAAGCCTACTGAATTTCTGCTCCAGGAAGGGTTTAAGCTATTTAGGGAAACAAATGAAGCACAGAGGTCTTTATTTAACAATAAATTTTGTATGGATCTAATCTTTTTCATGAGTGACTGGCTTTCTCAGATCAAACTCCTTTCCAGGGAAGTTTACAGTCATAGGCAGTGCCTTGTAACGACTATAATTTTCCAGAACTCTGGGAATGACTGATGAAAGCGTAAAGAAGTATTGATCTGATAAGGCCTTAAGTAATCCTTGATCAAAGCAACAATTTGTTTTAAAACTAGCATTGATTACTCTGGGACTTACAGTTTTATAATCCTGGTCTATGATTTGGTTATTTTTCCCAGTCTGAAAATGTTGGGCCTTTATAGAGTCCGAGAAATAACGTAGGGAATACTGGTTAAACGTTCATTTGAATTTGAGCACGTGAGTAGTTGTGTTTAAGTACTTCCATGTTATCTTCTGAATTTATACTCATAGAAGTGGAAGTACTATACTGATGGGACAAACACAGGCAGGAGGATTAATGACATACCTGGACTGATAGGGAGAAAGACCCTTTTTGCAACCTAAGCCTCAAATAGGATGCATCAGGAAATGTCATGCAGCCAAAACAGAGCCAAGAATTCCTGTCACCGTGACTCCATCTCTGCTGCTTTGAGTCCTGAGCTGGGAGTCCCTCTTTCACTGATTTAATTTACCTTGCATCGTTACCATCTCTGCTGCTAAAATTATTTTGACATGCTGTACTTTAAAGCTATTGCATTTAGATGTTTTGCCCTAATACCTCTGCCTGTTTGCAGTTAGTTTGATTCTTGGAGTTACCTGCAAAATGCCTGGAGTGCTATCGGAGGCACGGATTGCATTGCCAGTGGTTGGAGAAGCTGGACTGCTTTTGCTTAGCTCCAGTGTTGTACACACAATTCAGGATGGTAGGGCTCTAGTTTCCATCTGGTTTTGTGTGTTTCCATAATGGGATCTCTCTGGAATAAATGTCGAAAAGTGTTGGTAGCCTGGGAAGACGAGCAAGGTGTTTGGCTTGGAGCTACTGCAAGTACTTCTGTTGGCATAGGATGAAAGAAAGATATGTTAATCACTTGTAGTAATTAGATTCTGTGGCACTTCTATCAAGTGGGTTAGTGTTTTTCTTGGCCAGATTTCAATTTCATTTCTGATGTGTCACCTACCTAACACAGCCTGGTGTGCAGCACTCGCAGTAAAACTCCTAGGTTGGAAGAACTGCTTTTTGGCTGTTAAGGGTGTAACACACTTTGAGTTTCTGTATCATTTTATGTTCCAGTAGTGCTTGGAAAAGTTGAAAGAGAAGTTGATACCGAATGTATCTATTCTGAAACTGTTGGAAGGCTGTCATTGCTATGTAACTGCATTAATCTCACTGCTTAGTGCAACAGTTCTCCGACTAGTGGTGAGATGGCATGTGTAACGAGACTGTATCCTTACCAAATTGTGTCTTGACAAAAATGATACTGTGCTATGTTTCTACTTACTTAAAATCATCTCCAGAAGGTTTTTATGTAGATGCTTTGAAAATTTAGTGATCCTACAGTTAGATTTGTGAACCAAAGAGATATCTAGATATTTCTCTCAATATAATCCTGGGAAGAGATATTTGTTTTAATCTTCTCCAAAAGTAACTGAGTAAAACTTTCACATACCCCAATTCATGCATGTATTTATTTGCTACACCTTTCTCCCTCACAATCTTTGATTCCAAGACAAAGTGATATCAGTTCTGTTAAGGATAAGACTCGTAGATCTCAAGGCTACTACAGAAGAATTATAAATGGCAGCAAGAGGAATAGCTTTTGCATGTGTTATTCTTTTGATTTTGTTTTAATTAGGCAGTTTTTAATGCTTCAGTTATATTGGAAGGTGCAATAGTTTCTATTTTTTTAAAGATTCACTTTCAAGTTTGTAATTAGGGAGTAGTAAAGTAGAGATGATGTGCATTTTTAAAATTGTGCAGTAAAACCATTTGGATCTAAATGAAACCAGATGCTTTTAAGTAGTTGGACTGCTTTATTTTTCTCTTTCTGTGATCTTACATTCATTGTATCTAGTGACAATTTGCATTCCAAAATGGAAACTATTTCTTCTTTGTTTTCATTAGGACTTGCATACTGTGGCACAAAGATTGCATCACGCCCTGCGCTATGTTCGTGGTAAGCCTTGTTTCATCTTCTTAATTATACACATTATTACTCCAGGAGTTATTACATTGTTTTGCCGTTCTGTCCTTTGAAATGATCATAAACACATTGACATGACTCTAGACTTTTTCTTTTGTACTGAATTAGTGACAAATTCCCAGGTTTGTGCGACATCTAGTGCAAAATTAGTTTTAAAAATCTGTGAAGAATCTGATAGTGGCCTTGAAACTTCAGTGGGGCATTTTTGTGGTTTAAATAATGCAGTGGCATCCTAATTCATGATGGGTCCCCAAATGACAAGAAAATACAAACAAGTAACTCAAAAGGCCCAGCTTGGGGTCCAGTGAATCCCATTTTCTCCACGCTCCAAGTCTTCAGGCTCTTTATCTATGCTAAGTAATTCTCCATGGTTGCCAACTCTTTGACACTTCTTAAAATAACTCAGTTAAAAATATGTCACAAACTCATTTTGCATCAGCAAAATAAGCCACTGTGCTCCTCCAAAGCAGGACGCATTTTTTCCGTTCCCCTTCTCCAAATATTAGCAAATTACCACTTACTATGGATATGACATGAAAACAATCCAGCTTTTGGGGGTTAACCTTACATTTATCAAATGGTTTGCAACTGTGTTCTGTTCTTTTTTGAGCTGTGAAGTGGAAAACACCTTCTGAGTTTCTGGGTTTACTGATATATATTTTTAAATTAATTCTTTTTCTTCTTGCTTTTACTGGAGGTAGTTTGAATCCTCATGTGGTTCCACTTCTCTTTTTTCCCTTTTCTTTCTCTCTTTTTCCCTACTTTGTAAGTTCTCCCTTACCTGGCAAAGGATGTCTGTGCTACTCAGTGACCTCTGAGACCAGAAGTTAATAAACAGCTTTCCTTAGCTGATAGGATTAGAGATGTCAAAGGGACGGCCAAGGCTTTAAGGGACACAAAATCTTCTTCTCTAGCCCACTTAAATTTAGTCAGCCATTGAAAATCTGCCTTATTAAACTGTCAAGGTAATCAATAAACACCTTCAGTTAAGCTCCTTCTTGGTATTTGTAAGAGTCTGGTCACATTCATAAATGAACTGCTGCTTTCTGAATAACAATTTTTAATCCTAGCATATTCATTGGCTTCTTCATAATTTACCCTGGGAATAGTTTGGCTTGCAGGATCTTCAACAGCCAGCTATAAAGGTTTATGTGCATCTTTGCAGATCATGAGCAAGGACAAGCCTTTGCTCAATGGCATATTACATTTAATTACTCATTGCACTGGAATAGTAGTTAATGCAAGAACAAAAGCTTAACAGCTGTCAGGTCTTTCAATGCCAAAGTTTCTACATTTCCAGGGTTTTGTTTGTTTTGTTTGCTTTTCCCTCATTTTAGCAACTTTTCCACAGAATGCATGAGTTTTTCCATAGTCTCCTGTACAACACTGATATTTGGAAACAGTTCTACTATTTAGCTCGTGCTTGCTGAAGGTTTGGAAAGTCTGTGATGATCTTAACACTGACTCTGCCAATTTAATTAATCTGGGAACCCAGAAAGTCAGCTAATGGCTCTGTTAATAAATTCACTTTCTTAAATTCTCAGTTTTAAAATACTGGACCAACAATTTGTGCTCTGAGGGATGATAAAAGTGTCTTTCTTTTTAGAGTCCATCTAGCAGTAACCCACTGCAAGCAGACATTCTCTAAAGCAGGGGCTCATCATTTTTCTGTACACAATTACTGCATAAGGCCCCAAGCTTGGCATTGCTTAGCTAAAATGGGTTTTTTTACAACAAATACAAGAAACCATTGTAACCTCAAGGGCTTAGAGTTAAATTTTACTAACACATCTTGTTTCAATGGGTTAGGCAAGTCTGACAGTATTATTACCAGTCTATTTTTTTTAACCACATTTATGGAGGCAGGCACAAAAGCCCAGATGAACTGAGCTAGAACTTTTCTGATTGTAATCAATTCTTTAAAAACAAAATTTATTTTATGCTCTCTAATCTTTCTGTAATGGTTTTGAGAGGAAGAAAATGATGATGAAAAGAGTATTGAAAACTCTACACACAAAATACTTCGTGAGAAGGAATTACAAGCCTACTGTGAAAACATCTACGTAGATAAAATTGTTTAGTGTTCCTTTTGTTTCCAATTTGTATTCACAAGAACCAAATAGGATAAATTAGCAGAGATCAGTCTAAAGCTGTCAGTGCAACTGGTTTTAAAAAAGAAAATCAGTTCAGAGATCACACTTTGGAAATTCCTGCAGTGCAGCTTTTGTGTTTGTAATATGTTTGCAAAGAATTCTGTCGGCTGTGAAGAACTGATGCAAATAGAAATGCATTGTGAACCACTTGTGAATCAAATCATAGATTCAGATTTTTAAATACAAAGCTAATATTTTATTAGCTAAAATATGTCCACTATAGACTATGATTCTTTATTCCAAATAGTTTCATCAGTTTACAAGCTCCTAATGTGGAATGAAAATACTGAGGTTTCTTTGTACAGTCCTTAGTTTATTTTCAGATACTCGTGGACTCCAAATGGGACCTGTCATTAGTATTCACCTTTTGATGTATGGCTTGTCTGATTAATGTGGTTTGAGGATTGCAGTTACTTTGAATCATTTGTCATCTTTTGTCTGCTGTAATGTAATTTTTATTAGAATTCTCTTGAAGAATGCAGTTCATATTACTGGACAGGGATGAAACATTGGAGAGTGCAGAGTGTGGTTCCTGTATTTACTAGTACAACCCCTATTCTATGCCTGCCTCGTCTCCCAGAAAGGCTTCTGTGGCAAGATGGGTTTTTTTAATTGACCTTTTGAAAAGTGCAATATATAAGTAAGAGTGGTACAACTTCTGCAGAGATGGGGCTTTTGATTGTAGGTGTTTATAATTGGATTAAGGAAAACTGACTGAGAGCTTATCAAATTAGCAATTAGAGCAGTTAATCAGACAGACCCTAACCATTTGCTTTCTTTTTTTAATCATCGTCATGACCAGTGTGCAGTGTTTTTCAGCTTTCATTAAAAAAAAGGCATTTAAAGAAAAGCTGCATTTGGTGAGACAGTTTCCTTGTCTCCTTGTGCCACGTGTGTCTTGGGGAGTATCAGCAATGGTAACAAGCAGTACCACAAACACCGTACTGGTTTCAGAAACCCACTGACATTCCTCATACACAGAGCAGTATCCTGCTGTGCAGCAACCTGTAAATGAAAAAAGAAATAAGACTGAAAAGTCCAACATTCTCTGGGAGAATTTCTGGGACCTGCCCTGAGTTTCTGTATCCATGCCTTCTGGCATGTTTGCTCACATCTAGTAGCACCAGGGTGGTTACACCAGCAGCTCGAAACAGCATAAATTCTCATCACAGATAGTGCTATATGCAAAGTAATCAGAATGGTGTTGGCATAAGCTGTGGGGAAAAAGAAGTAATATTTTGGTTTTCATTGTTCAAGTTTTGGAATCTCCATTCCTGGAGATATTCAAAAGACAGATAGATGAGGTGCTGAGGGATATGGCCTGGCAGTGTGAGGTGAGTGGTTGGACTTGATGAGCTTAAAGGTCTCTTCCAGCTCTAATGATTATGTGATTCTAAGATTTTCCACACTGAACTCTAACAATGAACTGATTGAACTCCCACATCATTTTTAAATTATGATTATGGCCTGAGACTAGTATCTTTTCAGCTTGTTATCCTCTCCAGCACAAATGTTGTGCGGGGTGGACGTGGGGTTTTACCTAAAGGGGAACTTGTCAGTGAAAGTATTCAGTAGGCAGCTCTTCAGAACCTTCTGTGTTCAGTGTGATTACAATTAGCCATTGAGGTGCCCTTAAAATGAGGCTGTAAAAAAGTTCTTTTTATTTCTAAGTGATTAGATTCAATTTTGGGAGCATTAAGGCATATTGATAGAAATTACCTTCTTAATCTGTTTGCAAATGATGTATTTTTAGCTGGACTTTTTCTGCCTTTCGCTGCTGAAAAAAAGAGAAAGTTCCAGGAGATTGTACAAATGATACTTTTTCCTTGTGTCAGTTCATAGTAAACCATGCTGATAGGTGTCAGCTTTGGCCCTGACAAATTGGTCCAAAGACCCATAACATTGACATTGAATTAATTGAAGGAATCTCTCTCCAGACATGACCTTCATAGATACCTTTTCCTTCTCTTCAAGAGGTCGAATCCTAAAGCATGTCAGAAGATGAGCAAGGATGAGAGTTAAAACTTCTTACTCCAAAGCTGAAAAATAGGTCTTATGCAAATTTGGTAATATGTGGTTTCTACTTTGAAAATTTAGAGGAGTGCTACAATACACTGAACTTTAATGTTGCTTTCATTCTTCTTTGTGCTGTTCAGCACCTTTCTTCCCATGGGATAAAAGCTAATTACAAAGTAATTTTTTCAATCCCTTGCCCTTCCTTCAGCACCAACACTGATGAAAATGAGACTTTCCTTTGGATATTTCTAAATACTGAACTGCCTTTTGTGTAGAGCTTAAATATGGATTTCAAGTAAGTTTGGAATTGATGAGAATTCCTTGCACCATCAGCTCAACTTTAGTATTATGGGTAATTTGTACACTGTGTGTCTCTCTTTAAAAATGACCCAATGAACATCCTGGCATGGGAACCTGAGCATTGATATTTGAGAACTTTATCATAACTTAAACCACTATCCTTCTTCCTGCTGTACAACTGATTTCTCCTCTATAAAAGTCCTTAGCCATTTTATCTTAGGTATCCAGAAATTAAGAGCTTAACCAAGTTTATCAGCTTGGGTCAAGTTTTTGAAATCCCTTTTTAAATGTGGAGGGATAATTTCATGCCTTTAACACCGAGTACTTCAAATGCCCAAGTGTCCTGTGCTTAGGAGTTCTTTTGAAAACTGTAAACTCCTTGAACAGCTGAAGGTAAAAAGGAAGTATTTGGGTAACTACTTCAAGGTTTTTGTAGATTGATTGTTGTGTTTGTTTTGTATCTTTGAAAGATGGAAAAATAGCTCTGAAATCTGATGCCCGAGAGGTGTAAGCTGCATTTTCTTTTGTGTCTCTGGAAAGAGATACAACATCAACTTTAATCAATATGGAAAACTGCTAAAAGCAGCCTGTAAATAGGAGTAATTAACACCTCCCACCCCCAATGTTTCTTTTTTGTGCTTGGTTAAATACAGAATTCTTGGGACTAGAAGCATGATAAAAATATTTTAGATGTGTAGAGGCTTTCAAGATGCTGAATCTGATCAGTTATCCAAACTCTTCTTTTCCTTGGGAAGGTAGCAGGGCTGTACTAAACATGATCTAAATTACTTTGATAGTAACATGACTCCCAGAACTTTTTCATGCTTTTCTTTGGTGTTTTTGAACTAGTGTGAGATACCTGGATGTGACTGATAAATGAATTAATAGAGAGAGGAAACAATGGATGACTAGGAAAGCTAAACATCGTCTCTGAATAGCTCGTATCTGCACAGAAACCCTGAAGAATAGAACTTGTGGAGGCTATTTTGCTTTGTGTAGGCTGGAATTAGTTGATTCCTTTATCACTCTGTCAAATATAAGTTGAATGTATATCCTATATTTCACTGGTAAAATACCGTGTTGGTAGCAAAATGTGTATTTCTTGTGGTGTTGGTGTCCAGGTCTAAAAGAACTGATAGGACATAATCTTAGTTCATAATCCATATATACTCCTGCTGATTAATTGGAATTACTGGTTCTGGATTCACATCTTGGAGGGGTTTTCAGTTTATTGCACCATTTTCTGAAAAATAAGTGCTATTTTTAAAGTGTGAGAACACAGCAGCTTCCACGGCTCTGTAAGGCTGTTACACATCTGGAATGCACACAGCACAGTGTAAATACATAGTAGCAGATGTCACTGAGGAATTAAGGTGCAGGATCAAAAATATCTTTCTAATAATGTGTTCATGATCACTTTACTACTGGTGATGTCAGTGTGTACTTAAAGCTCGCTCAAGACAGTACCAAACCTCCGAGATGTCCTGGCCATGAGCATATCTCAGTCAGAATCAGCTTCCAGCAGGCTTATGGTAGGGGACATAAGTGGCCTGGTTTGGATAAGGCTGGGTTACGTTGATGCAGGCTCAGCTGTACTGGCTGTACGTGTGCAGGTGAGAGTATGTGTCCGTCAGCTCCGTGCCAGTGCCTTGGATGGGACTCCCCCCTGCTCCTGTGCCTCCAGTGAAAACACCAATGTCGTGTAGGTATCCCAGGCTGTCTCTTAGCTGTGAACTGACCTGTGTGCATAAGGCTTAGTCGGAGAACAGGTAATGTTTTTGTACATGGTTAAGTGCTCTGAAACGATTAGATTTCTCGGAGTCTTTCCCTTTGGATGTCTGCAGGAGCTCACTGACTGCTACCCCATAGGGCACTGTAGCTTTCTCTTTGGTGCAGGATGAGCCTGGTCATGAATTTGAAACTGCTACTTGCCTTTTAAAATTGTTTTCCAGATGATGAAATAGTGTTAAAAAGATCACTTTGAAAAAATGACCTTGAGCCATAGGAATAGGGAGAGCAGTTATATTATGCTATAATAATATTTATACCATTCTTTTCATTTTGTTGACTGTCTGTATTCCACTGGTGGCAATGTTGTTCTATTTTTCCAAGTAAAGCTGGAAAAGAGGTGATATATGAATGGTAGTCAGGAGTTATAATCATTCTCAGTCTCATTTCCTATAGGACACGTGCCATTATTTACGATTTGGTTTAATTAGGGATAACTGTTTCTCATCCTGTGGTTATGTATAACCTTGCTTTCACAATAGCTATGTGCCAAGTAAAGGATGTATTTTTATTGGGATTTTTTTTTAACTGAGGATTCTTAATCAAGTAATTATTATTGTTGTTTTGGCAGTCGGGATGTTTTCTCCTCCATGAAGTGTAGTATTTGTCTTTGAGAATCTTGATGCAATGGACGAAGAGTGGCATTCGGCAAAAAGAAAGCAGAATAAAATCCCTTTTTAATGGCCTGAGCTTTATGGCATGAATAGTTCCATTTTTAATTCTTTAAAAAACTTCCTGTTTTCTATCAAGTAAGAATATTTTTACATTTGCTTAAACACTGCATCAATATTTCCACCAAAATACTTCTTTTCTTCAAATTTCCTTTTTAATAAAAGACAGCCCCTTTGAACTCCGCAGACCTCGCCATCTGTTACTCAATTTTCACTCCATAAAATTTGGCTGACATCTGTTTTAATAAAAAATATTTTTTTTATAGTCATGGAGAAATTTAGTTCAAACTTGGTTTTGTACTCTTGCTATATGCCAAATAGAAAATATGAAAATAATGAGCAAGAACTTATGGGAGAAGGAGGAAAACATTGCATTCAAGTCTGTTACCACTTAGAGCACTACTTGAATCTGGAAGGGATAGTCCTGTCTTGCAGGTTGTAGAGTTCTGCATTTCCACAGCTCACTACTTGTGCAGAGGCTTCCTGGAATGACACAGGGTATCTTGCCCCAACTTTGCCAAAGCTGACTGTTCTCCTGTGGCCAGAGTTTTAGAGCAGCTGCTAGGCTTGGGTTTGAAAAGCCCAAACAAAGTTGATCAAGTTTTGAAAGCCTGCCTTCATTGCTTGCCCTGCTATCCCCATCTTTGTACTTTCTTCCTTTATTCACTTTACTCACCCCCACGAGCTTCTTTATGCTGCTGAATGTCCTCTCCAGCAGAGTCAGGACACCTGTAAGACATTAATGAAGCAATAAAAGCAGGGGAGGCAGATGCTTGTATTTGATTCATCTCCCTTTGATTTTCCCGTGCCCTCTGGGGTGATCCGCTCTCTACTGTCACTGTTTTTCTGTTGAATGTTGAAGTTTGTGGGTGCTGTCACAAAAGTAGTGATGATTATTAGTGAGACTTTATTTTTAGTCTGGTTTATTTTTTGAAAGGAAATGAGACATATGCAATTTCTGTCCGTCTGTCAATCTGTTTATTTGGTAACCTGTCAAGCTTGATTAGGAAGTTTTCCTCACTTTTGTGGTGTGACAGACCCTTCCCTTCTCCCATATGGCATTTAAAAGTCAGCAATTTTAAAGCAGTAATGTATAACATTTGATATCCAAGTAACCTTTTTTCCTTTGTGCCTCTTGCTTATCAGTTAAATTGATTTGTTAAGATGTGATATGTTGTACCACATATTCTTGATTTTGGAGAAATATCAGAGTGTTGTGGCTTTTCTGCTGAGTGATGCTGCTAGAGATGGTATATAGATGAACTTTTTCTTCCAGGATGATTTAGCTGTTTACTGCAGATTTATATTGTTCTGCATGCAAAATGAATTGATATTTAGAACTGAGTAATAACTTTAGAATGTTGCTTTTTAATTGGATCTTCAGCAGAATGTGCTGATTACCTTCAATTTAATGATAAAAGAGGAATGGCTTTAACATTTTTCAAACAAATCCCATTACCTGCACATTATTTACATATTTATTATTAAATAGAAATTGTTGTATCATATTTTAAAATAATATTTTGTTTGTCTTTCCTGAAGAAGAAAGTCAAGTGGGTTTTTTTGACAATTAGGTAGACAAAATCAATTGAAATGAAACATAAGTGTCATTTTGTAATGCTTAGAGCCCTTCCCTCATATTTTATCTTCAAAGATGCTATTTATCTACCATTAAGTTTTCATTATTCAGAGAGATTTTTAAATGTATACTTGAAAGAAAAATATCAGGCAGAGTTCATTGCCCTATTTAAAGACTTCTGTTTATTTGGAAGGTGTATTTTTCAACTCGTCTTTCAAAGTTCTTGACAGCAAAGTAAAAGAAAAGCTGAAATGACAGTGTTCATTTCTTTAGTGTTTTCTAATGGTAAATGACAAGAATGGAGATTGTTTGTTTGAACATTTTGCAGATTGTTTCTGGTAATGATCATGCTGTATAAATTTAAACTCAGATTATAACCAGGAAAGTTTTTGGCTAAATGTTGAAAACTGAATATGATGTTTGTTTTGTGGCAGACCAAATTAGAGTGCCATCACATTTACTTACAATGAGGGCAGTAAACTAAAGAAAGCCAGCATATTTTTCAGCATGAACAACGTGTACTGCTCTTACATTAAAGAAATGAACTGAGAAAAAACTGCAATTGATTTGTTTTACTTCAATTTGATGTAAAGGTTTGTTGTAATAGAAAATGCTGACACTGCAGAGAAAGATTTTTAACCTTCAGGGATCAGAATGAATATCTTGAGTGTTCTCACCTGCAATCCCATCGAGGTACTGTGCTGTGTCACAGAGAAGAATTCTTGTCGTTTTTTCTTGCTTGATTTTTTTACTGACATTCAGAACAAAACAAATACAAATGAAACATGATAGGAGGATCTACTGCTCGGAAGTCTTAAGGCTCAGACTTCCATTTGACAAAGAACCAGAAGGATAACATTTCACAATGTTATCACAATGTTATGTTTCACACTCTTCTCCCCAGCGTGGGCATTTAGGAGGATCCTGAAATGCTTCTCCAATGACAGCGTGGCTCCATGCCGGAGTCGGTTCCCCAAGGTGTGGCTCATCCTTGCTCAGCAGATGTGCTGCTGCTGCTGCCACAGGCACAGAGGGAGAACTGCATTGCAGGTGGAGGTGCACTGATCAGGAAGTCTGCTCTTCTTTAGTTCTGTTTTATTCTAACTCTAATTTCACCCTAATTCTTCCCTTAGTCAGTTCTTGCTCTGCCCTTGTCATGGTTTAACCCATCAGACAGCTAAGTGCCATGTGGCCGTTCACTCACTCACTGACCATCTCTAGTAGGATAAGGGAGAGAAGTAGGAGGAAAGAAATGAACTAAAGGTCTTGGGTTGAGACAAAGACACTTTAATAGGACAGAAATGGGAGGTAAAATGGCAGTAATAATGATAAAAGAATTATAATATACAAAATGAGTGATGCACAATGCAATTGCTCACCACCTGCTGACCGATGCCCAGCCAGCTCCTGAGCCTGCAGCTGGCTTTCCCTCCCTGGGCAGGACATCATATGGTCTGGAATACCCCTTCAGTCAGTTGAGGTCAGCTGTCCTGGCCATGCTCCCTCCCAGCTTCTTGTGCACCCCCAGCCTGCTTGCTAGTGGGGTGGTGTGAGAAGCTGAGAGGTCCCTGACACAGTGTGAACAGAGATTAGCAACAACTGAAACAAACAATGTATTATCAACATTATTCTCATCCTAAATCTGAAACATGTCACTGTACCAGCTACCAGGAAGCAAACTAACCCTATCCCAGCTAAAACCAGGACAGACCTAATTCTAGTTCTTGTTCTACCCTATTTCTAGTTCTTGTTCTATTCTCTTTAAGATCACAAGATATCTTGAGGATAGATGTAACAGACTAGTAACCTTACACCTGATGCAGTAGAAAATAGAATAAGAATTGAAATGAATAAACAGCAGGTTTGTGTGGGTTTTTTGGTTCAGATTTTTGTTGGTTTGTTGGGATATCTTTGGTTTTCTTTTTAGTTTGACAGCAGAAGAAGCTGCCAGGAGAACAGATGAACCTTTAGAGAGTCATGTACTGCAGCATTCCACAGCTAGAAATTAAATAAGGACAATGAGCTCCTGTTCACCATACTTTGTCTCTTCAATGATATGAGGAGTTTATCCAGTGTTCCATGTGGAAACTCTTAAAGACTGTTTTAAGACAAGGTTCCTGGTATGGAGGATCTTTTTATGTGGTTTGGGATAGTAATTCATGGAACATTACCAACTCTTGCCTTAGAGATGAAATATTTCAAAAGCCAGGCTGTTGCCAGCTGAGAAGAATAAGCAGGTATAGGCAAACCAGAATGTTCCAATGGTAGGCACGTTGATTTATTTTAGAGTAGTCTGAGGGAGATGGTAAACAGGCAGAAAGAACACCATAACCCAGCAGTCTCGACTGTGAAAACTTTTAGTGTAGGAAGATAAATTCCTGTGTCCTTAAGAATGCTGGCTATCAGAATGAAAAGTCATTATGTCATGAATTAAAACCTAATTGGAAATTAGAAATCAACTGGGGGAGTTAAATGGCCTATTATTAATGCTGCAAAAGTGCTTCTATGATGCCCTGGGGATCGAGACTTTAATGTTGTTTTGTTGGTGAATTGCTGAAGTTAAGAAGAAACTTTATTTCATTAGTCGTATCTTCCTGGCACTACAGAATTTTCCCTGATACCATATGTTTTCAAGGTTTCAGATATCCAAAACACACACTTGAATAAATGTTTTCCTACTTTAATTCATTATTCCTTCCATTAGTCTTGGCCAATTTTTAAATATCCTCTCTGTGTTTTGTATTCATATAACCCATTTGTTCATTAACATATATTTTCCCTTTCCTTTTCTTAATTAACATCCTGGTTTTAGACAGCAAGTTTGGGCTAAAATACGTGTAATGATGTGCTTCACATGGTGATCCATTTAATGAAGGAGGATATTCAGTGCTGTACAGTGATGAAAAGAATTAAATTGCTGTGAGAAAAGTAGTTTATTATGTGCTACTGCCACTAGAATATTATTTTAAAAATTGCTTTGCCATGGTATAAATGATCTCATTCTGGTCTTTGGTAGTAATTTGGTTTTAATTTCATTGGGCAGAGGTAAATGCTGTTTCACTGACAGAGGAATTCCACATTGCTGAATCTTATGACCGTGCACTACATGGGTGCCTCTTCAATAAACCTCTTCAACCCTGGGATGACAATTTGTGTCCTTCCTCTGTAGGCTCTTTAAACTGATTTCTTCGAAGAAACTAATGGCAATATGCTGTCAAATTGTTAATTGACAGAAAGGCACTTTCACCCTCCACCCAATATTTTAAAACAGTCTTGGTTTCCACACTCTGTGGCTTTGTCTGGTCCTAGAAAGAAGTGTCTTGAAACAGGAAAAGGAGCTGTGTGTATGGCTGCTTCCTGCTCTGTCTTCTCATTTCCAGAAGATGCTCCTTGACAGCAGCTTTTCAGAAAGCTTCTGAGCTTTTAGCCTGTAGTCTTGTCACGTTTTGGGCATTGTTTGGTGTTTAAGGTCGTTTTCTTAACCAAACTCACTTTCACAACCCAATTCTTTTTTATTAAAATTGTTTTCCTGACTTCCTTCCCTCCTCCAGGGCACTGCTATAATCTCTCTTCTTAAACAGGTGAGGAAAAAAACCACCTTCAAACTGAAAGTCATCTCCTTACTCTTGTGACCACTCCTACACAGTTTATCTGTGAACAGTAGTGAGGGATTCACAGTTAAGTTTACACCCACCTGCAGCTGATGTTTCTGCATTCCCCACCCCCTTGATTCTTAATGTGTTTATCATTAGAGGTATATGCTGAAGTGGGATAAACTACATGGGGTGGCTGAACCATATGTTAATGTGATCTCCTTGTGAAATAAATCAAGCGTAACTCTCTCTTGTGATAGATGATAACTTCTGAGTATTAAAGAATTTGGGGAATCAAATGGCTTGGCTTCACAAAGAAAATGTTGTAGAAGCAGAATTTAGTAATGACTTGGCTTTTCAGTTAGCAATTTTCACCCAAAAATGGGACACTGACTTGCTTTATTGTCTGAAGTTTGAAGAACCACGTGCTGAGAAGCTAGGTAGTAAAAATATGAAGAAAGGACAAGGAAGAAGAGATGATATTAAAGGAATCATCTTTTTTTTTGTTCTTATTTTTGTCTAAGATACAGATGTTTGCAGAATATTCGTCATTTTTTGTTTAGTTTTCCACCCCAACCGTGGCCACAACTTTTTCGTCACATTTGACACAAACCAATCAATAACTTTAAATACAAAAATTATCTTCAGATGAGTGAACTTTAATTGAAAAAAATCTCCAATTGTTATGTTTTCTGGCTGATTTTAAAGCTTTGTGTTAAAAGTGAAGTTAAAAATACATGTAAAGATATTAAATGTCCTTTTTCTTTATAAAGTTGAAAGAAGATGAAGTTAATGGAAGGTATTCACTTTACACTTAGATATGGAAGAGAATGGGAACAGTTTTATTTTTTTCTATAAGTAGTAACTTCATGGGATTATAATGTCATATTTCTTGATAATACATAAGTGCTTTTACTCCTACATGTACTTTCACAGAATGTAAAATTAGTGAGTCACATTCAAAGTACAAAGGCACTGGGAGTTTGAAAGATTACTTTGCTTTATGCAGCAGAAACTGTTATTTGGTATCAAGTCCCAAAACTTTTAAATCATCAAAGTTACAAAAGTGTTGCAATAATGATAGTAAATACTGGGAATAAGCTACTCCGTTGATATCTAAATGTGATGTATGCAGAGAACTAATAGATACTTTGTTTTCCATTTGTAGAATAATTTTAGTTAGGAGCAATTAAATAAAATTACTCCAAAGTAATTGCTGCTTTCCAATTTTTTTTTTGAAATCTACATGTACTCCATTTGTATGGGAAAGCTTGTTTATATTCTACAGGAAGAGCTGGAAATCAGCTCAAGGAACTCTTCCATGTTTTTGCCAGATTGCAGACTTCTCACACCTCTCTTATTTGTAGTATTTTTTCTCCAAAGCATTTGCTGCTGCCACTGCTGAAGCCAGGATGCAGAAGTAAATGTAGCACTGATTAAACTCTATTTCTACATCTATGCTAATGTTTATGGAGTTGGTATCAACTTAATGTTTTATGTATCTAGTATTTCAGTTCAAGGAAATATCTGACTGCAATATATTCCTATAAATGTATGCATAGGAAAGGTTTCTGCTGAAATTTTTAAAGCACAGTAATAGCAGTGACTATGTTAATGTCCTGCATTCAATTTCTTCCTTTTGCACTAACATGATGTTGTTTTGGCATAAATATTTGACAAAGAAGATGGTCTAAGGACAAAGTAGTCCCTTTAAAGCTTTTGTCATTCTGTGCCTTATGACTCAGCTATAGACATTTAGCAAAATGTCAGTATTTTGTTCTGGAACAACATCCACGTGTATGAACAATGAGCATAAAATAGTATGTGGGATACTTGGAATTCAGTTTTATGGTCTGGATTTTGAAAAAAAAACCTCATGAATTGGTTATCCCAAAGGCTGTGGGTGGAAGGAGATAGCTTTCTGCTGGCAAGAGTAATTATAGATAGAAAAGGTCCTTGCCAGTCAAAAATGGAAATAAGCTGGACCAAATGTATTGGCCACTACTCATAAGTGTAAGAAGATGTTGTGTTTTGTTACTTCACTCTTGAATTGCATTTCCACCTCCCAGAATGGGATTTGGAAAATGAGTTTGTCTACAGAAGTCTTTGCTATGAGCAACAGGATTTAATGGATGTTTCTACTTTTTTACGTATTCTAGTTATTTAGAGAACATGAATAAGTTGAAGTTTGTTTTTTTTCTAATGGTATTGTCACTGCCATCCATCTTCTTGCTCCCTAGGCAACAGCCAAAATCCAGTCTATGTTCTCTTGAAAATATTCTATGAAGGTGCCTCCACGTAGCAGCAGTAATAATAGATGCAGGTGCTGGTAGCTCTAACGTGGCAAATACGTATAGCAAGTGTGATTGCAAATTGGCTTAAAACTGTTAAATTGGCTTTGAAACGAGATTTTACAAACAATGAGTATAGTTTTCTTCCTTTTTAATTTTTTTTTCATTTCTTCTTTATGATTCTTGACTATCCAGAGCCATGACAGAAAAGAATAAACAAAAGCAGGAAGAAACAAATGTGCAGCTTTAAAAAATTTGTTTAATTTTCTTAAAACGAAGCTGAGATTTTTTTCCTCTGTCCCCCTTTGCATTCCCATGGTGAGTTACAATGCCTTTGTTGTCTGAGATTCTGTCTGTATGATATTTCTAAAACTAGGATCAGTAAATTAGGATTCTCAACTGTCAAGTGCTGCTTAGCTCAGAGCAGCTTTGAAGTGTGGACACGAGTCCATTTTATTTTTAAGACAGGATGACCTGCTTCACCTGGAAGGAGAGTGTATAGAATGATGGTAGATTAGCACATACCTAGGTCTTAACTCAGGGAGTTTTTTGTGTGTATCATAATTTCACAGAACCATTTGGTTGGAAGTGACCTTAAGATCATCAAGTCCAACCACACAGTATGCTGCCTTGAATTTGCCTTAGCTAGTTTCTGCTGGACATAACTAATCTGTCTATGTCTATGTCTATGTCTATGTCTATGTCTATGTCTATGTCTATCTCTATCTCTATCTCTATCTCTATCTCTGTATCTATCTCTGTATCTATCTATATCTATATCTATATCTATATCTATATCTATATCTATATCTATATCTATATCTTCTTAGTCTCATCCCCACCTACTTTGCAATGTAATTTACTATTAAGTACAAAATTACTTGAATTTAGAATATTTGAGTGGGAAAAAACATGTAAATTATGCTTAATGATATTTCCAGTAAAACAATATGATTTCTGTGTCTCTTGTCTAATATACTGTTTTTATATCTTTTATTAAATGCTGTGTGACTGTTCATGCTTTGACTAGACCGTCACAAAAGCATAAATACAAAATAGTGATGAAAGAAAGGATGGTTTGGAATTGAATTTGTGTGTTAATTGATATTAATGTGGTGTTACAGAATATCTTTGGTCCAAAGACTATGTAACTGATAGAGAACATATCATATGAACATAAATGTGTAACATCTTGTGGAAGCAGATTAGTCTAACAAGATGCTGCTTAATACAAAACCTGGTTTCCATTTTAAAGAAATCATGGCTACTTTTACTCAGGCTACCTAGACTCTGGAAATTGTCTCCTCCATTTATGTGCTGCAAACTAATGCAAAGGAATTTTGTGGAAACTAATGTCTTCTGATATAATCATCATCTGGCTGTAAATGGAAGAATTTACGACTAGCTGAGAACATGACATATAATTAGTTATTGTTGTATTTAGACTGTGACAGGTTAAACAGCTGTTGCATTAGTTTTGAAGCTGATTAAAATAGGTAAAATTGAGGTATGTTAGTTTGCAGTAAAAGTAAATCTATTAAGGCAACTTTAAGTCAGTAGACAGTCAGATATATAGGTGTTGTGGACAGTGCAGATATTTGTCCTATGTAGTGATGGGTAGGAATGGGGGAAAAAAAGCCTGTTTACATCAT